>NW_025421463.1:11280000-11880000 GCF_011764305.1 Mustela putorius furo
AGGAGTGTTGCCCTGACTCCCATAGTCTCATCCATCTCTATCCCCTTCTCCAGGACTCCTTGACCACACACCCCCCAAACCCAGAATAACAAGGACCAAGGAGGGCCTAGCACAGATGGTGGCAACTGGCCCTAGCTTCGACATCCATTCCGAGTGTAAGATGTTAGTATCACCCTGCCCCTTGCTTGCTACCCACTCCTCACATTTCCTCCCTCAGATCACCTGCTGCCCAACCAGAGACGGGTCTCCTACCCCAGCCCCGCCCCCTTGGCTCTTATTGTCATTGCTCCCTGCTTCCCTTGATGTTCTCTGCACCCGACCATCCCCAAGCCACCACTCCATAGCCCTGCCCCCAGCACTGCCCAGGTCTTTCTGCACATTGTCCAGTATACCCAGACCAACACTGTAGGGCTGAAACAGCATACTGAATGCTAAGACCGCAGCAGTCTTAAGATATTAAAATGTCCCCCTTTCTTTCTTTCTTTTTTTTTTTAAGATTTATTTATTTGACAGACAGAGATCACAAGTAGGCAGAGAAGCAGGCAGAGAGAGAGGAGGAAGCAGGCTCCCTGCTGAGCAGAGAGCCCAATGTGGGGCTCCATCCCAGGACCCTGGGATCATGACCTGAGCTGAAAGCAGAGGCTTTAACCCACTGAGCCACCCAGGTGCCCCAAAATGCCCCCATTTCTAATAGTAAATAGTTAATACTCTGAGTCTCCCACCCCATTTCCAGTACCCCAGCCACACTGACCAGTCCTCCCAAGACTTCTCCTGCCCTCCCCGCCGCCTGCCTCTCTGCCTACTTGTGATCTCTCTCTCTGCCAAATAAATAATAAAATCTTTTAAAAAATAATAATAATGCAGAGCAAGGTAAGGGTTCTTCCTTAATTTATGATTCATTGAGTCATTCTACCAATAATTATCAGTCACTCTATGTTTGAGACACCAAGCCAGGCTCTGGGGCCTCCAAATTAAAGGAGGTCTCTGCCGTCATGGCACTTACATTCTCACAGAGGAGACAGAGAGCACGTGAGAAAATAAATATAAATACATGAATAAGTATCTGTTTTGACCAAGGATTCTGAAGGAAATGTGATTAACTTAGAGAAGGCTGTATTTAAAATGAACCTTAAGGAGGTGCAGGGTTTCTACGGGCTCAGGTGAAGATGAACAGCATAAGCGCAGGCTTTAGGCAGGAAGCGAGGTGAGTGTTTAAGGACTAAGAGTCCAGTTGGTCTGGACAGAGGGCTCCTTGGAGACCAGACGAGGAATGTAAGCAAGTTGACTGACCCAGCCCCTTCTCATACCTGAAGGTGGACGGATACACCACCAGACAGACAAGTCCGGACCCCAAGTCTCAGCCTCATGACCCTCCAGCAAAATACCCAGATAAACATTCACTAATCTATACATAAGTCCCCTGTATAAATTGGGCAATGTGTATACTAGCCAAAATGCAAAACAGCCCATGGGGTGCCTGGGTGGCTCAGTGGGTTAAGTGTCCTACTCTTGGTTTTGGCTCAGGCCATGATCTCAGGGTCATAGGATCAAATCCTGTGTCAAGAGCCTCACTCTTTCTCTCTCCCTCCCTCTCTCTCAAAAATAAATGAATGACCGTTCCTTGCTGCTGTGGACTCTGGGCAGCCGGGGTCGGTGAAGGATCTCAAGATGGCTGGGCGAAAACTTGCTCTAAAAACCATTGACTGGGTAGCTTTTGGGGAGATCATACCCCGAAACCAGAAGGCCATTGCTAACTCCCTGAAATCTTGGAATGAGACACTTACCTCCAAGTTGGCTACTCTCCCTGAGAAACCCCCTGCTATCGACTGGGCTTACTACAAGGCCAATGTGGCGAAGGCTGGCTTGGTAGATGACTTTGAGAAGAAGTTCAATGCCCTGAAGATTCCTGTGCCAGAGGATAAATACACTGTTCAGGTGGACGCTGAAGAAAAAGAAGATGTGAAAAGTTGTGCTGAGTTTTTGTCTCTCTCAAAGGCCAGGATTGTGGAATACGAAAAACAGCTGGAGAAGCTAAGGAACATAATTCCGTTCAATCAGATGACCATTGAGGACCTGAATGAAGCCTTCCCAGAAACCAAATTAGACAAGAAGAAGTATCCCTATTGGCCTCACAAGCCAATCGAAAACTTATAAACTTGAGGTGGGGAAAGAGCTCTGGCCCTCGTATTATAAACGCTGGACATTAAAAATAATGGATATGGAAAAAAAATAAAATAAAATAAATGAATGAATAAAATCTAAATATTAAAAAAAAAAATGCTAGCCCAAGGGGTGAGTAGGGCAGCCCTTGCTTTCCCTACCAAGCTGGGCACACTGATACGGGGTTTTTAAGAGTCTCATGCTCTACCAGCTGAGCTAGCCAGGCACATGGCATGGGATTTTTAAAAAACATTTTCTGCTTGCCCCACTTTGTGCCAGAAGGCTGGTATATCTCCAAAGGGAACTTTTTCCCATTCCATACAGAAGGCCAAGATAGGCTAGCCACAGCCCTGCACGGATACTCCTCTCCCTGGTCAGACTGCTCTGTTCCGCTCAAGTAAATTCTCTGGAACACCCCTTTGTCTACACATTCCATTCCTATCTCTACGGCCTTATCCATAAAGCCCACACAACCCCCTTTATCAAACCTCTTTCTTTTTTTGGCCCAGCACCCCAGAGACACCTCTTGAAACGATCGTTTCCTTCATCCAGACTGTTCCTGAATCCCAGCCCTTCTTTGAATCCTTCCCTGCCCACCTGGCCTGACCCCTCCCTTCGCATGGCTCCCACAACTTCCTCTTCCTTCATCACCCCCACAAATAGTTCCCTGACTTGTTTCATGTTTGTATGTGAACTCAGTGGGAATCTGTCACCTGTGGGTCTTTGACACGTATGAACACAGCAATGGTAGCTCACCCAGATTGCAAACTGCCAGAACTAGAAACAAGGCCCGTGAACATATTACTCACTCGCCTGTCATTAAAAGAAACCCATGTCACCATTGCTATGGGTAACTTGTGCTTCATTCATCAAGAAAATGGGCTGAGGGGCACAGGGGTGGCTCAGTCATTTGAGTATCCAACTCTTGATCTCGGCTCAGGTCTCAACCTCAGGGTCATAAGTTCAAGCCCCATATTGGCCTCCATGCTGGGTGTAGAGCCTACTTGAAGGAAGGAAGGAAGGAGGAATGGAAGGAAGGAAAGTAAGAAGGAAGAAAGGGAAAGAAAATAGACTGTCATTAATTCATTGAGTCCATTCATTTAATAAGTATACACTGAATATTTAATATATGCCAAGCACCAGCAATATAACAGCAAAAAAAAAAAAAAGAGAGAGAGAGAGATGTGGTCCCTCTCCTTGGAGATGTTTATTTAAGATTTTGTATATGTGTATCTACGGCATGCCGGGCATTGTACTAGATTCTGGGGTGAGCCTGGCATGTGTGTTAAAGAAGGAAGTCTTTGAGGAGGTGTAAGTGTAGAGTGGGGCAAGGCCTTGCCACTGGGCTGCGAGCTTAAACCCTGTCCTGTGGGCAAAGGGGAGTCATTAAGGGTCTCTAAGCAGATGACTGATTGTTTCACATCCCTAAAGCCACCTTTCTAAACTACCAACTCGTGTTCTGAAGCGGTCTAAAATCCCACATCCCCATCCTCTATCCTTCCCAAGACGTATCAGCAGTGTTACATTTACAGTAAGTCTCTTGGGTTGCATTGCATTGTATTGTATTGTCCTGAGTCATAATCATCTGTGTGTGTGTCTGACTCACCCACTAATCTGTGAGAAACAGAAGCCAAGGACACACAGAGGTCATCTCTGCATCCTCAGCACCTAGCACATGTTCTGATGTGTTCAATAAATGATTACTGGATGGGTGGATAGATGGATGGATTGATGGTTGGATGGATGGATGGTTGGATGGATGGATGGATGGATGGATATATGGACTGATGGGTGGAAAGAGCGAGTTCTGGCAATGAGCAATGAAACAAGAAATCATAGAAAACTGTATGGAATTGACCAACGAAAAGTCAAAAATAGTAAAGGAACCATAAATGTTGGTTAATTGCAGATGCATACAAAGGCAGTCCAACTCCTCTGGGGATGTTTCTTCCTGTGGAATCTCTACATCTCATCTGCCCAGACCGTTTACCCTGGAATCAAGGCCAGGGTTACTCAGCAGGCTCTGGACTATGGTAAGTCAAGGGCTTCCAGAAGCCAGGCTACAGCCTCTGAGGTGGAGTTTATATGAGTTCCAAGCTCATATTGGACTGTCTCATGACTGAGGCAAGCTCTCCTGTAGAATGATGTGGAGACTGCTAAGACAGCTGGGAAGGAAGTGCTGTCCAAAAAACAATCACCTTGATGGTAGGTCTGTCCAAACTTGACCGCAGATACTCATTCTCTCCCCACCTCCTATCCCCTGTACCCCCTCATGCACATACCATGAACATCTCTGCTGTAAAGAAGGATACATCATAGGCTAGAGGGGAGGAGATGGGAGAGTGAAAGTAGCACCTTAGAACTTCAGAAAGGGCTTAATTCCAAAAGGAACTAAGAATCCCCTAAAATTGTGCGCCAAGTTTACTATAGATGATGATTGGGAATTTTTCTTGAGAGAGGCTCCATATTTTCATTACATGCAAAAAGGAGCCCGGGACACTGAAAGATTAAGTAAAACTCCTTCAGAGATGTTTATAAACTTGGGGAGGGAAAAATGTTGAGCAGAGCTGGGGTGAGGGCAGATTGTGTATGGGAAAGGAACTGGGAAATCAAAGTGTGTGGGCCTAATTCTATCCTATAAATCTTGGCCCAAGATTAGCTGAGTACAGGCAGATAGATTCACTCCAATCCCTTCTTAACTAAAGCAGTCAGCCCAAGTACTGCTAGTCTAACTCAGAAACTCCTAAGTGTGACCAGGAAACACCTGCTGCACCAAAAAAGACACGCAGGAAGGACGGAGGGAAGGAAGGGAGGGGAGGAGGAAGGAAAGACAGTTTGGGGCAACTCCTTGTTGCCAGTACCTCATCTGGAACAGTGAATCTAAGGTTGACCCATGTTGCACAATTGCCGTATGAGCTGGCTCTATACTGAGAAATACACGCCGGGAATGTATGTCAGTATCCACATGTCTACATGCGTGTATGTATGTGTGTATCTTGTTACTGTACTGATATACTTATATGCGCAGAAATATGGATCAGAAATAGAAATCTTGTAACGTTATTGAAGTTGTGAGAAGTGTTTATTCCACTCTCAAGATCAAAGCAATTAAAAGAACAGATCTAATCAGTTCCCACGGGTATGGGTCTCAATTCTGCCCCTTTCCTCAATATATAGGGTTGGCCCAGTGGGTTTCTCATCTGGAAAACAGGGAGAATGACCATAATGGTGCCCCCCCCCCATCATGATGTGAGGACCAGATGGGACCATCTGTAGAGATGCGGCGTGGGGTGGTGGGGAAGGACAGGCTTTATTTTTTTCTTGAGATTTTATTTATTCATCTGACAGAGAGGGAGAGAGCACAGGTAGGGGGAGCAGCACAGGTAGGGGGAGAGAGCACAGGTAGGTAGTAAGCCTGTCATCTTCGTCATTACCAGTAAATGCTTTCTTTCCTTCATAGGCGTTCTAGCTGGGATGGAGATCATTGAGCAAATGGTTAAGGAAAAAAAGATCCCAGACCTAGAAGGCTCTGAATCTCTGGAATTTTTGAAGGTTGATTATGTGAACTACAATTTTTCAAAGTAAGTAGAAGAGTATTTTTAGCAAGTGAAATTATTCTTTAAAACCTTCGGGTTGTGGCTATGCCCTCGGTGTTCTGGTGTAACACCAGGGACGTGCAGTGTAGAATTTAACCCATCTTTGGTAAGGGGCTTATCAGGTGAGTGACCTCAAGAAAGAGGGGTCACAAAGCTGACAAAGAGTGGAGGATTGGGGTCAGAACACCTGGGCCCAAGTCCTACCCCTACTGCATACTTGTTGTGGCACCTGTGAATCTGCTCAGAGTCTCGATGTCCTTGCCTCTTTCCTAAAAGGAGAACTCCTTGCCCCTTGAATAAGAAGAGAAATTTTTACCCAGCCCATCGCTGCCTCCACCCCTTAAACCTAGATACAGGATTCAGTCACAGTCTCAAAACCAAATCTACCCTCAGCAAGGCTTCCCTTACTTTAGCGATGCATAGTTGAGATATCAGAGGTTATAGAAATGGGCCACAAATAAGAAGGTCGAAAGAAAGAATAGAGGGTGGTTCAGTCGGTTAAGTGTCTGACTCTTGATCTGCACTCAGGTCTTGATCTCAGCCCTACATTAAAAAGAAGAAGAAGAAGAAGAAAAATAAAGGATAGAGAGATCCTATGGAAGCCCACCATTTTATCTGAACCCAACCTTTTTGTATTTCTCTGCCCCACCCCCCTCAGTGCTGGCTTCTGTCCTCACGTTTGTCTCGTGGCTCAGTATGGCCACCGCAGCTCAGCCATCAAACCCATATTCCAGTCCCAAGAAGAAATAAGAGGACTCAATAATGGACGGATTTGCCGTAGTCTTATGACCATACTTATTAGTATTAGCCAGAGAGACTGGAAAATTCATTTTCCAAGCAGATATCTTTGTCATCCTGAACAAATTCAGGGATTCAGAAGAAGGAGGAATGGATGTTCAGATAGCAGCTGGCCGTCGTAGTTGCCCAAGAAGGAGGAATGGATGTTCAGATAGCAGCTGGCCGTCGTAGTTGCCCAAAAAAGCCCCAAAGTGCGATTCAGGGAGAGAACATCATTGTCATTTTCAGCTCAGTCTTGAAGGTAAAGCAGAGTCAGGATTTTATAAGCAATTATCTGTGATTCACAATTTGCCCCCAAGGCTTTAGCAGTCCAGTGATAATTCCCTGCTGCTCTAACCCTTTGGAGTAATACTTTCCATGTTATCAAGGGTACCATTCTATAAAACCATGAGTTTTTTGGAAGGGTTGGGGGGATGGGGAGAAGAACGTGATCTAGGAAAAGCTCCTAGCAAATGCTCTAGTTGCTAATAGAGGCGGCCATTCAATAAGTATTTATCGAGTACCTACTAGGTACCAAGGCTTTGTTCTAAGCATAGGGGATATTGTAGTGAGGGACACAGATATCCCCTGCCCTTAATGTCCAATAAGAGAGATGGACATAATATGTTTGCAAAATGAATTATTTAGTCAGTGAAGATAATGCCCCAGCAGAAAAATCCAGAGTTAAACATGTATTAGATGTGTAGGTGAAGATTGCTATTGAGAGTAGAGTACAATACTCTTTGACCTGTGCTGCCCACACAGGAGCCACATGTGGCTATTGGGCATTGGAAATGGGACCTGAGTGCAGATCAAGTAGTATTTTTATTTTTAAAAATAAAAAATAGCACTCAAGTCAATTATTGAAAAGCTTTTAGGTATGCATGGAACAATTTGAGGATGGAAATGCACTTCTTCTGTTGACAATTTTATCCAATCCAAATATAGGGCAAGGACTTGTGATGAAATTCAATGTCCAGACTGAGTCCTATTATGAATGTAAAAAAAAAAAAATATGTTGAAGACTTATTTTGAAAAAGAAAAAACAAAATATCCCATCAATAATTATTATATTGATTACGTGTTGAAATAATACTATTTTAGGTATATTGGGTTAAAAAAAATATTAATAAAATCACTCTCACCTGTTTCTTTTCCCTTTTTAAAATGTGGTTACTAAATTTTTAATTATATATGTCGCTCATATACCATTTTTATTAGAGATATTTTATTTTTTTAATATTTTATTTATTTATTTGACAGAGAGAGAGAGAGAAAGAGAGAGATCACAAGTAGGCAGAGAGGCAGGCAGAGAAAGAGGGGAAAGCGGGCTCCCTGCTGAGCAGAAAGCCCGAAGCGGGGCTCGATCCCAGGACCCTGAGAGCATGACCTGAGCTGAAGGCAGAGGCTTAACCCACTGAGCCACCCAGGTGCCCCTATTAGAGCTATTTTAGAAGGCTATTTACAAGGACCTTTTTTTTAATGCATGCCCTTCGACCTACCAATCCCACTTCTCAGCATCCTTACTAGAAAGACACACACATGAACAGCATGCTTGAGGATGTTCAGTATGGCATTGTTTATAACACAGAAATAGCTGGAAATGACCTAGATGTCCAGCAAAAATAAATTATTTTCTTTAATGATATATCCTAGCTTGGCTACAAAGAATGCATTAGACCTATACATATCAGACTGAAAATATTTCCAAGATTTGTTAAATGAACTTCTACCATCTTCTCCCCATAGTGGACTCAGAGTGTATGACAAAGACATGTGGGACAGGATGCAAAGTAGAAGAAATAGTAAATAAGCATTTGTTATCAGCATCACATTTATGTTTTATGTTTTTCTTAATCTTAGTTCATAACGATGCCTTCCTCCCATACCACAGTTATAAGCAGATGATCTCATTTTGTCTTCTCGACGTACCCATGAGTAACCCTTCCTCTGGGTGACTAACTGAAAGAGATTAGTGTCTCACCCAGGGTTGCACGGCTAGCACAAAACTCAGCTCCAAGTCAAGGGCCCCTTGCATAATGCATGAAGTGGCATGGCCTACTGGCTAGGAACCGTCTGAGACAGATGGGGGAGGGCTCCAGGTCTGGTTCTACCGCTTATATATGACTTCAGCCACGTTCCATATCTTCTCATCTCTGGATTGCAGATTGCAAAACCAGCAACAACCTCATGGGATTATTGTGGGGATTAAAATGATCTAATGCATGTAAAGTGCTTATTGCAGTGCCTGGCAGGGAGCAATCACTTAGCACATGAGCTGTCTACCTATACAGATTCCATGCAGCCCGTTGCCTCCTGCTTACCATTGACAGCTCAGACAGTTCTAGGGGAAGTAAAACTCTGAGTTTCTAAACCAGGGAAGATACTGTCCACATGGAGGACATCTGGGAATATGAAGAAGGCGCCCTTGTGATTGTCCCATGATGGGGGGGGGGAGGGGCTCTAGTGGCATTTAGTTGGCGAATAAGCCAGGTACCCTGAGATGTGTATAACAGTCCTCTATACCAAATAGTTGTCCCATCCAAAATAATATTCCCCCTCACCGAGAAACACTGGAGCAGCTGAAGGGAAAAACCATGATGGCAGTGTTGTACCTCATACTGTCTTTAATGAAGCTAAAAAAAAATTGATTATTTTCAAATTTGTTTCTATACTTGCTCATTTCCCCCTCAATTAGATACCAGGGGCTTCTTGGCAAGTGTTAAAGGGGAATTAGAAGGCAGTACCCAGAGGTACCTGGGGGGCTCAGTCAGTTAAGCATCTAACTCTTGATCTTAGGGTTACGAGTTCAGAAAAAAAAAGAAGAAGAAGAAGGCAGTGCCCTGAGACAGCTCCTCCGACCTGAGGTTCCTTCCTCCATAGGAAGTCATGATTGCTTTTGCGAGTTCCACAAACCTCCTCTATGATTTTGCCTTACTTAGAGATGCGCTAGAAGACATGGGCTAACCTCTCTGTTTTTGTTTTATAGCATAAAAATCCATGCCTTCTCATTTCCAAATACTTCATTAGCCTTTGTGCCTGGGGTGGGAATCAAGGCCCTGACCAACCACGGTACCGCCAACATCAGCACCGACTGGGAAGTCAAGTCTCCGCTCTTGTAAGTATTCCTCTCAAAGCTTCTGTGGCTGTTCTAGGGAGAAATGGAACGAAATTGAAAGTACATAATTTAGCTGGTGTTTTTGACATTGGGCTTCTTTCCCTCTGCCACTAACAATCTTTCTCAAGAGCACAATTTTCCAGGAGAGATTTAAATCAGAATATCTCTGCTGGGGTCTGGGCAGGGGAGAGTGGGAGGCTGAGAAGCATCCTTCCCTTAAAGGCAGAGCAAACTGTCATTTAAGACTTCCTAAGAGCTGGGAGTCCCTGACCATTGGAGCAATGGACGTGTGCTCAACATTTTAGACCTTCAGTAAGTCACTGTGTGTTCTTGGGCCATTCCACACACGTCCCCCTCCTTGGGGCAACTGATGGGAAATGGGCCTTCCTACCTCACAAGGAGATTAGAGGATAAAAGTTACTGGGAGCCCAATTCTCTCCCTACCAAAAGGCCTTTGCGCACTCTCAGAGAAAGGAGGGATCAAATTCAAAGACCAACTACTCAAAGACCAACTTCTGTGTGGAAGTCACGGTCATGGGGTAATGTTTAGGTCTACCCCAGTTGGTTCCCCAGAAAGAACATCTACTCATCGACTTGGTCATTCAACAACCACTGATCGAGTGCCAGCCAAGGACCATTTATCCCCATCTCAAGAACTCTACACTTGTACACTGTAAAGAAATGGTGTATTTATTCTCCCATAAGTAACATAGATTCCGGGATTCATTCATTTCTTTCCCGACTCATCAGCCACATACTAAGTGCTTATGCTATGTGCTTCTCCTGCGGGTATGGAGTGTGTAGCACACACTCCAGTCCCTCAAAGAGTTCACAGACTGCATCTAGTGTCCCGTCCCTATCTGTGCTCCACCTAAATAAGCCTACCCCATGTTCTCCATCCACACAAGCATTGTACATGAATGGTGCTTAATACGTGCTCGGCCACGGTGGGGGCCAAGCCCCCAGGATAAAAATGCTAAGCTAAAGCTGTCCCCATTCCCATATTCATTACGTCTTTTGTTTGGTAAAACGCTCAGCACCTACTCTGCTCCTACCTGTTCCTGGTGACAAAGGTCCTTCCCTCCAGGAGCTTAGAGGCTGCGAGTAGTCAGAGAAAGGACCCATCTCACCCCTGCCCAGGCCTGGGTAACCTTGCACTTTCTCTCAACAGCCAAGACACAGGAGGAGCTGATCTGTTTCTCTCTGGCGTCTTCTTCACTGGTGTCATTGTCCTGGCCCGCAACGACTTTGGTCACCCAATCATGAAGCTCCAAGACTGTTACGCCCAAGTGAGCCACGCCCACGTGTCATTTTCCGGAGACCTCAGGTGAGCGATAGCATCATGGGCAGTTGCTGGTCTGGAACGGGGTTACCCGGCAGAGCCTGAGGAGGTTCACCACCGGCAGATTCGATTCCTGAATTAAGCCCGTTTTTTTCTCTTTTCTCCCCAGTGTCCTGTACAACTCCTTTGCTGAACCCATGGAGAAACCCATTTTAAAGAACTTAAATGAAATGGTAAGTCTTTAGAGGTGATACAACTACAGTAAAACATTCTGCCATGTTTTACCTAATTCTTAGTCAATAAAGCTTTATTGAGCACCTGTTGTATGCCAGGCATCATCCAAGGCACTTTCACACACATTATCCCTTGCACCTTACTAAGTTTCGCCAGTGCCCACCATGTGCCAGTGTGGTAGGTGCTGGGGGTGCAGGAATGAATGAAACAGTATTCCCTCCCTTGAGTGCTCAGCACAGGATGGGCAAACAACCCACATGCGTTTATTTATTGCGCACCTACTGTGTGCCCAGCACGAGGCTACAGGCTGTTGGGGATATAAAATAGGAATAAACTTATTATGTTTTTAGGTAAACCCAACTCAGGCTTGTGGAACAATGACTGAATGAGTATTTGGATTTAATACGTAATTACATGGTCATTAGACTGAACCAAAGGGGTTCAGGGAAGTGGAAAGATTCAGTCGAAAGGGCCTGAAAGTCTCCTGGGGGATAGTTTTTAGAGGATGCAGGACTTGAACTGGGCCTTGAAGAATAAGTACAATTTTGACAGGTAAGGAATGGGAGAGAAGAAAGGGTGTTTCCAAGAAACAGTATCGGTTAAGATAACTTCCAAAATTACAAGTGTCTCCATTCCAGAACATGGTGTTTGAGGAAGGGGAGAGATGGAATTGGCTGTGTGCCCTCTTTCCAGTCCAGGCCAGACCATTTCTGGATGCTTTGCCCATATGTGGGGGGAGATGAGGAGAAGGATGAGGAGGATGGGGAATGAGAGGGTGGAAGCGGTATCTGGAAGCCTCCATCCCCGTCCTCCCGGGCAGGCAGTGGGTGCTTGATGAATGCCAGTGAGGAAATCAACGTGTAAATACATTCGGCAGCTTGTCCGAGGAGCTTGCCCAGCTGGTCGGGGCACTCCGAGGTTGCCCGGGCTTTTCCAGGCTCACCTGGCAGGTGCTGAGCGCCGGCGCACGGGCGTGCCAGAGAGGGACAGGGAAAGCCCTGCCGGCTGGGGGACCCCACACTTGCCACCGCTCCTCTGCTGGAAACCAGGCGTGGTTCTCTGGCCTCAGACAGGAAGCCACTAGCTAAGTTTGCCTGGAGCGTGCGCAGGCCTTAGAGCCGGGGGCGCTTTGCTTCAGGTAGGCCCTCTGTGCCGTGGGAAAACAGAAAAGAGCGCTCAGACCACAGCTCGCTGGATTCCAAGTCCCAGTTATGTAACCCCTGGCAACCCACTAAAGCTCTCCAGACATCATTGTTCCCATCTGTGAAGGGCGGGCTGTGGTGCCCCCCTCTCAGCACTGCCATGATGCTAACATGGGGTTCAAGCAGCACAGCTGACATTTACTGAATGTTTGCTGTGTGCGGGCGGCCGTATGTGGATTACTTCTGTTTCTGCTCACAACAGCATGACGAAGTAGGGACAATTGTTACAAGTGAGGGAACAGAACAGACTACAAATCACGTGCCAAGGGAGTCAACCCAAGGCGGCCAGGCTCCCAAGCCTCTGCTAGTAACCGCCACGCCAAGTGCTTAGCACATGCCTGGCACACGGTGGCCCACCCATGTTGGCACACTTCCTCCTTCCTAAAGACAAGCTCGAGTCCAAGTCAAGATCGCTTGTCTAACTCCAGAAGGGGTTCTGATCTAACAGAGGTCTCACAACTGGGCTCTCAAACCAGCCGAGTGGGACAGTGAGGGTCCCAGCTTGCGCCCAGAGACAGTGGCGTCCCCACAGCCGGGAAAGGCCCAGCAGCAGGTCCTCGGGGTGACCGCACGAGAAAGAGAACCCAGGGGCTCATTCTTTCACGGGGCTGACTGGGTGTGGTCCCGGTTGCTCCCAAGTTCAGCCTGCATTCCCTGACGTGGCACGTGGCTCGCATACACACAGAGTGTGGGGCCCACCGGCATCAGTGAATTTGAGGGAAGGTCCTGGAGGCCGAAGGGAGGATGGATCCTAACCAGAAGGACTTGGCTGGCAGGGTCTAGACCCCTAAATAGTGCAATGTGGTAACCTGCAATTTTTTTTATTCCTTTTATGGCCAGCTCTGTCCCATTATCATGAGTGAGGTGGGAGCCCTGAACGCCAACCTCAGCATGCTAGAGGGTGAGTCCTCGGGCTGCCTCTTCGGGACGGTCCTCTTCCTGCCCTCAGACTCTGGTGCTCTGCCAGCTGACTTTTCAACGTAAGATAGGCCAGCTCTCCTACCGGCTTTACCCTCTGCAAACTAGAGCCACGGGAAACGCCCGCTCTCGCACAAAATCCATCCTCTTCAGGATGATCATGCTAATCTCAACCAAGTTAGCCCTTTCCTCCCCCTGTTCTAGCCCCTTCGGTGGCTGCTTGCTGCCTCAGGATCAGGTCCAAATGCTTTCACAGGGACTACAAGACCTGCCCCCCACGCTCGGGCTCAGCCCACCCGTCTCAGCCTCATCTTGTCCCTTTCTCTGCTCTCCTGCCATCAGACTGCTTCTACTGCCCCCATGCCCTTGCTGGGCTCGTGCTGCCCTCCCCGCCTAGCAGAACTTCCCCTCCCCCCACTTCCACCCACTTATTCAAATAGACGTGTATTGAATTCCTATTTCTTTACCAGCACTGCATTAAACCCTGAGGGGTCCAGTCCCTTCCACTTCTTTCCCCTGCACCATCCCTTGTCTGTCCACTCCTCATTATCATTTAAAATGGGCAGGTCCTGCTCCCCTCACAGCATGGTGATGGGATCTGTTCAGACTGAATTTGAAAGCATTTTAAAAAACTATAGTGGGGCACCTGGGTGGCTCAGTGGGTTAAAGCCTCTGCCTTCAGCTCAGGTCATGATCTCAGGGTCCTGGGATCAAGTCCCACATCAGGCTCCCTGCTCGGTGGGGAGCCTGCTTCCTCCTCTCTCTCTCTCTCTCTGCCTGCTTGTGACCTCTGTCAAATAAATACATTAAAAAAAAATAACGATAGTGACATGGGGCACTACTGTTCCCTCACCTTGGCAAGTCCCTTTGTCTCTTCTTGTTTGCTTACCACCCTCTGTGGAATAAAGCAGCCCGGTGTGCAAGAGGAGAAGGTGTGCTACTCAGATGTTTTGCTCTAGATCAGGGGGGAGGTCTTCATATCACAGAGCACGTGGTGCTGGCCAGGAAAGCTGCTCTCCCAGGCCGGGTCTGACTCCCAAGCACTGCACTCCTGGGCATACAACCTGCCTCAGACTCTGAAATCCTGCCTCCTGCAGCCCCTCGCCTCCTGCTGTGCTCTGAAAATGATGATACAAAGAAAGAATTGGGGTGCCTGGGTGGCTCAGGGGGGTAAGCCTCTGCCTGCAGCTCAGGTCATGATTCCGCCTCTCTGCCTACTTGTGATCTCTCTCTGTCAAATAAATAAATAAAATCTTAAAAAAAAAAAAAACGGGGGGGGGGGTTTTACTTTCTTCTTTTGACTTACCTACTTAGCCCAGGTTTTGAAAAGTAAGTATGTATTACTTACGAAATAAGAATAATTATTTTAAATAACAGAGAATTAAAATTATATTGCTCTGCATAGATCATAGTCAGATGCTATCCTATACCTTTAATAAATATGAATTTTCATTTTTATTTGTTATTTAGTTTTAACCAAGATTGACAACTATACTCTCCTGGACTACTCCCTAATCAGTTCTCCGGAGATAACTGAGAATTACATGGAGCTGAATTTGAAGGTAACTTTATCGTCACCAAATTCTCGTCCCGGCTATCAACAGCCAGTATTCAAAGAGCAAATATTCTATGCAGAAGGAATTATCACTAAATACCCTTCAAATAATTTAATGTCCTTTCAAGCAATTCCCTCATGTTCCTTCAAAAGACCCTTCAGCAGTTTCTTGATCGGTAAATGATGGTTCGGATCTGCCCAACATACGACTGCCTGCCTTAAGGAAAGGATCGTGATGATTGTGTCTGTGGGGTCAGGTCTGAGGCTAAGAGGCAGCAGGAAGGGGGGCTCAACCCATCAGCAGATTGTTCATACGGACACTCCTGTTCCTGTCTGGTCAGCCACTTTAACTGAGGGCCGTCGACCTTTTGACCTTGGTCAGGGCCATTTGCACATGAAAATGGTATTTGCTGATTCTGGAAAAGAGACTGTCTTTACATTTACTTTTGCCCCATGGTTAGTAACTGTGGGTTTTTTTTTTTTTGAAGTGCATATTGACTTATATTTCTTTCTTTTTTTTTTTTTTTTAAGATTTTATTTATTTAGGGGCTCCTGGGTAGCTAGCTCAGTTATTAAGCATCTGATTTTGGCCCAGGTCATGATCCTAGGGTCCTGGGATCCAGCCCCACATCAGGCTCCCTGCTCAGTGGGAAGCCTGCTTCTCCCTCCCCCTCTGCCTGCTGCTCCCCCTGCTGTGCTCTCTCTGTCAAAGCTTTTTTTAAAAGAGATTTTATTTATGTATTTATTAGAGAAAGGCAGCGAGCATGAGCTGGGGGAAGGGGGGATGGAGATGGAGAAGCGACTGTCTGCTGAACAGGGAGCCCAGATGGATTCGAGGCTCGATCCCAGGACTCTGGGATCATGACCTGAGCCAAAGGCAGACACTTAACCAACTGAGCCACCCAGGCACCCCTGACTTATATTTCAATCACTTCGAGTCTTTCAAATCAGTTAAATGTTACTCAAGACATCTTGTAATAACATCCTATAGCCACTGAGGGCAGCATCAGGAATGCGTGGGAAATGCTTTAACCCATTGAGAGCCGCGCCGGGTCCTTCTGAGGCTTTCTGTGCCACCCCAGAGGCTCAACAGCCACAGAGTTCGAAGGTCAAGGGTTTGGCATCTCTCTACATGCTCCTCAGGAACTATGCAGAGCTGTGTGTCCAGGTAAAATACACCTGCCTTCTGAGAGAAGGTTACAGCCCAGAGTGGACAGACACGTCCACATACGCTCAAGAACTCATCAGAGCTGCCAGACCATCGTCACTGGTCAAGGAATCAAAAGGCCCTGTTGTGTTTTAACCCCTACTGAGTTTCTGGTATTTGTCTGATTCTGAATGAGCAGATCCACCTTCTCAGTGCTGTTCTCTCTGTTTTCCCACAGGGCGTATTCTACCCCCTGGACAACCTCAGCGACCCCCCCTTCTCACCAGTTCCTTTTGCGCTGCCAGAACACCACGACTCTATGCTCTATATTGGAATCTCCGAGTTTTTCTTCAAGTCTGCATCCTTTGCTTACTTTACAGCTGGGGCCTTCAATGTCACTCTCTCCATGAAAGAGGTAAGGAGAGTTCATGGATAGGACCATCAGCACCAGCATTTCGTCTTACTACAAGTAGTCCATTATGGGAATTTCATGTCATGGTTTCTATTTCCTGGGCCCTTTTAGACTATCAACCCTAGCAGGTCATGAATAAAGGGATTGTGAACTGAAAGCTTTTAGTATCTTGAGAGTTGCTGGGTTTCTAAGTCACAGTCTTTCAATTGTGTAGGATACCAGGCCACTGTTCTAGATTAATCTTAAATAATGCCGGGACTCCCCTCCACCACTTATGACCTGTGACTTTGGGCATCTTCAGTGTATTTAACTTCTCTGTGCCAGAGTGTCATCATTTAGAAAATGGGAATAATAACTCCATACTCATAAGGTCGATATGGACAGTAGAGAGGTTTGAATATACAGAATGCATTCGTTCCTGGCACGGAGGAAGTGTTCTTTGTGTGTTGCTTACCATCATCATCATCGCCATGCCTGGTTTAATGCCAGCACCAGTATTTGTCCTGTTGGTAATTGCAACTGAGTTATCTACAATGACCACTAAGAGGACACATACTCATGGATTCTCTTTGCCACGCCCCTCCCTTTCATGGTGAGAACATTCTCTCTAGCCAACCAACAACTTTTATTAAGCATTGCCTATTAATCTTTTCATTCCATGGGTCTTAATAATACAAGTGGTTCTAAAACTTGGGTTCAGAATACCAGGTATGGCAGCACCCGTGACTGCAGACTGCTGAGAATTAGAGAAACCTAGCTTCAGATCTGGAAAACACTCATTTGTGAAGATAAATTACTTAAGTATTTTTTGTCTCAGCAACCTCTGAAGAGGTGGGCAATACATACAAGGGTTCTTGTTAACCACTGTAGGATGGTTATGCATGGATCGTACGTGGGTGGCCTACACAGTTAAAAGGCACTTACTGAAAAGGAAGGTACTTCCTGTGTGACCTTGGGCAAGTGACTTCACTTCTTTGAGCCTCAGACTTCCTATGGTTGGGCTATTAAATGATAGGCCACTATTAAACACTAATTGTTTGTTGATGTAACAACTTCATGATTCATAAAAATACAAGGAAAGCTAGGTTTTCCCCTTAAAAGAGAACCCAGGTAAAAATTACAGTAACACGATGATCTTGATTTTCCAGATTTCCAACCATTTGGTTCAAAACTCTCAAGGCCTTGGCAATGTGCTCTCCCGGGTGAGTACTGGGAGCCTGACTCCTTGGTAGTGTATCTGGATTCACGGCAGTTACTTCTGGAAGATTTGTGGGTTCTCTCTATTCCTTTTCGGTCCAAACCTGAGTCCATCTTTCCATTCTGAAGAGATTTTGTTTTCTTTTTTTGGTAAGATTTATTTATTTTAGAGAGAGTGAGCATAAGCAGCAGGGGAGGGGCAGAAGGAGAGTCTTAAGCAGACTTGGCGATGAGAGCCAGCCCGATGCAGGGCTTGACCTCACCACCATGAGATCTCAACCTGAGCCAAAACCAAGAGTCAGTAATCTGACTCTGCAGCTGGGGGCCTCAGATATTTTTTTTCTTTTAATAAAATAGCCACAGATATTTATTAAACAAGTTACTGTTAAAGGCATCATAAGTTTACAAAACAAATCAGCTGTCCCTTCCCTAAGTTTCCACCACACATTTGAATTAATAAGCTTCAATGGGAAATGGGGGAATAGCGCCCATGTCTGTGCCCTTAGTGAAGCAACTCTTAATGTCATGCCTTCTCAGCCCCTGAATATTGGAAACAGTGTCCTGAAAGGCTCAGGTTTGCTCTTAAGGACAGAGAGATGCTCACCGAGCTTCCTGATTCTAGAGCAAGGACCTGGAGACACACCTAGATTTGAATCCCTGTTCTTTAATGTATCTGGAAGTGAAGGAAATTATTTAACCAGAGGCTCACTGTCTTCAGCTATGAAAGGGGGTTCTGATAGAACCTGCCCACAGGGATTTTGTGAAGATTAAACCAGACAATTCAGATAAGCTCAGTGAATGTCAGCCGTCATTATTATTTGTCTTGTGTGCGGTGGTGGTATAATTGCCAAAGAGCTTTATTTCTATTCTGACAGCATGACGTAAAGTTTAATCACCCAGGCTACCCCAAACGTGTGATTTCCCATCAGCCCAGCTCCCTGGTCTCCACTTTTTTCTTTGAACTTTGCAGATCGCGGAGATCTACCTCCTGTCCCAGCCCTTCATGGTGCGGGTCATGGCAACGGAGCCTCCTGCAATCAGTCTGCAGCCGGGTAACTTCACCCTGGACATCCCTGCCTCCATCGTGCTCCTCGCCCAGACCGAGAACTCAACCGTGGAAGCCATCGTGTCCATGGACTTTGTAAGGCCTGTGGGGGCAGGAGGGTGGCCTGGGGAGACCCGTCCCGTTCCCACAGCGGGCCACTGACCAACAGGGCTCTGCTCAGTGTCTGGGAGTGTGAGGTCTGATTTGTCAGTTAGTGGTGAGGACAGGGGTGGGACGGGGCGGGGCGGTGGGGGCGGTGCTCATACCCCTCATGGTAAAACAGCTCTCCCCCTCCCCCACGCCCTACGCACCCTTCCCTCAGCTGCAGTTACATCGATCACTGACTTTCTTTTGTTTTTCCCCAAAATAAGTCAGTGGAATTCAAGGTTATTTGAGCAGAGGGAGGCCAAACACAACCTAATGGAAAGGGACAAATACAGTGATTCTACACGAAATGTCACACACACACGTACACATACACACACATACACACAGAGTACATGGAGAAGAAAGGTGAGGAAAAAATAGAGCAATTTAAGGGAGATTCTTAAAAAGTGTTTATAGTTAGTTTCCCTGCCCACAAGAGAGCATTTTCAGATCTGCTTCTTCCTAGTATCTCTAGCAATACGAGGAAAAGTGGAGCTTCTGGTATTTCCAGTATAAGGAATTGTATTTGCAGCCAAAATAGACAGACTCATTCCCCTTAGTAACGAGCGCTTTTGTTGTCTGCAGGTTGCTAGCACCAGTGTTGGCCTGGTTATTTTGGGACAAAGACTGGTCTGCTCATTATCTCTGAACAGGTAAGTTTAATTGATTTGACTGTTGACAACCTTAGTGGTAAGTGATTCAGCAGACCACAGAGACAAAGCGAACTTTAACAGAACAGGTTAAGTTACCACCGGATAGAACATGAATCACTTAGGTACTCCTCTTGGCATGATCCCGATGACGTCAGACTACGGGCTTCACTAAAACTTTGTGGTGGAGCCTTTCTTTCTCCTCCCATTAGATGCTGTTCAGATAAAACGCGCAACCGAAGTGTAAATATAATTCCATCATATAAATTCACTTTCTAGTGGTACCGTGATATAAATTAAAGACCCTCCTCAACAATTCCAGGAAGCGTGCTCTTGAGGAAGGAGGTCAAGGAACAAAGAGTCAAATCCCTGGTCACTGGTTGCTTAACCAGGAGCAAGTCTAGGAACCTCGTTGTGCCTCGGTCTCCTTGTCTGTAAAATACTGAAGTTGGGCCGGGTCGTCCCTGAGGTAGCTGCAGGCTCTGACACCCTGACCCCTTACTAGACCGTAGAGTTTAACAAAACCACGGCCCATGGCCTAGCTGGTTCTCCAAAGAATGCAGCATGCCATGGAAGGGGTCGGGCGGGTCACGTGGGTAGACTGTGGACAGTGATTGCCATGGAGAAGAACCTTCTGCAAAGCCCCTTTTCCTCCGCCCTGCGAGGCCGACAGTCGAAGCCATGAATGAGACTACCTGGGAGGAGGGGAAATGCTATTCGGAATGACCAGATGGCTCCGATGAAACCCACGGAAGGGGGAAGAAATGCTATACAAAGGCCAGAGAACGCAGTGTCGAGAAAGAACAGGAAACCAAAAGAGGGGAAAAGTAAGTCAATCACCATAAGTCAGCGGACGGTTGTGAAGACTACTGCAGACACACAGAAGGTGCCCTCAACAACACGATATTAAATGGGACAAACAGAATGGAAAACTGCACAAACGCAGCAGTCCGCTATGTAAAATAGCTTTCCATCTGGACGAGGAAGTGAATCACAAAGAGTGCCATTAGGATACGGGATTGAGTGAGATTTTCCTCCTTAAAATTATCTTTGTAACTATATTGTTACAAATGACAAAAAAGAAAGAAAGAAAGAAAGAAAGATAGTATGGTTTCCCAGAAAAAAAAAAGATTTCAAGAAGACTCTGTTAGTTTCTACCCAGCTCTACAATACGGGACTGATTTCCCCATTAGTCTCAGCAGGCACAGAACCTAGAGCCATGAATACTTCAGGGACCCATGAAAATGTTTTAGTGTATTTTTAAAATAATTTAAAAATGAATACAATCCAGGCTGGACTATACTTATCTTTATAATAACATAGTCTTAAAATATAATTTTTAGTATTTCTTTATGGAGGGAGGGCTCCCAGAGGCAACAGTTGCCTCAGGGCCCCCCAAAATCATACCGTGGCCCACCCTGCATAAGGTCAAGGCCGATGAAACTCTAAACCTTGATGGGTCATCTTGGAAATGACAGTTCTACCAGGTGAGAGGATGGAAGCCAGAGAGCTGGAGAGGAGGAGGGAAAGGGAGGCCGCTGAGAGCTCGGCAGCGTCAGGGCAAGGCCAGACGGGAAAGGAGAGAACTTGCAGTGCAGTTTGCCCGAGCCGCCCCACCGCTGACCCCTCCATCTGCAGCCTGAGGGCAGCGCCATAGGAAAGGGGGGGCTGGAAATCTGGAGGGAGGTGGGAGAAGAGAGGAAGGGCCGCTAACCGAGGCAGCAAGCTCTTGAGAAGGGAGAAACCACGTGCGCCCTTGAGCAGGGCCCTGGTTCACGGGCAGGATGGATGGAAGGACTTAGTGCAGGTGGGGCTTCAGGCTTGCAGGCCGGTGGGAGAGACCTTAAGGAACAGAGAGACTAGGTCCCCTTCTGAGCTTCCGCTGGGCGGACTCTCCTCGCCAGCGATCCTCCCCGTAAGAAATGGCACGTTCAGAGGGTATTGGGTTTCGGTTCGTGGGGGAACTGCAAAACTGATTGCAACCCGCTCGCTTCACATCACCCAAAGAAATGCGCGGACCCATTCTCCGGCTTCCCGCAGCCCACAAGCGTGCTTTGACCCAGTGAACACAAGCTGAGGTTAAGACTCCTGCCTTCCTGGGGTCTCCTCCGCGTTCCGCTGTGGTCTCCTTCAGATTCTCGTGCTGGGGAGGTTTCCTGGGGCCTTCGTGGGGTCTGAGCAGGACCAGCTATCCAACTCGCAAGGCCCATTGCAAAATCAGAATGGGGAGCCCCTGGTTCAGAATCTTATGAAGAATTTAAAGATGGGGACAGCAGGGCCTTGACCCAAGCATGGGGCCCCTCTGAGCAAGGCCATGTCATGCTGCAAAGGTCGCCGGGGGTGGCTCCTGCTGGGGGTGCTGTGCCGGACCTCGGGCAGCAGGAGGATGAAGGGTAAGGTGGATAGGCCAGGCTCACTCAGTCCCAAGGCGGCCTGTGCGAGACCGCGGAGAAGCAGAGGCTGCGCTGAAGGGGTGCCTTCCCTGTGGCTGCAGGAATGGCCGCGCCACCTCCCACACGACTACCCCAGCCAGCAACTGCCACTCCCGGTTCCACAAGCGCTGCTCTTCCAGACCTATGGCCTGCTGTGGCCTTGGGTGAGGTCAGAGAGGCACAGTGCGGAGAGGCATAAAGTGGGGTGGGGATGGGTGAAGCATCCCCGAGAAAACCTTGGGAAAGGGGGTCTCCAAATTAGGCTCCCAGAATACTAACCCCCCAAACACTTTTCTAAACATCCCCTGCCTGAATGTGTCCCTTTCTGGAGCTGCTCACAGCTGGCTACTGAGACAGGAGATAGAGAAATCAAGGCAAATCCAGTGTGGTGAGTTTAAAGACGCAGTGAGCTCAAAGGCTTTAGAGTCAAGACTAGCTGGTTCAGATCCCCGCCCTGCCATTCATTAGCTGTGGGGCCTCAGGCAAGTTACTTAACCTCTCTGGGCCTCCATTTCCTTCTCTATAAAATGAGGCTATAATACAACCCACTTCAGGGGGTTACTGTAAGGACTACATGAGTTAATACATGTAAAGTGCATCTTAAGTGTTCAGGAAGGTTGACTATGGCTATTACTTAAAATTTGGGGCTGGCCTCATCCCGGGGAAGAAGGTGCTCCATTATACAAGATCCTCGCAAGAGTTCCCAAGTCAGAAAAACCCTGTTCAGGAAACGCCTCATTCCCGTGTCTCCCGCCCAGTGACGGTTATTAGAGAAACTGCCTTTTGTCCTAGTATTTATGACTACTTAATTATTGAGTATTTGCTGTCTTCTGGTCCCATGCCAAGAACTTCACACATATCATTTCATTTAAACCGCACAACCCTGGATCTCCAGGACCTGGCATGGTCTTCAATCGACGTCTTCAGTGAACAGACATGGAGGTCGCTCATTATCCCGGTTTTACATTTATAGAGGTCGACTAACTTGTGCACATCACAGAGCTACTGAATGGCAGACCCAGAACTTGAACCTGGGTGAGTGGTTTTCACAGCCTTGGGTGTTCACTTACGACATTATACTGCCTTTGATGCGGAACATGGCCAAGACCTAGAAGACTGAGACAGTGAACACCCTTGCCCAGAAGAGGAAACCCATGAGCGCGGAGTCACACGGAACTGAAGCAGGCAGCATGTCCTTTCTCAGTGTGAAGACTTGATAGAGGAAGAGAAGCCACAGGCAGACCATGATCTGCGGTAGAAAAAGCGCACAGCCCTTTGCACACAGCCGCCTTGAGAAACGAAGGGAAGGAAAAAATGCAAGCAAAAGCAGGGAGTACGAGTAATCACCGTGACCGCGGTGGGGACATCTCATTACGAGCACAGCCCTGTAGTCCAGGCGCTTCTGATTTTGAATTCCGCCTCTGTCGCTTGGTAGCCGTGTGACCCTGGGAAAGTCAGTCAACCTCTCTAAATATCAGTTTCCTCATCAGCAAAACAGGGCACCTATTCACAGAGCTGTTTTATGGGGAGACGAGGTAATGTCTGAAAAGCACGATGTTCTGCACGTAAGCAGTGCTCAAAAAATATTAGTTACTACCAGCAGTAGAGTTTTACTTTTTTTCTCCTTTTTGGGATCAAACTTTCACCAATAAGAGGGAGAAATTGATCCCAAGAGACATGACAGGTCAGGATGGCCTTAAAAGCCTTAGAGTTGGCCCTCAGAGTCCTAAACCAGATTTGAACTGGTCCATCCACAACGGAGACTTTTGTTCCAAACACAGCTCTGTCGGGAGGTAACCCCAATGCAGGCTGATCCATATACTAGACGTTTCTAAGACCAAATGAAATAACACTTTCCCTTTTTTCATCGCCATACAGATGACTGAATTTTAACACCCCCCTTTTTAAATTTTTTTTAAAGATTTTATTTATTTGAGAGAGAGAGCACAGCAGGGAGGAGGAACAGAGGGAGAGGGAGAAGCAGACTCCTGGCTGAGCAGAGAGCCGGACGTGGGGTTCAAATCTCAGGACCCCGGGATCACGACCTGAGCTGAAGGCAGACATTTAACTGACTGAGCCACCCAGGCGCCCCTTTAAGCTTACAAAGCTCAAGCAATCCAATATACAGAATCTTTGGACCATTTAGAACTCTGGAACAATTTTGACATTGCCACAAGTGAGGCATCGGACATGCCCAAACTGTGCCCCACACTGGTGACAGCAGCGCACGGCACCAGCGCGCACACACACACACACACACACACACACACTCTACAACCCCTCCCAGGCAACACCTTCAGAGAATGCAAAGAAAGCTGACTACAAGCACACAGGAACCCCACCCAGCCCTACTCCTCATGGCTTGGGCAATAAGCATTTCCCAATGTCAGCCATCTGGAAAGAAACCCAGAAAGGAAAACAGGTCTGGGAAGAACGGATTCAGTTTCTGTCAGAACAGTGCTTTAGACAGGTCACCAGAGCTCAGGCTTCGTCCCCGGGCTGACCGCCATCTCCACCCTCCCTCTCAGCTACCGCGGAGGCCGGCGCACAGGAATGTCACAGTGCGAGGCCCCTGTTAGAGGAGGAAAAACAAATGACTTCCCCTTCTCCCAGACTTGTTGGGGGAATTTCCAGGCTGCAGAAGGCAGTGAAGATAAAACACTGGGGAACCCTTCCTCCTCAAGAGGGTCCTTTAATACTGGAATGGGCTTAACACATTCCTCACATGAAAACCTTTCCTCTTTGGGGGCTCTGGGGTGGCACAGTCAATTAGGCGTCTGACGCTCTTGGTTTCAGCTCTGGTCGTGAAGTCATGGTTGTGAGATCGAGCCTCATATCAGGCTCCACACTCAGCGAGGCATCTGCTTGGGATTTTCTCTCCCTCTGCCCCTCCCGCTCATCCTCTCTCTAAAATAAATCTTGGGAAAAAAAAAAAAAGCCTTTCATCATGGATGAAATCCACAGCCTGGGGTTGTCAAGCACTTTGACTACCTTCCAAGTGAGCCAATCTTCCCTCTCATAACTCCCTAAAATGAACATTCTGCTTTAGACTGGCCCCCTTCAAAGCCACCCCAATTCCAATAACCCCTTCCCCACCCACCCTTTACTCATTTATCCATAATCCATTCCATGAGAATTTCTTGGGCGCTGATTATGTGCTCTACAGTGTTCTTGATACAGATAATAAAGAAAGGCAAATGTTTCTACCTCCCAAATCTAGAGCCTGCAGGAGAAACACTCAGATTAAGAGGCAAAAACTGGGTGCTAAGAAAAAGGGTGGCGTGCTTCTCTCAAAGGGCAGGTTTTTTTTGTTTTAAGATTATTTATTTATTTGTCAGAGAGAGAGAGATCACACAAGCAGGCAGAAGCAGAGAGAGAGAAGCAGGCTCCCTGTCAAGCAATGAGCCCGATGAGGGACTCAATCCCAGAACCCTGGGATCATGACCTGAGCCGAAGGCAGCAGCTTAACCGACTGAGCCACCCAGGCGTCCCTCAAAGGGCAGTTTTATTCCCACCCCCATATCTTAAACACACACACACACACCCCTGCCTCCAACCCATGCTGGTTTCTTCACCATTTCATACATTCTTAGAATTCCTGCAGCAAGTCAGTGTAAACCCACAAAGGAGCACTGAAGACAAGCTGTTTTGTATTATTCTGCAAATCCTTCCTCTACATGCAGCTTCTGTCTGTCCATCATCAATATAATTAATGTTCTTCCCGTTGCCTAGAGCATTACTGAGCACAGAAGGAGCTCTTAGGAATCCTCTTAGGCTGCCCATCTTTTCTTCATACTGCAGCCAGAGTGATCTTTCCAAAAGGTTTTTAAAAAGGGAGATAGGTTCCATAGGTTTTTAAAAAGGTGGCTCAGTGGGTTAAGCCTCTGTCTTCAGCTCAGGTCATGATGCCAGAGTCCTGGGATCAAGCCCTGCATCAGCAGGGAGCCTGCTTCCTCCTCTCTCTCTCTCTGCCTGCTTCTCTACCTACTTGTGATCTCTCCCTCTCTGTCAAATAAATAAAATCTTAAAAAAAAAAAAAAAAACTTCCATAGATTCCTTGCCCGTAAGATAAATATCAAACTTTTAGCATAGCCTCTGATATCTTAAGATAAATATCAAAATTTTACCACCATTGTCTGCCTCCCGAGCACCCTCTTCCTAGCCTCTGTTCCCTCCACGGGGCCTTTGCAAGCTCCGCCAGACCCTCCCCTCTTCCTTCCCCAATCTGCCTTTTTAATCTCGCTTACCCTTGATATGTCAGCTCTCAAGGACGTATTTCCTTACTCCGAAACTTTCCTGCACTTGCCAGTTTAGATAGCGTTCCTCTCTCATTGGCCTCAGTGAACTTTTTCTTTCCTTGAGAGCATTTATCTCAATTCATCATTAAACCGTCACCAGTGGGCTTATTTGATTACTGTGTGCCTCCCCACGAGGCTTTAAGCTCCGTGCGAGCAGTGGCCGTGTTTGATTGAACTCACAGTTGTGATCTCCAGCACCTGCCACACGGCTGACGTGTATTAGGTGTTCAGTGAGTATCTGCTGGACAGATGCCTGGATGAACACTAAGTGCCTTAATGTGCCATGCTCTGGACTCAGTCAGGTTCACAGTCAGAGGACACAGAGATAAACAATTATTATGCAGTACTGAGTGCAAGGTATGATTTTCGACGTCTGCCATGGCCACAGGGTTGGAGAAGCGGCATTGTGAGTGCCTGTGCCTTGATCTACTTGAACTCCATTATGCTGTATTTGCTATTGACCCAGATCTTGACCCCACCACCATCCGACAGGCTTAAGTGCTTGTACTTTGTTCTGGTTTTCAGTCAGGACGGTAAACCTCCAAAACTTTGTGAATAAGCTGTGTTTTCTATATGTCTGCAAGGTAGGGCTACTTGAGCTTCCTTTCTCCCCACGAACTCTGTGGTTCTGTAATAAAATTAGTTCCTAGTAGTTGTGCTTTAAGAAATAGGTTAGGGGGGCGCCTGGGTGGCTCAGTGGGTTAAGCCGCTGCCTTCGGCTCAGGTCATGATCTCAGGGTCCTGGGATCGAGTCCCGCATCGGGCTCTCTGCTCAGCAGGGGCCTGCTTCCTTCCCTTCCCCTCTCTCTGCCTGCCTCTCTACCTACTGTGATCTCTCTCTGTCAAATAAATAAATAAAATCTTAAAAAAAAAAAAATAGGTTAGAAAAAAAAGAAAGGGGGAAGAAACAGGTTAAGGGCTCCCTGTGAGGATGAAAGGTCAACAGACTGAACTCGGTCGCCACCTAGTGGTCACAGTTGCGCTCACCTCTTTCATTAATATCTATCTGCTCCTTAAATGTAATAACAGAAAGGTGCCTGGAAGAGGTAACTCCTGAGTTAAATCTTAAACATTGAAAAGAAGTTAACCAGTCAACGAGACAGGAGAGGGGCAATTTCAGAAAAAGGGAACAGCAAGAGCAAAAAGCATGGAGACCAGAGGTACCATGGAATATACAAGGAAATACTTTGCAGTTGTTTCAAGATCATTATGACCTTATCCACTCTAATTTTGAATGACCCAGCCCCAAATATATGGCACATATTCAAATGCATTCCACATGAAATATAATTTAAACTTAACCATGAGTGGAGTTGAGTTAAAGTGATTAGTCGCCGTAATGTTAACTTGTTGTGGGCATGTATTAATTTTCTTTTTTTAGGATATTTTTGTTATGTGTTTTGAAGCCAATACATTTTTTAATCTCAGATATATAATGCCTCGTTAATAAAATAGCACAGTGGTGCCCAGGTGGCTTAGTTGCTTCAGTGTCCTACTCTTGATCTTAGCTCAAGTCCCAATCTCAGGGTCATGAGTTCAAGCCCAGCATTGGGCTCCAGGCTGAATGTGGAGCCTACTTAAGAAAATAAAATAAACAGATGAATGGATCAAGAAGATGTGGTATATATACACAATGGAATACTATGCAGCCATCAAAAGAAATGAAATCTTGCCATTTGCGACAACATGGATGGAACTAGAGCGTATCATGCTTAGCGAAATAAGTCAAGCCGAGAAAGACAACTATCATATGATCTCCCTGATATGAGGAAGTGGTGATGCAACATGGGGGCTTAAGTGGGTAGAAGAAGAATCAATGAAACAAGATGGGATTGGGAGGGAGACAAACCATAAGTGACTCTTAATCTCACAAAACAAACTGAGGGTTGCTGGGGGGAGGGGGTTGGGAGAAGGGGGTGGGGTTATGGACATTGGGGAGGGTATGGGCTTTGGTGAGTGCTGTGAAGTGTGTAAACCTGGTGATTCACAGACCTGTACGCCTGGGGATAAAAATATATGTTTATAAAAAATAAAAAATTTAAAAAAAAAGAAAGAAAATAAAATAAAAAATAAATAAGCCAGCATAGCACTAACCAGTTCAGAGTTCTTGAGTATAATATGCGGGGTAGAGAATGAAAAGAAGTGAGAGTAAACAGGTAACCGGACACCAAAATACAGAAAGGCTTGGGTACCACCTACATGACTTGGACTCAGGCCATTAAAGAATTCTGAATGGGAGCGTGTCCTCTTCAGACATGCTTGCCATATAGCTCACTCTGGGAATGGTGTGGAGGACAGATTGGAGAAGACCAAGACTGGAGACTGGGGGAGCCATTTGACGGCTGATGCAGGGGCGTCTGGGTGGCTCAGTCAGTTAAGTGTCTGCCTTTGGCTCAGGTCATGATCCCAGAATCCCAGAGTCCTGGGATCGGCGGAGAGTCTTTGTCTCCCTCTGCCCTTCACCCCACTTATGCACATTCTCTTTCTCTCTCTCTCAAATAAATAAATAAAATATATATTTTTTAAGTTTCTAAAAAGAAGAAGAAGAAGGCTGATGCAGAAGTAAGGCTGGGCAAAAGTGAGCCAGGGAAGGACAGGAGGGAAAGCAAAGTGAGGAAAGATCCTACAGTGGAAGGGAGGTTTGGGTTGGGCATCGAGAGATCAGAGTTTTTGGTCCTAAATCTGCCATTAATTGGACCTCAGTTTCCCCACCTGTGATATGAAAGGATCCTCCCTGTTGGTTACCACTGCTTCCTCTTACTATGTCTGACAAATCAAGTCTGTGTTCTGAGAGTTCAGACCAAGAAGACCTGAAGACTATTTCTCCCACCCAAGTACTAAGCAAGCCCCACCCCACTTAGCTCCAGAGATCAGATGAGACGAGGCACAGGGGGTGCTCGGCTGGAGCACCGAAAATTATTTCTTAAGATTCTTCTTGGTGCATAAACAATGAATCTTGGAACACTGGGAAAAAAATTAAATTTTTTTAAAAAGAAGGAAAAAAAAGGAAAAAAATTCTTCCACCTTCAAGTTGCCAACAGTAAGTCCTCTATAGCAAATGCATACGGGGAAACCATCCTGGTTACAAATCCAAGCCTTCTGATAGAAAGCTCTGCTTCTTAAGCAGCAAATATCAGGTAAAGATGTACTAGAACATTATATCCTCACCAGTCTGTGCGGTTTTTTAAAATAGTGACTTATGGGTCACCTGGGTGGCTCAGTTGGTTGAATAGCTGCCTTCAGCTTGGGTTGTGATCCCGGGGTCCTGGGATTGAGCCCTATATTGGGCTCCCTGCTCAGTGGGGAGCCTGCTTCTCCTGCTCCCTCAGCTTGCTGCTCCCCTTGCTTGTGCTCTCTCTCTCTCTCTGTCTGTCAAATAAATGAATAAAATCTTTAAAAAAACAAAAAATAAATAAAATAGTGGCTTATGGATCTTTAAAAAAAACAAATCCCCTTTCCTTTTTGTTCCTTTCTATTGAAATGGGGTTTTTTAAAGATTTTATTTATTTATTTGACGGACAAGAGAGCACAAGTAGGCAGAGAGGCAGGCAGAGAGAGTGGGTGGGAAGCAGGCTCCCCACTGAGCAGAGAGCCCCATGCAGGGCTCGATCCCTGGACCCTGGGATCTCGACCTGAGCCAAAGGCAGAGGCTCAATCTACTGAGCCACCCAGGCGCCTGAAAGAGTCGTTTTTAAATCTTCCGTCCTTTAAACCTTTCCTGTTGACATTTGCTGTTTTGTCTCGTTTCAGATTCCGGCTCTCTTTGCCAGAGTCCAATCGCAGCAATATTGAGGTAGGAATCTGAGCTCTCAGAGTTCCCGTCAAGGGTAAAATGATAGTTTCCCTACATAGTAGCTGAATTAATGTTTTCTGAGCCTCTAAATACTTGATTTCCCCTTGAGGGTAGGTTTTAACTTTAAAATTCCTTGTGTAGCTTCTTGTCTACCAACCCCATCACTTTTCAGAGTCCTGAGTGCTAACCATTACACAATGGAACCCAACCCCATAACTTTTAAACAGGACAGGAACTCTCCAATTTTGTCTATTCAGAAAGACTTTTAAAAGAATTTTCTAAAAACTAAGACCTATGTAATATCGGCATTTTCAGGGGGATTTTCAGGGCAATTTCATTCTTTGGATAAAATAATCTTTGATAATTAAATGTAAGATCCAGACTCCCAAAGTATGAGGCCATCTTCAAATTATGAGGCCATAACTGAGTTGCTCTTGGAAGCCTTTCTAGCCATCTCCGAAAACTGTTGCGAGGCTGGCTGTGCAGATACTTTGGGGTGAGGGGAGGCCAGCCTGGTGACCTCCTGATGGGAAGAGTATATCCCAACTTGGATAGACTTGGAATCGAACCCCACCCCCCAAGCTGCAGGAAGTTCAGCCAAATCACTACTTGGGTGTCCCTGCCCTTGTGGCACTTACATTGCAGAGCAGCAGTTCTCATGTCGGGCCAGTTTTGCCCCTCAGGGACATTTGGCAATGTCTGAAGACATTTTTGGTTCTCACAGTTTGGGGGATGCTTTAGGAACTTGGGGGGTAGAGACCAAGGATGCCGCTTACCATCCCACAGTGCATAAGACAACCCCCACGGCAAAGAAGGATCTATCCCAAAATGTCAATAGTGCCACTGTTGGCCACTCTTATTTCTAGTGTGTGTGTGTGTCTCTTATTTCTAGTGTGTGTGTGGGGGGGGGCAGACAACAAGCAAATATATTTTGTCTGCTGAAAAATATTGTACAGAAAAGTAAATCAGAGCAAGTGTATGGGCAGTGCAGGTGGGGACAGAGCTGGCCATTCCAGTGTTCAGGTTGTTGGGACGATTCGCCAGGATTATATATGAGGTTCATTTAGCACATTGGATATATGGCAGATGTTACATAAATGATCCCCATTGTCTCAACTGAGACATTAGTGCTGTTATCTTCAGTTCACAGTAGAGGAAACTGAGGCACACAGAGATTAGAGAGCTTTTCCAACTTCACAGAAGTGGTAAAAACAAGAGCTAAACCTAGGAAGGCAGCTTCAGAGCCCTGCTTGCTAAGCTGCAAGGTTTGCTGAGCATGTAGGATATTCAAAATATATTCATTGAGTGAACCAATGTTCATCACAGTCCATTTATTTTTTTTAAATATTTACTTGTGTGTGTGTGTGTGTGTGTGTGTGTGTGTGCATTATAGTGGGAAGGAGAAGGGGGGAAGAGGGGGAGAGAATCCCCAGCAGACTCTGCACTGAGCCCAGAGCCTGACCCTGAGATCACGACCCCAAGTTCATGACCGAGCCAAAACCAAGAGTCGGAGGCTCAGCTGACTGAGCCACAAAGGCACCCCATCGTCCATTTGTTTTTAATACCTGAATCTTCCCAGGAACTAACACTTTTCTAAGATTTAACAACCACTGTGATTTATTCTGGGTAAATTGGGTGTTCTGGTGATAGTGTTAACTATAGAGCATAAGGTAATGCAAAGGACCTCCATTAAGGAAAGACAACTAACTGAGATACTTAGTAGTTGTTTAGATCGGCTCACTTGATAGATACCTAAGCTGCTGTGTTTGCTGCCACCATGTGGTCCCTCTACATTTGTCGTCACCATGATCCAGCCTACGCGGAGCAGACATGTCCAACCTCAAGGAGGAAAACAGATTGGGAAACTATAATATGGTTTCCCGCCAAGTAGCTTTCAGTGTCTGGAAAGCTGGGTTATCTCCATGGGGAGATTCTAATTACCGCCCTCTGTACTGAAAGGTCTGGGAAAGTGTATATTCGGACCCATCATGGTACCTTCAAAATGCCCTGATTTTGCAACTGATTGGTATCCCCTTTCATCTTAGGTCTTGAGGTTTGAGAACATTCTGTCCTCTATTCTCCACTTTGGAATCCTCCCACTGGCCAACGGTAAGGGAGTCTGGGGAAACACGTGACTCTGACATTAGCTGAATGGTGGGGATTGTTTGGGACTTTCCACTCCGAAGGCTGTACTCCTCACACGTAACCGTGTGAATCCAGGCCCATGCTGGAACTTACAAAGTTTGCATCATCTGTGGTTACAAAGTTAGTTATTCCAGATCCAAGCCTTGTTAGCCACACTACCTGTAGACTCAGCAAGAACCCCTAAAACTCTGGTTGAGTTGAAGAGATTGAAACCACACCCCTTAGGTGGTAATGATTCTCCTTCCCGTCTGCCAGAAATGAAATTCACCTCCCTAGAGGGCATCTCTGTGATTCTTATGCACAGACCACCATCTGGATAAACAGTTAGGTTTTTTTAAAATATTTTATTTATTTATTTGATAGAGATCACAAGTAGGCAGAGAGGCAGGCAGAGAGCTGAAGGGGGTGGGGAGCAGGCTCCCTGCTGAGCAGAGAGCCCCTTCTGGGGCTCCATCCCAGGACCCTGAGATCATGGCTTGAGTCAAAGGCAGAGTCTTAACCCACAGAGCCAGCCAGGCACCCCTGGATAGACAGTTTGAATGAAGGACAATTCTAGGCCCTCTCCCTGTATGCAGTCGTTCATAACCTGCAGTATCTTGAGTTTGACTTGGTTAAAAGCCACTTTGTATCAGAGACCAGAATGTTCTCAGACACTAATTAAAGTATTTTCGAAATATAAACTGGACAAGTTGCCAGCATTTTTCTGCCATCCAAGTGTACATAACTGCTTGTGCATTTTTACTAAGCACTTCAGTAACTAATTAAGTATTCATCAAGGAAAATGCAAGGAATATAAAATGAAAATATAGAATCAGGAAGAAGGAAAAGATAGATTTAAAAACTGCTTATTCGTCTTTTACCAAAAAGTTTGCCAAAACTTCTGTGTGTGTACCCCTGTTCTGTTTTTCAGCAAAATTGCAGCAAGGAATTCCCCTGCCCAACCCACACAAAATCTCACTTGTCAATTCTGATATTGAAGTTCTTGCGGTAAGAATGTGAATATTCTCTTTACTGGCCCCACTTTTTTTAATTTTTTTAAGATTGTATTTATTTATTTGACAGACAGAGATCACAAGTAGGCAGAGAGGCAGGCAGAGAGAGAGGAAGGGAAGCAGGCTCCCTGCGAGCAGAGAGCCCGATGCGGGGCTTGATCCCAGGACCCCGGGATCAAGACCTGAGCTAAAGGCAGATTTTTTAAAAAATATATTTTATTTATTTATTTAATAGAGAGATCACAAGTAGACAGAGAGAGGGGGAAGCAGGCTCCCTGCTGAGCAGTGAGCCCGATGTGGGGCTTGATTCCAGGACCCTGAGATCATGACCCAAACTGAAAGCAACTGCCTCTACTTTTCACAGTAGAAGCCTCCTCCTAGTTTGCTTATTCTGTTTTTGCTACTTTGCTCTGCGTTGTGTTTTTCCAGCCCAAGGAATTTTATAGGCAAAAGGTTTAGTGCTTAAAGCTTGCAGTCAACAATGAAAACCATTTAAACATGAGTTTAAGAATCAGACCAAGGCTGATTTCCCTTGGCAGCCAGACTTACTCATGCTGTAGTAAGAGAAGGCGCACTGCAGTGTTGTGGCGCCCTCTGCCTCATTCCTTCCGCAAAACAACCTGTGAGGCTGGGATGAACGGCCGCCTTTTTTCTTTTCTTTTCTTTTTTTTAATTTTTTCAGTGTTCCAAGATGCATTGTTTATGCACCACACCCAGTGCTCCGTAGAGTACGAGCCCTCCTTAGTACCCACCACAGGCTCCCCTACCCCCCACCCCCCACCCTCCAAAACCCTCAGTTTGTTTCTCAGAGTCCACAGTCTCTCTTGGTTCGTCTCCCCCTCTGATTTCCCCCAATTCTCTTCTCCTCTCCATCCCCCAATGTCCTCCATATATTCCTTATGCTCCACAAGTAAGTGAAACCCTATGATATTTGATCTCTGCTTGACTTATTTCACTCAGCATAATCTCCTCCAGCTCCGTCCATGTTGATACAGAAGTTTGGTGTTCATCCTTTTTGATGGAGGCGTAATACTCCATTGTGTATATGGACCACATCTTCTTTATAATGGCCCCGTTTAAGATAAGGAGAGCAGGGCCTGGCTGAGACCTGACTGGTTCCTCTGATTCTCTCAGTGAACTTTTGCCTGAACCAAAGACCCTCCTCGAGGTTCAGGGATCTGCTGTGAGCTGTTTCCTCATTAATCATTTTCAACGAACTTCAGAACACTTTTTTTCTTCCATTTTGGCACTTTTGGGGGTCGTGGAGGAAATAAGATTCTGCAGGAACTCTCCAATCCCATGCACATCCTGCCTTCCCCCTTCCCTCCCCACCTCCCCTGCTTCTGTAGCTGCTCAAGTTACCTACGGAGACAATAACCCCAAGTCTGCTCTGATGTCCGAGGCACTCACAAGGGGACAGCGGCAGGGAGGGAGTGACACAGGAGGACCTGGGAAAGAAGCCATCTCTCCCCCACCCCTTAGCAAACCCCAGAGGTCTATGGCTGCCGGTGTCCAGGGTGTGACATTGTCTTCATTCTTGCCTCCTTTTCAGGGATTTCTTTTGATCTCCACTGACCTCAAGTATGAAACGTCCTTAAAGCAGCAGCCAAGTTTCCATGGTTGGGAAGGTCTGAACCTCATAAGTGGACAGTGGAGGGGGAAGCCCGCCGCTTGATTGCCTGTTTGGAGCCCACCCCAGGTGGCCAGTGGCCCTTAATCCACAGCTACTGTAAGCCCAGAAGGGGAGAACAGTGCACGCTGGATTGTAAAGCCCTGCGAAGTGTTTAGGCTGACAGTTTTCCTTCTCAAGCCCTCAGGGACAGAGGGAGGCAAACTGAGTTAAAGAGCCAAATCAGGGTGTGTGTGTGTGTGTGTGTGTGTGTGTGTGTGTGTGTGTAGGGGTAGGCGTTTCAGTGTTTCATGTTCGAATGCACATTGTGTGTTTCTGGGTTTATAAAATGCTGGGTACTGGAGCTAACCGTGTGCCCTGGAGGAGGCGCATGAGAAAGCCCAAATTACAGATTTGCCCGAGTTCTTCCTGGAGGAGCTCCCTTTAGCTCTCTCAGCAACCCAGGGTTTCCCCCACTTCCCTCCATATTGGATTGTATGTTTTATATTTACTGCTACTGTCCCTTGTATTTAATTAAACTCGTTTTCTATTAATGTGAGCTTGTCTTTTTATTTGAGAAATTCTCTGCTTCTGCTCTGGATTTTTTTTTAAATAAAATAAGACAAAGATGAGAGAATTTAACATCTTTAACTAACATCTTTAATTTAATATCATTAACATCTTTAATATTTTTGACAAAAAGGGTATGCAGACTTCAAGGCTTGATCTAAAAAGGGACCAGCTTGGGATGCCTGGGTGACTCAGTCGGTTAAGCGGCTGCGGTCAGCTTAGGTTATGATCCCAGGATCCTAGAGATCCTAGGGTGGAATCCTCCATAGGCCTCCTTGCTCAGCAGGGAGCCTGCTTCTCCCTCTGCCTCTGCCTCTGCCTGCCACCCCCCCCCCCACCGCTTGTGCTCCCTTTCTCTCTCTAGCAAATAAATAAATAAAATCCTTTAAAGGAGGACAGCTCAGAAGAACTGTGGTCCCATTTTACAGATGAGAAAACGGAGGAGGAGAGAGATGAATCCCAGAAGGCTGGTAAAGCAGCCTGTGCTACAGGGCAGAGGGAGAAATTGAGTCCAAGTCTTCCCCATCCCAGATGTTTCTGGTGAGAAATAGTGGTCATAGCAAACTCGAGAAGTTACATCGCTTCTTTAAGTTTTAGGGTTTTCCCTCCCAGATGAAATGGTAGTGCCGAGTACTTAGCCTAGATCATTTGTCGCTGGGGATCTTAAATTGTTAGAGCATCTAATTACTGGGGTGACACTGGGGCAGAAGAGGAGGAAAGGGGAACCCGTATGGATAATGCAAGAAGGACTAGAAACCACCGACTTTGCCTTTGTGGCTCTCACAGTCTCCTGGGAGAGTGGATGCCAAGCCCGGTGCTGGTTACTCCAGGACAGTCAGTCACCTAATAATCACAGACGCTCAGAAGAACTGTGGTCCCATTTTACAGATGAGAAAACGGAGGAGGAGAGAGATGAATCCCAGAAGGCTGGTAAAGCCGCCTGTGCTACAGGGCAGAGGGAGAAATGGAGTCCAAGTCTTCCCCATCCCCAAGTCACCGCTATTTACATGCGGTAGGACTAGAAGCGGAAATACGTGAAAACCGCTTACTCTGGGAGCAAGAGAGGCATGTAAAAGAGCACGAACAAGGGTTCCAAGTCGTCCAAGAAGGGAAGCCCGGGCAGCCCGGCTGTCCGCCTGGACTGCCGTCCGCTCATCTTCAGGGCGCGCCTCTGGCCACAGCAACCAGCCCATCGGTGTTCGCTGGGATAACGGGTAAACTGTCACCTTCATTCTTCGGAACGTTCTTTTCTGGCAGAAAAGTGATTTAACGTGCCTCCACACATGCGTCCTGAAACACTACATGTGTCCAGTCATATTTATTTAAACAGGCTTCGCGGCTACACGCATCTTTTTTCCCTCCCTGCTGGGAACGTAAACTCCACGCAGATTTTCATTACAGCAGTTGGACCTGATCCAGATTCAGTGCGTTCTTCAAGTGCTGAAAAGCACTTCCAAAACAAAGGATGACTACAAACTGGCTAAAAACGACTGCATTTAGTTCAGCTTTAAGCCCGAAGAGGGCTAGTAAATATCCAAGAAAGATAAACACTAGAGGGCAGTCTAACTTAACGAGAGAAAAGCGATTTGTGGGGGCCATGAGTTTCGAGCCTCGACGCTTGCCGTTGCCCAGCCTGCGGCGGAGCCTACTGCGCCTGCGCGTTGGCTTCCGGAAGGTGGTACTTCAGGCAGCGGGACAGCGCGGCAGCGTCTCTTCAAAGCGGAGCCGGGAGTTTTCGCCGCTTGTCGCCGCCATGAGTCGCAGCTATAATGATGAGCTGCAGTTCTTGGAAAAGATCAATAAAAACTGCTGGAGAATCAAGAAGGGCTTCGTGCCTAACATGCAGGTGAGGCGGGGAAGCAGGAGCCCGTGACGGGGCCTTCCCGGGGGCCCGCGGCGCCTCCCTGCCCACCCGGCCCGGCCTTCCCCCTCGTCCTCCCGACTCCTGGCTTAGCGCGGGGACCGTCCCCGTCCCCACCCTCCGGCCGGCCCCCCCCTCCCGGCGGGAAAGGTCCCCAAAGCGGCACGTTCCGGGGGAATCCCAAGTGAACGCGAAATTGGCGCTTGCACAACGCTTTCGCGTCGAAGTCCCCGAAACGCGCCGCAAGATGTTACATTCTCGAGCTTTAGAGACGCGAGGGGTAGCTGTACACGGTGGCCCAGCCAGTCCCGGGTGGAGTCGCTGGGGCGGGACTCTGTTCCTGAGTCATGCCGGCCATCTGGGTGACGTTTACGAGACCTTTGTTTGCTGAAGCCAGGTATTAGCGTTCACCGTTCACTAAGACGTCTTTGCGTCTCGCAGCGGTCTAGAAGCTTCCCAGGGCAGGGTGGCTTGTTTTGAATACTCACTTCGCTAAGGATGGGCAGGTGACCCAGCTTCCTCTGGCCACCTCGTAAGCTCGGTCAGGACTTGATGCCCATTTGACTGCTTTTCTCCGACGGAATGATGTATTCGCGTTGGAGACTTGGAACCCAACACCGCGGAGCGTGAAAGCCTGGGCTCGCGCTCTCGCGCAGGCTTCGTTGCCATTTGTGTCTATTATTTTCCATTAAAGGGAAGAAAACAGTCGTTTGCAAGGTTCGGGGACCTATGTTGTTAAGTAGCTTTTGAACTCTTTTAAGGTGCCTTGTTAGTGTATTGAAAGGTTTGTGAGCCTGTGATTTGGTAAGAGTTCCTGATAGCCACTCCACTCTTTTACTCAATATCAACTTACTGTGTGTCCCCATGAGCAAAGCTGGACTCAGACGAGAAAAAGGCCACGGTCATAAGATTCCTTTTTGCTCTTTTCCGTTTAACCAGTTTCTGTCTATGGAATCTGGTTCCCTGAATGAGGGAATAGGAAATAACCATGACGTGATGGTCATGATAACCCACGGTCAGTGTCTGGTAGTGATTCTGGCTTCACTTTTGATACACACACTTGCTGCTGATTCTGCCTAAGAGCAAGTCTCGTCTTGCCATTGGCAGCTACGGTTTCACTGTACACTTGACTACCACTTCTTTCCTAAGAGCGGAGAGTTGAAATCTCAATGTACTGCTCTTAAAGTTACTGACCTTTGTGCTAAGCTTGAATTCTATTCCCGCAACTTGAGAGATGAGTGAACTTCGCAATAATTACTGTATCTATCCTACTTAATCTCCAGTAAGATCCACATGCTGCACTAAAACTTCCTCTCCCTAAAACACCCCCCTCCCAACTTTATGTCATTTTTGTGTCTCCTTTATATCTCCTGAATGTCTTGCAGCTCCAGTGATGTCTCTTGTCTTTGAAGAGCTGGTTCAAACAGTGAGCACCCGTCAAGCCTCTCCCAGCTCCCTAGGCTGCTGAGCTGCTTCCTCCGTTTTTTCTATAGCACTTTCCTATCCTAGTGCTCATCTCATTGCACCCTTAATTTTCTAGTTTGGGCTGCATCCAGCTGGAAATTCCTCGGAAACAGCATGAGGGACACCTGGATGGCTCGGTCAGTTAAGCGTCTGCCTACGGCTCAGGTCATGATTGCAGGATCCTGGGATCGAGTCCCTTATCGGGCTCCTTGCTCCATGGGGAGCCTCCTTCTCTCTCTGCCTGCCCCCACCCCAACAGATGGGTGAAATCTTAACATATTCTTCATCTCTCCCCTAGTGCCCACTACAGTGCCTAAAACATAGTAAATCTTTGGTGAATTAATGAAATGTGCTCCGTAGAAAATAGTACTGGAGACATTTTGCTTACACTGGTGTTATTCAAGCAGAGGTCCTCTTTCTTATAAAAGAAAGAAATTTGTCCAGGTGATTGCCCTCCTTAGGTGGGCAGCTCCTTCATAGTCTTTGATCTCATAAAAATATTCTGGCCTTAGGTGTTACATAATTACATTCTTCCTTGTCATTTGTATTTTTTGTCAAGCTCCTTTAGCCTCTTAAAATTGTGTAGATTCTAGAACTAAGCACACAGCTGTGTATCTACATGTTAAAATTTTTTTTACTCTTTACCTAAGTATTGATTTATAAATGAGTATAGGACAAAATAAAGTGTAACGTGCTGTTGTCTCAGGCACAGAAAAAATACACTACGGTTAGATGACTGCATTTTTATGTTTAGAATCTTACTCTTTTGATTCATCTGTTTATCAAGACCATGGATTTTTAGAAGCACAAGAGTAGTAGGACTTTTGGCCTTGGTGAGAATATAGTTAGAAGACTATTTTTTTTCCTAGAGGTTTTATTTGAGAGAGAGAGCACGAGTGGGGTGAGGGGCTCCATCCCTGGGACTTCAGGAACATGACCTGAGCTAAAGGCAGATGCCCAGCCAACTGAGCCCCCCAGGTGTCCCAAGACTTCTTTATCACACGTGCAAAAAATTCTTGTTGATTTCTTAAGTGTGGCTTTAAGAATAGGGGAATAGGCAATTTGTGAACATTGCAGAATACATTTTTAAGACCTACTTAAAGATATGAACATCTCATCTTTGTTAGGAAGTTTTCTGCTTGCTTAGGTAATGAGAAAGTGTTCTATAAAGGGTAAAGTAAAATAAATGTTCCGTATGGTATTTGTATTCTAACCAGTGCCTGCCTATATGTCATGGACGTGTGCTTAGAATTTTTCTTTTTCATTCTTACCAGGTTGAAGGAGTTTTCTACGTGAATGATGCTCTGGAAAAATTAATGTTTGAGGAATTAAGGAATGCCTGTCGGGGTGGTGGTAAGTACTTCAGAGTTCTACATGTGGCCATATAAACAACATTTTCCCTGTGGCATGATAGTGGTGACTCAGTTATAATTTAAAAATACAAAAGTATTGTCAAGTAATAATCAAAACTTTTAAATGAGACCAAAAACCTTTATGATCACACTGTTGGCCACCTGGCTCTGTAGAAATTATGTGGAGCTGGGTAGACCTGGTTGGTTTCACAGCTCACCTTGGGCAGTTATAACGAGCTACCATTTATTGTGCACTTATTATGTGCCAGGCACTTTGCAAGGTGCTTTATGTAGATTACCTCATGTAGTTCTGAATTTTAAGAGGAAAATGTTATTTCTGTTTTACAAATGTGTAAGGCAAAATTCAGTGATATTAAGGGGTTTTTATTTAGTCCAGTTGCATAGCTTCTCGGTGACAGAGGTGGATCTCTTATTCAAGAGTGTCTGATTTCAAAGTGTGCATTTTTAACCAGTACCTTGATTAGCCTCACTGAATTTCAGCTAATCTCATTGTAAAGGGGAGTTGATTACACACTTATCTTGCAGAACAGCAGCAACGTTTAGGGATTAGTGTATAAAGCTCTAACGTAATGCTCTAATGGTCACAATGGTATTACAGTGGGACATGGATTTAACCCTTTTATTTTAGGCTCAGCAATCTAAATCCGACCCCTCGCCCCACCAGGACATCCTTACTTGCCTAAAATGACACCACGACCAAGTGACGGACCAGAGCTAGAGCCCCATATCCCCTGCCTCTCGGTCCAGTGTTGTCCCAGCTCTTCTGCATCGCCGCCTTTGTCACTTAGAGTAAAGCCAGTGTTGATTTTTTTTTCTTTTTTTCTTTTTTTTTTTTTTGGTAAATAATACTATTGAAAGAATTCGGGTTTTTTTTTACGTCGGCAACAAAACATTTATTAGTTGTTTCACATTTCTCAGTACCGTGTGTGCAAGGAACCTTTTCATGGTATGCACAGATGTGGACAGGATGTGTGTGATTACTCCGGTTGCCTCACTACCTTCCTGTACGTGCGCTCCCTCCTCGATGAGGCCCCCTTCCCACTTCAGCCCAAACGTCCTCTCCTGCTTTGTTGTTCTGGTAGTCCTGGCCACTGCCCCTTTGTTTCATGCAAGCTAGAAACATATGAATAAATGTAATATTAAAAGTCAACTGCGTTCCCTTTCCTAATACTGAATTTTTGTCTTCAGGTGTCGGTGGCTTCCTGCCAGCCATGAAGCAAATTGGCAATGTGGCAGCCCTGCCTGGGATTGTTCATGTGAGTCCTGGTTCCGAGTTTGAATCATTTATATTTTCTCTTAGACTCAGAGTTCTCTGAGTGGATGAATGGCCAGCCCTAACCAATAGTAGCATCACTTAGTGACCTTCAAACTTCCAGAAATAACCATGGAGTTTAAAGCTGTAATTGAGTCTGGGTGACATCTCAGTTTCTGCTTGCTTTTTGCTAGAACCTGTAAGCATTTGAAAAATCTTTGAAGTAGTTTTGTTTTCTTGTTTCTTCGTCACAGTAGAGCCTTATTACTGGCCGAGGGTACCACCATTGAAAGTTTCACTCTGGCCCCATTCAAGAGGATGGTTGGAGAAAGAATAGACAAAAGTGTAGGATTAGACCTGTGGGGGGGAAGAAAGGACAGGGCAGCTGTGGGAGGCACGGTTGGGAAAGGAGGCTGGGGGTGGGAACAGGTAGGCCTGGGTGGGGCGAGGTGGAAGGGGGAGCCTCCGCAGCCTTGTGTCAGGTTCCACCGTCACTGGAACGTGTGAAACCCATACAACAGGCATTTTTTTGAGCCCTTTATACCATTTACTGTGCTGGCACTTGGAAGGAAAATGAAAAGAAAGGGCTTTTGCATGTAAGGAACTGTTAGGTGTCTAGGTGTCTGCATTGACCTGCATTCTTCCTGGGTCAGGGCCCTTTCCTAGGTGTCAGATGTAGCAGGTGTACAGTATTCATGCCAGCCAAAGGATTACATTTGCCAATGATTGCTTCAACACTAAGGGCCTGTATAAATCCGATATTTCCCTTCACTTCGCCTGATGTGACCACAATTTATCCATGTCTCAAGATTGTCTTTAAAATGTAATTCTAGGGGCACCTGGGTGGCTCAGTGGGTTAAGGCCTCTGCCTTCGGCTCAGGTCATGATCCCAGGGTCCTGGGATCAAGCCCTGCATCGGGCTCTCCTCAGCAGGGAGCCTGCTTCCTCCTCTCTCTCTGCCTGCCTCTCTGCCTACTTGTGATCTCTGTCTGTCAAATAAATAAATAAAATCTTAAAAAATAAAAAAAAACAAAATATAATTCTACTTTGGGTGTCTGGGTGGCTCAGTTAAAGTTGAGTTTCCACTCTTGATTTCGGTTCAGGTCACAATTTCAGGGTCATGGGATCGAGCCCTGCTTTGGGCTCCACACTCAGCGGGGAGTCTTCTTAAGATTCTCTCCCTCACGCCGCCACCCTGCTCTCACTCACCCTCTCTGAAATAATAAATCTTTTTTTTTAATAACAATAAATACTTGTAATGTAATACTACATTGAAGTTAGTATGTGGCCCTCTTACAGCATGTCATACTGAGCCTCATACTGAGGCTTTTCTGTTCTAGTTTCCTTAGTTAATGGTCAGACTTTATTAAAAAGGTTTTTGGGGGCACCTGGGTGGCTCAGTGGGTTAAAGCCTCTGCCTTCAGCTCAGGTCATGATCCCAGGGTCCTGGGATCGAGCCCCACATCGGGCTCCATGCTCGGCGGGTAGCCTGCTTCTGCCTGCTTCTCTGCCTACTTGTGATCTCTGTCAAATAAATAAAATTAAATATAAAAAAAACTTAAAAAAAAAAAGATATTTTTCCCGCTATTTTTAGCTTTATGATTAGAAGTTTTTACACTTAATTTCCACCAATAGAGAAGGTTTCACAAGAACAGAATCTTGATTTGGGGAAGGCTTTGGCCCAGAGCCCACGTGAGAATTAATACAGTCTTGTCTGGGTGAGAAAGCTGGATCTCATTTTCTGATTTTCTTTCAGCGATCTATTGGGCTTCCTGATGTCCATTCAGGTTATGGGTTTGCTATTGGGAATATGGCAGCCTTTGATATGAACGACCCTGAAGCGGTGGTGTCCCCAGGTAAGGTCACTGTGCAAGTCTGCCGTCAGGGGTGAAGCATTGTCCTGAAATAGTGTGTGGACGCCTCTCCGCCTCATGTTCTGTCCTTTCCCGTCCCCTCATTTACTGAGAGGATGAATTGTGGACACTCAGAGGCTATTAAAATATCAGTTAAAGCATACATTTATGGAAAAATTATTTAGGCTTCTACTATATGCCAGGCACTTTTTAGACATTGGCTACAAAACAAACAACGCTTTGCCAGCAAATTATGTGTCTTCTTTGTGTCCCAGTTAATTCTCCGGCACATGTTAGGTTGGTAATGTTAACTCCATGTGGCATTACTGTGAGGAGTAAATGACCTCAGCTGTGAAAAGTACTTAGCACAATACAAGGCCCTTAGGAAATACTGGGTAAGTGATTACTCTCATTATCATCGTTAAGATTAACATCTAGTTGTATACATCTTTTTTAACCTGGTCTAGGTGATACTCATTGTTCATTACCACCTTCCTGGCCTACAAAGTACCCATAGTATGGACATTACTTTAAATGTTTTGATGTCATCAGACTTTACCTACTTTGTGGGCTGCTCTTAAAAAATGATCTTCAGGGGCACCTAGATGGCTCAGTGGGTCAAAGCCTCTGCCTTCGGCTCAGGTCATGATCGCAGGGTCCTGGGATCGAGCCCTGCATCCGGCTCTCTGCTCCGCGGGGAGCCTGCTTCCTCCTCCCTCTCTCTCTGCCTGTCTCTCAGCCTACTTGTGATCTGTCTGTCAAATAAATAAATAAAAATCTTTATAAATAAATAAATAAAGATCTTCAAAAGAAGAGCTGTCTTTCAAACCCATGTTAAGGGTGAGAAACCACAGGTAGCCTTGCCCAGCTGCCCGGTGTTGCTGATCTATGACTAACTTCTCTATTTCGCAGGTGGCGTCGGCTTTGACATCAACTGTGGTGTGCGCTTGCTAAGAACCAATTTAGACGAAAGTGATGTCCAGCCTGTGAAGGAGCAGCTCGCCCAGGCTATGTTTGACCACATTCCTGTCGGCGTAGGATCAAAAGGGGTCATCCCCATGAGTGCCAAGTAAGAGGACAAGATTCCAGTAAACGGATAGGGAAGGAAAATAGCCACATGACCCTCATATTCATAACCAGTGCAGGATGCTTAGGGAGTGGGGATTGTTTAGTCACCTTTCAGGAAGTGGTAATGAATTGTTCTTTTACATGTGAGGTCCGCCCCCCCCAGTTGAGTAGAGAGATTGGTCACATGATGTTCATTAGAACAGCTTTGACATACAATCGAGTTTATAATGGAAAAAGGCCCACTAACAGTTATCGAGCACTTCTACATGGAACACCCTGTGCTATCGTATACGTCTGTCATGTCATGACATCTCGATAATAACCCTAATGTTACTCCCAACTGACAAGAAAGGAAAGTGAGGTTTAAAGAGGTAGTAGTAAGCTAGTAAGTAAAGTCAGGGTTCAAACCAAAGATCCTTTGGCTTCAGAGGCCGTGTTCTGAACGGCCTTTTGTCAGTGAGCCTGTAGTTAGCCATGACCTTCCTTTTTGAATGATGGCACTGAATGTTGTATATTAGCCAGGATGTTAAATATTTCAGTGGTAGAGAATGAAAGTGAAGGCCACAGCATAACTGCCTTTTCGATGGCCATTGACGATACCATAATGGCTCGTGCAAAGCTGTGTGTCTTAAACTTTGCAGAACATGTGCTTAACAAGAATGTTTCTTTTGCATCTTCTGTTTTATCTTTAAAATTCATGTGACTTTTGCATCCTAATTTATATATGTGTATATATGTTCATACCATTATGTTTCTAGCTATTAACAATTCTGCAGCTCCTCTCCAGCAAGAAAAAAAAAAAAAATTGGAGTAAACATACATTTGGAAGATCTGTGATTTCACATGGTCCCTGACGTGCAACCCTGGTTTGAAGAGTGTACCTAGAACATATAAATTCTAAGATCTTCGTAAATATTTTAGATAGGAATTTTTGTCCTGTATCATAAATAATATTTGAAATGGGCTATAGTAGGGAGATGACATTGACCATTTAACCTTCCAGATAGTGTATTGGGAGGGCTGGACCTTAGATGAAGATGAAGGCTGCTTCCTTCTAGGGATGTAATGTATATGCCCCTTCAGAATGCACGTGCACTGAAGCCATGCAGTATTTCTGCAGAGGTACCTTCAAGTTCTTCCTGTGTCACCTGAAGGCATTTACATAGGTTTATCATTTGGCTGTAATTTTTCATAAATTATTAATGAAGGGGTAGCTAAGTTAGTGGTGGTTGGTGGTATGCGAGATGACAGTTATATGATGACAAATTATCTTTGCTTTTCAGAGAGGCAAATCTAATGTAAAAAAGATTTAAAGAGGAGAAGGAACTGAATGAATGTCTAAAGAATGATAATCGTTTCTAATACAATCCTACTATTTTATATCACAATTATTTACGTAGCTGCTTTCCTCCAAAAAATCTGGAGTTGCTGAGAGCATAAACATGGCATCTAGCACAGCGCCCAGTATATAGGCGAGAGTAGATGGACTGTTTCCTTCTGCCCTTTTGAGATGTGGTCATCTCAGCTTTTGTTCTGTCGTGGCCATGAAATGACCAGACCTTATTATTCCCTCAGAGACTTGGAGGAGGCCTTGGAGATGGGAGTGGACTGGTCCCTGAGGGAAGGCTACGCCTGGGCTGAGGACAAGGAGCACTGTGAGGAGTACGGAAGGATGTTGCAGGCCGACCCCAACAAGGTCTCTGCGAGGGCTAAGAAGAGAGGCCTCCCTCAGGTAACACGGGGGAGGGGCAATGTGCTGGGTCGGGGAGGGGTTTCCTACGCTTCCGTTGAGGCAAAAATGTTGTCTTCTGTGTAGCAAATATATCCCCAGGTTTTTCACAGTATATCAAAAAGAACACAAATTTATTTATACCACAATTTTACTCTTTTGAAAAAGTGTTAGGAACTTGCAGGTGTTCATAAAACAAGATGTGCTGAATTAGAAATAGATGGAAGAAAAATAGGCTATCGGTATAAGGCTTAAAAATGTATGCCCAGGGGCGCCTGGGTGGCTCAGTGGGTTAAGGCCTCTGCCTTCAGCTCAGGTCATGACCGCAGCGTCCTGGGATCAAGTGCTGCATCAGGCTGTCTGCTCAGCAGGGAGCCTGCTTTCCCCCCCTCTCTCTGCCTGCCTCTCTGCCTACTTGTGATCTCTCTCTGTCAAATAAATAAATAAAATCTTTTTTAAAAAAAATGTATCCCCAAATTACATATGTACATACTTGGACAGTTCACAGATGTGGCTGTTTTCTGGAGTCTAAGATGAGCAGACATACCTTATCTTACCCATGAGATAAGAATATAGCACATGTTTGAAATCTATAGCTAGTGGCAATGGCATTGCTATTAATTCTCTGTGACTGTGGGCAAGTCTCTTTTGCCTGAGTCTGGTTTTGTTTTGTTTTCTTTTCTTTTTTAAGATTGTGTCAAAGAGTGAGAATATAAGCAGTGGAGAAGCAGAGGGAGCGGCAGGCTCCCTGCTGAACAGGAAACCATGTGTAGGGTTCAATCTCAGGACCCTGGGATCATGATCTGAGCCAAAGGCAGACACTTAACTAACTGAGCCACCCAGGCGTCCCTCCGAGTCTGGTTTTCTCATCTGAAAATCGCAGTAGTTAAAACTAGGCAGCCTCTAAAGATTCTTCCAGCACTTTTGTGCTGCGGTCCCTGAATCCTCTATCAACTCCAGTTACAGGATGTACTTTCAGTGGTGGATAATGGTAGGTGTCAGCAAACTCAAAGATCTTTCAAAACTCATTTGAACTTGGACCTTGTTTAAAAATCCACACTCAGGAGTTTATCCCAAAATTTGACCCTTGTGTCCACACGTTTAAAGTGTCCTCTGAGCCATTTAATGGTCTGAATTTGGGTTTATGAAGTTTTCAGAACATATTTGTATATACCTCAAGCAGGTAATGATACAGTGAGTTTCAGGAGCTACTCTATCATATTTTTATTGTGTATTGCTTTAAATGCATGAAGCATTTCTGAGGCTCAGAAATTTCTTTATTGTATAAAACTGATTATTTTTTGTTATCGGTTGATTTTATCAGTTTGCTTTTTAAATGGATTTTTAAAAAGCAGAATAGTAATCTGGCACCTCAGTGCATTGAGTGTCCAACTCTTGATTTCCAATCAGGTCATGATCTCATGGGTTGTGAGATCTAGCCCCATGTCAGGCTCCCCACTCAGTGAGGAGTCTACTCGTAGACTCTCTGTCTCTGCCCCTCCCCACCCAATTTGTGATGCACATTGGCACTTTCTCTGTCTCTCTAAAATCAATAAATAAACATTTAAAAGTGGAATAGAAGTCATTTTATCAGATATTCTTACTTTTGCAGTTGGGGACCCTGGGAGCAGGCAACCACTATGCAGAAATCCAGGTTGTGGATGAGATTTTCAATGAGTACGCAGCTAAGAAAATGGGCATCGACCATAAGGGACAGGTGTGTGTGATGATCCACAGTGGAAGCAGAGGCTTGGGCCACCAAGTAGCCACAGGTATATTCTCAAGTGCATTTTTGACTCAGTGCTCAAACACGCATTTATGGGGAACCAAATAGAGATTTCAGAGAGGAAGCTCTAGAACTATATACTGCGTAGGTTTTTACTGTTTCACTGGTGTTGTCATAGGAGATTAAATATTTCAAATATACTATTTCATTTATACACTTACGATGTATGCAGATGTGTCTCACGTACCTGTACTGCAAGATTAAGTGTTGTGGTGGATTCAGTGATGAAATTGGCAAGGAATTGCCCTCACGGTGTCTCAAAAAAGAGATAATCACATTAATTAAAGTGAAAAGGTAATACCTGATAAAATATAAGACAGTCTATATAAAGCATTTAGAAAAAATACATTGGAAGTGGCATGTTGAACACCTACTGTTTGCAGTTTGGACAGTCATGCACAAAGGACATTCATGATCAAAAGACAGCATGGACAAAAGCAGAAGGCAGGCGAATAGCAGCAGGATCACTTTGGATGACTGATAGGACGTGTGAAAGCATTTATGCATTTATGAGAAGGTATATATACACGTGGAAATTACTATAAACCTTAAGTTGTGTGTTATATAGTTCATCCTTGTGTTTGCATTTCATCCTATGCTAATTTAATAATTTGGGCCAGTGTGACCCATTAGAATATTTAATCTAGCAGATGTATGGAGCACTGACTAGTAATTCCGAATTCTCTGCTGAGTACTTCTCTACACTTGGCCACGGATTTTATTTTCCTGCTCTTCGAGCAACTTGTCTCCAATTCTTTTCTGTTAAATCACTAAAATATTATTTTTTAAAACCGTGATAGTAATAAAATATATTTTACTACTTGTGTTCATTCATTCTCATGCCAGGAAAGGAGAAACTAAGACCATGTTGTTGCTGTGTGTGTACACCTCTCGTTCCCTTTCCAGGTTCCTGCAGGGAAGGTATTAGCTTTGTAGCCGACATTCTTTGTGTCACACAGCACGGACAGAAGATTCTCAGTAACTATGTCTTGACCAAGCAAATAGATGAATCTAGAAACACTTCAAGGAAAAGTTGTATTTTATTTGCTTTTTAAAAAATGAGTTTGAATGTAACCTAATTTTCTTCAATAAATCTAATTATAAAGGGAAAAGCAGCCTCTTTAGACTTGCTTCTGTCTTGTCCAGATGCACTGGTAGCTATGGAAAAAGCCATGAAGAGAGACAAGATTATAGTCAACGACCGGCAGTTGGCTTGTGCTCGGATCGCTTCCCCAGAGGGTCAGGACTACCTGAAGGGGATGGCAGCTGCTGGCAACTACGCCTGGGTCAACCGCTCCTCCATGACCTTCCTAACCCGTCAGGTACGGTTGAAGTTGCTCTTCTGTTACTCGTGTTGAGGTTTAAAACAGAGCCTACAGAATCCAGTTTTCAAAATCTACATGATAAATATTGGAAATATTGGCAAACTCTCCAGGCTTTTGAAGTCTCCTTAAACCAAATCAGCAGAGTATCAGGTGTGGGGAATGGGAGAAGAGAAGCCAAAATTGTTTTTAGAATTTGCCTTGAGCATCAGACAGGATAGATTCTGTGCGTTCACGGAGACGAGATGGCTGAGGAAGCTGTTCTGCAGGGTGGGATGAAGAGTAGCCCAGCAGCTTTCCAGTCAGTCGGCATTTCCGGGGTGGCATTTGCAATGTCGTGTAAAAGATGTTTTTTGTATTTTATGTGAAGGAATAATACTGCTGTACTTGAGCTCATAAATTCCTCACTCCCTATAGGAACAGACCAGCTGAAGTCCATTAGAGGAGTTCGGAAGAGCTGGTTCTGGCTGCTTTTAACACAGGCTTGTCCTTTCAGGCTTTTGCCAAGGTCTTCAACACCACCCCTGACGACTTGGACCTGCATGTCATCTATGACGTTTCTCACAACATTGCCAAAGTAGAGCAGCACGTGGTGGACGGAAAGGAACGGACGCTGTTGGTTCACAGGAAGGGATCCACCCGCGCTTTCCCTCCTCACCATCCCCTCATCGCTGTCGACTACCAAGTATGTACTAAGCCATTTGCGGTGGGAAGCCGTGGGGGGCGTGATTTAGGTCGTTCTGAACAGGAGCGAGTTCAAACAGAAAGGCAGCAGTTGGGAAAGGTCTGTCCTTCCTGGGAACGGTGATTTCCGGTCTTCTGTGAAGCAGTGACTCCCACCTCATCTCTGCCTGCCTTGGGAGGTCTAAAACACCCTCAGTGGGGCATCTTTTACTCCGTAAAGGTGATCTTTTCAAGGCCTCTGAATGATTGGAAGGCAAGATTAAGATTAAACTCGGTCTGTTCCTCTCTCCTCCTCTCTCGTTGTGTGGCTGTGGTAGAGGTAGAAGGGCCCTTAGCCTGCTCCCGTTTTCCCTGTAATAAGGCAACCGGAACCCGGAGAGGTCAGGCACCTTGTCCTGGAATGTTCTTCCTAATGACGTTTCCCGAAACATTTGCTCTTGTGTTGTCTGTCTCTGCTGCCTTTCAAGTCCTCACGTTTTTCGTTCCTTTCCACTTCCCTCTCAATTACCCAAGAATTAAAGTAATGTCATAGTAACAGTTGGGAAAGCAATGTATTTAGAGGCCCAGGTTCCTCCCACAGTCCTGCAGTGCAAGAGGAAGTGTAAATCTCAGGCATAAAAAGCTCATCTAAAGTTTTTCTAAATGGTGGTATGTTTGATTTGTGTGTGCTTCCTCAGCTCACTGGACAGCCAGTGCTCATTGGCGGCACCATGGGCACCTGTAGTTACGTTCTTACCGGCACTGAACAGGGCATGACCGAGACCTTCGGAACAACTTGTCATGGAGCGGTAAGGAAAACAGAAACTGACTTAGAAATGCTCTCTTCAGTTTAATCGTCATTTTACATTTCGACAGGTAAACATACTTGATTGGGCATTAACAAAATTGAAGTTTGGATCCGTCTTGTCTTCTACCTGAATTTATTCTCATGATATATACTGTCTAGTGAACCTACTAAGGTCACCTAGCATCTCTACCTTAGTGGTCATTGTAGGGCGAGGGACTGTTGCCCATCTCTGCAAGCCCACAAAATCCAGACTGGGAAATTGCCACACTGGCCCCACCAATACAACTTTGAATGATGCAGGGTCACATCACAGCTTATGTCCGCGATTCACTGGACCTAGTCATTTGCATAATTTGTTCCTTTCTAGGTAGGTCCACTCAAGATTTGGGGGATTCGCACATCAGAGCCCATGCATAGATGCACACCTGTCTCACCATATTGCCTCTTCTAAGCCAGGGGTTGGCAAACTTTGTAAAGCACCAGACAGTAGATATTTGGGTCCATGTGGTCTCTATAGTAGCTATTCCATTGTGCCACTGAAGTGAAAAAGCAGCTATAGACAATACATAAACCAATGGGAATTACTGGTTCCAATAAAACTTTATTTGCAGAAAACAGGTGGTGGGCCAAATTTGGACCACAAACCAGTTTGCCCACCCCTGTTCTGAGCCATGAGAATGCTTAGCTAGTGATGGAGTGGCAGATTGAAACTCAAGAGTACCTTCTCATAAGACAGACCCTAACAAACACATCTGAGCCTGCCTTTTTCTCTGATCCTTTCTTACTCTTGCTGCCTCCGAACTCCTCATTGTAGCCCAGTGATCAGAACCAGCACATCTCATCAGCAACACCGAGAGGCTTTTTTTTTTTTTTTTTTTTTTTTAATGTCACAGAAAGGGTAGGGAGTTTTGGTACCGGCATCTAGCAGAGGCCAGGGATGCTCTGAACAATCTGCGTGACATAGAATTCTCTGGCCCAAAATGTCAGTAGTGCCAAAGTTGGCAGACTATTTCAAATCAAAAGGCACAAAGTTTTTATGACGACAGACCTACTGTTTATAATTAAAATCAATTTATTTATATTGAATTGATAATTGTAATTAGAAATACAGAACTATATTTTTCAATACTGAATGTTTTGTATAGATGGAAAGTTGTTTTCTAGAAGGATATGAGATTTGTAACGAAAAAACTAAGGTTGATTAAAAAGAAAAAAGATTATTTTCTAACTCTAAAAGAAGTCAAGGAAAAGGCATATAATTCCAAAGGATTAAATAATTGCTGGAGTTGAAAATAAATTGTAGCTCAGAATTTATAAAGTAAAGTTCATTTCTTTTCTAATCTAGGGCCGTGCATTGTCCCGGGCAAAATCTCGTCGTAATTTGGATTTCCAGGATGTCTTGGACAAACTGGCAGATATGGGAATCGCAATCCGTGTTGCATCACCCAAACTGGTTATGGAAGAGGTGAGTGAAATTTTGATAAATATTCAGCATAAAACTGTCCGTGATTTATGCTACTACACAGCATAATTTTTGGTATTGCTTATCACATACTATGTTTGTTTTTAAATAACCTCAACTATAGTTTATTGTTGTCTTTTGTTTGGAGATTAGTTACAAGGCAAGTCACAAGAACGATTCTTATCTTTTTTTTTTTTTTTTTTTTTTAAGATTTTATTTATTTGAGAGGGAGAGAAACATTTAGTGAGCAGGAAGGAGAGGGAGAAACAGGCTTCCTGCTGAGCAGGGAGTCTGAAGCCAGACTGGATCCCAGGACCCTGGAATCTGGTAGGATCGTGATCTGAGCCGAAGCAGATGCTTAACCAGCTGAAAAACCCAGGCACCCTGATTCTTAACCTTTCTATGTATTAAACTTTAAAATTGTTTGAGCTGATTCATTTTAACCTTTCTTTTGCACAGCTATTATATATTAGAATTTGAAAGCAGATTTTAAGAGACAGCAGTTTTATTTGATTCACGAGGGAGCCAAAATTTTAAATTATATGTATGTACATATTCAATTTTAGAAGCAGCATAACTTTTTTTAAAAGTTTAAGAGTAAAGAAAAAATCATGTAGAAACTCAGTATCCTAACACAACTGTTAACCTCCCTTTTTAGGACACTTACTGTCTTTTCCTTTTTTTCCCCTGAATGCTTTCTTTTCTTTTCTTAACCAGTTATAATCATAGTTTACATTTTGTGGTCTTTTTTCTAATTTCTTTTTCTCACCTTTTTTGCTATTTTCTTTTTTTAATTTAGCACGTTACTGTTATACTGTTTGTAAGCATCACTTTTTAATGATTGTCAAACATTCTACCAGCTAAGGACCGTAAGTTTCTGCCCATGTTCGACATTTAAGTGGCTTCCAATTTTTTTGCTACTGTAAATTAAGTGTAATGCGTGAAGCTTTTTTCCAGCTGTCTTGGTTTGGTTTGGTTTTGGATTTTTGTTTTTAAGATTTCTTTATTTGACAGAGAGAGGGCAGCACAAGCAGGTTGGGCAGCTGGCAGAGGGAAAGGGAGAGGGAGAAGCAGTCTCCCTGCTGATCAGGGAACCTGACGCAGGGCTGGCGTCTAATATGGTTCTCAATCCCAAGACCCTGCAATCATGACCTGAGCTGAAGGCAGACACTTAAACAACTGGCCCACCCAGGGGCCCCAGCCAGCTGTTTTTAATAATGAGAGTGAAGGGATGCCTGGGTGGCTCAGTTGGTTAAGCAGCTGCCTTCGGCTCAGGTCATGATCCCAGAGTCCTGGGATCGAGTCCCGCATCGGGCTCCTTGCTCGGCAGGGAGCCTGCTTCTCCCTCTGCCTCTGCCTGCCTCTTTGTCTGCCTGTGCTCGCTTGCTCTCTCTCCCTCTGTCTCTGGCAAATAAATAAATAAAATCTTTAAAAAAAAAAATAATGAGAGTGAAATCCTGAGAGTAGACTTACTGAGTCAGAGAGTATGACAAAGCCTTATTTCTTAATAACAAGTAATTTTTTCTCTGATTTTAAGAGTATGGGGCACCTGAATGGCTCAGTTGGTTAAGCAACTGCCTTTGGCTCAGGTCATGATCCCAGGGTCCTGGGATCAAGTTCCATGTTGGGCTCCCTGCTCGGAGAGGAGCCTACTTCTCCCTATGCCTCTGCCTGCTGCACCCCATGTTTGTACATGCATGCGCTCTCTCTCTCTCTCCTCTCTCTCTCTCTCATAAATAAATAAACTCTCCCCCCCCCAAAAAAAGAATAATACCTATTTATGGGGCGCCTGGGTGGCTTAGCTGGTTAAGCATCCAGCTGTTCGTTTCAGCTCAGGTCATGCTCTCAGGGTTGTGAGATCGAGCTGTGTTCTGTGCTGGGCATGGAGCCTGCTTAAGAGTCTGTCTTTCTCTCTTTCTCCCTCTCCCCCTGCCCCCCCTTTCCCTTCCTAAAAAAAAAAGAGTAACACCTGTTTCATTAAGAGCTTTTGGAAAATGCAAAGAAGAAAACAAAACATCTAAAATTACACCAACCAGAGATCACTTCTATTGACATTTGGTATTTTTCTTTTGTGCGTGTTTTACATATGATTTGTTTGTTCGCTCAGGAAATACTACACATCTTTAGTCAGGTGCTATTCTAGGTATTAGGGGTACTGCAGAGAACAAAACCAACAAATCCCTTTCTTGTGAAACTTAGCACATAATAAAAAATCTAGTATGTTAGATGACAGAAAGTGCTATAAAGTATTAATTGCACAGGGATAGGGAAAGATAGGAAGTGGGTGCAGTTTTAAATAGGGTGTAGTGGGGTGACACTTGAAGATCTAAAAGGAATGAGGGAGTGGGTTATGTAGGTATCTAGGGGCAAGCCTTCCAGGCAGAGAGAACAGCCACGTGCAGAAACCGTAAGGCGAGATTATGCTTAGACATTGGAGAAATAGCAGGGAGGTCCCTGTGGCAAAAGCAGGCAAGGGGGAGCTGAGGTCAGAGGTTAGGAGCACCAGATCCTGTGAGTCCTTGCCTTGCCTTTACCGAAGGACTTTTGTTCTTCCTACTCTGAGTGAGGTGCTGGGAAGACACTGGAGAATTTTGAGGAGAAGAGTAACATGATCTGGCACGCTGATGAGAAGAATCTGGAAGAGAAATTGATGATGCAGAAAAGCGGGGGGTCACTGGAGAGGTGTCCTTGGATAGATGAGAGGAGATGGGATCGAGTGTCCCAAGTGGATGGGGTTGGTCCTTGCTAGGAGCTCAGAAAAGGAATCTTTAATAAAAGAGAAGGTAGGATGCAGGTGGTCAGGGAAGTGGTGGTGAGATTATATGGAGATTTTGTTCTGATGGTTTCTCTTTTTTTGAGTGTAATAGAAAGTAGTATCAGCAACTGAGAGTGAGAATGCAGGGGAAGGTAGGAGCCCTGTGGAAGTTCGCTGAGAGGAGCTGCTGTGGTGCCGGGAACAGGGAGAGAAGGTGTGTGATGAGATGTGATGAGACTAGTTCTGACTGGCTGGGAAGGGGGTGGGGAGGTCTTGCTGGGAACTCAGAAGAGTGTGCGTGTCCGTGTATAGACACACAAACATAGAGACGATGTTGGTAATACAGATGCATTGAGTAACTTTCCCTTGTTGTGAAGGTAATAGCTGTTCATTCCAGAAATTTTGACAACTGTAGAAATAAAATCAGAGTGGCCAATAACGACCAACCAAAGATAATGGTTTGATGCATTTCCTTTCTGTTGGGTATTAGTGTGTGTGTTTTATTCAGTTACGTTAACTGCTTTTGCTAGTTATACAGGTCATATATATGTAATGGGAAACTATGAGACATACAGAAAAAATAAAAAACCAGGTAAAAGTGTTTATGTTATTATTCTCTTACCAACATCGAGTTTAGTCATCGTCTTTGTATGACACACACACCAAAACGAAAACTCAGTATTATTTTAATGTACATTTCTTTAATCCCACGTGAAGTTTAATGGTTTCAAGAATTACACTTTAAGTAGATTTTTACAGTGTTTAACTTCTCCCCTCAGGCCCCCGAGTCGTATAAGAACGTGACGGACGTGGTGAACACCTGCCACGATGCTGGAATCAGCAAGAAGGCCATTAAGCTAAGGCCGATCGCCGTCATCAAAGGATAGAACGCTGACCACAGCCGCCAACGCCACTGCCCCTCATGGGATGGAGGCAGACAGAGATGCTCCTCAGACATTAGACTCCAGACCCACAGGCTCCCAAGTGCACAGCTGCAACCGCCAGTTCCCGAGGCATTGGCAAGCGGCTGCTGCTCTCGGGAGCCAGGCCTGGAACCTTACCTTCCGGGAGGAGTCCCCCTGTCCACCCTGATTGTCCCCCCAGTTTTCGTATTGGGGGTGGGTATAGATCAAGATGCTGCCCAACTCAGTCATAGAAGTGTGTAGCCAGCAGAACGAAGTTCTTGACAGCAAGCCCTGTTTATATTCTGAGTCTTGAAGAACCTTCTAGTAACTAAGGTTTTCAAATGTTTCCTTTCCCTCCTCCTTTTGTCAGTTTGTCCGTTCACCCACCCATCCATCCCCTTCCCCTGCACCCAGCAAAACCTCGACCACCACTCTCACTTGGAAAGCACCCACGGCGTCCTTTCCAGACGGGAGATGAATGGATCGTGGGACACGTTGAGGAGGGAACGGAGGTGTAGGAATAGGGGCTCAGAGTCATTTTCCATAGACTGACTTCTTTGTTCAACCTAGACGTGAGGCAGAGTCCTGCCGTACCTGCACAAGGCGCCTGTGGGGAGCTGTCGTTAAGTAGGCCTGGTCTGGTAAACTGTTCCGGGTGAGGTCTAGCACAGCAGCATCGGCGACCTGCACGGAAAGCTGAGTATCTTTATGTTCGTGGTTGAATTATTATAAAAGCCTTACAGGACTGTGGTGTTAGCGGTGGTTCTGTTGGACAGGTTGACTGGTGCCATCTAATCAGATTTCGTGTTCTGTACTGTGACACCTGTAGATGTGGAAGGGACAGGTTACTAAGGCCTTTGTTAAGTCCAAACAGCCAGTAAAATAGAAAAATCTAATAAAGTTGCAATAAGTTGTTTTATCTTGTGCTTCATCGTTTATTTCTTGGGACAGTTAGTATTTGTGCTTGGTTCACTTTGCTTAGTGCTGTTGCCTGATTTTCTCCCAGGTTGCTTTCAGTGACTCACTCTAAAATATTCTTCCCTAAAACTTACCTTCAGCTTACAGTAAAAACTCTCCTTGGAGTATCTTCTAGATGCTGCCGTTTGGGGTGCCTGGGTGGCTCAGTGGGTTAAAGCCTCTGCCTTCGGCTCAGGTCATGGTCTCAGGATCCTGGGATCGAGTCCCGCATCAGGCTCTCTGCTGGGCAGGGAGCCTACTTCCTCCTCTCTCTCTCTGCCTGCTTCTCTGCCTACTTGTGATCTCTCTCTGTCAAATAAAAAAAAAAATTACTAGATGCTGCCGTTTGGAAGGCTGTAGAAGACAGGCTTCCTCTGAAAAAGGTCTGATAGGAATTAGCCTAGCATGTCTTCACTCTGAGCTCCCAGTCACCTAAGTATGTTGATGTAGAGTTTGAATATACCCAGCAAACCAGTTAGGACTCTTAATGTAATAATTATAGACTCCATGTGCCTTCAGACTGGGCCAGCCACATTTGTGCACTCATGACTCAAGGATGCACATTTCCAACGAATGCTCGAGGGCACCTCAAGGTGAGCAGGCTTCTGGCGGCTTCTCTAGGGCTGAACAGCGGAGCATAGACTCCCCCTGACCGGGCTTGCTTAATGACATGTCATTTGAAACTAATTCAAAGCAAGGTCCCCTCCCAAAACTAACTGATGTCAGTGCAAGAAATGCTGTGCATCATCTTAAATACCTATGTTGAGTTTTATTAGAAGCTTTGAAAGTTACCCCGGGGAGGCATGAGGAGGCGCAGGGGATACAGAGAATGGTTCACATGGGGGCGTTTCTGCTCTGTGAGCTCGTCTTGAATATGGCATTGGCAGTGAGCTCAGCCCTTTGCATGATCATAGGAAGTAATAGTTAACAGTTTGAGTTCAAAAAGAAAGGTACAAACATTGTTTTCCTTTTTCTGGAGATGTTATTTTCCCATTTGAGACACTCAACAATACTTAAAAATATTAACAATACTTAGTAAATGCTCAAAAGCAGCAGACATTACCAGCTTATTGCCCCGAGTAACAGTGCCCTAGGCCCATGCACACATGCACAGCTAAAACACCCTTCCATAAGGCCCTATCTGGCTCCTTCAGACATTAGAAGTCCTTAGCATTGCACCTCTTGGTCCATTTTAAGGCCCTCTAAAGTCAGTTCATTTTTTTTTTTTAAGATTCTATTTATTTATTTGACAGATTACAAGTAAGCAGAAGGAGGGAGAGGGAGAAGCAGGCTCCCTGCTGAGCAACGAGCCCGAAGCAGGGCTCGATCCCAGGATTCTGAGACCACGACCTGAGCCAAAGGCGGAAGCTCAACTCACTGAGCCACCCAGGCGCCCCTAAAGTCAGTGCATTTATAGGTAACCTCAAAACTTCACACTGACGGGGGCGAGGAGAGGACAGTGATGGGGGAGGGGCATTCACAGAGAAGTGAGTGGTGATTTAAGCTGTAGCTTGTGAACAGGTAGTGAATAAACTGCCAGGCATGTAGTTGGAGCTTAACACATTAAAAATCACCGTTCCTGGGGCGCCTGGGTGGCTCAGGGGGTTAAAGCCTCTGCCTTCGGCTCGGGTCATGATCCCAAGGTCCTGGGATCGAGCCCCACATCAGGAATCTCTGCTCAGCGGGGAGCCTGCTTCCTCCTCCTCTCTCTCTCTGCCTGCCTCTCTGCCTACTTGTGATCTCTGTCAAATAAATAAATAAAATCTAAAAAAAAAAATCACAGTTCCTGCTCTGTAGCTTACCCAGTGTTTTTACACCGAGTTTGAGTTCTTACTGATGCTGAGGGAAGGAGAAGGATGTGAGCCGGTCACCAGAGTTTAATGAGGTTGGCAAAGGAGGTATTATCCCCACGTAACAAGTCAGAATACAGCCTCAGAGAGATCCAGCGGGTAGCCCAAGGGCCCCCAACTAAGGGCACAGAGGCACAGAGAACTAGGTCTTTTGACTATTGAGTTTAATGCTGTTTTCCTGATGTCACACTGCCTCCTAGAACCATTTTGTGCTGCTTTTCCTCTTCAGTACAAGCAGCCGCCAAGCCCACTCTGGAACTTTCGATGCTCAGAGCACTCACCAAAATTTCTTTTAAATGGGATTGCTCGGCCTTGCCGGGGCAGGCCAGATTCAGACCACCATTAAGGATTCTGTGATAAACTATAAAGGTTTTATTCTGCTTGATAAATGGGTGTAAACCAGGTCTCTCCTTTTGCCTTTTTCTATCACCCACAAATCAGTAAATTACAGGTAGCCCTCAAGACACCAAGAACCTCCGGGGACTCAGCACCCTGGACCCGTTTGCCCACTTGTAGCGTGTTAGCTTGAGAAGCTGTTTTGGACTTTGCCTCAGCTCCATTGCTACACGTTTCCCTCCCAGAGTGGGACAAAAACTGGAGAGGCAGGCGCCAAGACTCTTGGCCAGGTCCCTGAGGTAAGATCACCCTTTACTCAGGCTCCAAATCCATGTTTCATCGATCGAGTGTTTTAATTTTACTGTGTTCGGTCTTAATGAAGTTCGCACAGATAAAGTCATTGGCTGCCTTCAAGAACTAGAGTCTAGATGAGGATGTGGAACAGATGTTAACACGTTTAAAACGAAAGCTGCTGAAGACAACTGAGGTGTTGACTGATAAGCACAAAGAATATGTGCTTTCGGGGGGGGGAAAAGACACTGTCCCAACCTATCTTCCACCACAGCCAAGCTCCTTCAGAGGGATGGATGCCTTTGTCCGAAGCCTCAGCTTCCTCAGCTCCCCGCCCACCCTTGATTTTCCTTAATCCTGGCTTGTGCCATTACCATTCCAATGAAACTTCTCACCAAAGTCACCCGTTCCTTTGTAGTTGCTAATTAGATGGACCAATTGAGCTTTTTTTTTTTTTTTTAAGGATTTTATTTATTTATTTGACAGAGAGAAATCACAAGTAGATGGAGAGGCAGGCAGAGACAGAGAGGGAAGCAGGCTCCCTGCTGAGCAGAGAGCCCGATGCGGGACTCGATCCCAGGACCCTGAGATCATGACCTGAGCCGAAGGCAGCGGCTTAACCCACTGAGCCACCCAGGCGCCCACCAATTGAGCTTTTATTTACCTTCTGCAGTATCTGAGGCTATTAGCCACTCCCAGCACACTCTGTGGAACACTTTCACTGCCAGATCTTGGCCTTCTCACTATCTATATTCATCATGGCTCATTTCCACCCATTTCCATGACTCCAACCATCACCTATGGCTGGTGACCCCACATTCATCTCCAGGTCACATCCCCTGGACGTCTCTGTCTAAGGATCCATAAACACGTCAGACTCAGCATGCAAGCTCAGTCATCACCTTTCCTCTTCTAAAATCTCTTCTCTGGTGCTCGCTTCGGCAGCACATATACTAAAATCTCTTCTCGGTCTCAGGAAAGACACTGCCACCCACCGACCATCTAAGCCAGAAATTCATGTCACCTTGGATTCCCGCCTCTCTCGCACCCTCATATGAGTCTTGTCAGTTCTGACTCCTGGGTATCTCGAAGATGCTTCTCTTGGTTCTCTGTGCCTGCATCGCTTACCTGTTCAGATCCTTATCTGCCATCTCTCAGACTGTGCCAGGGGTCTCCTTAGCTGATATCCTGCCCTTCGTAAGTCCTCTGTCTTCCTGGTGATGGAACCCACAGTTCCTCAGACAACCATTCCAACCCCATTCTCTGTTCATGTGGTTGGGGTGAATCGACTCCACCCCTAGACCCAGACCTGGATACCTGCATCACTTCCTCCACCTCGAACCTCCAGTCCCAGAAACTGCTTGAGGAATTGGCACCTGGTCCAGTTAGAATAAAAGCTAATCTGGGGAGTTTTCCTGTATTAGCTGATACAGGGTGCTCTCTTGCCCTTGATGTTGCCAAGGATACGAGGTAAGCCTGGGCTTGTGGGCTGCCATTTTGCCGCATGAGCAAACTTGCCTGAGAATAGAGCCCCCATGAAGGAAAGCAGAGCTATGGGAGAGGCAAGCAGGAGACTCCCAGTGATTCCAGATTTGAACTCCTGGACTCATCTGCGCGTGGAAGCAGGATATCCTTGGATTTCCCAGGTATGTAAGGAAATTTTTTATTTACACCTAAGTCAATCTGAGTTGAATTTTCTTGCAACCAAAAGATTCTTAGCTTGTATAGCAGTAAGACAATGGAAATCTAAAAAGAGGAGTTAGTGAATCCAGGACTCCGTGCCTGGGGGTACTAACCACAGGTGGTTCCCCTCTCAGAAACCAGGACGTGCTGGGGAAAACGGACTTCCGAAGGCTGTGAGGAGTTGGCCCCACTTAACGGAAGGGGCTACACAGGACAACAAGGTGGCAGTTGTATTACAGGAGCGCAGAATAGAGACTAAACAGATGATTAGATTTCAGAGAAAAAGAGATTCGCGAGAGAACCAGGTTAGAGGAGAGGTGAGGGCTGAGGTGGGGCTCTGCTTGTTGATGAGAGGGGAGACAGAAGCCAAGGCCTGGACGCAGAGTGAGCCGAACCATCTCCGCCTTGGTGCCAGCCTTTAGCACTCCCAAAGAGCCACAAAGAGCCAGGCTCTGTCCTGAATGCGGGGGCTGATGACTCAGTCCCTGTCCTCAAGGTTCACGGTCTGTTGGGACCAAGCAGGAACAGATGGTTAGGCTAGTATCAACCAATGTGGGCACAGAAACAGGAGCAAGTTTCTCCTTGAACCTCATTCAGAACTGCAGAGAAAAGGAGCTCTGAGAAAGATCCATGGGACTTAATGACCAGCAAACCACTAGAGCAATAACCAATAGGATATTTGGGCAAATGGCTATTTTAATACCAAAACAACAGCTATAATTACATAACATTTACTGTGTACCCGGCACTGGCCTCAGCCTTTCACCCATCGTGACTCACTTTAACCTCAGAACAGTTCTCTGAATTCGATACTATTATTCCCATTTTTCACACTCTTCTCATTTTATTATTCATTTGGCCCAGGAGAGTAAATATTCTACCAAACTTTTCCAAGAGCTTGTGTCATAAAGGTCCTCAATGTAACGCTTATGTGATTCTCAAATGATTTATGCCCTTAACAGATGTCATGTCAGTACAAACCCACTGAAAAAGTCCCAGGAAGCTTATCTTGCTAAATGCAGTTTCAACTAAAGAATGCTCGTTGAATATGGGTACGCCTCTATTTCTTTTTTTTTTTTAATTGAAGTACAATTGACATACAAATCCTATTAATGTCAGGTGTCCATCAGTGATGCAACATTTTTAGACATAACGAAATGGCCCCAGTAAGTCTAGTTACCCTCCGTCACCTTACAAAGCTATTACAAATATATGTTTAATCGCAGTGTAGTTGACATACAGTATTCTATTAGTTTCACCTGTTCAACACAGTGGTTGGTTCGACAGTCCTACACATTTAGACATTACGCTGTGCTCACCACCATCAAAGGATCCGCCATCTGTCACCTTACAAAGTTATTACAGTATCACTGCCTATATTTCCTCTGCCTACTTCTCCCTGTGATTTGCTTATTTTTGCCTGGAAGTTTGTGCTTCTCTTTGTTTTGTCTTCCCCAGAAGAACGTGGGCACCATGAGAGCAGGACGGTGCCTGCCTGCTTCATCGTGTCTGCACTGAAAGGTCCCCCACTAACGGGTCCGTGATTAAAGAAGCGAGACTGATATAAAGCGAAGGTCAAGCAAAGCTTTATTCTGCACCAAGCATCAAGAGTCAAACCGACCGGCCGGGGCTGTGCCTCTTACAGAGAAGGCGACCTCTCTCTGCCTTACAGACTAACTTTTAAGGGCAAAGGCCATGTGGTTGGGCCTAGCCACGCACAGGTGGCCAATGAAATTATAACACAGGGGAGAAAGCTGCACATCCTGCTAGGTCACACATAAGTGACCAATTGAATTACAGTTTACCCTATAGTAGACATTGAACTAGCCTATCACCTTGGTCAGAATTGGCGCCCAAAAGGCACCCAAAGGACGGGGCCCAGACTCCTTGGTAGCTAGGATACCGTATGCGCCCCCCCAACTGACTGGATGTCTCCACCTGGCCTGACCCACCCTTGTATGTGGGCTTTGTTACCTGGGGCTGGTTTCCAGGACTTGTTTTTAAGTAAGTCCTTTGAGGGTAAGGGAGGCAGGGTCAGTTTAAGTTTTCCTGCATAAACAACAAAATCACTGTTTAATCCAAGATGGAATCGCTCTGGCTAAGTAAGCCCCTACATGCACTACGGGAATACTCTTCCGGTCCTGGGAGAACAAAGGGAGACCAGGTCCCTTCTCCCAAAGAGGAAAACTGGTGCTCTTCATGTATACGTGGCAACAAGAAAAACAAGAGAGAAGTCAAAAATTACAGGAACTCCATAAAATGAAGTTACATAATACCGAGTGGGACAGCCCACCATGCAGCCCAGAAACCTCAAGTAATTTGTCCAAGTCTCACCCAAGTTGCTGGTGGCCAGAGGGAAGGGCTCTTACTTTTGCTTGAGAGTTTTTCCCACATCTCACACTGTCTTGCCATTTAAAAAAAACTAACAACATTCCTAGTCTTGCCTATAGGAAGCTTGCAGCAAATATTGTCAAATATTGTCAAGGGAATGAAAATCAGGGAAAGGCTGACTAACTGGTCCAGACTGAAGAAGTCTGAATAACATGACAACTAAAGGCAATGTGTGTATATTCCTGGATAGGATCCTGGACTGAAGGAGGAAAAACTGACATCATCGAGACAGTCATGAAATTTGGGCAGAAAATCTATAAGTTGGTCAGCAGTGATGTATAAATGTTGATTTCTTTTTTTTTTAAGATTTATTTATTTATTTATTTATTTGACAGACAGAGATCACAGGTAGGCAGAGAGGCAGGCAGAGAGAGGGGGAAGCAGGCTCCCTGCTGATGCGGAGTTGGATCCCAGGAATCTGGGTCCATGACCTGAGCTGAAGACAGAGGCTTTAACCCACTGGGCCACCCAGGCGCCTCTAAATGTTGATTTCTTGATCTGGTGTTTGTGCATGTTAGTATCCTTGTGTGGTATGGTGATTTACAATAAGAAATATATATTTGGTCTCCATCCTGGTTTCTGGCACAAACCTCATAAAACCTTTGGAATTTCCTAAGATAAGAGCGATAAAGGTGTCTGCTATCCATAACAAGCCTCTTTCAACCGCACCTGAGTGTATGTTAAGGAGGGAATTTTGGAAAACCCCTAAAGATGGGGGCTGGTTGCCGGGGGAAACCAACCAAGTGATTAGAGGGTTGTAACTTTCAGCCCCACCTGTGATCGCAAGGAGGGGAGAACAGCTGGAGATTGACTTCAATCAACCACTGACGGATGATTTAATCAACCACGTCTGTGTTATGAAGCCTCCATAAAAACTCAAAAGGACAGGGTTCAGAGAGCTTCCAGGCTGGTGAACCAGTTTGCAACCACGTGCCAGGAGGCGGGTGTACCCCAAACTCCTACGGGCACTTCTGTGTTCAGGACCCTTCCAGACCTCTGAATTTTTTCTTCTGGCTCTTTGTTTGTATCCTTTAACATCTTTTGTAATAAAATGGCAATCTAATCAGTAAACTAGCTTCCTGAGTGCTGTGAGTCACTCTAGCACACTGACTGAACCGAGGAGGGGGTTCCTCCTCTGAAAGGGGCGGAGTCATAGGAACTTGTGATTTACGCCAGAAAGCCAGAACTACTGTGGGAAACAAAGGTAGAAGAAAATGTAGATAAAATTAAATGTCCTTATAACCTGCAGCCCATTGACAAATACTTGAGATGGGCAGATCTTAACACTCCTCCAGGATCCCCAGTCTCCTTTAGCGTATAAAAGTCTTCTTGGAACTTTCCTTATCTTTAGTTCCCCTGCCCACACCCCCCAAGGTGTATAACCGTTTGCTCCTCACAAAGCCATGGCAGCAGGCAGCAGTGACAGCCGCAGTTCTTTCTGCCCACCGGTCTCATCCCTGTGTTCTAATAAAACTACCTTTTTGCGCCAAAGATGTCTCTTTGTTCTAATAAAACTACCTTTTTGCGCCAAAGATGTCGTCGGCTCTGGACCCCACCAAGGTCACCAACATTCCAAAAAAAGCTACATCAACAATCACAAGTAATAATCGGGGTTTGCAGTTGACATTGGCATTGGGGGCAGTCTTGTGGGACTGAGGCCACCTCGGTACATCATGTTAGAATTGAGTTAGATTGGGGGCGCCTGGGTGGCTCAGTGGGTTAAGCCTCTGCCTTCACCTCAGGTCATGATCTAGGGTCCTGGGATCAAGCCCTGCGTCGAGCCCCACATCGGGCTCTCTGCTCAGTGGGGAGCCTGCTTTCCCCTCTCTCTCTGCCTGCCTCTCTGCCTACTCATAATCTCTCTGTCAAATAAATAAATAAAATCTTTAAAAAAAAAAAAAAAAAGAATTGAGTTAGGTAATAGGATACCCGTTAGTGTCCATTGGAGAACTGGAGAATTGCTTGGTGGTGGTGATAAAATACCCATCAGATCTTGTTTGGGAAAAATACATACTGTAGTGCTGAAGTAGAATGGGACATCATGTTTGAAGATTCCAAAAATGACAAATGATTATTAGTACATAATTAGAGCGAGCAAAGGAACAAATGCGATAGAATATGAACACGGGGTGGGGGAATGTGGGGGAATGGAGAGTTCAGAGGCTATGGGAGTTCTCTGTACTGTTTGCGCAATGTTAACGTAAGTTTGAAATCATTTAAAAATAGTTTGTTTCAGGGGCGCCCGTGTGGCTCAGTCGATTAGGCGGTTGACTCCTGAGTTCCGAGCAGGTCATGATCTCAGGGTCATGATCAAGCCCCGAGTCAGGCTCCATGCTGGGCACAGGGCCTATGCTTAAGATTCTCTCTCTCGGGGCGCCTGGGTGGCTCTGCCTTCGACTCAGGTCATGATCTCAGGGTCCTGGGATAAAGTCCCACACTGGGCTCTCGGCTGGGAGCCTGCTTCCCCCCTCTCTCTGCCTACTTGTGATCTCTCTGTCTCTCTCTGTCAAATAAATAAATAAAACTCTTTAAAAAAAAAAAAAAAGATTCTCTCTCTCTGCTTCCCTCTGCTCCTTCCCCATCCCTCTCTAAAGATAATTAATTAACGAATTAATTAGTTACAAGGTTGTTTCAAAATAAAGAATGACATATAAAAGTACTTGCGGTAGGTCAATTACCAACACGGCCACAGACATTTCTCCGGTCCTAGTCACCACTTTGCAGTCTCTCCCAGCAAGAGGTGGAGTCCATGTGTTCCTTCTGCGAATCTGCAGTGGCTTGGTGACCTGCTTTGGCCCAAAGAAAGCAGGCATTCTGTGACTTCTGAGCCCTGGCCTCCAAAGGCTGGCAACCTCCATTCTTGTCCTCTGGCTGCTCTGAAATGATCATAGAAAGAAGCCCAGACCTCCAGGAGGATGAAGGACCCTGCGGAGAGAGGCCACGCTGAGCCATCCAGCAATTCTAGCTGCATTCTCACAGCAGCTTCGAGCCTCCGGGAGAGCAGCAGATGAACGTCCCAGCCAATCTCCCGCGGGGGTTGTTGCATTTTGGAATCTCTCTTTAGACAACATGAGAAAACCTAGCATGGTACTATTTCCATCATTCTACTTAAGAATTTAATCAACTGAATTTATGTTGAATAGAACTTCCCTCATATTGGATAGAGTAGTTGCGCTTCTCTGCAAAAGGACCCCTGTCTTCCAGGGAACTGATGTGCAGATCGGTAACCATGACAGCATTTTCTAGTGTACAGGAGTCTTTGACTTAGATAGCCATGTTTCTCCTTTACCGCAACCCTCGGAGAAGGAACAGGTGTTACTGCCCTTAGTTTTACAGATGAGGAAAATAGGTTCAGAAAGGTAATGTCTCTTGCCCAAGGAAATGCAGCCAATAGGCCCCAAAGTTAGGACTGGAATCCACGTTCTTCCTACTTCGTCAAGGTGCCGCTGAAGTCCAGCGGCTCCCGCAGAGAACACTTCGCTCTCCCTCCTGATCTCAAACCAGGAAGATGCCAGGAAGTGTTCTGATGTCCTGCATCAGGCTTGGTTTGCTGTGAATGTGAACAGGGACTGACTGCATCCCCTAATCGACCAGGGCCCCACATGCACTTTATTCTACTCGTCCCTCATCGTTTTAACATGGATATTCAGCCGTGTGGTCACAGTGGGTCTCGAACAAGGAGACTTACTGAACGTCCGTCTTCAAGTGCGCAGCTGTGATTCGAAGCCATCCAGTCGTTCAAATCTGCTCAGCGCGGCTTCTGAACCACACGAGAAGAGATGTCCGTGGCCCCTAAGGTTGAATTATAAAAATCTCTGCTTTATTTTTCTCCTTAGCCGTCATCACCAGCCAAAACATGAATGCATGCTTGTTTGCTGACTCGCTTCCTCTTCCTACACTTCAGCGCCAGGCAGGCAAGCAATAGTCGCTGATTGACGAACGGACGGATGAAGACCAACCAGACAACCAGAAGACCTCCCACTGACCTGTGTACGTTGCTTAGGCTCTCTGAGCCTCCGTTCATCTTTAAAATGGAAGTGATGTGTAATACATACCCCGCAGGATCGCTGTGATCGGATGAGGATACTGCCCACGAAGGGCTAGCCTGCCAGCCCACAGGCTCTCGGGAAGTGTAAGCTGTTGGCGAGTTTCTGTCATTAGAGGGCTTTCTGGAGAGACGAGATACACTTCTATGAAACTCTCCTACACAGCACAATTTAATCCTTCACTTCACTAAAACCCCAGAGCTGGGTCAGGTCAATTTTCAAGGCTCTTTCTAGTCCCATGACTATGAGATAGGATGCTTCCTTCAGAGATGGTTTCTCCCCCACTGTCAGGGAAAGAAGAAACGTCTTCAGGAGTGGCCCCCGCGAGGCTTGCTCAGTAGGCAACAACCAGTTCAGAGAGTTTCATTGTCTGGACACACTTTCTTCTGCAGCATCTGTGGTTTCTTTTTGGCCAGGGTTAATGGCAGTGAGTAACCCAACAGGAAAAGGCTGCTGACAGGTTTGCACCAAAGGACGCAGCTTAGTAACCACGGAAGGATGAAAAACCCATCTCACCACCCAGGGAGCCTTTGAGTAGCACACGCACACACATGACGCTAAGAATCAAAGAGCTGGAAAGGGTTCTCTGGTTTCATAGGTCAATAAGGATGAGACCATGTCCTTCTAGGCCATCTGCTCCCCGCCAGGAGCCTGTCCTCCGGACGAGGAGATGACGGGATTGGTGGTACTGACCAGGGTCCAGAGGAGCTCGCCCAGAGAGAAGAGTTTGCCTTTTTAGTGATCACTCTGCAGAGAAGGATCCCACCAGTCCACACTTCCATCAAAAGTCTGGTTCTCGGGGCAACAAGTTTGCCTGGATTGCTAAATAGATTGCTACCCATTTTTGGAGATGATGATGATGATAACTTTGGGGGCTTTGGAGAACACCTGTGTTCAGACAGAAACGGCTCAAAAGTTTTTGGAAGGGCACCATCTGGAACCTTGGTTGGCTTGGTTACAGCTTCGTAATGCTGACTCATCCTGGGAAATGTTTCCTTGGCCTTGTGGGACTTTGCTCTCAAACTCAACTGAGAATTATAACCCCAGGAGTCGAGAGGATGACAGTGAAGTTCAGGAGTCCAGGGTTGATGTGATGTTGCCCACAGATCACAAACTACCGACAAAGGAGCAGTTACCATTTGCCCACATCTGGATGGCTGAAGGGCGTACCATTTCTACTCTCCAAGCCCTGTTCCTTTTCCCTCTGCTACTTTATTGTCCTTTCCCTGCCTCCAGAAATTCCACAAAGGGAAGGAAATAAGGTACTATTTTCTCTTTCCCTCCAGCCCTTGATCCACTGCATTTCCTCTGCAGTGGTTCCTCTGCTGAAGTTTTCCTACGTAAGAATAGTATCTTTTTTTATACTCAAGAAGTCACAAATAAAAGGAAATTAATAAGTTAATTGAGCATCCATTCTTCACTGCCAGACTCTTAGGTAATATATGTTGTATATATTAGCATTATTTCATATACTAAATGCTGATGAACTTTCCAGAGTTACATATGGTCCCAAAATGATAAAATAAAAAATAAATACAATATTATTTTTTTAAAGATTTTATTTGTTTATTTGACAGAGAGAGACAATGAGAGAGAGAACACAGACAGGGAGAGTGAGAGAGGGAGAAGCAGACTTCCTGTGGAACAGGGAGCCCGATGTGGGGCTCGATCCCAGGAACCTAGGACCATGACCTGAGCTGAAGGCAGACACTGAATGACTGAGCCACCCAGACGCCCCTACAAATACCATTTGAAGTGTGGTGTCATCACAGAGGGTTTTGTGCAACTTTTTAACCAGCCCATTAAACACTCTTAACTCGATGCCTTTGAAGCCAGGCAGTACCTAAGGAACAACTCCCATGCAATGCTCTTCTCATGTTCATTGCCATTCTCTACACCTGCTCCGTCTTCTTCAGTGACGGAAACACCTAGCTTAGTCTCAACTCGTTGCCTTCCAACCCACTGCCTTTCCAGTTCCCTCATCTCCAGTTCCTAGGACCCTCCCCTCCACTTGACTTCAGAGTCTCGGAAGTGTTGTCACAGTGAGCCTCTGAATCTTCCAGAACTGTCTCACTTGGAAGACCTCAGGCTCAGGCCTGCCTTGGCTATGCCATCTTCTCCTCCACTGGGTTTTCCTTCGCACCCTGCCGGCTGTCTTGCGCATTGGCTGCAAAGTATCATGAAAGGGCGGGCTTCAACCTCACCTCTGCTTTCTCCTCCCACCTTTCATGCCCTTACAAAGGTTTCCAGCGAACTTTCAGTGCCCAACTCCAAGGGGTCCCCCCCTCACCTAAACTCTCTGACGCTCTGATTTATACGATGCTGTCAGCCACTCCCTCCTCCCTATAAAATGATGCCTGCTGTCATTGCCATGATCTCACACCAGCTTGTTCTCCCTCCTTCTTAGTCCTCTTCAAAGCCATTTCTGCACGGGCCACTCCTTCAGGGAGGCCTGCCCCAGCTTTCTCCTGCTCTCTCAGTATTTTCCCTAGAAGATCTCCGCCACTCCTGTCACTGCCCGAAGGTACATGACTCTCACTCTACAGTTCTTTGTCTTCCCCCCCCCACCCCCCACCTCAACACTGGCATCTCCAACTGCTTGTGGACAGAAGTAGCTTATCTGCAATCCGGCATCTCTAACATATGATTTTTACCTTTGAAATCTGCTCCTCATTCCGTGTTCCCAGTTTCAGTTGATGGGAACTCACTGGAGTGGTCTTCGGCATCTCCCTCTACCTCTTCCCCCACCCCCAGGCTCTGAGCGGCCTCACCAGTCAGGGACACACCCACATCGCCTCGCAGCCCCGCCCTCCTTCCCTTTCAGGGGCCACTGCCTTGGCTGAGGCCCTCCCTCCGACTCTTCATTGCTGCAATGCCCCTTAGGTCGGCTGCTTCCTGCCACCAGACTGATCCTCAACCACAGCATGGAACAGTTTACTCTTTCTCTAAACCAAATAAATACATAATAATAATAATAATAAAGAAAATCAGTAGTTCAAGTTTTTCAACCTGACTTTCAATGCCTTCTAGAATCTTGTCTCAGCCAGCTTCTAGTCTGTTCCTCAGCTTCTTTTTTTTTAAATTTATTTTTTATAAACATATATTTTTATCCCCAGGGGTACAGGTCTGTGAATCACCAGGTTTACACACTTCACAGCACTCACCAAAGCCCATACCCTCCCCAATGTCCATAACCCCACCCCCTTCTCCCAACCCCCTCCCCCCAGCAACCCTCAGTTTGTTTTGTGAGATTAAGAGTCACTTATGGTTTGTCTCCCTCCCAATCCCATCTTGTTTCATTGATTCTTCTCCTACCCACTTAAGCCCCCATGTTGCATCACCACTTCCTCATATCAGGGAGATCATATGATAGTTGTCTTTCTCGGCTTGACTTATTTCGCTAAGCATGATACGCTCTAGTTCCATCCATGTTGTCGCAAATGGCAAGATTTCATTTCTTTTGATGGCTGCATAGTATTCCATTGTGTATATATACCACATCTTCTTGATCCATTCATCTGTTGATGGTGTTCCTCAGCTTCTATTCTCCAAACACAGTTCCTGCCTTCTGGGCACCTGCTCCCTGCCTCTGGACCTTCTGCGGGCCGTACTCATCCCATTTTGCCTTCCAAATGCTGCACCTCCAAAAGCCTTTCCTCCTAGTTTTCTACCAACTTAAAGCTGGCATAACTCCCTCCTTTCTCTGTATCTTGATACCATTTTTCATTTTGGACATCGGTTATAACACATATACCTTTTTTCATCATATGGAGGTGAAATAGGTTAATTTTCCCTCCAAACTGGAAGGTTCTTCAAATTCCACTCAACAAAAGAAAAAAATGATGTAGCTTGCATTTTTTAAACTACTTTTTAAAAGATTTTATTTATTTATTTGACACCGAGTGAGAGACAGAGAGAAAGCACAAGCAGGGGGAGCAGCACAGATAGAGAAGCAGACTCCTTGCTGGGCAAGGAGCCCAATACAGGGCTCCATCTCAGAACCCCAAGATCATGACCTGAGCCAAAGGCAGATGCTTCACTGACTGATTCACCCAGGCACCCCATCTGCATTTTTTTTTAAAAGATTTTTATCCACTTATTTGACAGAGAGAGAGATCACAAGTAGGCAGAGAGGCAGGCAGAGAGAGGAAGGGAAGCAGGCTCCCTCCTGAGCAGAGAGCCCGACGCGGGGCTTGATCCCAGGAGCCTGGGACCATGACCCGAGCCGAAGGCAGAGGCTCCAACCCACTGAGCCACCCAGGCGCCCTGCATTTTATTTTTTAATGAGACATTGTAACAGCAACTAGGACTCAAAAAAAAAAAAAAAAAAAGGAATTCCTGTCCTGGAGTTGGAACTCTGGCGGGAAAAGATGATAAACAGAGCTGCTGCACTACGTGACCGGAAACAGGCATGTCTTGTTGACACTGGTTTCCTCGAGTCCAGGACGGGGCACATGTTAGGGGAATGACTTTCTAGAGCTGGAAAAGCCTAAAAGATCATGCAATCTAAACTTGAAGTGTCCTACCATAGAGGACTGAGACCACAGAAATCAGGAGCCTACCCAAGGTCACCAGGCTTGTGAAAGGCAGTGCTGAACCAAGCCCTGTCCAGGGCTTGCGCCGTCACAGCCCCTCCTCCTTGGCACCCTCGGGGTTGCGTACCACAGGGTGAGCAGCCGTTAGAGTTGTGAACCACAGGAAATATTCCAAAAGGCAAGATATATGATAATCATTGGATCTGTCTGAGCTGAGTGGCCAAAACTAAAACCAAAACCAAAACCAAACAAACAAAAAAACAAAGGGAAGATTTCAAAGGACAGGTTAATACTTCTCCTGTCATGAATGCACCATTTCCATAAAACTTGGCTCACCGCATTGTTTCTACATAACTTTTGGTCATTTATTTTGTTATTTCCAAGAGTCAAATTGTCTAGTGGTTAATTAATACCATCCATCCACAGGAAAAAAGGAAGATTGAACGTTTTAAAAGGTCTCATTCCTGAATTAGTGCTCCTCCTGTAAGCCATCTGGAAGATTCCAGAAAAACTGCCTGATTTTTTTCCAAAAGGCTTCTCAAAATCATTGCCTTAGTCTCAGGAGGGCTTCAAACAAAACCACATGAAAAATCTCTCAAGGCAGGGTGCCTGGGTGGCCCAGGCATTAAGCGTCTGCCTTCAGGTCAGGTCATGATGCTGGGGTCCTGGGATTGAGCCTCACATGGGACTCCCTGCTCGGCGGAAAACCTGCTTCTCCCTCTCCCACTCGCCCTGCTTGTGTTCCCACTCTTGCTGTGTCTCTCTCTGTCCAATAAATAAAATCTTTTCTTTTTTTTTAAAGATTTTATGGGGCGCCTGGGTGGCTCAGTGGGTTGGGCCGCTGCCTTCGGTTCAGGTCATGATCCCAGGGTCCTGGGATCGAGTCCCGCATCGGGCTCTCTGCTCAGCGGGGAGCCTGCTTCCTCCTCTCTCTCTCTCTGTCTCTCTCTCTGCCTGCCTCTCTGCCTACTTGTGATCTCTGTCTGTCAAATAAAATAAAACATTAAAAAAAAAGATTTTATTTATTTATTTGACAGAGAGAGAGATCACAAGTAGGCAGAGAGGCAGGCAGAGAGAGAGAGAGAAGGAAGCAAGCTCCCTGCTGAGCAGAGAGCCCGATGCGGGAATCGATCCCAGGTCCCTGGGATCATGACCTGAGCCAAAGGCAGAGGCTTAACCCACTGAGCCACCCTGGCACCCCAAATAAATAAAATCTTTTTAAAAAAATCTCTCAAGGCATTTTTACCCAGAGTAAAATTCTTTTTTTTTTTTAATTCTATTTGTTTATTTTGGGGGGAGGGGTGGAGGAAGAAGGAGAGAGAATCCTAAGCAGACTCCATGCTGAGCATGGAGCCCAAGTCTCGGCTTGATCTCATGACCCTGAGATCATGACCGGAGCCAAAATAAAGAGTCGGACATTTAACCGACTGAGTTGCCCAGGCGCCCCTGGAATAAAATTCTCTTTTAAAATTGCCTTTGGGGCGCCTGGGTGGCTCAGTGGGTTAAGCCGCTGCCTTCATCTCAGGTCATGATCTCAGGGTCCTGGGATCGAGTCCCGCATCGGGCTCTCTGCTCAGCAGGGAGCCTGCTTCCCTCTCTCTCTCTCTGCCTGCCTCTCCATCTACTTGTGATTTCTGTCAAATAAATAAAATCTTTAAAAAAAAATAAAATAAAAAATAAAAAAATAAAATTGCCTTTGTCGGGGCACCTGGGTGGCTCAGTGGGTTAAAGCCACTGCCTTCAGCTCCGGTCATGATCCCAGTGTCCTGGGATCGAGCCCCACATCGGGCTCTCTGCTCCATGCGGAGCCTGCTTCCTCCTCTCTCTCTCTGCCTGCCTCTCTTCCTGTCAAATAAATAAAATCTTTAAAAAAAAATAAAATAAAATTGCCTTTTAAAATAAAATAAAATAAAATTGGCTTTTCTTTATAAACCACTCATCTCCACAAGGTATATTGTATTTATTCACCCATTTTGTGCATTTATTTTAGAGAAGTAAATAAAGAAAAGAAATCTTTATTTCATTTTCCTGTATTTAAAAGCAACCACAGTATATAAACAAAATGTACTCTTTCATTGTTATTACTCCTACGGTAGAAAAGAGAACATCCAGGTGCCGGCCATGGCTGAAGCAGAATGAAGGAACGGAGAGCGTCATTAGCCCTTATGTTAGACCCTTAAAAAGTTTCTCAAGGTTCTGAACAACTTGGTGCATTACCCTCTGAGACCTCCAGCTCAGCCAGGGAGGTAAGATGGGTGTTTTCCTTTCCACACCGCCCCCAACAATAAATACATCTCAGGGAGTCTTGCTTCACTGAAACCTCTACAAGGAATAACCACCTGCCTGAAGACCAAAATGGATTCATGACAGATGTCCGTAAGGCTGTAACCAAGGAATGGGCAAGGGCAAGCTTCCATCTTACTCCTTCAAACCCAACATCTCTGCCACGTTCTTAAGAAAATGTAAAGATTTGTTGTGAATCCCTGCAAAGCATTTATCTGTGTCTCCAGAAACACAGAATCCATTAGAACTCATTGTTACAAATATTAGTAATTATACGGCTTAACAGGGATGCAGCTTCCACAGGTCAAGTCATGTCCCCTGAAAATTTACAACAGAAGGCAAAATGCTAATACCATGGGGTTACTCTGTCTTCCTTCTAACACACTGAAGAAATCACACTAACTCCACCTAGAGATCATTTTCAATCAGGCTCCCCTTCCCATAGTATATAGGTAATAGTATTTTGTACGAGTACAAGTAAGAGTGTTTTCTCCAAAGGATGATAACACGACTAATTTACCTTTGGATAGTACCTTGCAGATTACCATGGTCTTTCATCTAAATTTCTCCTGTGAAACAGTACAGACGAGGAAACGGAGTTGCTGCACGATTAAGAAGTTTGCTGTGTCACTCCACTAGCAAACAAATGCCCAAGGGAGGACAGGGAACCAGACCCAGCAAGTCTGGGCTTTAGGGTCAAACTCTGGATGGAATCTCAGCTCAACTAACCACAGCAACACAAACCTGGGCAAGGCCCCGTTTTTTAACCACATCGCATGTGTAATACTCACCTCGCAGACCAATGAGAATGAACTAGGGCAACATGTAAAAAGCACACGACAGAATTTCTGGCTGATAAAAGATATTCATTGCATATTGGCTTCCCTCAGTTGACACAGCTATAAAGTGGAGGTACTAAAAAACCTAGCTCATGAGGCCCCTGTGGGGATTAAACCATGCCCTGTAAGGGCTCACCAGGAGTAGCTTTCTCTCCTTGCCCATGTCCTGGCCTGGCTCCCACCCCCATATCAGGCCTGCCTGATATGAAAAGGTCAATTCAAGATACTAGAAAACAACTTTAGAGAGAGGAAGTTTATCTTCATAGGTCAGCAAGCATTTTACTTATCTGCTGAATTTCATAATTGTCCTTAAGACAAAATGGACCCCAATTAAATGTTTTTCAAAGACCAGGAACTAAGCCAAAGTCACTAGATAATTTCAATATACCCAGAGGCTCTCATGGTGATGAGATTTTGAGAACATACCAGTTTCAGTCCACCTTGTTCAACCATCTACGCAGTTCCTTTTTTTCTTTTTTCTTTTTTTTTTTTTTTTAAATCAGGGATGTCACTTTAGTTTAACCAACGGTTAGATGAAGTGAGAACTACAGAGGATAGAAAGAAAAGGAAAACCAGTGGGCAGAAACAACTGAGAAGTTTTCAAACAAATCTGAGTTCTCTTTCAACGAGATCATGTACAGTAACATGTTCCTTCCTGAATGTTAATGAAGTTTCCAGATGGCCACTTCTGGATAAGATAAAGCTGGTAGTATCAAACGATGGCCCCGGTCTTCTCCAGCACCACGTGCACGCAAATGCGTGTTGGCTCAAGCGTCAACTTAGAGTCACCTTCACCCAAACGGACGGTGTCAGTTATATTTCAAATACAATTCCCAAAGGAAAGCATGCAGGAAAACGTTCCTCTTGCCCTAAGGGCTGTGATTTATTTATTTATTTATTTGGAAAGTTCTTTGGTTGGGTTGAATTTGATTCGATATTCGTGTACCTAACGTACCCCACCCCGCGGGCTGTGGGACATATTTCCCATTGTCGCCGCCCTCTGAGTTTTTAGAATACTCGTTTTTAGAATCCGGTGCTCAGAATCCGGCTCCGTGTGCCTTGGAGAAGTACCGTGGAAGAGTTTCCGTCATGAGCACCTTTAAGCTTGCAAGCGCATGACCCGTAAGGAGGGGGGGGGGGGAGGGCAACCAGAATGTCAAAATACACTTTTCCTCCGCAAAACACGCATTTCTCGTTCCTAAGATTTAGTCGTGGAGGGAAAAACCGCATTAGAAATGCAAACCATCCCGGGCGAGACTCTTCGGCCAGACTCCCGGGCCGCGGGGGGCGCGCGGGGGGACCGGGCCGGGCGTCCGGCGCTCGCTAGCTGCCCGCCTCCTCGGGCTCGCTGCAGGGCGAAGGCGCCGACGAGGCCTTGGACTCGCCGTCGCTGTTGCACTCGGCCGGGCGCGGGGCGCGGGCGCCGGCGGGACCCTCCGGCCCCCGCGCGTGGCGCTCCAGCAGCTCCTGGAGGTGCCTGATGTAGCCGATGGCGGCGCGGAGCGTCTCGACCTTGCTGAGCCGCCGCTCCGCCAGCTCGCGGGGCAGGTGGGCTCGCAGGCGCGCGTAGCCCTCGTTGACGCAGCGCACCCGCTGCCGCTCGCGCTCGTTGCGCCGCCGGAGGAAGGCGGGCTCGAAGGCGCACTCCAGCGGCAGCGGCCGGCACGGCGGCCTCGCGGCGCAGCCCCCGGGCCCCCGCGCCCAGCACGCGGCGTCGGGACGGGAGACCCTGGGGGGGTCCCTGAGAGGGAGGCGGGGCGGGGTCCCCGGCAGGTCCAAGGGCACGGTGCGGAGGTGGTAGGGCAAGGGCGGCAGTCCGGCCGGCTTACGCTTCTCCATCCCTCGCCGAAAAGCCAACAGATCTCCCGAGGGACTAATCGCTGACAAGCTGAGACTCAAATAAATCTTCGAGGCGAAGATGCTGGTCCATTCAGACAGCCCGGCACGGCCGATCTGCCTCTAAAGAAGTTTCTGGTTCCAGGACAGGAAGCTTTCCTAAATTCATCGCACTCCTCGATCATTTATAAAGATCCAGACGGAGGGGACAGGCAAAGATTTAGGACCCCCCTAATGCACACTTCAAACCCTGTCTTCCCCTCTGATCTTCTTTTATTTCAACAGATAACAAAAGGGATGCTTCTGCTCGGTCCCTTCGCCTGGGAATGGGAGCGTAGACCAAACAGAGTAATCTTCCAAAAATCACCCAAGCTTTTCAATTACTGTAATCCACCCGCTCTGGGTCTTCAAGAGCGTAGGAATCTTCCCGCTTTCAAAAAAAGCCCCTCCCAGGAGCCCACAGAGGTGGCGGCTGAGCGAAAGTCTACCAGAAGCTTTCTCCTTGAAAATCAAAACTTGACTGCCCTTTGCGGTTTCCGGCGTCCAGGGCTAATGGAAAGAGCTTTTCAGACTGTTTGCAAACTTGCCCTGGTTCTTTCTTCCATTTCTGTGGAGGTGGAGGGAAGACCTCATCAAAGGAAAGACTGCTCCCTTGTGGTTAAAAGATGTGTCAAGCAAAGGGGGACCTCGGGGGATGCTTGAGGGTTTCTTCTCCAAAACCCAATCTTTTAAAAATCCCAGTTTGACATTTTTCGAAGAGAGGAGGGAGGGAACATACCTTAGCGACGAAGGTAAGTGTCCGAGTATTACGATCCTGCTTGCGTGGAACGCAGGACTTTTTTTTTTTCCCCCTGTGTGTGTTACTTTTTAAGAGCACATCAAAAGGTTGAACAGTAACAAACACTTTTAGTCAGTTATTCTCACGGTGCTTACTGTAAACACAGGTTCAACCCTGCTTCCCGAGCTCTTCTAATCCCACCCAGGATATAAGACCATTTTTCCATAGTGCAAAAAGTGTATTTCTATTGTATTCTTCTTTTTGTCTTAAAAACAAAGATGCAATTTATTTTCTCCCTTGGGGGCAGGTGAAGAGCCCCAGTTCCAGGGATAAAGGATGATGGCTTTGAAGACTTGTCTTTTTAACATACCACCAAAAAAAAAAAAAAAAAAAAAAAGAATAATTAATCCATCCATGTTGGTGAAAGGCTTTGAAGATGAAAGTGTCATTAAAAACCCAACAGTGCTGGTTAATGTCAAAAAGTGTGTTATCACACTGAAAATCAGATTTCTTGTTCTGCAAACCCAGCACATTAAAGGCAGCTTCTACTTTTAAAAGTCCAACTTAAAAACGAGAAGCAAAACCCCCCGACATTTATGATCAGACTTTCTGCCTATTCCTCAGGAGCCAGGGTGTAGCCCTGACATGTTTTTTTGACAAGTGCTATGCTTACCTGTTTATCCTAAATGATTTTTGCCTGAAGCAACTGGAAAAACACCTCCATCAAGGCAAATAAAATAGAAATAATTATTCCTTTTAGGCATAAGTTAGTCACATTTTAAAAACTCCCTATGAGGCATGTACCAGCAAACAACCTAATGTGTCACCTTGATTTCTCAGTAGAGTTGAGAACAATCCAGGGAAAGCTCTTCCGGTTGCGAGACAAACCCCCCAGAGAGGTAGAAAGACTACTGGACCACAAGGTGCTTTGGGCCATGTTAAGGATTTTGGCCTTTGTTCTAAGAGTGATGGGAAGTAAATGAGGTGCTTTAAGCAGAAAGGTGATGTAGTGAGATTGTGTTTGTCAAGAACATTACTGTGTCTGCAGACTGGTGAGTAGACTGGAGATGTGGGGAAGCGAGAAGGATAAGAGGTACCATATTTCATCCTCAGACTGGAAAATCTAAAAATGGCTAATACCCAGGGCAGGCAAGAATTTGGGGAAAGGGCAGAAGCATAAATTGCTATAAGCTTTTGGGAAAGTGACTTAAAATTAATAGTGTACATCACATGTCCTCTGACCCAGAGATCCTGCATAGATAAATGCATCAGCGGAAATTTATATGTACAATGTTATCTACTGCAGCATTGTTTGTAGTGATTTTTATTATTTTTAAAGATTTATTTTATTTATTTATTTGACAGAGAGATCATGAGTAGGCAGAGAGGCAGGCAGAGAGAGATGAGGAAGTAGGCTTCCCGCTGAGCAGAGAACCCGATGCGGGGCTCAATCCCAGGACCCCGAGATCTTGACCCAAGCCAAAGGCAGAGGCTTAACCCACTGACCCAGGCGCCCCATAATGATTTTTAAAAGGAGAAAAAGGGGACAGTCTGAATGTCCATCAATAGAGGGAGGGCTAATACTTTGAGAATATTATATTATTACTAAAAAAATGAGTTAGAGCTACATGTAAGTACTTGCAGAACTGTACATAATGTGGTGAGTGAAAAAAGCAAACTAACGAGGAATATATGCAGTGTGAATTTATTTTTTTTTAAAGATTTTATTTATTTATTTGACAGAGATCACAAGTAGGCAGAGAGGCAGGCAGAGAGAGAGGAGGAAGCAGGCTCCCTGCTGAGCAGAGAGCCCAATGCGGGGCTCGATCCCAGGACCCTGGGATCATGACCTGAGCTGAAGGCAGAGGCTTTAACCCACTGAGCCCCTGCAGTGTGAATTTAAAACAAACTCTTCTACATGATACATAAGTCTTTATATGTGTTAATGTGAGCACAGGGAAGGAAGGAGAAACACACACAGTAAATTTCTATCATTGGTTGCCTTAAAAAGGTGGCTCTGGGGAGAAGAGGTGTTGTTCCTTTTCTTTATAGATCTCTCTATTGCTTAATTTGTTACAAAAGGCATGTATTACTTTTGTATTTTTTAAGTCTAGTTTAAATATTTTTTAAAATAATAAGACAGGGGCACCTGGGTGGCTCAGCGGGTTAAAGCCTCTGCCTTAGGCTCAGGTCCCGGGTTCTGGGATGGAGCCCCGCATCAGGTTCTCTGCTCAGCGGGGAGCCTGCTTCCTCCTCTCTCTCTGCCTGCCTCTCTGTCTACTCGTGATCTCTGTCTGTCAAATAAATGAATAAAATCTTTAAAAAAATCTTTTTAAAGTAATAAGATAAATAATGTTTAAGACATTGAACATTAATAAACAATAATAATGCATTATTATAATAAATAAAAGTAAAAATAGATAAATGTCTTATAATAAATAAGACAAAATATGCAGAAAACTCAAATGATAACCTGATCGGACCCAAACCAACAGATTTATCATTATAATGTAAACATCTTGGGCCAAGTTTTCTGGCTTCTTATAAATTCTGTCTCTGAGGAATAAATATCTATAAGACTTTTGTTTATACTAAAACCGCATCAGAAATGGTTGGATCCTGATTCTCTAGTTATCTTTTTATTGAGTCCAGGTAACGTTATGAGATATCTACATGGTCACAAAGGATATTGTTAGTCTTATGCTTTCTGAAGGTGCAAGGGCATTAGAAATAAGTAGCCTCTTGAGTAGGAGCATTGTTTTGTTACATAATGTGAAGGGGGGAGGGGCCGTTATTGTCACATAAGAAATCAAAAGAGGAGGTTCTGACTCCTGATCTCTCCGTCCGTTTTGATCCAAACAGATGTTCTCGCCAACTTTAAAGGTGTCTCCTGGCTGGATCAGGTCTACATATGTTGCAGATACATCTAGAATATATGACAGATACGCCAAACCTTCAAGGATGCTTCGGACTAGGTTTAGTTGTCCTTTTCAGGATCTGCTTGTAAAAAGGGGACATGGGGATTCACTAAAGACTGGGCACAGTAGATTCAAAGATCTCTCGGAGGCTATGGAGGACTTCCATCTCTAAAACTCAGACAGGTCCCTTGTCAGCTGCTTTAAATATCTGAGCTGAAGACTTGAGATTGGCTCTTCTTCCAGAGTGATTGATGTCACGTAGATTTTGGTTTCCTAGGCTGGTGGCACAGAGGGGTACATACCTGGCTGTCCCCACACTTGCTGTTTGCATCAGCTGCCACAAGGAGAAACAGGAAGACCCATGTTACGACCTCATGGTAGAAAGATTTCTCACAGGTGTAGCTAACTAAATCACAAGCTGAATAGATCATATGATTCTGTTCTATTCAGTTAGTCCTTTTCTACCTAGCTCGGGAGTGAGCTCTCTATATTTTCATGTGCAACATCTCCCGGGGGGCCTTGGGGTACAACTAAATACTGAGACTCAGTAAGACTCTCCAGGGCCATATTTGGTGTCAGATTCAGTGGCAAGGATATAGATCAAGAACAATGTGAGGGGGGCACCTGGGTGGCTCAGCGGGTTAAAGCCTCTGCCTTCGGCTCAGGTCATGATCCCAGGGTCCTGGGATCGAGCCCCACATCGGGCTCTCTGCTCAGCGGGGAGCCTGCTTCCTCTCTCTCTCTCTCTGCCTGCCTCTCTGCGTACTTGTGATCTCTGTCTGTCAAATAAATAAAAAATATTAAAAAAAAAAAAAAGAACAATGTGTGGCGGGGTGCTTGGGTGGCTCAGTGGGTTAAGCCCCTGCCTTCGGCTCAGGTCATGATCACAGGGTCTTGGGATCGAGCCCCACATCGGGCTCTCTGCTCAGCGGGGAGCCTGCTTCCTCCTCTCTCTCTCTGCCTGCCTCTCTGCTACTTGTGATCTCTGTCTTTCAAATAAAAAAATAAAATCTTAAAAAACAAAACAAAACAATGCGTGCAGCAGGGCTGAGCTCGGCATTCGACCTCCCTGGGAGTCCTTGTAAGACTGCATGGCAATCCGCACAGGTGTGTCTCCCAAGTCCCCTGTAGCCAAGTGACAGCTCAGGTATGTAGAAGCAACACTCACATCAGCCCCGTGTGGTAGCTCTCCCAGCTTAAAGGTCTCCTTCCCCTCATGAGCCAGTTTCATGCCCTTCAGACCCCTTAGGACGCCATTGCTTAATTTATTTATTTTTTAACTTTGAATACTAATTTTTTTTTTTAGTGTTTTGGTTTTTTTTTTTCAATTTTTATTGTCTTATGTTAGTCACCATACAGGATATCATTAGTTTTTGACGTAGAGTTCCATGATTCATTGTTTGCGTATCACACCCAGGGCTCCATGCAATCCGCACCCTCCTTAATACCCGTCACCAGGCTCCCCCATCCCCACCCCCTCCCCTCTAAAACCTACAGTTTGTTTTCATACAAGTAAGGTTGCCTAATGACATAGTTGACATTCTATCTTTATCAGGTTTCAGAGGACCAGAAAACAGAAAGTTAACTGAAGGTCAGATTGTCACGCAGAAGGGTGAAACCTTCATGACTCCTTCACCTGCATCATTCCATTCTATTTTGAAGATAATTTACAGCAAGATTTAAAGACCCGCAAATATTTAGGTACAATTTATTACTAGCTTTTCTGTCCTTCTCCAACAGTATTTGCATGCTAGGCTTTTCTCTGCAGTCTTTTATCATACAACAATGTAAAATTTTGCTGTAGTTAAATATATTCATCCTTTCCTTATGGCTTTTTGTCTTTTCTCTCTTCTTTAAGGCTGTCTTTTCCTGCCACAAATTTTGCATGGCCTTTTCCTTGCCGGTGTCTGGCACCTCGGTGTGAGTTAGAAAAAGAAACCAAACCCAAGTCTTGGAGACTGGATGGCTGACTGCACAAGTCATTTGGAGGGACAGTTCTTGAACAAGGATGTCTAGATCTGGAGAACTGCTGGGAAGGTAACATGCACTTTTTATTTCTGTAAAGATACAAACAAAATTTGGGATTCTAATTGGGATCGTGTCAAATATATGGATGGATTTGGAGAGAGGTTGACTTTTTGAAACACTGAATCTCTCCTGTAAGAACACAGTAGAATTCATTCATCCAGGTCTTCTTTTTTTGCCCTCTAAGGAAGTTTCACAGATTTCTTAGTGTCAGTCTTATGTGTTTCTTATTACATTTATCTCAAGACGTCTCATAGGCCTGGTTGCTATTGTGAACAGAATTTTATTCTAGTTTTTGAAGCTAATGATTTAGCACATGTTAATCTTTAATCCACTCATTTCACTGACTAGTTCTATCAGCTTTTAACTGACAGAAAATCTACATTCAGTGAAATGTACTATATTAAACATATAATTTGGGGCACCTGGGTGGCTCAGTGGGTTAAGCCTCTGCCTTCGGCTCAGGTCATGATCTCAGGGTCCTGGAATTGAGCCCCATATCGGGCTCTCTGCTCAGCAGGGAGCCTGCTTCCCTTCCTCTCTCTCTGTCTACTTCTGATCTCTGTCAAATAAATAAATAAAATCTTAAAAAAAATACAATTCAGTGAATGCTGATAAATGTGCACACTTGTGAAATAATGCCCCACTCAAGATAATTCTAATAGTTATTTTCTAAAAATTATTTTCTAGAATTTTTTTAAAGATTTAATTCATTTATTTGACAGAGGGAGAGAGAGAAGCAGACTCCCTGCTGAGCAAGGAGCCCGATGGAGACTTGATTCCAGGACTCTGGGGTCATGACCCGAGTCAAAGGCAGACACTTAACTGCCTGAGCCACCAAGACACCCTATTTTCTAGGATTTCTTAAACTACAATCATATTGTCTACTAACAATGATAGTTTTGTTTCTTCCTTTCAATGTAACTCATTTATTTTTCTTATTAAATTTCAATGCCTAAGAACTTCCAGTTCAATGCTAATTGTCGTAGTAGTAGCTAGCATCTTCGCATTTTTATATGGGAAAACATCTTTTTTTTTTATGATTTTATTTATTTATTTATTTATTTGTCAGGGAGAGAGAGAGAGTGCGTGCACAAGCAGGCAGAATGGCAGGCAGAGGCGGAGAAAGAAACAGGCTCCCTTCCTAGCAAGGAGCCTGATGCAGGACTCGATCCCAGGATCCTGGGATCGTGACCTGAGTCAAAAGAAGCGGCTCAGCCGACTGAGCCACCCAGGCATCCCTATATGGGAAAATTTCTAATGTTCTACCATGTAGGAGATAATTTTTTTTATCAAATTAAGGACGTTTTCTTCCACTCTTAGTTTGCTAAGAGTATTATTAGTATTTAGTGGCTATTAAATTTTATCAGATGCATCTATGAAAATAATCATGCATATTTTCTTCTCTAATTTAGCATTGTAGTGAATTGTGATAATAGATCTCCTACAGTTGCGCTGTCTTGCATTCTTGGGATTCAACCTTACAGAGTCATGTTTCTTTTAGTACACTGCTGGGTTCAATTTGTTAACATTTCATTTAGAAGTTTTCTCTCTAGAGTTCCAATTTGTATTGGTTCCTAGTTTTATTTTCTTATACTCTTCTTTTCTGGTATTAGGATTATTTCAGACTCTTAAAAATCAGCTCAGTAGCTATCTGTCTCTTTCTAGGCTCTGGAACCATTTGTAGAAGGTAGAAATTACCTATTCCTTGAAGACTTGGTAAAAACCATCCTAAAAACCACATGGAGGGGCGCCTGGGTGGCTCAGTGGGTTAAAGCCTCTGCCTTCGGTTCAGGTCATGATCCCAGGGTCCTGGGATCGAGCCCTGCATCGGGCTCTCTGCTCAGCGGGGAGCCTGCTTCCTCCTCTCTCTCTGCTTGCCTCTCTGCCTACCTGTGATCTCTGTCAAATAAATAAATAAAATCTTAAAAAAAAAAAAAAGAAAAAACCACATGGAACTTTAGAGCTAAATTTTCAGTTACTTTATTTATTTTTTTTTAAAAGATTTTATTTATTTATTTGACAGAGATCACAAGTAGGCAGAGAGGCAGGCAGAGAGAGAGAGGAAGCAGGCTCCCTACTGAGCAGAGAGCCCGATGTGGGGCTCCATCCCAGGACCCTGAGATCATGACCCGAGCCGAAGGCAGAGGCTTTTACCCACTGAGCCACCCAGGTGCCCCTAAATTTTAGTTACTTTTAAAATTTATTTTATCTCTCCTGTTGGAATTTTTGGGGACCATTAATAATGTTCTGACCAACACCCTCCCCCCATTTCCACCCGCCTTCAAAGGCAACTCCTCCTCCTTTGTGTGTCATCCTAGAATCCCAGTCTATTTTTTGCCCCATAAAAATCTCTAAAATGGATCAGAACAATACTTTAGTTACATGAACCCCAGAACATGGTGGGCTAGGGTTAAAAACTCCTTCCTGATTCTTTTCCTTTCTCTAAGGAAGACCATTCCATTATAGTTGACTGGAGGTTATGTAATCAAATAATCATCAAGAAAGAATATTGAAAATTTTAAAATATGCCTCCCATTTTCAAATTGTGTTAATTAAAACCCAAAGTTTAAAAAACCTTAGCTTAGAAGTTCACATTTGAAGGTAACCTGAAAATGCCTTTGGTTAGACTCCACTGATCATTCCTCCCAGTTTCTTATTCCACTCAGGCTGAACCAGGAGGCTCTTAGTCCAAAGCCTGAGCAGAGTTGGGATTCCTTCCTTAGTCACAGCCTGGGGGATCCTGAAATTAGCATAGCTCTGTCAAGTCTAAGAGATTGAACTCGTTCAGTGATGCATGTGTTCTGCTTCTGAGGTTCAACAGTGAACAGAACACACAGAATTATGTCAGCTCCAGTCCTGTATCCCCAACATTTAGAAAATAAGCCCTTCCGCACTGCTTAAAGGAGTGGGACCAAGTCCAGACACACCCCTGAGATATTTTGCTGGTGGAGTTCCAGGCCACCACAATAAAGTAAACATCACAGTGAAGCGAGTCAAATGTTTTTTTTCCCAGTGCATATAAATGTTACATTTATTCTACACTACAGTCTCTTATGCATGCAGTAAACAGCATTGTGTCAAAAAACAAAAAACAAACAAACAAAAAACAACCTACATATGTTATTGGGACACCTGGGTGGCTCAATCAGTTAAGCATCTGCCTTCAACTCAGGTCATGATCCCAGAGTCCTGGGATCAAGCCCCACATCAGGCTGTCTGGCCAGTGGGAAGTCTGCTTCTCTCTGTCCCTCTGGCCCTCTCCCAGCTCATGCTCTCACTCTCTCTCTCAAATAAATAAATAAAATATTTTTAAAAAATTATTTTCTTTGTTTTCCAATTTTTTAAAAAAGATTTTATTTATTTATTTGACACACGGAGATCACAAGTAGGCAGAGAAGCAGGCAGAGAGAGGAAGCGGGCTCCTTGCTGAGCAGAGAGCCCAATGCGGGGCTCGATCCCAGGATCCTGGGATCATGACCTGAGCCGAAGGCAGAGGCTTTAACCCACTGAGCCAGCCAGGCGCCCCAATAAATAAAATATATATTTTTAAAATTTAAAAATACATTATTCCCAGGGCACCCGGGTGACTTAGCAGTCTGTTGAGTGTCCGACTCTTGATTTCTGCTCCAGTCATGATTTCAGGGTCGTGAGATCGAGCCCGGTGTCAGGCTCCACATTCAGTGTGAATCCTGCTTGAGATTCTTTCTCTCCCTCTCCCCCGCCCCCTGCTGTGCTCTCTCTCTAAAATAAACAAAATCTTAAAAAAATATATGTGATTGCTAAAAAATGCTAACCATCACCTGAGCTTTCGGCGCGTTATCACCTTTTTGCTGGTCGAGCATCTTGTCTTCATGTTGTTGGCTGCTGACTGGTCAGGCAGTGATTGCTGAAGCATGGGGTGGCTGCGGCAATTTCTTAAGTCTTGAACCTTGCCAAGTCACCTGTGAGGGTTGGAATCAACTTCTTCCAAACCCCTGTTCATATTGATATTTCGACGTCTTCTAATTAATCATGAATGTTCTGAATGGCATCTAGAATGGTGGAACCCTTCCAGAAGGTTTCAGCTGACTTTTTCCAGATCCGTCAGAGGAATGACTGCTCATGGTAGCTATTGCCTTAGGAAATATATTCTTTTTTAAATTTTTAATAGGCTCCTCAGGGGAAGGGGCTTGAATTCATGACCCTGAGATCAAGACCTGGGGTGAGATCAAGAATCAGACGCTTGGGGTACCTGGGTGGTTCAGTCATTAAGCGTCTGCTTTCAGCTCCGGTCATGGTCCCAGGGTCCTGGGATCGAGCCCCGCATCAGGCTCTCTGCTCAGTGGTAAGCCTGCTTCCCCCTCTCTCTCTCCCCCTGCTTGTGCTCCCTTTCTCGCTGTGTCTCTCTCTGTCAAATAAATAAACAAAATCTTAAAAAAAAAAAAAAAAAGAATCAAGACGCATAACCGGCTGAGCCACCAAGGCATTCCCAAAATGTACTTCTTAAATAGTAAGACTTGAACATTGAAATTACTCCCTGACCCACTGGCTAGAGAATGGATGTTGTGTTGGCAGGCACGAAAACAAATTATCTGGTTGTCCATCTCCATTGGAGCTCCTGGGTGACCAGATGTGTTGTCAACAAGTAGTATTTTGAAAGGAGTCTTTTTTCCTGAGCAGTAGTTCTCAACAGTGGGCTTAATATATTCCATAAACAGATGTAACAGATGTGTTGTCATTGGGCTTTGTTGCTCCCTTGGTAGAACACAGGCAGAGCGGATTTAGTATAATTCTTTTTTTAAAATATATTTTTAAAAGATTTTACTTACTTATTTGACAGAGACCACACGTAAGCAGAGAGGCAGGCAGAGAGAGAGGGGGAAGCAGGCTCCCTGCTGATCAGAGAGCCCAATGTGGGGCTCAATTTCAGGACCCTGAGATCATGACCTGACCTGAAGGCAGAGGCTTTAACCCACTGAGCCATCCAGGTGCCCATATTTAGCATAATTCTTAAGGGCCCTAGGATTTTTGGAATAACAAATGAATGTTGGCTTCAACTTAAAGTCATCAGCAGTTTTAACCCCTAGCAAGACAGTCAATGTGCCCTTTGAAGCTTTGAGGCCAGGTGCTGACTCCTCCCCTCCAGCTCTGAAAGTCTTAGACGACATCTTCTTCCCACAGAAAGCTGTTTTATCTATACTGAAATCTGTTGCTTAGTGCAGCCACCTTAATGATCTCAGCTCCAGCTTCTGGGTCCCTCGCTGCAGCTTCTCCATCAGCTCTTGCTGGTTCACCTTGCACTTGTATATTATGGAGATGGGTTCTCTCCTTGAACTTCATAAATGAACCCCTTCTAGCCTCAAACTTTTCTTCTGCAGATTCCTTCCCTCTCTGAGCCTTCAAAGAATTGAAGAGACTTAGGGCCTTGCTCTGGGTTCATCTTTGTCTTAAGGGAACGTTGTGGCTGGTTTGATCTTCAATCCAGACCACTCAGACGTTCTCCAGATCAGCAATAAGGCTGTTCCACTTTCTTATCCTTCGTGTGTTCACTAGCGTCGCACTTTCACTTTCCTTCCAAAACTTTCCCTCCCCCTTCACAGCCTGGCTAACTCTTTGGCTCAAGAGGCCTGGCTTTCAGCCTGTCTCAGCTTTTGACATGCTTCCTCACTAAGCTTCGTCATTTCTAGCTTTGGATTTAAAGCGAGAGAACGTGCAACTCAACCTTTCACTTGAACACTTACAGGTTATTAATTGGTCTAATTTCAACATTGTTGTGTCTCGGGGAATAAGGAGGCCCAAGGACAGGGAGAGAGAAGGGGGAACAGCCCGGTGGTGGAGCAGTGAGAACACACACAACATTTATCGAGGAAGTTCACTGTTGTATACGGGTGAGGTTTGTGACACCAAGGAAACCTACAATAGTAACATCAAAGATCTCCGATCAGGGCACATGGGTGGCTTGGTCAGTTAAGTGTCTGACTCTTAAGATTTCCACCCAGGTCTTGATCTCAGAGTTGTGAGTTCAGGCCCCATGCTGGGCTCCATGCTGGGCATACAGCCTACTTTATTTATTTATTTTTAAAAGATTTTATTTACTTACTTATTTGGCAGAGAGAGAGAGAGTCAGCAAGAGAGGGGAACACAAGCAGAGGGAGTGGGAGAAGAAAGCTCCCTGCTGAGCAAGGAGCCTGATGCAGGGCTCCATCCCAGGACCCTGGGATCATGACCTGAGCTGAAGGCAGACGCTTAATGACTGAGCCACCCAGGTGCCCCTGTAGCCTACTTAAAAAAAAAAAAAATCACAGATCACCATAATAAATATAATAATACTGAAAACTTATAAATTTGTATTATTATTGGTTTTTTGTTTTGAGAGAGAGAGCAAGCGAGCACAGGGGGTGGGGAGGGGCAGAATGAGAGGGAGAGTCTTAAGCAGGCTCCAAGCCCAGCACAGAGTGTAACACGGGCTCCATCTCACAACCCTGAGATCATGACCCAAGTGGAAATCAAGAATCAGATGCTCAGTTGACTGAGCCACCCAGGTGCACCAATAATGAAAACTTTTGAAATATTGGGAGTATTACCAAAATGTGACACAGAGACATAAAGTGAGCAAATGCTGTTGGAAAAATGGCACCAAGTGACTGACTGACACACGGTTGCCACACACCTTCGATCTGTAAAAAATGTGCTATCAGCAAAGTGCCGTAGGGTGCCCGGGTGGCTCAGTGGGTTAAGCCACTGCCTTCGGCTCGGGTCATGATCTCAGGGTCCTGGGATCGAGTCCCACATCGGGCTCTCTGCTCAGCAGGGGCCTGCTTCCCTTCCTCTCTCTGCCTGCCTCTCTGCCTACTTGTGATCTCTCTCTGTCAAATAAATAAATAAAATTCTTAAAACAAAACCAAAAACAAAACCCAGGCAAGCAAAGTGCCGTAAAAGGAGGTATGCCTGTTCTTGGACATTAACTCTAAAGAAATACTGTTGCAAATACTAGTGCTTAATCTTTCATACCCATGTAACATTTCCAAAGCTCTGAGCAGAAAATCAGTAGTATCCAAGAAAATGAAGGCAGCCTCCTTCAGAGTGGGCACCAAGGACATTACCCCAAGACTCAGTCACTTAAGGCAAGAACTATTTATTTAGTTCTTGAGCCTGAAGGGCAATGATTGAGGCTGAGTTCTAGTAGAGTCTAGTATGGCCAACTCAGAATCAAGGGGCAGAAGAAAAGGACTCTAGGTGATACTGGAATGAGCTGTAAAGTCACAATTTGAAGTAGGTACATTTTAGAGGTTCACAATAACCACATGTGGTTGATGGCCACCATGTTGGAGTGTGCAATTCTACTCTCATTGGCCTCCTTGCAATTCTTTAAACCTGTCAGATGTTCTTCTACCTCAGGGCCTTTGCACTTTCCCTTACCTCTGACCGAAACCCTCTTCTTCAGATGTGCATATGGATCACTCTCTCACCTCCTTTGGTACAGATTTCACCTTTCAGTGATGATTTGTCTATCCTATTTGAAAAATTGCAGCCCCTACCTCCGAGCATTTTCTTCCCTCCCATAATTTTTCATGGTATTTATTGCCATCTGGAATGTTATAAATTTTAATTAGTTACTTGTTTATTATCTGTATTCCTTCACTATAATGTAAGCTCCATAAGGACTGGCATTTTTTTTTGCCCATTTAATTCACTGCTGTATCCCTAGTACCCAGGGCAATGCTTGGCATATAGTAGCTACTCAACAAATATTTGTTGGATAAATTCTAGCTTTCCCATGCCTTTCTGCAAATATTATATAAAGAAAAGTGTCAGAATCTGATGTAATAAATTGTAATTGTTTCAGGCTTAGGGAGAGAATCTCAAGAAGGCTGAAGAACAGGTTTATCCACAAAAAGTGATATTTCCAGACTCTTCCTAACATGAGAGATCAAAAGCAGGATTTTGTACCTTAATTAGAGTCAAATAAAAAAAGGGATATCCTGAGCAGCCCAGACTAAGCCCCCATTTACCCATTCTTCCTATGTCTTTAATGCTGGAAGATAATTTTCCATCCAGCAAAAATGTGAATGGTTGTGATCTGGTTGGTCTCATATACACTTATCTCTAAGTTTCAGCCTTTGGGTGCAAACCAGCATCTCTGTTTCAGTCACTTCAATACTTAGGTTCTAAAAGAACGGTTACACTCTTTGTTTCTATTTGTCTGATTGGTCAGTAGTTCTCCCATTATTTTGATTGTTTTACTGGCTCCTTGGTGTCTCCTTAAAGTGGCAAGTCATCCTAAATCAGCTCCGTAGGAAACCTTTGAAGCATTCATTTTTCTGTAAGTCTCCAAGGAAAGCGATATGTGAGTTAATAAGCATAGTATACAGTTATGCCAGTTTAAATTTAATGTATGTATTTATTTGTAAAGATGTATTTATTTATTTGAGAGAGGGAGAGAGAGAGAGAGAGAGAGAGCACGAGATGGGGAAGGGTCAAAGGAAGAAGTGGACTCCTTGCTGAGCAGGGAATCCGATGTGGGGCTTGATCCTGGGACTCTGGGATCTTGACCTGAGCCGAAGGCAGGCGCTTAACCAACTGAGCCACCCAGGTGCCCCTAATTTTCATTTATTAATCAAATATTTATTGAGCTCCCAGTATATGTCAGGTATTGTGCTATCTCATATAGCATTAAATCAGATAGACATGGATCTTGTTCCCAAAACTTAAAATCTACTTGGGAAGACAGAAAATTAAACAATTAATTACAATAAAATTAAGAATGATGAGAGAGGGGTGCCTGGGTGGCTCAGTCATTGGAGGTCTGCCTTCAGCTCAGATCATGATCCTGGGGTCTTGGGACTGAGTCCTGCATCAGGCTCCCTGCTTGGCGGGAAGCCTGCTTTCCCTCTCTCACTCCCCCTGCCCATGTTCCTGCTCTCGCTGTCTCTCTCTCTCTCTGTCAAATAAATGAATAAAATCTTTAAAAAAAAAAAAAGAATGATGAAAGCATACGGTGACCTACACTAAATAGACTTTCTGATGATTTTTACATACAATAAAATTCACCAATTTCAGTGTACTGCCTGATGAATTTTGACAAATGTATACAGTTGTGTAACCACTACGACAATCAAGATAACTTTCATCAGCCTTCAAAGCTTCCTTGTGCCCCTTTATAGGCAGTCTCATACCTCCCATTCATCCCCAACTCCTGACAATCATTTATCTGCTTCCTATGACTACAATTTTGCCTTTTTAGCATTTTATATAAGCGGGTGCACATGATATGTATAGTCTTTTGTGTATGAAAGATGCGCTTTATCCACATATCAATGTCTTGCTCCTTTTTGTTGCTGAATAGTATTCCACTGTGTAGATATACTCCCATTTGCTTATGCACTCAGCAGTTGGGCTGTTTATAGTTTAGCACTATTACAAATAAAGTTTCTATGAACATTTTGTACAAGTTTTTGTATATATGTTTTTATTTTCTCTTGGGTAGATACCTATGAATGTAACTACTGAATTGTATGGTATAAGAAATTACTAAATTGGGGGCGCCTGGGTGGTTCAGTGGGTTAAGCCACTGCCTTAGGCTCAGGTCATGATCTCAGGGTCCTGGGATTGAGCCCCACATCGAGCTCTCTGCTCAGCGGGGAGCCTGCTTCCCTCTGCCTGCTTCTCTGCCTACTTGTGATCTCTCTCTCTGTCAAATAAATAAATAATATCTTCAAAAAAATTACTAAGTTGTTTTCTAAAGTGGCTGTAGCATTTTTCATTCCCACCAGCAAAGTGTGAGGGTCCTAGTTGTTTTGTGTCTGTAGCAACACTTGTTATAGTTAGCCTTTTAAACTTTGCCCCTGGGTTGCTTGGGTGGCTTAGTGGGTTAAGCCTCTGACTTTGGCTCAGGTCATGATCCTGGGGTCCTGGGATTGAGCCCTGCAATGGGCTCTCTGCTTGGCCGGGAGCCTACTTTCCCCTCTCTCTTTCTGCCTTCCTCTCTACCTACTTGTGATCTCTGTCTGTCAAATAAGTTAATAAAATCTTAAAAACAAATAAACTTTGCCCCGTCTAGTAGGTGTGTAATGTTACCTTATTGTGTTTTGATTTGCATTTCACTAATAACTATTTGTGTTGTTCATTTTGTGTGTGTGTGTTTAACTGCCATCCATATATCTTATTTGGTAAAGTGGCAGTTCAGATATTTTGCCCATTAAAAAGAGTTGGTTTTGGGATGCCTGGGTGGCTCAGTTGGTTGGACTACTGCCTTCAGCTCAGGTCATGATCCCGGAGTCCCGGGATCGAGTCCCACATCAGGCTCCCAGCTCCATGGGGAGTCTGCTTCGCTCTCTGACCTTCTCCTCGCTCATGCTCTCTCTCACTGTCTCTCTCTCAAATAAATAAATAAAATCTTTAAAAAAAAAAAAGAGTTGGTTTGTTTACCTCCTTATTATTGAATTTAAGGGCTTCTTTATATATTTCAGATAAAAGTTCTTTGTTAGATATTTGTTTTGCAAATGTTTTTAAAAAGATTTTTATTTATTTATTTATTTGAGAGAGAGAGAGAGAGTGCACAACCTAGGGCAAGGGTAGAGGAAGAGGGAGAGGGAGAAGGAGGAGCAGACTTCCTGCTGGGCAGGGAGCCTGATGCTGGACTGGGTCTCAGGACCCTGGGATCATGACCTGAGTTGAAGGCAGATGCTTAACAGACTGAGACTCCTAGGTGCCCGGTTTTGCAAATATTTTACACCCACTTCTGGCTTGACTTCATTTTGCCAACAGAGTCTTTTCAAGACAAAAAATTTTAATTTGAGGGGGCGCCTGGGTGGCTCAGTGAGTTAAGCCTCTGCCTTCAGCTCAGGTCATGATCCCTTGGTCCTGGGATCGAGCCCCGCATCAGGCTCTCTGCCTACTTGTGATCACTCTCTCTGTTAAATAAATAAATAAAATCTTTTAAAAAAGTTTTAATTTTGATGAAGTTCAATTTTCCATTTTTTTAGTGGTTCTTGACTTTCATGTCCCATTACAGTTACAAAGATTTTCTCCTCCATTTTCTTCTGTAACTATTAGTTTTAGGTCTTACGTGATTCTACATAATCATGATTTTTACATCTCTGAAATTAATAACGTTTGAAAAGAATAGGCGTGGAAAACTGGAGTAAAATTATTCAGCCTTTTATAAAACGCACCATTACTCTCTAGACCCCAGGTTTGAATTTGGTATTTTAGGGAATATTGTCTCTCATTTACTTGTGAGATGATGACTTTCCTGACTTAGACTTCTATTTGTTGTCAACAAGAGAGCAAACCAATGTGACCTGTCAGGGTTCAGTGATTAGTTCCCTCATCTGGAACTGTGCTTTCTTTTCATGAGAAGGGAAGGGAAACACCACGCTCACCTCTCATTCAAAACATTGTGCGTGCCTCTTTGCCCCTTTACCTGGGATTGAATTTGCAAAAACTCACCTGTCTTAACTAGACAACAAGCTATTCAAGGTCAAGACCTGTATCTTGTTTTGTATTTCTATGTTTGAGATGTCATTCAGTAATTGATTTGTGAAGGAAAGGAGGAATTCCTGGGTCTCCGCGGTTTTGCTGGTAGTTACTAGGAAGTACCTTTGCTGGAAGGTACGAGGCAGTTTGTTGTAGTTTAAATGTCCAGTCCTCACAAACTTGACATTAGAGAAAAATGATCCCATCTCCGTATTCCTAGAGCTTAGCACGGGGTTTGGCGTACAGGAGAGAAGGGCAGAGATGAGGGGAAGAAAATCTATACAAATCCCACTCCCCCATTTATGACTTGAAGCAGGGAAACTGGGCATCTTCAGGTGTACATAGGGTGAAAGCTATTCAAGACGGATTCCCAATTCCTCCTGGGCAACAGCGCCAACATCTTTGGGCTTAAGTCCCTTACTTCGAATCTTTGGGGCTTGCGTGGACCCACGCTTCCCCAGGAGGAGAATGGCAAGAAGACTAAAACCTTGAATCTGAGGATTTAGGGGACTCAGAACCCCTTTGCTACCTGCGCATTAGCTCTGGTTGCCTAGCAACTGTGGGTCGATAGCTCGGCGCTCGATGCAATCCAGCCCGCCGGAGACGCGGCGCTCCCGGCGGAGCCTCTCGCAGCCAGGCACCCTCGGGCCTGGGTCCCCGCAGCGCGCACGCGCAGAAGGGGTTCGGTTGGGGGAGGGACGCCGGAACGCCGGCGCCGCTAGCGGGCCAAGGCGGGGAGGGGCGCACGCACGAGGGGCGGAGCGGCAGGCGCCCCGAGTGGCTGAGGAGCCGGAAACGCGCTTCGGAGGGTGCGGCCCCGAGGAGACGGCGGGCTAGGCTGGGCTGGGCCGGGCCGGGCCAGGCCGGGCGGGAAACGTTAGGCCGGCGGCCCCCGGGGCGCGGGGGTCGAGCGGGCGGGGAGGGCCCGAGGCGAGCTCTGCCCGGATGAGGAACAAAGCGGTGGGGCAGGCGCGCGCGCCCCTCGCGCGACCGGCAGGTGGGCTGCGCACGGGCCCGGCCGGGGCGGGGCGAGGGCGGCGGGGCCTGCGGGCCCCACGCCGGCGAGCGGGCGAGTCGGCCGTCCGCCCCTGGGAGGCGGCGTCCGCAGCGCCTGGGCTCTCCGGTGGCGTGGGGACGGGGCCTGCATCCCCCTCCCCCGTTTGGGTGACCGCCCTTGTCCTCCCCTTCCCCAGGTTGGGCAGCCTCCCTCCCGAAGCTTCTGGAGGAAGAGCCCCGGGTGTCCCTCGGCATGCCCCATCTCGCGGCGGGGAGCGCGGCCGCCGGCCCTCGGGAGAAGTTGGGCGGCCCTGGGCGGCCGCGGGGCCGAGTGGCCGCGTTTGTGCAGCGGTTGTAAGCAAGATGCGGTAGCACGTGACCCTGGAACGCAGTCCCTGATGCCGGTTCCCCGCCACCCGTGTGTTATTTTCTCTGACACTTGGCCCCAAGCAGATGCATCACAGGTGAGTGGCTTGGTGGGCTCCGCGCTGGTGACGTCCGTGGAAAACATTTGGCAAAGGAGAGTTTAGAGTGCCTTTCTTTGGTTTTTGATGCCGCGGGGGAGGGTTACAGGTGCTATTTGAAGATGGATGTATGTCCCAAAAGGATCGAGAAATCCAGAAGCCAGAATTGGGTTGAATATACTCTGATTCAACCAGATTTACTCCAAATGTGAATAGTTCCAGATAGCCACACATGGATTGTTGGTTCATTGACATTTTCCCTATGCCTTTGAGTTACTTGAGCTTTTTATATCTTGATTTGAATTCCAGAGTGTGTTTTTAGCTTTTCACCATGCTTCCCCTTGAATTTTGCTGGTTATCCTTTGACTTGGACGGTAATGTGGAGAAATTAAGTTCTTAATTTTGCAGGTAGAAATGATTAGTTTTGCAGATTTCGTGCTAATGTTTGAAGTATTTAATCATACCATGTCAGTACAGAAATATGCCGGATATAGTTATGTTTGGCTATTCTTTTGGGACCCTTTCATAGGATGTATGTTTAGGATGGAGGAATATAAAACAGATTCACTGAAGTTGCTGAAACTGCCCCTTGCATTTTGCAAAGTGCCTGCATTTCAGTTAGCTTTTTTTTTTTAACATGACTAATTTTTTTTTTTTTAAGATTTTATTTATTTAACAGGGAGAGAGACAGTGAGAGAGAGCACAGCAGTGGGAATGGGGGAGAGAGAAGCAGCCTCCCTGCCCAGGAGGGATCCCCATGTGGGGCTCTATCCCAGGACCCCGGGATCATGACCTGAGCCAGAGGCAGACGCTTAACATCTGAGCCACCCAGGCACCCCTCATTTACCTTCTTATATGTCATTCTAAGAAAACGGCGTAAGATTCTAAGAAAAAGTCATTAGCAACTGGCAAATGATTTATTCCTGGGTCAGTTAGAAACACACACATAAAATGTAGAAGTGTGAAAGAAATGATTTTACCAGGAGTGAGTAGGAAGAAGAGAGGTTGGTATGATTTGGGCCCTTCTTCCCAGATTGCTTCCCAGAAACTCCTGTGAGAAAGGTAGGTAGAATAGAATTGCACTTCAGAGAGAGAGTCTTAGGAGGATCATATTGAAATTCCTCCCTTCATCTGCTTTCCCTCTGTGAGATACTAGTTACCTTTGGTTTATGGCTGCTGAGGTCATCACGTTTTAGTGACTCACAACGAAGCAGAAATCTGCTGAGGTTCTCACATTAAACTCTGGTTTGAACTGGTTTAAGAGAAGGCCTAGGAGTCAACCTAGAAACACCATTTTGATTTTTATCTGGAGATTAGGTACACAGATTAATATTCAGGAATTTTTAGAATGGGATTTTAAGCTGTAGACTTTTAAGTGTACTTTAAAAAATTATTGTAACCCATTTGTTGTAACCCCCTGCTCCAGTGGTTGTAGAGTTTTAGTTATATTTGTAGCTATAAAAAGTTACAGGAAAAGTCCGTTTTAAACCAACCCACGCCTAGAAACTTGGAAAATTAAGGTAGCTATTGTTTCTTTAGGCTATAAAGATTTTTTTTGCACTCTTTATAGCACAATTAAATACTGTTATTAATGTGCTCTCCTTTGTAAGGTGTACCTCATTTGTCATGTACTTCTAGTTGCCTTTCTAGTGGCGATGAAAATGCATTGCTCCATCCATATCAAATATTTCAGAGTGCCTGTTCTCCACTGTGAGCCTTGTTCATTTTATTAATGTCTGAGAGTTTAGTTTAATGAGCTACGTGGCCTGGGGTAAGATTAAAGCCTCTGGATGTAGAATAATGCAGGAACAGATCTACCTGGGACTTTAAACACAACCCGTAATATAAATACACAGATCCTAATTATTGGAACTGTGTAAAAGGCAAATGGTTCTTTTAGTATCATTGTCTAATTGTAGTTAACAGCTTGAGTTTCTTGAGTTTCTTTTTAAAACTTCTTTTTATTGTAGGGTCCCCTGGGTGGCTCAGTCGGTTAAGCATCTGCTTCGGCTCAGGTTATGAACTCAGGGTCCTGGGATCCAGCCCTGCATCAGGCTCCCTGCTCAGCCGAGAACCTGCTTCACCCTCCCCCTCTGAACGGTGTCCCCCGCCCCCTCAAATAAATAAATAATAAAGTCTTAAAAAATTTTTTCTTATTGTAGTTGACTTACAATATTGTATTAATTTCAGGTGTTGACATACAATGTTATATTGGTCTTAAGTGCACAACATACTGATTTGGCTTAGATTTCTTAAATTGGGAGACCTGGATTTCAATTCCAGCTGTCACTTGTTATATAATCTTGGGTTAAGTTTCTTAGCCTCTCTGAATCCGTTTTCTCATCTCTAAAATGGGATCAAGAATAATACCTACCTCACAGCAGTTATAAGGATTAGGTGAAATAATTACATGTAAATTACATGTAAATCACTTAGGTCAGTAAGGGAGTAGTAAGTGTGAGCTATTATTTTCAGGTTTATTGATAGCTGATACTGCCATTTTTCAGATTAAAACCTATTTAGGTTTGCGTTCACTGCTAAGGAATATGTAGATCCATTTGATTCCTCCTTTCTTTACTCCTCCCATGGGATAGACGCAGAAGAGCTTGCATTACTGTGCCCTGTGCTTACTCTCAATATAGAATTGGAGATTTTTCTTTTTTTTTGGTAAAGATTTTATTTGAGAGTTAGAGATTACAAGCAGTGGGGAAGGGTAGAGGGAGAAGCAGACTCCCCACTGAGCAGGGAGCCCGACTCAGCACTGTAGGGCTCTATCCCAGGACCCTGAGATCATTACCTGAGCCAAAGGCACTTAACTGACTGAGCCACCCAGGTGGTCTGGGATTGGAGGACTTTAGTAACCTTTGGATAACCTGTTGGCTAGCTTATTGAAATTATAATGTTTATAATATGGCAGTCTCTAATTCTGACATAGGAACTAATAGTTCTTGATAGCCTCCAAGAGCAAGCAACTTGCTCAAACAAGTGTATTTTTTTTTAAGATTTTATTTATTTATTTGACAGAGAGAGAGAGATCACAAGTAGGCAAAGAGAGAAGAGAAAGCAGGCTCCCCGCTGAGCAGAGAGCCTGATGTGGGGCTTGATCCCAGGACCCTGAGATCATGACCTGAGCCGAAGGCAGAGGCTTTAACCCACTGAGCCACCCAGGCGCCCCAAACCAGTGTATTCTGATAATACTGTTAAAGATAATGTAAGATAGTGCTGTGAAGTGTGTAAACCTGGTGATTCACAGACCTGTACCCCTGGGGATAAAAATATATGTTAATAAAAAATAAAAAATTAAAAAAAGATAATGTAAGATAGGTTGCAAAGAAAAGGTGATTTTCAGATTTTTTCGCTTGACAAAAATGGTCTGTAGATTTGAAAAAAAAAAGGTTTGATATAGTAAGAAATTTTTTGGCAATGTTTTGCAGCATCATCTGTGCTCTTCTACTTAATTGCTAGGATTTGGTGCATATGACATGTCCTCTTTGAGACTGGTTTCCTCATTTATTATGACGAATTGGTGAAAGAATATGAAGTAAATTTTTATAAAGTATGTAGCATAGCAAAGCTTACATAATGAACCTCGCTATATGGCAGATATTATTAAGGTTTTTGTGTGGAATTTTAATAAAATCTAATCCATGGTGGAAGTACGGTGCTTCTTCACACAGTTAATAATCTAATTCAGATTCTGTATCACTGTAACTCTTAGTAAAAAAAAAAAAAATTACCTTTTGAGTGAGTTAAAACAAACTCTACAAAAGTCTCGTTTGAAGTAACAAATAGGCCATCTAAAGAAAATATTGTAAAAGGAAAAACTTAGTGTTTGAATAAAAAACCAAACTCTTACTGCCGTGTGCTCTAAGGATTGGAGTCTGCTTCAGTCAGTGTGCATAGGGTTTGAGTTAAATCCCGTTTCTGCTTTGTGACATTGAGTTAATGACTCTGAATCCCAGTTTCCTTATCAGTAGAAAGAATAAGACCCTCCATGTCAGAGAACTGTAAGCATAAGAATGCAGTAGTAGTTGGTCAGCTCTCATTTCCTTACCCGCATCGTTTCAGGTTCTTCCGGAACTTAAATGGAATCACTGAGGTAAGATTTTGCCTAACTGGTTGTGTGTGCTCTTCCTTAGGATGAATGAAATGAACCTGAGCCCAGTGGGGATGGAGCAGCTGACTTCATCCTCTGTGAGCAATGCCTTGCCCGTCTCAGGGAGTCATCTAGGGTTGGCTGCTTCACCCACTCACAATGCCATCCCTGCTCCAGGTGAGAGTAAGGGAGAGCAACTGAATTTCCACACTTAATTGCATAATTGTTCTCAGTGGGTCCTGAAGGGGGAGAGAGCCCCTTTAAGAGTGTAAAGGAGAAGCCAAGCAGGTCTGAACATCAGTTCCACATGTGGCACCATCATGGAAGAAATGTTTCTGGAGTTCTAGTGGAGAGGAGTAGCAGTTTTTTCTGATTAGTTCTCTTGTGGGGTTGGTGGCCTTTATCTAGAGATGTAGTTGACTTCACATTTTATCTAGGTTTATCAATTCATCTGGTTCATACCCTTGGTACTCTGTCCCCGGGTTAATAGAAGGGAATGAAAGTTACTCCACTCACTCTTCCCAGAAATTAAGAGAAATTGAGCTTTATTTTTTTATTATACAACTGCAAATGCCCCAGGCTTAGAATTCAAAGAGGTGATACCAGAGATGGAGCTCCTACATGAAACTCCCATGAGCCTCAGTACTCAGAGGAATACTGTAGAAAAAACTCATTTTCCCCCATTGTTATACTTGTAAAGCCTTTTTTTTTTTTTTTTTTTTTTACTTGTAAAGCCTTTTTATTTGTTTTCTTTTTCTTTTGAAGATTTTATTTATTTATTTGACAGAGAGTCACAAGCAGGAGGTGTGTGAGAAGGAGAAGCAGGCTTTCCACTGAGCAGGGAGCCGGAGGTAGGGCTCAATCCCAGGACCCTGGGACCATGACCTGAACAGAAGGCAGACGCTTAACAACTGAGCCACCCTGGTGCCCTTGTATTGGGCTTTTTAAAATCAAAATTAGAGTTAATGCAGACATCTGGCTGGTTCAGTCAGTGGAACATGTGACTCTTGATTTCAGAGCTGTAAGTTTGTAGAGGTTACTTAAGAATAAAATAAAAAAAAAATGTTTAAGTGTATTTTAAATCTTTAAGTTGTTTAAATAGTTCTCTGTAGGGAACTACCTGCTTAATTGCTAAATGCAGCGCTAAATAAATTCATCTAAACTAGGTCTCCATATTCCTTTCAGTGTCCATAAAAGAAATTTTAAAAAAATTTATTAATATTTAACTTACTCGATTAATGAGGCATTAATCAAAAGGAATCTTAGGCATTCGTTTTAGTGAACACTCTTATTATGGAGGAAAAGCATATTTAAAAAAGTGCCACAGGCAAAAATAATGCAGATCAACACTGCTTAAGTTAGTGAGTCGTCTTCATTATTCTTAGGCATGGTAAGAGTCACTTCTACACCTTGCACGTATAATCCAAGGTAGATGTAATCTAAAGTTTAAATTTTTTTAATCACAAAATACAAGACATGTACAAAAGACTGTGTGAAAGTATATTTATACAGTTTTGGATTTAACTTCTAAGTATAAACATATCTATGAATTTTTAAAAAGTAAAACATTCTCACCATATAAAATGGTAAATGTAAAAAAGTAAAAAAAATTCACAATATCAGGGCTCCTGGGTGGCTGGATTAAGGCCTCTGCCTTCGGCTCAGGTCATGATCCCAGGGTTCTGGGATTGAGCCCCGCATTGGGCTCTCTGCTCAGCAGGAAGTCTGCTTCCCCCTCTCTCTCTCTGCCTGCCTCTCTGCCTACTTGTGATCTCTGTCTGTCAAATAAATCAATAAAATCTTAAAAAAAAAAAAGACATATTTGTGGATGTCTGCATAATACTGTCTGGGGATATAAAGGGCTATTCAGTTAGATTTTTTCCCCCCTATGCAGAAACCTTCCTAAGAGTTTAGTGATTATAGAGAGAGTTTTTAAGTACTTACCTTCTTTTAATTGAGAAAAAAATATTTTGTAGGTCTGCCAGTGGCAATTCCAAACCTGGGTCCCTCCCTGAGCTCTTTACCTTCTGCTTTATCTCTGATGCTCCCAATGGGTATCGGGGATCGAGGGGTGATGTGCGGGTTGCCTGAAAGAAACTACACCCTACCTCCGCCACCTTACCCCCACCTGGAGAGCAGTTACTTCAGAACTATTCTACCTGGTAAGTATTATGGTTATTTGGGCCATTAGAAGAAAGAATAGAGCCTCCTCTTAACCTTCCTACTTGAAGACTTGAATAACACTTTTTTCTGTTTGTCAGTATTGGATATTAATCTCTAGGTGGGTAAAAATACATAGATTTTTGTACCTTTCCTCTTAGAATGTACAGATAACACATTATTAATATAGCAGTTTGACTAGACTTAATTTCTTAATGGCACATAAAGAAATTTTTTTTCTCCTTTTTCTTCCAGTATTTCCTAGGTTCAATTTTTATAATTCTGCAGTTGTAATTCTTGTCAACCACATGTCCTGCTAGTGTCATTGTTTATTATAAATTAAAGTTTTTTTTTTTTTTAAGCTTACTGACTTTTTTTTTTTTTTTTTAAAGATTTTATTTATTTATTTGACAGAGAGAGATCAGAAGCAGGCAGAGAGGCAGGCAGAGAGAGAGAGGAGGAAGCAGGCTCCCGGCCGAGCAGAGAGCCCGATGCGGGGCTCGATCCCAGGACCCTGGGATCATGACCTGAGCCGAAGGCAGCGGCTTAACCCACTGAGCCACCCAGGCGCCCCTAAGCTTACTGACTTTTTATTCTAAGTGTATATTTATTTTACAAAATTTAGCAAATAGAGAACCACTCATAGTCCCTTCATCTATCTTTTTGGTGTACGTCCTTCCTGCCTTTTATCTTGGTGTATAGAATTTTTACTATTTTTCATAATTAAGACTATACTATCTATATGATTTTATATCTTTACCTTTCTCCACTTCATATTTTTATGTAGTTATTTTCCATAACTGCTGCATGGTTTCCATAATTACTCTTTTTACTGCTGCATTACATTCTACTGATTGGATATGCCATGGTTTATTTATATATCAATCTTTCTTGTTGGACACTTTGGTTTTTCTAGGTTCTTGTTACTATTGTAGGAATGACTTTGTATATAATATCTATAAAATGCATTTAGGCAGGATTATCCTAAGTGGAATTTCTTGTACAAGAGCATATGAGTATTTTTGGAATTCTTTATACATATGCGTTCCAAAGAGGTTTTAGTAACTTACACTCCTACTGGCAATGCAGCAAGTACCATTTCACCACATCCTGATAAGCCCATGTGTTCATCCATTTCTTTTGGTTTTAATAAAGCAGATTCAGTTGTGACTTTTGTTTTGAATAGAATCTAATGTGCTATGATAGTTTAATAACTTAAAACTAGGTTATATTTAAATTTTCTTAATTAAATTTTTCATGTGGAAGACCTGCTTTTAAATCATTTTACTTTTTAACTTTGATAGAACAAATATAGCTCCTTGGGTCTCAGGAATTCCAACTATGTGTATTTTAAAGGCATCATTTAAATGCTTAATTTCCAGTGACTTCAAAGGAACATAGTTAATCTTTTGCAGTTTCTCAGTTTCACAGGGAAAACTTGAATTATATATGTATGTTGCTATTTATAAAGTATATATATATCAGTTTAACCAAATAAGGAGCTAGAAGATTATTTTATGGTCTACTTATGTTGCTATTTTTATAAAGTATATCAGTTAAACCAACAAAGTAGTTAAGAGATTTAGTTAAATTTGTAAGGAATATGGTTTCTAGCATTTGGAATTCCTTATATTTAATGATGTACTAACAAGTGATATCTCATCTTCTCCTTTTCTCAGGCATTTTGTCTTATTTAGCTGACAGACCACCTCCTCAGTATATCCACCCTAACTCTATAAATGTTGATGGTAATACAGCATTATCTATTGCCAATAATGCTTCAGCTCTAGATCCCTATCAGTCCAATGGAAATGTTGGATTAGAACCAGGGATTGTTTCAATAGACTCTCGCTCTGTGAACACACATGGTGCCCAAAGTCTTCACCCCAGTGATGGCCATGAGGTGGCCTTGGACACAACAATCACTATGGAGAACGTCTCTAGGGTTACCAGCCCAATCTCTACAGATGGAATGGCAGAAGAACTTACAATGGATGGTGTCGCAGGCGAGCATTCCCAAATCCCAAATGGCTCCAGAAGTCACGAACCTCTGTCTGTAGATTCTGTGAGCAACAACCTTGCAGCAGACACTGTAGGACATGGTGGTGTGATACCCATTCATGGGAATGGCCTAGAGCTCCCTGTGGTCATGGAGACAGACCATATTGCAAGTCGGGTCAACGGGATGTCTGACAGTGCCCTCAGTGACTCCATTCACACCGTGGCCATGAGCACCAACTCTGTAAGCGTGGCACTCTCTACCTCACACAACCTCGCCTCCCTAGAATCTGTTTCCCTTCACGAAGTTGGCCTAAGCCTAGAACCTGTGGCTGTCTCCTCCATCACCCAGGAGGTTGCTATGGGGACAGGTCATGTAGATGTATCTTCAGACAGTCTTTCTTTTGTACCACCTTCACTGCAAATGGAAGACTCCAATTCAAACAAGGAAAATATGGCAACCTTGTTTACAATTTGTGAGTGTGTTTAGCCTTTTTCTTTTGGAAATATTGGTACATAGGGCCAACGTCTCTAACAGATTTAAACACAAAGTCAGACATTAAGGGAGTATAGAAAGTGACTAGATATTGGAATTTTTCTTTGTGTATTGTTCTTTATATTAATGTGCCTTTTCCTCAGATAAGCCAAATGACATATAAGCATTTTGTTGGTTCTTACAGTATTCTGAAGTAAGGAAACCATAGTCGTTTCCTTCTGTATTTTACAGATAAGGTTAGCCCAATAGTATTCAAGATGTTTCCCTGGGTTTCAGAAGTAGATATAATAACTTTAGTTATTATAGAAGTAAACTTCAGTGAGATATTGTCTATGTGTCATGCTATGTGTTTTTTCCAATGTAAGACAAATTTATTAGATCATGTGTACTTTTTTTATTCCCATGGAAAAATGTAGGAAGATACAAATGCAATTTTTATTTTTGTTCAGAATGCATATAAATTACTGTAGTTGGGCACGTAGAAGTTTTTCTCCGTGGGACAACAATAACAGAAAGCAGTGTAAAAACTGTTCATTTGTTGGTGTCACTACATGCTTCATTGGTGCAGGAAAACTGTGGAGGGCTTACTCTGTGCCAGCCTCTGTGCTAGATGCAGTGTGGAAAACAGTGTGTAAGAGACAACACATGCCTTTAAAGAGATTATAGTCTGATGGGAAGCATAGGCTGGTAAACAAGCTGTTGCAATCTAGTCTGGTAAGTGGGAAGAGGGGATTAAGTGCGAGGTCTCAAAGAGCCCGGGGCGGGGGGGGGGCATCCGACCAGGCCATGGAGGGACTAGAGAAGACTTACTAGGGGAGGCTGTGCATGTGTTAGCACAGACCTGAAGGGCAGGAAAGATGTTGGCAGCTGAGTATCAAGAACAGTGTCCCAGACAGGAGCTGGCACCCGTAAGTGCCTAGAACTAAAAGAATTTTGTGTGGTTCAAAATTGCTGAAGCATAATATGGGGGTGATGAGAAAGAAGTAGGAGCCAGAATACAAAGGGTCTTCTAAGACCAGTCAAGGGTCTTAAGGACTGAGATTTGGGATGGGGGCTCTCTGCAGCATGAGGCGAGTAGACAGGTAAGGAATAGGATGCCGTAATTTCAGTGAAAGGTGATTTTCTAACCTAGAGTAGAGGTAATGATGATGAGGAAAGTGGGGAATATTTACGAAGAACTTCGTAGAGCTTGCCGATGGGTTGAAGTTGGGGGAGAGATTGCTTAAGGAGATAACCCTGGTTTCTGGCATGGGAAACTAGGTGGATAGTGGTACCACTCCTTAGGATAATGGTGGAGGAGGACCGCCTTTTTTTTGTTTTTGAGGAGTGATGTTGAGTCTGGTTTCCGACATACTGATTTCAGTGTATAAAATACCCAGGAGAGATGTTTATTGAGATTTTAATATGGAGCACAGAGATCTGTCTGCAAATATTCAGGGATCCTGAGTATTAAAACGTTATTTATGGGCTCCTGGGTGGCTCAGCTGGTTAAGCAACTGCCTTTAGCTCAGGTCATGATCCTGGAGTCCCGAGATCGAGTCCCGCATGGGGCTCCCAGCTCCATGGGGAGGCTGCTTCTCCCTCTGACCTTCTCCCTTCTCGTGCTATTTCTCACACTCTCTCTCTCTCAAACAAAGAAATGTTAATAAATAAAACATTACTTACAGCCATGGATGTGGGGTGGAATGATCTCCTAGTGGGAGTGGAATGTAGGAAGGCTGGGGATGCCAAGACAGTGGTGGAGGAAGAACTTCCAATGTAGACTGAACAGGAGGGTCAGAGGAGTAGGACAAAGCTTGTGGTGCCTCAGGAGCCAAGCAATGAGGAAAACTGTGCTAATCTTTGAAAGATTATTAGAAATTATAATTTTAAAATATCATAATTTGGGAATGTGATTAATGTAGGCTCTTTCTCTTAGCAGATGAGGTGTCCTAAATAAGTCTATTGATTCTTTTTTAAGTGGGCATGTGGAACCTCTTGCTCCTTTGTGCGTTTCTTTAAAAATGAGCTATGCTGGTTTGCCTGGTGGCTCAGTCAGTTAAGCATCTGCCTTCAGCTCAGGTCATGATCTTGGGGTTCCGGGATCGAGCCCCGCATTGTGCTTCCTCCTCAGTAGGGAGTCTGCTTCTCCCTCTCTCTGCTCATGCTCGCTCCCTGTCTCTCTCAAATACATAAATCTTAAAAACGAGGAAATGAAATATAATTCCCATATACATTTTAAATTATACAACTTAGTGGTTTTTAGTATATTGACAAGATTGTGCAAGCAGCACCACTGCCTAACTCCAAAATGTTTTCATCACCCGGTAAGTATGCTCTGCTTGGAGCTGTTCGTCATTCCCACCCTTCTAACCCCCTCCCTCCCTACAACCATCCTCAGTAACCACTAATCGACTTTATATAGATTCACCTATTCTGGACACGTCATATAATGGAAGCATACGGCATGTGGCTTTGTGTGCCTTCCTTCCCTTAGCATAATGTTGTTCTGCTCATGCATGTCATGGCAGGTATCAGTCCTTCGTTCCTCTTTCGGGTTGAATAATAGTCTGTCATGTGACTGGACCACATTTTGTTTATCCACCTTTCATTCATGAACGTTTGGTTGTTTCTCCTGGTGCCTATCATGAATAATGCTGCCGTGAACGTTCATTTACAAGTTTTTGTATGAATATGTTTTTAAGTCTCTTAGATGTATATTTAGGAGTGGAATTGCTCCGTGTTTAACTTTTTGAGGAACTGCCAGACTGTTTTCTGAAGTAGTTGGATCATTTTGAATTCCCAGCATCAGTGTGTGTGTTTTCCAGTTTCTCCACATCTTCTGAACACTTTCTGTTATAGCTGTCTTACTGGCCGTGGAGTGGGTGGGAAGTAGCATCTCATGGTGTTAGCATTTCCCCAGTGACAATGATGTCAAACCTCTACATATTCTCATTGACCATTTGTGTATTTTCAGAGAAACCTCCAAGTATTTTTTTTTTTTTTGCACTATGAAACCTGAATCTCCTTTGGAGATTTAGCCGGGTTTCTTGTTAAGAGCACTGGAGAATCAGCTCTCACCAAGTATAGGTGATCTCTAATCTGATCTTCAAAGAATTTTTAGTCAATAGTTGAAGTAATGTATTATTTCTGCTTTGCCTAAATATGAAAACTGCTATTTTATGTCATTTAAGGAGAAATGTTTAACAATTGCTTAGGGGGAAAAATACTTAGATGGCTGTGGTTCTGCGGTTGATGTACTCACAACTATTTTGTGGACTAATTTGGAAAGTCTGTGCATAACCAGTGACTGATAGGTCACGTGTACTGTTCCTTAGCAGTGATAGAGCACAAGATTTATGGAGAAAGACACTCATGAGCTTGGAAAAGTGAAGTTAACAGTAACCGTAGAGAGCAGCACCCTTTCTGACAGTGCAAAAAGAACATACAGTAAGAAATTTAAGCAAACATGTCTGCAAGAATGTGATTCTACCTACTGTCCCTAAGAGCATTTTTTTGGTTGGGGTGTTTTTTTGTTTTGTTTTGTTTTGGTTTGGGTTTTTTTTCTGGTCCCAAGAATCTCCTCAAAACCTGGGTGACCAGTTTGTTTATAGTGAAGCAAAAGCAAACAGTGTCTCTGCCTCCGTTGATCTATGTTATCATCTATGTTGTGGCTTTGCGTGATGGCATTTCAACTCCAGTTTCCTCACATAGTTTGGTAGAATTAGAATCCTGGGACTTTAGATATCAGATCTAAAGATATTATCTATCTAATGTGTCTACTTTAGGTAAGAAACAATGTACTTTTATCTTAAATTAATGTAGTGTTTCCTTTTAGTCTCTATGGACTAAATAGTAAAATTGTCCTATGAGATTTAAAAAAAAAAAATCAGATCTTACTGGAGAGAGATGTAAGAGTGGGATATGTAGCTTGGTGTAAGAAAATGATTGTTTGATCAGAGTATTTTTTTAAGATTTCATTTATTTATTAGAGAGAATGAGGAGGAGGAGCAGAGGGAGAGGCAGACTTCCGGCTGAGTATGGAGCCTCATGTGGGGACCCCAGGATCATGACCTGAGCTGAATGCAGATGCTTAACCAACTGAGCTACCCAGATGCCCCATCAGAGTATTTTTACTAGACCTTTGCTTTTTACTGGTTATAGTTTAGTAATTAGCATTTAAATAAGAAAGTAGGTGGTACCAGTCTGCTTGAAATAACCCCATTTTTGTCTTTCAAATTTCCTAACCATAGGGTGCACTCTCTGTGACCGAGCTTATCCCTCAGACTGCCCTGATCACGGACCAGTGACTTTTGTTCCTGACACTCCAATAGAGAGCAGAGCAAGGCTTTCTCTCCCCAAGCAGCTTGTTCTCCGCCAATCAGTTGTGGGAGCAGAAGTTGGTAAGAATCTGGGAACCATAAAACCCTGTCAGTTCTCTTCTTTTGTAGGATAGGGTTGTAAAAGTGGATATGTATAATTTCGTCATTATTTGGTTGATTTGGAAGTCGATTTACTTGACTTCTTAAGATTTTTCTTTCTAGGAATGTTTGTCCAGTGATAACAGTAAATCAAGTTGAAAGTTTCTTGAGAAAGTTCCTCTTTCTTAGAACCAGAATTGAATACAGGAAAGAATTGTGGCCTGAGTCTGAAGACTTTTATTCTTGGCTGTATCATTCTTTAACAATTGTGACAAAACATTCCTTAATACTTAAGTTTCTTTTATAAAACATGGTAAATTCATCACTGATATCTTTCTGTCAGATTGAATGTTCAAAGATTGTCTAATATTCCTTAGGAAAAAGGAATAAGAAATACAGACTGCCAGAGTTTCGTTACCCATATTTGAATTTAAAATGGTTTTTGAGGGGTGCCTGGGTGGCTCAGTTGTTAGGCATCTGCCTTTGGCTTGGGTCGTGGCCCTTGGGTCGTGGGATTAGCCCTGCATCAGGCTCCCTTTTCCCTCTCTCGTTCCCCCTGCTTTATTATCTCTCTGCCTGTCTCTCTCTGTCAAATAAAAATAAATCTAAAAAATAGTTTTTGAATTACTGTCCATTTCTTCGAAAGTATCAAGCTAGGTTCATTTTTTTAGCTGTAGTTTGGGCTTGAGTCAGTTGAAAATGTTAAAACAGCTTAGATAACATCGAGCAGTGCTTTAAGCACAGATCATTTTATAAGTTTGATTCATTTTGTAGTAATTGCTTTATGTTTTTATAATTGAGTAATGTCCTCTAGTCTTTTTTTATGTATTAATTCCAAAGTAACACTTGCAGGGACTTGGTTTGGTTCCTTGTGTATAACACTGGGTTTAGGGATTTCTGATACTGCTTCTTACTCTGCATATTTCTTCTGAGCCACATTTAATCTGCTCATTACATTTTCCATATTTATAGGATAGAACCCATAAGACTTAGCTACCTTACAGGAGTGCTGGAGTATCTGGAGTTGTTCCCTAAAGATAACATTCTTTACATGAACTAAGCCACTCTCTCTTATGTATCTTGTTAGATGCTGAAATCATTGATTGGGCAGTTGGTATCTTTTCACTGATAGGTGTGTGGACTGGAGAAACCATTCCTGTGCGGACTTGCTTTGGGCCTCTCATTGGCCAACAGAGCCACTCCATGGAAGTAGCGGAATGGACAGACAAGGCAGTCAACCATATCTGGAAGGTCAGTGTTCATGAAGCTTTTCTGTGACTTTTGGATGTTTTTACTATAGTGAGGTAGTTAAAAGTGATGTAAAAGCAAAATTTGCCAAGACAAGTATGGTGCCACAATTCACCTGTCAGGCACTTATTTAATGTTCCATCCTTTCTGTTCTTTGTAGCCAAATTATAATATTTAGCAAAACACCAGCTATGGAATTTAGAAAATAAACTGTTTATAGTCCTCCTGTTGTTAGATAATCCAGTGATTCTTCATTTTAATTACTTGAGGCAGCTGAGGGCATGGAATTTGTTTATATGATGAAAGTCTTACTTTGTAATCAACTAAAACATCCCTCAAATAGTTAGCTTGGGAAACAGTTCTAGAATTGGAAGCTAAGAGCATTTCTCTAGTTTTCTTTTCTTTTAATGATTTCATTTATTTTTGAGAGAGCAAGTGATTGCAGTCAGGGAGAGGGAGAACCAGATTCCCTGCTGAGCGGGGAGCCAGATTTGGGGCTATATCCCAGGTCCTTGGGATCATGACCTGAGCTGAAAGCAGATGCTTGACTAACTGAGCCACCTAGGAGCCCTGGATCATTTCTTTCATTTTCTACTGGAATCCTGGAAATGCAGGGTTTTGATGTAAACAGATACTCCTTTAACATAGTTATAGAGTCACTTGTAGTCAATAGATTGGGAACAATACCTGCAAAACTGAAATGAGAGGAAAGTGGGTCTTGCGAACATTGGAAAGGTAAGGTGCTGCCAGCATTGGGGACATTAATTTTGGTATCGAAAAAGAATACAGAAGAACACTAGGTCCACTGGAAAAAGACTGAGAAGAGATGGTTCTATGACCTTAATGTCTGTTTAGTCAGCTCCTTGTCACCATGCGGTAGGTGATGAAGTCAAATAGGTTGTTTTTGTTTGTTTTTTCCAGTCCAGCCAAAGTGTGAATAATGAACAGCAAGGTCATTGTATCTATACCTTGAGCACTCCCTAGTGGTCTCCAGTGGTCTTTATTACCTTGCTGGAGATGGGGGCCTGGTGAAATGACAGGGAGCACGCCTTTCAGACGGTAGCCGTCGAGTTCCACCCTGATGAGGAAAGCAGAGGCCTACTGCAGAGTAAATGGGATTGTTGTAGCCGAAATTCAGTAGCACTTTGTGTTGCTTGTCAGTTCCTTTGACATGTATTTGCCTTCTGTTGGCAGATCTACCACAACGGTGTCCTAGAATTCTGCATCATTACAACTGACGAAAATGAATGTAATTGGATGATGTTTGTGCGCAAAGCCAGGTAAGAGTAGTCTGGGATGAAGAGATGGTTAAGATTTGGATGTTTTTCAGTGGGAAGCTTTGCATAGAATAGGGAAGAGCCCCAAATTCCAGATTATACTGATGTCTAAACATATGTTCAGGACTAAGGCTTTTTACCTTCTTCACTTCAGTAGTTGTTAACTAATAGTGATTATATAATCAACCCAAACAGAAGAAGCTATCCTTTTTTTAAATGAAATAGTTTATTCAACCTACCAGCACAGTAAGGAATAATACAGTCATCCTGAATTTGCAAGTAGGTACCTGCTCTTTATATCTGCCGTTAGTCAACCCTCGGCTGTTGTTGCAGTGAACTCTTCGTTCAGCTAGCTCTCTCTGTGTCTTTGTGCTGTTGCTCTTTTAAAACGTAGTTTTATTTAATTTTCTTACTGCAGAAACACTGTAGGTGTTTCTGACTATAAAGGGCAATCAGTTGATGGACAGAAGTAAGAATTCTGTTTTCTGTGTCCCTCCTGATAGAATAGGGAATTAGAAAAATGATCCAAAGAAAACAGTTCCAGGTTTTCATAAAGAATTTTGCTTAGGGATATGATATGTTTATTATATATTCCAAAATTAGTATGCTTGATCTATTAAATGTGATAACTTAGGAACCGGGAAGAGCAGAATTTGGTGGCTTATCCCCATGACGGAAAAATCTATTTCTGCACCTCACAAGATATCCCTCCTGAAAATGAACTGCTTTTTTACTATAGCCGGGATTATGCTCAGCAGATGGGTAAGTTACTATAAGACTTGTTTCTCCTGAATTTAGCATAATAAAAACACCACCAAGGACCAGAAGTAGTTTTGGTAATGATTTATATGTTAGCTGAAGCAAATCACATACGTTTGTATATATAAAAGCAGGGTATTACCCCTATGTTAGAAGTGTTAAAATCTGTGAGGTTCTTCACAAGCTGAATGTTATCAATCCAGCAGTATTTGTATGAAAGGAACTTCTGTGTTAAGGTTTTGATTTGGGGTATTTGAAGTTCCTGAGGCTGCTTTTTTGAGGCCAGTATCATTGTAACTTAAGTTAATAAAGAAAAGAAGGTCCTTTAACTGATTTAACCTTCATAGTCTTTTTCTTTGCACTGTGTCATGATGACAAGCAATGTTTTATTAGAGTTTATACTACAAAAATTTTTAATGAAAGTTTTTTTGCCTAGGAAAGATGTATTATAATCCGTTATGTACAAGTGCTTCATTTGTGCCCAGCACGCTATATGAGATGATGCTGGGAATAGAGTATTAAACAAGGCATTCGGTTTTACAAGTAGTGGGCAAGATGGAAATTTTGGTAGAATGGAAAATTGTAAGCAACATTATTAATATCAAGAACGAGTTTTAAACTTTAAGTACGAGGAGACATTGAGTAATTTTTTTTTTGAAGGTGTTCCTGAACACCCAGATGTGCACCTCTGTAACTGTGGCAAGGAGTGCAATTCCTATACAGAGTTCAAAGCTCACCTTACCAGCCACATCCATAACCATCTTCATAGCCAGGGCCACAGCAGCAGCCATGGGCCAAGCCACAGCAAAGAAAGGAAGTGGAAGTGCTCAATGTGCCCCCAGGCTTTTATCTCTCCTTCCAAACTTCATGTCCACTTTATGGGTCACATGGGTATGAAGCCCCACAAGTGTGATTTCTGTAGCAAGGCTTTTAGTGATCCCAGCAACCTGCGGACTCACCTCAAGATACATACAGGTAAGTTATATTAGACCATCAAAATGGAATTTCACAACAATTAGAAATTGGGGTAGTAAATTGCAGCTAGCTAGTCTTGTAGGTACAGTTAACACGTAAGAGTGTGGCTGACAGCAGGACTTCATTGGGTGATAGATCTTGGTGGGATAATTGTGCTTCCTCAATGTTAGCTCCCATTATTAACGATATTTCACCTTCCAAGTGCCCCCACCATAGTTTGAAGGTGACTGGGAAAATGGACTTCATCAGGAAGTTGATGCATGTTTGGACTGAAAGCAAAGGGAATTCTGTAGAAACACTCTGAGCCTTGCATAGACCTTATTCCTAGTCAGTGGCCAGAGCCAGTTTTTTTTCCTGTGAATATTGTCTAGTCAACACTGCCAAATTTTGCATTTTGAGTTTCCATTCACTAAACTCCAGGTAAACCAACCCCTTTCTTTTAGCACAGATTTTTTAAATACAACAAAATAACTGATGACATCTTGGTTTTCTTGGCTGGGTCATTGGTTCCCCAAATCTTTGAAAGTAAAATTCTGCCTTGTCCTTTTGCATTTAAGACTGTGTGGTCATGATGGAGACTATATGACCCACAAAGCTCCAGATACAGACTAAACTTTACAAAAGGTTGGCCAATCCCTGACTTATAGTAATCTTATTTCTGCATTCTTTTTTTTTTTTTAAAGATTTTATTTATTTGACAGAGATCACACATAGGAAGAGAGGCAGGCAGAGAGAGAGAGAGAGGAGGAAACAGTCTCCCCGCTGAGCAGAGAGCCCAATGCAGGGCTCGATCCCAGGACCCTCGGACCTTGACCTGAGCCAAAGGCAGAGGCTTTAACCCATTGAGCCACCCAAGCGCCCCTTATTTCTGCATTTTTAGAAGGATTTTATTTCACCTCTAGTTTATGAGGTCATATGTTTTAATAAAGAAAACTGTAGGTTGCAAAAGTATGTTTGTCTATTCACAGATGTTACAATTCATGAGGTTTTTTTAAACATCATTGGGTTAGGTTGGTTGCTAGAATTATAAGTAATTTCTTTCCAGATTTCATATGTGTCAGCTATAAATAGTTAAAAATAAAATACATATAATAATCAGGTAAGTGGTCCTAGAAGGAGGTCAGATTTATTAGCTTCGCTGGCCTTTTGCAGAATATAAATTCATTTTCTCTGACTGGTTCTAGGTAGATAGCCCTAGAGAGTGATGTTCCAGTTATCAGTTCTGTTTCATTCCTGCCTCTGCCACATACCCACACTTGTGTCTGTCTGTCTGGAGAATGCTAGTGATTGTTTTATTCACAGCGTGACAATTTGGGTTAATGTGCAGGTCAGAAGAACTACAGATGTACTTTGTGTGACAAGTCTTTCACCCAGAAGGCTCACCTAGAGTCCCACATGGTTATTCACACGGGTGAGAAGAATCTCAAGTGTGATTACTGTGACAAGTTGTTTATGCGGAGACAGGACCTCAAACAGCATGTGCTCATCCACACGCAGTAAGTTACCCCACAGCACACATGCTTCTTAGGTGGTGCATTTGAGTTCTTGCAAGTGCTGACTCATTGTCTCCTACCTTGATAGCTGCTTCCTGTGTTCACATAGCCAAACGAAGGTTGGAAATCTAAGTTTTGGGGTTTAACCTGGAAGATTTCACTTGTTTGCTTTATTTTTCTTATTTTCTCCTCTATTTACTTTTTTCAACACATAATCTCATTTAACAAATATTTTTTAGGTGCCTCCTCAATGGCCACCATTCTGCCAAGTGGTAAAAATACAGAGATGAAAGACACAGACTTTGTCTTTAAAGAGCTCAGAGTCCACTAAGAGAGCCAGAACAGTAAAACACTACCGTACCACGTTGCAGTTAGAGTAAGCATCAGATCCTGAGGGGCTGTAAAAGAGGGTCACAGACCCAGCGAGGGTGTCCTGGAAAAGCTTCCTGGTAGTCTGAGCTAAGTATTAAGATAAGTTAAAATGATTCACAGAGGCAAAGAAGGGTAACAGGGTGGGAATATCTAGACGTATTCAGAAACACAGATGCAAGAAGGACTGGAATGCACGTGGTTCTTTACAGTTAGAGCGTATTGTACATACGAGAATGATAGAGAAGCAGCAGTGAAGTCATGAACCTTTTATCCAACTAGGAAAATTAAATTTCTTTCTGGAAATAATGGGGAGGCACTGAAGGGTTTTACCTCCCCATGTAGCTGGCACTGTGCTGGGTGTGTGTTTTAATTATAGTTAAAAAAAAAAAAAACCCACGAAATATAAAAGTTACTGTCTTAACCATTTTAAAAATTTATTTATTTATTTATTTTAGCCAGGGGTGGAGAGTTCGATGGGGGAGGTGCAAAGAGAGATTCTCAAGCAGGCCCCATGAGCAACACAGGGCTCCATCTCACAACCCTAGGATCATGACCCAAGATGAAATCAAGAGTCGGATGCTTAAAATGACAGAGCCACCCAGGAGCCTCACCGTCTTAACCATTTTTAAGTATACTGTTCAGTGATGTTAAGTGTGTTCACACTCCTGTATAAACGTTGAAGGACTTTAAGAAAAGGATGTCATAGTGAGATGTCCGTTTGTAAAGATTACTCTGGCAACAGGACAGGATGATTGAAGGAGAAGGTCAAATATTGCTCGACCCATTAAGACTTCATTGCATGAATCCAAGTGTAATTAAATGTCGGGTTGTGTTAGTTACGGTAGTGGTAAAGAGAAAAGAATAGATTTTGTGACCCTGAGCCTTTAGCAAATGTTAGAAGAGGGAGAAGACATTAGTTTGTATTATGGAGGTACTGTTTAGAAAGTCATGTTCAATGGAAGCATGATATTATTATTTTTTTTTTCAAAGATTTTTAAACATGTATTTGAGAGAGAGCACATAAGCAGTGGGAGCAGCAAAGGGAGAGGGAGCAGAGAGCCTGACATGGGGCTTGAACCCAGGACCCTGAGATCACGACTTGAGCCAAAAGGTGCTTAACCGACTGAGCCACTCAGGCATCCCAAGACTTGATATTCTTATTCTGAGGTTTAGTTAGCTACTTTGCTTTCATATTTGCTCTTTTGTCTGATTCCTTTTTTTTTTTTTTTTTAAGATTTTATTTATTTATTTGACAGAGAGAGAGAAAGATCACAAGTAGGCAGAGAGGCAGGCAGAGAGAGAGGGGGAAGCAGTCTGAGCAGAGAGCTGGCTGTGGGGCTCGATCCCAGGACCCTGAGATCATGACCTGAGCTGAAGGCAGAGGCTTAACCCACTGAGCCACCCAGGCACCTCTTTTGTCTGATTCCTAATCATGCAATCTGAGGGGCATCTGACTCTTGGTTTTGACTCAGATGATATTCTCCTGGATCGTGGGATCAAGCCGTACATGGGGTTCTGCACTCAGCGGGGAGTCTGTTTCACTCTTCTTGCTCTCCCTCTGCCCCTCCCCCTGCTCATGTATGCGCCTCTTTCTCACTCTTTTTCTCCCAAATAAATAAATAAATCTTTTAAAAAATGCAACCTGAGATACTAAAATATCAATTAAGTTTGGATCTAGATTCATAATTCTCAAAATGACTTTTTAAAAACAGTGTTCATGAGGGAGCTCCATTATTAGTGTGAAATTTTAGAAATTAGACACACGAATTATTAAATACTATATAGAATTATACATCATTAGAGCTGAAAGAGATCTCTGGGATCATTTAGTCCAGCTGCTTATGTTAGTCAGCCTGAGCTCCCATAACAGAATACCTTCTGGAGACTGGAAGTCCATAATCAGGGTGCTAGTATGGTTGGATTCTCATGAGAGCCTTCTTCCTGGCTTGTAGATAGCTGCCTTCGGTGCTGGGTCCTCACATGGGAGACAGCAGATGAGCTTTGTTCTGTCTGTCTTTTCTTCTGACACTTACCCCATCATGGGGGGTCCAGTCTTCATGACCTCATCTAAATCCAATTACCTCCCATAGTTTCCACCTCCAGATACCATAACATTGTGGTTTAGGTCTGCAGCATAAGAATTTACTGGGGGATGGGGCACACAAGCGTTCAGCCCATAGCACTGCTCGTAATAATCACTTGGAAGATGTGAAAAACAGTTGGTGCCAGGGCCCTGCCTCCAGGGATTCTAATTTAGTTGGTTAGGGATAGAGCCCTGGCTGTGGTAATTTTTAAAGCCTCCCCAAGCGACTCTGATATCCAGCCAGTGTTGAGAGCTTCTGAGTTCATCCAGATGAAAGGCTTGTTTCCACAGTGTCTCTGGCAAGTGGTACTGTGGTTTCTTCTAGAATACCACACAACTGATTTATTTAGTTCTGAGCAAAAGTTTTGCTTGAATCCACTTATGTCAGCCTCTATCCATTCACTCTACACATGTCTCTGGAATGATGCATGTAGGTTTAGTATCTCTTTAAACTCACAGACTTTAGTACTTAATGATTGCTGTCATATTCCCTTTAAACCCTCATTTCATCAGGCTTAAAGTCCTAATTTCTGCAGCTTTCCCTCTTATCACCTGGTTTCAGATTCGGTACCCAGAAGTAAAGACAATATCCTGGATGTGATCTGTGCTTATTAATAAATGGAATTACTTTCTTCCTTGATTTTGACTTTCTCTTCTTTTAGGTGATGCCTAAACTTGCACTTGCTTTTTCTGTAGCCATTTCACAGCATAATGCAATATAAATTATTTTGAGGTTAGTGATGTAACTATTTCTCCATTGAGTTTGAGAATTGGCTTAATCAGGTATTCACCAATGAAAACAATTTTCTTTAAGTGTGGATCCTCACTCTTTGTCATAATAACCCTCTTTGCCAAACTCCCATGGGATACAAAGTTTTTAGGTCATCAGAGCTTTAACCTAGTATGTAAGTCATTCATAATTAAGCACTACTCAAAATATTTTTTTAAAGATTTATTTATTTTAGAAAAGCAGAGAGAGAGAGCGCACGTGTGTGCGCACATGATAGGGGAGGGACAGAGAGAGAGAGAGAGGAGAGACTCTCAGGCAGACTCCCTGCCGAACGTGGAGCCTCATGCAGGGCTTGATCTCATGACCATGAGAGCTGAGCCAAAATCAAGAGTCGGATGCTAAAGCAACTGAGCCACCCAGGTGCCCCCACTCAAAATGTTTTTGAATGAGACTATAAATTTTCCTGTGGAGATCACTGGTAAAACTTTCAGATGTTTGCATTTTTTACCTTTAGACGTTTCAAAATGGATATAGCAGTATTGAAATTCATTTTGTTTATCTGCTTAGGAACAATCTTAGCTACAGCCCTAAAGCAAGTGCAGGAGGAGTTCCTTTCCCACAGTTTGAGGGGAGTGCGAGGCATGTGGCAGAGACTGACTTGGCCCTTTCCCTCAGAGCATCTTGAGAGCCCAAGCAGGGATGCATACTACTGGTCATCTCCGTGGTCCCATGGCTTTTTAGATACCATCTTTACAATTTATTTATTTATTATTATTTTTAAAGATTCATTTATTTATTTGACAGACAGAGATCACAAGTAGGCAGAAAGGCAGGCAGAGAGGGAGGGGAAAGCAGGCTCCCTGCTAAACAGAGAGCCCGATGCGGGGCTCGATCCCAGGACCCTGGGATCATGACCTGAGCCGAAGGCAGAGGCTTTAACCCACTGAGCCACCCAGGCGCCCCCCATCTTTACAATTTATATCTCCAGCCTTATATATCTAACCATCCACTCAGCATCTCTCAGTTGTCCACTAAGGCAACTCAAACCTGGTATGTCTAAAACTCAGCTCTTAATATTACCCCCACAAACTTGGTTTTCCCCCATTGATCATCAGCTCAGGAAATGGTGCCCCCGTTCATCCCAGTGGCTTAAGCCAAACACCTCAGAGCTGTCTTTAACTCAGTCTTCTATTCTCCATTTAGCTTTATCTAGTCAGGACCATCAGCATCTTTTGTTTGGATCAGCTCAGTCTTCCAGCCAGCCTCTCTGCTCCTGGTCTTTCTGCTTCTGTTCTTCCCAGACATGCATATACAGGCGCTGTATTCTGTCACAACAACTGGAGTGATCCCTTTAAAACATAACCCAGACTGTGTTATCTCTGCTCATAATTCCCCCACGGCTTCCCATCATACTTAGGTTAGAAAGTGTGAAAGTCCCTTCATGATGTAGTGGTATGAGACTGCCTCTCCCACTTCATCTTGACTGACTTTTCTACTCATGTTCTGCTTTAGCCACATTGCTCCCCCGCCCCTGCCAACCCTTGATGAGACTCTGGCACAGTAAACACACTTCAGGCTCAGGAGCTTGTCTGCCTGCCCCACTTCATTCAGGTTATTGCTCAAAAATGTCATCTCAGAATGGCCTTCCTTGACGATCGTTTTTGTTTTGTTTTGTTTTTTAACTATTTTTATTAACATATAATGTATTATTTGCCCCAGAGGTACAGGTCTGTGAATCATCAGGCTTACACATTTCATAGCACTCACCATAGCACATACCCTTTCCCTACCTCCTCAGCCCCCAGCAACCCTCAGTTTGTTTTGTGAAATTAAGAGTCTCTCATGGTTTGTCTCCCTCCCGATCCCACCTTGTTTCGTTTTTTCCTTCCCTCTTCCTTGACTATCTTCTCTAAAATAGAACTCCATCACTCTGCCCTGGGCTTTGTTGTTGTTTTTTTCCCCCATAGTAGTTTTTACTGTTTGATCCGATGTTATGTATTTTTTGTTTATGGTGTAACTCCTCCATTAGAACATACGCTCTGAGAAAGCAGGGGCTTAGCTTTCCACATCCCGCAACTCTGCAGAATTCCTCAGTGCCCTCTTCTGCTGGGAGAAGGTGGTAGAAATGGTAAGGAGCCAGACTTAAGAACTTCTCGCTGCGCCCTACCACTTCTTCAAGGATTTTGACCTTTTTATCTGTTTTGCATATTGAGCCTGTAAGATGTAGGGTTCAGGGGTGCCTGGGTGGCTCAGTGGGTTAAAGCTTCTGCCTTCAGCTCAGGTCATGATCCCAGGGTCCTGGGATTGAGCCCCGAATTGGGCTCTCTGCTCTGCAGGGAGCCTGCTTCCCTTCCTCTCTCTTTGCTTGCTGCTCTACCTACTTGTGATCTCTGTCTGTCAAATAAATAAATAAAATCTTTTTAAAAAAATAAATAAAATTTTAAAAAAAAAGGATGTAAGGTTCAGCTGCTCAAAAAAAGAGTTACAGAATTCCTGGTCTATATGATGTCTTAGGTTTTTTTTTTTTTTTCCAGCTCTAAGATGTCTTAGCCAGGGTTACTCAAGCCTTGACACAACTGGCATTTTGAGTTGGGTAATTTTTTGTTAAATGGGATACCATTAGCACCATAGTGAGATCCCATTATGTATTGGGCAGTTGTCAAAAATGTTCAAATTTGAATCTTCCAGTCGAGAATGTGGGGCAGCAGGAACTCCCAAGTGGCTGTTGATGGGCATGAATGTATTAATACTACCTCATTAGAGGGGCACCTGGCAGGTTCAGTTGGTAGAGCATGCAGCTCTTGATCTTGAGGTTATAAGTTCAAGCCCCATGTTAGGGGTAGAGATTACTTCAAAATAATTATTACTATATATATATTTTTTTAAGATTTTATTTATTTGACAGAGATCACAAGTAGAGAGGCAGGCAGAGAGAGAGGGGGAAGCAGGCTCCCCACTGAGCAGAGAGCCCGAAGGCAGAAACTTTAACCCACTGAGCCACCCACGTGCCGCTTCAAAATAAAATCTTCAGAAGAAATACTGCCATATTGGAAAAGTTTAATATTACCCAGTAAAGTTGAAGATGTGCATATCTTTTGATCTAATTATACCATATGTGCCCTAAAGAAACTCATGCATATGCAGACCAATATACAAATATAGAAATATTCATAGTGGTCTTTCCTGTGAAGATAAATAATTGGAAAGCACCAAAACATCCATAAACAAAAGACAAATCCGGTACCACATATAAGTTGTGGTGTATTTGTAAGTCGTATATACAGCCCTGGAAGGGAGCAAACTGCTGGTACTTGGAGCAACTTGAATAGATTTCATCATATCAGACACAAAGGAGTTAAATACAGTGTGATCCCAAACAGGCAAAGTCAAATATTAGACTCAGGTTTTAATCTTAGGGTTGTGAGTTCAAGCTCTGGTGTTGGTCTCCATGCTGGGCATGGAGCCTACTTTAAAAAAAGGGAGCGGGGGCATGATCTGATAGAATGGTAGAGCTTTTCTGACAAAGACCTGAGGAGGTTATGAAGAATAAATGTGTGCCTTACTTGTCATTTGTAACCCCAAAACAAATGTTTTCTCTCGTGTTCCTCGTAGAGAACGCCAGATCAAGTGTCCTAAGTGTGACAAGCTGTTCTTGAGAACAAATCACTTGAAGAAACATCTCAATTCTCACGAGGGAAAACGGGATTATGTCTGTGAAAAATGTACAAAGGCTTATCTTACCAAATATCATCTCACCCGCCACCTGAAAACCTGCAAAGGTCCCACCTCCAGTTCATCAGCACAAGAGGAGGAGGAAGATGATGACTCAGAGGAGGAAGAACTAGCGGACTCTGTGGGGACAGAAGACTGTCGGGTCAACAGTGCCGTGTATTCAGCAGGTGACTCTCTCTCGGCACCTAAGTAAAAAGCCAACAGTTTTGGATGGACAATGCAAAAGGGAAAAACATGCAACCGGTTATCCACTACAGTGGTTTTTATATAAAATGGTTTCTGATTTTCTTCCAGCCAAACAGTCAAAGCAGACTGAATGGGAATGGATAAAGCACTTACAGAAGAGTATCCTAATGAAAACACTCTAGAACAGATTGGGAAAAGAGAGCAGGCTAAACTGTTTTTAAGTGATGTATGGGGAAGAAAGTGTCAGCTTCTGGCGTCCGTTCCTTATTTTCCTGATAAACTAGGTGATGCATTTATACCTGAGTCCAAGCTGTCCTCCGCCCAGACAGATCAGATTTATTTGAAATTCTTCCCCTTGTTCCTTTTTCTTCCCGGCCCTGTGATGTAGTAGCACTCTAAACTTGGTCCCTGCCTCGCTGTCATCCCGATTGCTGATTGTGGTCCTGGTGTTGTGTTTTATGTAGACTGTTGTGACTTAAGTCATCCCAGAATGAATTGGAACACAGCAGTGTAAGCTTATCTGACTTAAGCTGACAAGTTTAAAGTACCACCTGCCTTAGTCTCTCTTGGCTACTTGGGAGTTTAGGGTAGATCTTCCCAGAATTTCAGCAGATGCCTCAAGGGCAAATGAAAAAGAACCAGTCAGGCAACAGGCAATGGTGGAGAAAAAAAAAAGGAGAGACATCTGGGCCACTGTCCAAAAAAACTAGCTTTGATGGAAGCCAGTTTGAGACACCTGTTTTTGTTCCTTAGAGATCTTTGTAGGTTTAGACATGTCTCTCTCTCTCCAGTAAAGCTTCTAGCCTCTAGACAAAGGGGAGCTGGAGGTGTAGTGAGTCATATAATACCTGTTGGATTATCTCCTGACAACAAGCACGTGTGGACTCAGCTGGCTAAGTGGTACCTTGGACTGTGGAAAGGAGGAGGAAATGATCCTTTATATCTGCCTTATCCTTTGAGAAAGAACAAGAAAGACACCATTAAAATGTTGCCAACTCAGAATGACGAAGGATTTCAGATATTAGTGCGTTTGCAAGGTTAGGCCTCAGTTGTCTGTGGTGAAGGGTCTCATCAGTTAAGCATGGCCGGTGTTAACGGATTTCGAAGGTATGGAAGGCTCGATGGTCACCACATGGGTGTGTTTTCAGGGTCCCAGTGTAGTTAATCCATCCATCTGATCTTTCACTTGATCTCACACATATAACCTGCTTTCAGCAAGAAGCAAACACATCGTTGAGATGACGTTGAGAGGCTGGTGGATGGAACTGCTTCTGCTCTAAAGGGCAGCCTCTGGGCTGGAGTAGAGCGGACTCTGGTGGGAGGGTTTTGCTGCTAATGTATTTATGGAATGAATGTATTTCATTCAAATCTGTATTCCTCTAGGAAGGATTAAAATAAAAACCTTTTTTAAAATACAGGTTTCTCTTGTAATCTCATTTTGTGGAAGAAGAAAGTCATTTAGGGAAAAATTAGGTATAGCTTGGTTTTGTTTTCTATGGTTAGAAGTGGAGAAAGTATTTTCTAAGTAGCATAACTTTGGGATAATATTGTATTTCTGCATAGCGGTGGCTAAATGAACTATGCTTTCTCTGTTTCCCATTCTCATGTCCGGCCCTCGTCCTCCCTAAGGGAGTGCCTTTACTGCCTTCTTGGAGAACTTGGGTGGGTGTACAGTTGAGGAACTGGGCGAGGTGGTGGTGGTTAGAGCTGGCTACTTGATACTGGGTCATGAAGCCTCTGTCGATAGCGCTGGTGGGACTGGGGCAGCTCCAGACAGCCTTTTGCCAAAGGCATCCTGAGGGCAGGCCACCTCTGTTTCCAGGAAACTTGGTGCTGAACTACCAGCTCCGGCTCTCCATCCGTCTCACTAGCTCATGCTGGGTTAATTGCCTTCATTTCCCAGCACTGGTTGAGATGCTGTCCACGATTGTTAACCTGATAGGAAAACAAGAAACCTGGGAAGTGGTTTGAGAATGTAGCTGTTGGGGGCGCCTGGGTGGCTCAGTGTATTAAGCCGCTGCCTTCGGCTCAGGTCATGATCTCAGGGTCCTGGGATCGAGTCCGGCATCGGGCTCTCTGCTCAGCAGGGAGCCTGCTTCCCTTCCTCTCTCTCTGCCTGCCTCTCTGCCTACTTGTGATCTCTCTCTGTCAAATAAATAAATAAAATCTTTAAAAAAAAAAAAAAAAAGAATGTAGCTGTTGCTTATTTACAACTATCCTTTCCATGTTTTCCCTCTTAGACTTCTATGGCACATTCTAAGTCATTCCCAGGAAATAAACCAATTGGTAACTGCACTTTTGCCAAGGGTTTACTCAGCCATCTGTTACTGTTGCCGGTGGCCTTGTCTGCTGCTGCTGTTGGAGTCAGTCTATTGTTGGGTAATGGTCACACTGAGAGGCAGGACGTGAGTTGTGGGCTCTGGAGCCCTGCCGAATGTCTGCACTCTGGGCTTTGCTGCATGATGGTTTGTATCCTTAGCCAAGTTTTGTGAACTCTTTATTCCTCTGTTAACTGTAAAAGAGAATAGTAAGTGTTCCCATTTGTAATGCTGTTTGATGTTAATACATGTAAAGGGCTACCATGGTGCCCCACATACGGTAAACAGTATTAGCTAATCGTCCAGTTTTAAATTAGCCCAGCATAGATTTCTAGTCTGTAGGTGACCCAAGAAGCTCCAGGTTTTAATACAAGTAAAAGACTCATGATTTGAGTTTTCAAGGCCAAACCTAGAAGCTAGTTTGCAGTTTTCTTGTAGTTTAATACACGAGGCTCGGTGTTTCCTTCCTTAAAAAGTGAGTTGTTCATAACCTCTCGTGTGTGCTGAGCTGAGTTCCTCAGCACATCAAAGGGCAAAGGTGACAGGAGTTAAGAGTCTCCTTTTCAGCACGTTGGCCTGTGTACACGCTTGGAGGTAAACACCTTCAGCTGTGTCCTGAGGAACATGAGCGTACCAGAAGCTCTCAGCCCGTCATCAGGTATGTGAACTTGTAGTATCTGATCGCCAAAGCTGCATCGTAGGGCCAGACACTCCAAAATCGCCTATCTGCATGTATACAAGTGACTACTGTGTTAGGGGTTGAATTGTGTTACCCCAAGGTTCATATATGGAAGTTCTGACCGCTGGTACCTCAGAAGTATGAGCATATTTGGAGATGACGTCTTCGAAGAAGTGATTGAGTTAAAAATGAGTTCCTTCATCCGTGTCACTGGTCTGGTAAAGGAAACGGACACGGGTGAAGATCACTCATCTGTAAAACAAGGAAAGAGGCCTCAGAGGAAACAACTCTGCTGATACCTTGACCTCTGACCTCTGGTCTCCAGAACTGTGAGAGAACAAATTTCTGTTGGTTAAGTCAGCCAGTCTGTGGTACTTTTTTATGACAGTCCTGGCAAGCTCAACAGTGGCCAACTGAAGGTGGCATCTTTATGATGATTGCTCAATGAGGAGGAGCTTCCAGAAGCATGGTGATAACTGTAACCTCAGCTTTGCAAATCCCCGTGAGCAACGTAAATGGCAGGAGCAGTTCACCGTGGTGTGTCCGGTCCCAGACCCTGTGCTTCTGGAAGGGATAGAATCACCTTTCAGCAATGTTTTGTTCCTTCATTTTACTTGCGTATACACACCTTGAGAGTCATGAAGTGCCCCAGACCCATGTAGTCCTCAGACAAGGACAAAGCTCTCAAAAACAGTCTGAGTACCGGCGCAGTTTAAGGCATTATAGGTGAACAGAGAAAAGGAGCCGGGACTCTAACCCTACCCTCCGGAAACGAAATCTTGCAGAGACCTGATTGTGCAGTGGGATCACCTAAGGAGCTAAGAGATGTCAGGTGTCCACATCGGCCCCAGGCCTACTGACAAGTCTGCTGGGATCCCTAGGCCCAGCTGATCCTGGAGCTGTCCACGAGTCTTCTGTTGGGAGCCTTGGAAGACAGGGGTGCAGACGTCTATCCCTGATGCAAGCCAGACCATGGTGAGTGTTGCAGGTGTAAGTATTATTAAAATCCAGGAGCAAGAGTGGAAAAGTCCTAAGAGAAGACTAGTAAAGAAAAGTGGGGTAGACCCGCCTGGATCTAAGTCGTAATAAAGATGGGGCAATGTGTTCAAGATAGAGGACTAAAAATTTTAGAATACCTGGTTTACCAAATAAATAGCTGCTTTTTGATTGTTTTTAATTACAGGGATAACAGTTTACTTGTGGCAGGCGTTGTTCTTCTAAATGCTTTATAAATAACATTTAAGCTGCATAGTTGACCTGTGACCTGTGATTATCCTTACTTGATATCATAAGAGGCTGAGATACAGAGAGTTAAGAGGCAGATGGTTCCCTGACTAGTTGAGGTGCAGTCTGTGCCTCGCTAGCCAGGCTTTATTGATTCTTCAAGTGGCCCAATTAAATTTGGAATCTCACCATGGCATATATCCATTACACATCTTCAAAGGAAATCACAAAATCTAAGCTATTCCATTAGATAACGCTTATTTATAGACATGAATTAGGGAGCTCGTGATGAGTATGCTCTAGTTTTTGTGTTCTCTGCTCTGTGGCAGCACATCCCTGGCCCTTCTGTACTGCTTCGGACTTGTTGAGGCCCAGGCTGGGAGACGGGCTTTGTTTGGAGATGAACGTCAAGGTACATTTACAGCCACAATAAGAGAAAATCACTCAAGGAGGAAGGTAGTGATGGTAGGAAAGTTGGTCAATGGACCACTTCTGGCCCTTCTTAGCCAAGAACATGGTCTCCTGCATTTTTGACACATTTACTTGCACAGACATCCTAGAATAATAGTAGTATATTTTAGTTTAATGTCTGTTTAGTCCTAGAGCATTATGAAAGTAGGTTTTATCTCATTTTATAGATGGTGAAAACAAAGTTCAGAAAATTAAGACTTTCTACATTTCCTATCAGTGATCTGCCTGGTAGGACTTGCTGAACTGTACATATTTCAGGGTGCCTGGGTGGCTCAGTTCAGCATCCGTCTCTTGATCTGAGCACAGGTCATCATCTCAGGGCTGTGAGTTCAAGCCCCGCACTGGGTTCTCTTTCATGTTCCTCTGACGATGTGACACCTCATTTCAGGGCGCATCACGCTGCCGCCTGTAGTAGTTGTGTGTTTGCCCTGGGGTGAGAAATGCATTTTTATAAACAGAGAACACCTTTGTGGGTTATTGTGCTTAATTGGCTTAGAGAACTGGCTCTCAGCTTTGAAAGATGAATTATTCAGAAGCGTGGAAGATGACATCATACTCAATTACGGAATTTTTCAAGATGCCTGACCCAGATATGTTTCAGTGAAATGAATGCGAGCCAGGCTATTTTACATCTGAAATTCCAAAAACCCAAAGAGCGTTTCGGTATATACTCTCTTTGGGAAAGGAACATGTTAGACTTCAGGGGTGGTAGGGAGAGACGTGCACATGTAAAGAAAAGCAGTGGCTTGTGACCCAGAGATCCAACTTCAAGCTTCTAAAAAGGAAAAAAGAATGAAAAGGGTATAATGAAAAAGATATGTACAGCATCCTAGTCCTTTCTTATAGCTGTGTGGTTAGGACGGAGGACTATATCGGTGTTTTTAACAGTGTAGATGGAAGAAGTCTAAGTGTCCTCCGGAAGGGCAGTGTTGAATAAATCATGGCACATCCATAAGAACAATACAGTGCTGTCATCAATCAGGATGAGGTAATCCGTATGTTAACGTGAAATTATCTCCAAAACATACAAAGTGAAAAAGCATGTTGTCTGACCCATTACCTATATCTACATAATACGGTAATCAGAATTATACAAAGAAGATACCATAGATTATCAATTCCCTTTTATACTTTCCTGAGCTATAGAGTCTGGAAAGCTAAAACCTGCTTCCCAGACTCCTTTAGAGCTAAGATTCCAAAAAAACCCCCAAAGTTCTCTGATCAGATGCACTTATATGAGATTTTGATGCAGAACTGAGTTATGTTGGGGGAACAGCAAGGCCTGAGGCATCTATTATATTATTATGCAGGCTTGGCTCTTACCAAGGGTGATTTTGGAGCTAATGGCTGTGATGGATGGAGGTTTTCTGATGTGGCAGGAACTTCTCGATCATAAAAACAGCAGCTGTGCCTTGCAATTTCACTTCTGTGATTATGGGTTTGGAAGTCATTCCTGGAATTCAGCCTACAATCCATTTCAGGCCTTTTTCAGTGATACCATGAGTTTACGATGCTGCTTCATAAATTCCTTTTGCTTCAACTAGAGCAAGGAGATTCTGTCGTCTGAATATAAATGCTGATCAAGTAATTGATATCAGAAATATTGCAGGAAACAAATCCTCAAGGAAACGTGATCTTAGTTTAGTTATATGACCTGTCTGGGTTTCAGGGCAGAATGGGACACAGAATTATACTGGAACCTGGTTTAGAGCTTCACCTTTGATTATTGCATTGAAATGTACCCTTATCAATAAATTCAGCTTGATCTAAATTACGTTTGTCTCCCCTTGGGTTAGCATTCTCAGAGGATTTTGTTTTTGTTTTTAACATATATTCCTCAAGAGTTATGAAATCCTTGTAACTCTGTTAATATGTAAGCCTTCTTTTCCAGGGTTTGACTTTGGAATTACAGAGAATTTGAAGGTTTGGCTTAGGCAGGGGTCAGAGGCAGTACGAGGTGTAGGAGTGGTAAATGAGAACTGGAATTTCTGTTTTGTTGTGGTCATTAGAGGGTATTCAAGAAAGTCAGCCAAACACATTAGATAGGGGAGGAGGAGCTGCTACTGTTGACAAGGAAATCTTTGGGGTTTTGGGTGCTTGAAGTTACTAGAATCTTCTCAAGTATCACCATTTTACCTTTCAGGTTTTTACTCCACCACCACCACCGCCCCCATAATAATTCTCGTTTAAGAAATCTGTTGAAACTGTGAATCCAACCTGTGTTGTAAATCAGTAAGAGCTACAAGAGGGAAGATATTATTCAGAACAGTCATGGATAATCCCTGGTTCTCGGAACTAGCTTATATGTCTATTAGGCAGTTGGATAGGAATGTGAAGTGTGCCTCACTGTTAAGATTTTCCATTTTTTTTCTTGTAACAGTTCTGGTAAGTTGTGCTTTTCTAGGAATTTGTTCATTTTGAAAAAACATGTTCAAATTTAGTCACTTAAAGTTCTGTATTTAATCAATGTCTATAACATCTGTAGTGTTCCCTTTTTTGTTCCTGGTGTTGATAAATATGTGTGTTTTTTTGTGATTAGTATTGCTCATAGGTTTATTAATTTTTTAACATCCTAAAGAATCAATTTTTTTTTTTTGCTTTGATCATTCTCTATTGTATGTTTGTTTCCCATGACATTAAATTCTACCTTCAATCGTTCTGTGTACATTTTGGCTTTAAATCACTCTTCTTTTTCTTAGTGTGGCTACTTAAATAATGGAACTTAAAGTCTATTTTGTCTGATACAAGTATTGCTAACCTGGCTTTCTTTTGACATCTATTTGCATGATAAATGTTTCTTCATCTCCTCACTTTAAATCTGCAGGTGTTTTTATGTCTGAAATGAGTCTTTTGTAGGCAATATGTGGTTGGATCTTGTCTTTTTATCCAATATGGCACCCCGTGTCCTTTGATTGGAGTGTTTAGTACATATACCTTCAAAGTAATTATTTCTTAACTATTTTTTTTAAGTAAGCTCTATGCCCAACATGAGGCATGAACTCATGACCCCAAGATTAAGAATCACCTGTTTTACTTACTTAGCCAACTGGGTGACCCTCAAAGTAATTTTTTTAAAAGATTTTATTTATTTATTTGACAGAGATCACAAGTAGGCAGAAAGGCAGGCAAAGAGAGAGGAGGAAGCAGGCTCCCTGCCAAGCAGAGAGCCTGATGTGGGACTCGATCCCAGGACCCTGAGATCATGACCTGAGCCAAAGGCAAAGGCTTAACCCATTGAGCCACCCAGGCACCCTCAAAGTAATTTTTGATATGTATTTATTGCCATTTTGTTACTTGTTTGGGTGGTTTTGTAGTGTTTTGTTTTTTTTTTTTTTTTCCTGATCTTTCTCTTGCTCTCTTTCATGGTTTGTTGGCTTTCTTTAGTGATCTATTTGGATTTCTTTCTCTTTATTCTTTACATACCTATTACTGCTTTTTGATTTGTGGTTAGGTTTGTATATTATATCTTCTGCAGGTCGTAGTCTATACGAAGTTGATGGTTGTTTGAGCCCATTCCTTTTTCTTTTTCTTTTTTTTTTTTTTTTAAGATTTTGTTCATTTATTTGACAGAGAGCGAGATCACAAGTAGAGAGGAAGGCAGAGACAGAAGGGGAAGCAGACTCCCTGCTGAGCAGAGAGTCTGATGTGGGCCCCCATCCCAGGACCCTGAGGCAGAGGCTTAACCCACTGAGCCACCCAGGTGCCTCTGAGCCCATTCTTTTTTTTTTTTTTTTCCCTTTTTGTAGGCTCCACATCCAATACAGAGCCCAACCCAAGGTTTGAACTCATAACCCTGAGATCAAAACCTCGGCTGAAGAGTCAGGTGCTTAACTTCTTGAGTCTTCCAGGTGCCCCTGTTTACCCGTTCTTTATTCTTTTCCCCCACCTTCCGTGTTTTTTAGGTAGTTGGTGTCATATTTTATATCCTTTTATTCTATGAATCTTTTCTCTTTCAGCACTTTTTTTTCCCCCTTTCAACACTTTGAATATATCCTGCCATTCCTTTCTGTCCTGTAAAGTTTTTGTTGAAAAATCCACGTATAGCCTTATGCAGTTTCCCTTGTGTGTAACTGTCTTCTGCTTTATTATTATTATTTTTTTAAGAAGTATTCTCCTTTTTTTTCTTTTAAGGTTCTATTTATTTATTTGACAGACAGATCACAAGTAGGTAGAGAGGCAGGTAGAGAGAGAGGAAGGGAAGCAGGCTCCCTGCTGAGCAGAGAGCCCAATGCGGGGCTTGATCCCAGGACCCCAGGATCATGACCCGAGCCGAAGGCAGAGGCTTTATCCCACTGAGACACCGAGGCACCCCTATTATTATTTTTAAAAATATTTTATTTATTTATCTGACAGCAAGCACAAGCAGGGGGAGCAGCAAGCAGAGAGTAAGGGACAAGTAGGAGCCCTACTGAGCAAGAAGCCTGCTATGGGGCTCAATCCCAGGACCCTGAGATCATGATCTGACTGAGCCAATAGCTGATACTTAGTTGACTAAACCACCCAGGCGCCCCTCTTCTGAGGCTTTAAAAAGTTTTTTAAGGGCACCTGGGTGGCTCAGTCATTAAGCATCTGCCTTCACTCAGGTGAGGGTCGCAGGGTCCTGGGATCGATCCCCACATCAGGCTCCCTGCTCAGTGGGAAACCTGCTTCTCCCTCTCCCACTTCCCCTGCTGTGTTCCCTTCTCACTCTCTCTCGGTCAAATAAATAAATAAAATCTTTTTTTAAAAAGTTTTCTTTAGGGGCACCTGGGTGGCTCAGTGGGTTAAAGCCTCTGCCTTCAGCTCAGGTCATGGTCCCAGGGTCCTGGGATCGAGCCCCGCATCGGGCTCTCTGCTTGGCAGGGAGCCTGCTTTCCCCCCCCCCTCTCTGTCTGCCTCTCTGCCTACTTGTGATCTCTCTCTGTCAAATAAATAAATAAAATCTTTAAAAAAAAAAAAGTTTTCTTTAGCACTGCTTATTGCCATTTTGTGTCTTGTTATGAACTTCCTTAGTTTGATTTTTTTGGGGATAATCTCTGTGCCTCATGGATCTGAATATTTGTTTCCTTCCCCAGGATAAGAAATATTTCAGCTATTATTTCTTCAAATAAATTTTCTGTCCTCCTTTCTCTCTCTTTTTCTTCTGGGATCCCTATAATGTGATGGTTATTATACTTTATGCAGTCACTGATTACCCTAAAACTGTTCTCAATTTCCATAATTTTTTTCTCTCCTTTTATTTGTTCAGCTTGGTTACTTTCCATTACTCTGTCTTCCAGGACATTAATTAATTCCTCTGCTTCCTCTAGCCTGTTATTTATTCCATCAAGTATATATTTTTTAAGATTTTATTTATTTATTTGAGAGAGAATGAGAGAGAGAGAGAGTGTGTGAGAGCAGGAGAGGGAGAAGCAGAGTCCCTGGTGAGCAGGGAGCCTGATGCAGGGCTTGATCCCAGGACCTTGGGATCATGACCTGAACCAAAGGCAGAAGCATAACTGACTGAGTCACCCAGGTGCCCCCATCAAGTGTATTTTTAATTTCATTTATTGTCTTCATCTCTGGTTGGTTCTTGTTTTATCTCTTTGTTAAGGATTTCACTGATGTTTGCCCCTCTTTTCTCAAGTCCAGTGAGTATCTTTAGGATCATTAGTTTAAATTCTCTGTCAGACATATTACTTATATCTGTTTTGCTTAGGTCTCGTGCTGTGGTGTGGTCCTTTCATTTGGGACATATTCCTTTGTCTCCTCATTTTGTCTGACTCTGCTTCTGTGTGTTAGGAAAGTTAGCGATGTCTTTTGCTTTTGAAAGTAACAGGCTTATGAAGAGGTCCTGTAGTGCCCTGTCATACAGTGTCTTTTGTTCCCCAGGGTCTGGTACTCCATGGAGTGTCTCCTGTGTGTGTTGTATGTCCCTTGCTGTTGAGTCCCGGCCTTTTTTTCTTTCAGTCCAGTTATCTGCAGTAGCTTTCTTTTCCTATTGTGGGCAGTGTTTGGTCCCTCAATGGTTGGGGCATGATGTTTTAACAACGTGTATGTTGATCTGCTTTCGAAATGTGACATGCTGCCACCACTGCTGCTGGAACCAAGGCCTGCGAAAGATGAGATATTAATGGGGTTTGTGCCTGCGTTCTGGGGGAAGTGGCCCACAGCACCAGGACTGAGGCAAACATGACTAGGAGGGGCACATGGGGGGTGGGGCTTGGTGTAAGCAAGTTAGGCAGTGTCAGAGCAGGTTGGTGCAGGTGGCCATATGTTTATCCTGGAGGGTGGGAGAGGAAAGTGGTACATGCCAGTTCCTTTGTTCCTGGGGTTGGGGCCTCCCTGCACTCCGTCTCTGCAGGATATGCTCTGAGATGAGTAAACAACTCTCCCATCTGCCCCTGGCATTTTTCAAATTGCTGCTTCTACACTGTATCTCTTTGCTGGCTGTTTAAGGGTGGGGACTCAGATTCCTAACATCCTCCAAGCTGAACCCCCCAATTTAAAAATTCCAGGCTTTAAATCCCACTGATTGTAAGAACTCACAGGATTCAGCCAATGTTGCTTTCAGAGCCAAATGTTACAGGGATTTGTCTTCCCTGTGTGAGCTTCGCAATGAGAGAGTTAGTATCCTGTCCTTCACAACCCCGGTTTCCTCTCCAGCATGGATGATGGCCATGGTCCCTTTGGTTCCCAAACTACATCTTCATCATTCCTACCTTCTTCAATGTGACCTCTTCTCTCCCTTTAGCTTGTTCTGCTTGTCTTGGGTTGTTTTTTGGGTTATTTATGCTGATGTGAGTATTGTCTAGTTGTATCAGATGAGGCAATCTTAGGGTCCTCCTACTCTGCCGGCCTCCCCCACTCTTTTACTTTCAATCTTTAAGTATACTTATAGATTGTGGCTCCTGCAAGCAGCGTATACTTGCTTTATTTGGTTTTTACAGATTTGAATAACCTGCTTTTTAATTACTTAGATCATTTACATATAATATACTTTTGACTATATTTGGGTTTAACTCTTCTATCTTACTGCTTGTTGTATATTTATTTCACTCATTCTGTATTCCTTTTTCTCTCCTTACTTCTTTTGGATTAATCAAATATTTATTATCTATACTCCTCCTCCCTTTTGGCTTATTGTGATTTTTTCACTATTCTTTTAGTAGTTAACCTATGAATCACAACATGCATCCTTGATTTATTAGAGTGTAGTATTCATTGCTTTTTTTTTTTTTCTTTTTTGAAAGGGAGAGGGAGGAGGTGAGGGGCAGAGGAAGAGAGAGAAAACCCTAAGCAGGTTTCATGCGCAGTGTGGGGACCGACACAGGTCTTGATCTCATGACCCTGAGATCATGACTTGAGCTGAGATCAAGAGTCGGTTGCTTAATTGACTGAGCCACCAGATGCCCCATATCCATTACTTTTATCCCTTCCAAAATAACATTGGTATCACAAAATAATATACTCTCTTTGTCTCTTTCCAGCCTTTGATATTATTGTCAGGCATTTTAATTTTACAGACATTTTAAATCCTATGCAAAATTGGTGTTGTTGTTTTATATAGTAATATTTACTTAAATTTACCCACATTGATCATTATCCCTTTTCTCATTTCCATGTTTCCATCTGGGATCATTTTCATTCAGCCTAAGTTTAATTAAAAAAAAAAAAATAGGTTCCACAACCACAGTAGAGCACTACATGGGACTTGAAGTCACAACCCCGAGATCAAGATCTGAGCTGAGGTCAAGAGTTGGATGCTCAACTGACTGACGGAGCAACCCAGGTGCCCTATGATTCTGTATAAGTTTACTGTAGGTTTAAAGATAATTAATCTTCTTAGTTTTAAGACAATTGCATCTTAAAACATCTTTGTTTCATCTTTTTAAAAAAACAGCTTTATTGAGGATGTTTACTTAATCATAAAATTCACCCATTTAAACTGTACATTTCAGTGGTTTCTAGTATATTCAAAGATGTACAAGCATCACCACAATCCTATTTTAAAATATTTCTATCACCCCAAAAAGATCCCTTGTGCCTTTTTGCCCTCACTTCCCATTCTCACGGCTCGTGCCAGGAAATCAGTAGTCCACTGTCTCTACAGATTTGCCTTTTCTGAAAATTTAATGGATATGAACTCCTATAATATGTGGTTTCTTGTGTCTGGCTTTTTCCACGTAGCATGTTTCAAAGGTCCAGTCAGTGTGTATCAGTTCACTCCTTTATCACAACAGAATTCTGTTGTGTGGATATGCCACAATTTGTCTACTCACTTGTCAGGTGATAACGTTTGGATTGTTTCTACTTTTTGGCTATTATGAATAATGCTGCTGAGCACTTGCATACACATCTTTGTGTGGACAAGTTTTCATTTCTCTTACGCATTTACTCAGAAGTGGAATTGCGGGTTCATAAGGTAAATTTATTTTTTTTTTTAATTTTTAAAGATTTTATTTATTTGACAGATAGAGGTCACAAGTAGGCAGAGAGGCAGGGAGAAGCAGGCTCCCCACTAAGTAGAGACCCTGCTGTAGGGCTCAATCCCAGGACCCTGGGATCATGACCTGAGCTGGAGGCAGAGGTTTTAAGCCACTGAGCCACCCAGGTGCCCCAAGGTAAATTTATCTTTTAACTTAAGAAACTACCTATTTTGGGGGTGCCTGGGTGGCTTAGTCATTAAGTGTCTGCCTTTGGCTCAGGTCATGATTCTGGGGTCCTGGGATTGAGCCCACGTTGGGCTCCCTGCTCAGCAGGAAACCTGCTTCTCCCTCTCCCACTCCCCCTGCTTGCGTTCCCTCTCTCCCTGTGTCTGTCTCTGTCAAATAAATAAGTAAAACATTTTTAAAGTGCCTATTTTCCACAGTGGCCGTATCACTTCACATTCCTGCTAGTAAGGAATCACTTAGTGTTAAGGTTAAGGAATCACTAGTGTTAGGGTTCCAGCATCTGCACAACCTCCCCAGCACTTGTTTCTATGTATCTTTTATTTTATGTATCTTTTCTATGGTTTTTCTAGTGGGTGTGAAGAGATAACTTATTATGGTTTTAATTTGCATTTCCCTGATGTTGAGCATTTCCCTCCAAGGGCTTCTTTTATTGGTGCCTTTCATCAGTTTTGGAAAAATTCTTAACCATAGTTTCTTTGAATGCTGCTTTCTCATCCGTTCTCAGATTGCAGTTACGTGTATGTAGACTTTTGCACCATGTCTGTTGGTGTGTTTTATGGGGTTTTTTGTACTTTTCTTTTTTCTTAAGATTTTATTTATTTCACAGAAAGCACAAGCAGGGGGAGCTGCAGGCAGAGGGAGAGGGAGATGCAGACTCCCTGCTGAGCAGAGGCCCCGACACAGCTCAATACCAGGACCCTGGGATCATGACCTGAGCTGAAGACAGAGTCTTAACTGACTGAGCCACCCAGGCACCCCCTGTACCTTTCCTTTATACTTTAGTCTGGATAGTTTCTATTGACCTACACTCACTAATCTTTCTTTACCTGTGTCTGGTTGGTAGTTATCCCATACATAAAGTTCTCTATATATCTGTTATAGAATTCCCACTTGATTTTTTATAGATTCCAGTTCTATGGTGATAATACTCACTGTTGGTTCATATTTTATTGGCTGTGTCAATCTTGGTTATTTCAAAGTCCATGTCCGGTCACAGTCCATTGTGTGAATTCCCTGTGTGGGTATGTTTCTCTGTAATATTTGATCTTAAAAAAATATTTGAGAGAAAGGGGAGCAGAGGGAGAGGGACAAGCAGACTCTGCTCAGTGTAGAGCCTGATGCAAGGCTCAGTCTCACAACCCTGAGATCATGACCTGAGCCAAAATCAAGAGTCAGATGCTTAACCAACTGACCAATCCAAGCACCCATAGATCTGTTTCTCTTTTCGTTCTATTTCCTGGTATGTTTGGTAAGTTCTGATGAGAAACTGGGGATTGTATATGAAAAACAGTAGAAGCTGTGGATGAAATTACTTTTTCCAGAAAGGATTCACAATATCCTCTGACAAATAACGAGAGCAGGGACACCTCAGTCCAATCAAGACTGGTATTTTTCCTGGCTGGACTTCAGATGTGATAAAGTCGACTACCTTTAGTACACCTCAGTTTCTAGATGCAGCCTTTCAGGGATCACAGTGAGAGCCTGAAGTTTTGAGAGGCCTCCCTCCTGAGGTCCTTAGGTGGTTTTGTTTTTCCGGTGTTGTGAGTCTAATGAATGCTTCGCTGTACCCACCTTCCTTCCTTCCGTGAGCAGCAGGCAGAGGGAGAGGGAGACGCGGGCTCCCGGCTGGGCGGAGGGCAGAAGGCACACCGGTACCCCACGAAGCCACTAGGCACCCCTCTGCTGCGCTCTTCGCCTGCATGTTTTTTCCCTTAGTTTCTCACCTGACACAACATGGAAATTCGTGAATACCCGAGAAGACAGCTAGCCTAGATCACTTCCCTACATGTCCTTTCTCCCAGAATCTTTGCACCGTGGGTGTTAGTTGCCTTAGAAACTCTCTAGTGACTTCGAATCGATGTAGCTTGTGTTTGTTCAGCCTTTTTTCTTTTTAGTGGCAGAGTGTTACAAGCTCACCTGGCAGAGCTGAGACAGAAGGATAGAACAAGTTATTTTTAAACCCAAATTCTAGATGTTTTCTCTGATGGTATTTTTTTTTCTGTTTATTAATTTATTTGGGACCAGGAAAAAAAATGTGTAGTATATTGAATAATCACCTTTATTGAGAACTTTTTGGTAACGTAGCTGGGGTTGTCACGGACAACTGAGGCCCTACCGTTACACGTGTATAACGTCACTCCCCAGCCCTCAGAATAAGTTGCTGTTCTACTTTGTGTAATAATTGGTCTCAGTGAAATTGAATTCCAGGATCTCATTATGTAGAGCCTACCTATTTCTAGTGCAATTAAAAAAAAAAGTTAGTGTTAATTTTTCACTTTGACAGACAGGATCAACCCCCCAGCCTCCCCACATGCTGTCTGCTGAGAACGCCGATCACCAACAGTCAGTCATCTTGTTCTCCAACTTTCCCCGCCACAGGCGTTCTCTCGGGGCTGCAAATCTTTGGGCTCAGATCTCTTCACACTTAAAAGTGGTGCCTCCCTATGGCAGGAAGTGACAGGGGACCCTTCTCTCCGTCCGTATGGCACCGTTGAGCTTCCTTTGACCTCTCTTATCCTGACTTGGATTTGAATCCCCGTGTTTGCGTGTCTGCTCACATGTCTCACCTGCTGCCCGCACTGGCTTTCAGCAGCGGCTACAAGCCCGGCCCAGCGTTCTTCTGCTCCCGGGGGCCCAGGTCTCCCCTTCCAGGAGCTCCCCAGGCACATGATCTTGGCTCTGAGCACACCCCCTGCTCGGCATTTGTCACGCCTTGTACTTCCAAGTTGGAAATAGAAGTGTCAGCTCTATTTTACTATTTAAAATTGTTTTGTATTAAATACACATTCTTATTGTTAGACGTATGTTTAGGCAGAGCTATATGTCAACATAAAACTGTGAAAATTATTAATTATTTTTTATACATAACTATTTTCCTGAGAACTGAAGTGTAGGATTTTTTTCTTTTTCTTTTTTTTTTTTTTTTTTTTTAGTACGTAAGCTCTAACAGCCAGTGGGGCTTGAAATCACGACCCTGAGATCAAGGATGTTCTATCAGCTGAGCCAGCCAGGCACCGCCCCCAAAATGCATTTTTTTTTCCTGTTCTTTGTATTCAAAAACGCCAAATTTGAGATAAAATTAACATTGAGTTTAAACCTACCAGAGATTTCCTTCTAGCTGTCACTCATTTTTAGTGGTCTGGGGCTTATTTTAATATCTAATTAAAAGCCAGATCAAAACAAAGAAAAACCAAAATTGTTACCCTGTCCTTCAATCTGCTGTTTCATTTATTTTTTTTAAAGATTTTATTTATTTACTTGACAGACAGAGACCACAAGTAGGCAGAGAGGCAGACAGAGAGAGAGGAGGAAGCAGGCTCCCCACTGAGCAGAGAGCCCGATGTGGGGCTCGATCCCAGGACCTTGAGATCATGACCTGAGCCAAAGGCAGAGGCTTTAACCCACTGAGCCACCCAGGTGCCCCTAATCTGCTGTTTTAGAAAGAGATTTTGGTGAACCCAAGTTACTGTGCCTTTATACCAGTGTCTTACTTGGAACAACACTTCACAGGATTCACACTCAAATGTTTGAAGTCGTATTCATGACTGACACAGGAGATATTAATGGTTCATGGACTGATAGCTTTTTTGTTCTACCAAGTTACAATGGATCTCAGAAGGTCATTTTTACTGATTGTTAAAATTCACAATCTGTAATTATATTGTTGTCCCACTGGGTAGAGAGCAAAGGCTTTCCTTATTCACACTGGATCTCCCATGCCCCGTATAGCACGGGGCACAGGAGAGGCACTCCGTGTTTGAGAATGAACAGTACGCCTCTTCTTTCTCTCCCCTTCCAAGTGTCCATTTATGTATTGTCTGTGGCTATTTCAGTGCCACAAGAGAGTTGAGTGTTGTGACAGATGCAGTTAGCTAACTAAATGGAATGTCTGCTTTTTGGAAAATTTGTGATCCCTTGCTTTACGTCATAGTAATCAGGATACACCTCATGGCCAAGTATGCTTCTGGGCATTTTCATCCTTTGGGTTAGGTTTCTCTTTATCACAGAATTCTTCTTCTTTCCTATATTTTAATATTTGCCTGTTCCACTCATTCTAGTATGGGCCTCCTGATAGGGAGTGCTCTAATTTTATTTGAAAATAACTTTCACTTTTTTCCTTAAAGGATACTTTTGCTAAGTACAGTATTCTAATATGGCTATTTTTTACTTGGAATATATACATGTTCTCTTCCAGCTTCCACTATTTTTGTTAGGTCATCCGGAAGTTGAACTGTGGCTCCTTTAAAGCTAATATGTTCCTCCCTGTCTTGCCATGGCTACTCCTTACCTTTGCTTTAGTTTTCAGCAGTTTACCATAATGTGCCTCGATGTGGTTTTCTCTGGCATATTCTGCACGGGGTTAGTGGTGCTTTCAAATCTGTTGTTCGATGTCATTAGTTCTGGAAACTTTCTACCCCGTAATTTTACACATACAATTGGCTTTTTCTTCTCTCCTTCAAGAGAATTACATATGCCATTTTGCTTCTTTTCAGTTATAGCTAATCTGTTGTTAAAGCCACTTACCAAGTTTGTAATTATCTCTTATGATGCCTTTCAGTTCCAGCTTTTCCATTTTGTAGATTTTATTTGTCGGGGGGCGGGGGGAGAGAGACTGAGAGCACAAACGGGGAGCGGGAGCGGGAGCGGGAGCGGAGCGGGAGCGGGAGCGGGAGAAGCAGGCTCCCTGCAGGGAGCCCATTGCAGGGCTGGATTCGAGGACCCTGGGATCATGATGAGCCAAAGGCAGGCAATTAACCGACTGAGCCACCCAGGCGCCCCAGCTTTTCCATTTTAAATTCAATTTCTACTTTTGGCTAAGATTCTCAATTTTTAAATTCCCTTGACCATGTTAAAGATAAGTTATTACAAAATCTGTTTCTGATAGCTCCTTTATTTGGATCTTGTATGTTCCTTTCCATGGTATTTTTCAGTTTTGAATTATGTTTGGTTTCCTTGTGTACCTGGTTATTTGTGTGCCCTGATTTTTACATGTCAAAATTATAATAAAAGGGGTGCCTGGGTGATCTCAGGGTCCCGGGATTGAGCCCCGCTCTGGGCTCCTTGCTCAGCTGGGAGCCTGCTTCTCCCTCTCTGCCTGAATTCCCCCTGCTTATGCTCTCTACCCTCTCTGTCAAATGAGTAAATAATTAAAATTTTAAAAGTTTTTAAAAATTATAATAAAAATGTGAGGCCCAATATGACATTATCTTCTTCCAAGGAGGATGTGTGTGTTTGGTAGACAGCTTAGGGTATCAACAACCCTGGATTACATTAGTGAATTATAATTCAGATATTTAAAAACTGGCCTTCAGTCTGTGGAAGTTTCTGGTAGTCATTATTTCTAAGCCAACTCAAAGCCTTGGGTAGTTATTCAAGCACCACCTACTTGATCCTTCTTGATACCGGTTTTGTTTCCCACTTGCACTGCATGGTTTAAAAAAAAAAAAATCAAATGTTCAGTTTCTCAGGCCCTTAGCCATCTTTCTGGAATCTACACATATTCATTCTTAGGGGACAAATTGTCCCAAATGCCAGGCTCTTTTTCTGGTTTGTTTTCTCCTGGCTATTTCCTCAGTGATTTAATTCCTCAGGACTTCTGGGTTTCTAGGACCTGTATTTCTTAGTCCAGCATTTGTAGAATTAGGAGGCGAACTCTGTACGGATGCTGGCGTGTACCACCCAGAACCCCGTCCATGAAGCAGCAGCTCTTTCCAGAGGCGCTGGCAACTGACTTCTCCCGGAAGCGGATGTTTTCTCTGGAAATGGCTCTCAGTTTATGGCAGCTGCCTTGCCTGGGAGGACTGCTAATTTCTAGCAGAGTCTGAACCAAATGCTGAGGTGGGGTATGTCTCAAACCACAGTGCCTTACTTAATTCCAGGCTTTGTGGAGGGTCATTTCAGCTTGACAGCTAAAGATCTGAAAGGGAAATCTGTTGAAACTTCATAATGGTTCAACTTTTCCCTCTGCCCATTTCTGCATCCCCGATTTCCTTACAGGTTTTGTTTGGAGTCCCTCCCAATGTAAACAAATTCCAGTAAGCCGACTTTACGTGTCTGTTTAATTTCTTTTCATATAACCATTATTATTTCTTTTTCGTTATATTTAACTCCTTTTGGGGGGAGAAAAGTTAGTGTTGGGATAAGTAGAGCATTTGGGAGAAGTAATATACTTTGGCCATGACAGAAGCAATTAAGATAAGATACACTGTTTTTTGCCTCAGGGTGCAATCTTTACTTTGTGTTTCACATTCACTTTTTAAAAAATTGAGATATAATTGACATATAACATTATATTCGTTTCAGTTATATGACACTAAGATTGGATTTTGCTCAGAACAACTCTAGTTAATATCCATCCACATACACTTACAATTTCTTTGTAATGCGAACTTTTACAATTTACTCTTAGCAACTTTCAAATAAACAATACAATATTGTTAGCTATAGTCACCACGCTGTATATTACATCCCCATGACTTATAACTAGAAGTTTGTACCTTTTGATCACCTCACTCATTTTACTCACCCATCTGTTCTCTGAGTTCAGATTAAAAAAAAAAAAAATTACACATGGGGCACCTGGATGGCTCAGTGGGTTAAAGCCTCTGCCTTCGGCTCAGGTCATGATCCCAGGGTCCTGGGATCGAGCCCCGCATCGGGCTCTCTGCTCGGCAGGGAGCCTGCTTCCTCCTCTCTGCCTCCTCTTCCTGCCTCTCTGCCTACTGGTGATCTCTCTCTGTCAAATAAATAAATAAAAATCTTTAGAAAAAAAATTACACATATAAGCAAGATCATATGGTATTGTCTGACTTATTTCAGTTAGCATAATTTATGCACTCAAGGTCCATCCATGTCTTACATATAGCAAGATTTCCTTTCTTTTTATGGCTGAATAATATTCCATTGTGTGTATATGTGTATGTATACACACACACACACTTTTCCATCCATTGATGAGCACGTAGGTTGTTTCCCTATCTTGGCTGTTATAAAGCTGCAATGAATATGGCAGTGTAGCTATCTTTTTGAGTTACTGTTTTTGTTTCTTTTGGATAAGTGTTCTGCTCATTTTTAATCAGATTTTTTTTTTTTTTTTTTTGAGTTGTAAGAGTTCTCTATGTATTTTGGGTGTTAACCCCAAAGCAAATGATTTGCAAATATTTTCTCTCACCTTAAAGTTGCATTTTTATTTTAAGATTTTAATTATTTATTTTGACAGACAGTGAGAGAGGGAACATAACCAGGGGGAGTGGGAGAAGCAGGCTTCCCGCGGAGCAGGGAACCTTATTCAGGGCTTGATCCAGGACACCGGGATCATGACCCCAGCCGAAGGCAGACATTTAACTGAGCCACCCAGGAGCCACTGTAAGTTGCATTTTCATTTTGTCAGTTTCTTTCACTGTGCAGAAGCTTAGTTCGATGCTATCACACTTAGTTTTTGTTGCTATTGCCTTTGCTTTTGTTGTCAGATATAGAAGATTATTGTCAAGACTGATGTTAAGATTATCACTGATGTTCTAGGAGTTTTATGGCTTTAGCTCTTATGGTCAGGCCTCAATCTATTTTGAGTTAGTTTCTACATATGGTGTGAGACAGTGGTCCAGTTTCATTCTTTTCCATATAGCCATCCAGTTTAAGCAACACTATTTAATGGAGAGACTGTCCTTTATCCATTATATTCTTGGTTTCTTTGTTGTTGGTTGACCATGTATGCGAGTTATTTCTGGGCTATTTGGTTCCATTGATCTGTGTGTCTGTTTTTATGCCAGTACCAGATTATTTTGATTACCGCAGCTTTGTAACATAGCTTGAAATAAAAAAGCGTGATGCTTCCATCTTTGTTGTTCTTTCTCAAGACCGCTTTGGCTAGGGGAGCCTGGCTGCCTTAGCTGGTGGAGCTTGTGGCTCTCAAACCCTGGATTGTGGGTTGGAGTCCCATGTGGTGTGTGATTACTTGAAAATAAAATCTTAAGATTGCTTTGGCTATTTGGGGTTCTTTAGTGGTCCAACATAAAATTTGGTATTATTTCTAAGAAAAACGCCACTGGAATTTAGATAGGGATTATACTGAATCTGGAGATTGTTTTGGGCAGTAGTGTGGACATCCTAGCAGTATTTTTCCATTTCAAGAGCATGGAATATCTTTTCATCTATTTGCCTTCAATTTCTTTCATCAGTGTCTTATCGTTTTCAGTGTACAGGTTTTTCCCCTTTGGTTAAACTCCTATTTTGTTCTTTTTGATGCAAATATAAATAGGATTAAGAAATTTCTCTGATAGGGGTGCCTGGGTGGCTCAGTGGGTTAGAGCCTCTGCCTCTGGCTCGGGTCGTGATCTCAGGGTACTGGGATTGGGCCCCGCATTGGGCTGTCTGCTCAGTAGGTAGCCTGCTTCCCTCTCTCTCTGCCTACCTGTGATCTCTCTCTCTGTCAAGTGAATAAATAAAAATCTTTAATAAAAAAAAAAAGAAATTTCTGATAGTTGATTGTTAGTGTATAGAAATACAACAGATTTCTGCATGTTGATTTTTGTACCCTGGAACTTTATTGAATTTTATTATTTTTAATAGTATTTTGGTCGAGTCTGACTTGGATGACTTTCCCTTTCCCAAAGCCTAATTGCTGTGGTTAGGGCTTCTAATACTAGGTGGATAAAAGTGAGGAGAGTGGGCGTCTTTGTTTTGTTTCTGATCTTAGGAGGAAAAGCTTTCAATTTTTTACTATGTTGGCTGTACACTTGTGGTATATGACCTTTATTATGTTGAGGTACATTCCTGCTAACCCACTGTTTTTTAGAATGGATATTCAATTCAGTTGGATGTTTTTTCTTCATCTATATTAAGGTGACCTTATGATTTTTATCCTCTATTAATGAGATGCATCATGACTGATTTCCAGGTATTGAGCCATCCTTGCATCCCTGGAATAAATCCCACTTATGATAAATGATCCTTTCACTGTTGAATTTGTTTTGTATTTGGTAGAGCTTTTTGCAGTTATGTTCATCAGGATACTGGCCTATAATTCTTTTGTGGTGTCCTTTTCCAGTTTAATACCAGGGTAATGCTGGCCTTATGAAATGAAGTATTCCTTTCTCTTCAATTTTTTAAGAGTTTGAGAAGGATTAGTTAGAAATTATTCAGATGTTATTACTTAAATGTTTTATAGAATTCACAAGTGAAGCTGTTTGGTCCTTAACTTTTATTTGATTTTTTAAAAAAGATTTTATTTATTTATTTGATAGAGATTACAAGTAGTCAGAGAGGCAGGCAGGGAGAGAGGAGGAAGCAGATTCCCTGCTGAGCAGAGAGCCTGATGCGGGGCTTGATCCCAGGACCCTGAGACCATGACCTGAGCGGAAGGCAGAAGCTCAGGTCACCTCATGATCCCATCCCATCAGGTCACCCACTGAGCCACCCAGGTGCCCCTGCTGAGATGTTTTTAATGAGTGATTCAATCTCCTTACTAGTAATTGGCCCCTTCAGATTTCCTATTTCTTCATGATTCAGATTTGGTAGGTAGTATATTTTTAGGAATTTTCCATGCCCTCTAGGTTGCCTGATTTGTTGTACTCTGTTCATAGTAGTCTCTTAGGATCCTTTGTATTCTGGTGGTCTATTGGTTGTAACAACTTCTTCCTCATGTTTGATTTTGCATCCTGTGTCCTCAGTCTAACTAAAGGTTTGTCAATTTTTCTTTAAAAAAAAAAAAAAAAAAGGCTCTCAGATTCATTTTAGTTTCTATTTCATGTATTATTCCACTTTGATCTTTATTTCCTTCCTTCTACTAACTCTGGGCTTTATTCCTTTTTGTAGTTTCTTGAGGTGTAAAATTAGGTTGAGAGCTCTTGTTTCTTGATCCCAGCACTGAATGCAGTGAACTTTTGGTATATCCCTTAAGTTTTGGTATGTTGTGTTTCCACTTGTCTCAAGGCCTTTTCTCTCCTTTCTTATTTGACCCATTGGCTGTTCAGGAGCATGCTATTTAATCTCCCTATATTTGCAAATCTTCTAGTGTGCTTCATCTAATTTTCTAGTTTCATATTATTGTGGTCAGAAAAGATACCTGATATTTCAATTTTCTGAAATTAAGACTTTTTTTGGTCGTACATGTGATCTTGGAGAATTTTCCATGTGTGCTAAAGAAAATGTGTATTCTGTTGCTTTCAGAAGGAATGCTGTGTATATGTCTGTAAGGCCAATGTTTCCATATTGGTTTTCTGTCTGAATGGTCTATTTCTTGATGAAAGTGGGGTATTAAAGTCTGCTACAATTACTGTATTGCTGTTTCTCCCTTTATGTCTGTTAATATTTGCTTTATGTGTTTAGGTGCTCCTATGATATTTATGAATGTTCTATCCTCTTGTTGGACTGACATCTTTATCATAATGTAATACCTCTTTTTCTTTGATAACAGTGAATACTATGCTGGGGGAAAAGAGAAATTTCACCTTTAATTTAGTCACTGAACTTTACAAGTAGCACTGAGGACATTTCTAAAATCATGAACATTAGCTGGAAAAGAGTCAAGTCAGTAAAGAGCAATTCCTGGGGCACCTGCCCGTGTTTATGGCTACTGTGCAATCTTGGCCAAGTCACAACCTTTCAAGGCCTGGGTTTATCCATCGTTTAAGATCAGAAGATTTTCGGGATGCCTGGGTGGCTCAGTTGGTTAAGCTGCTGCCTTCGGCTCAGGTCATGATCCCGGCGTCCTGGGATCGAGTCCCACATCGGGCCCCTTGCTCAGCGGGGAGCCTGCTTCTCCCTCTGCCCCTGCCTGCCATTCTGTCTGCCTGTGCTTGCTCTCCCTCTCTGATAAATAAAATCTTAAAAAAAAAAAAAAAATCAGAAGATTTTCTTCTAAAATTCCATAAATTATTACCTATTTTACAAACCTATAGGTTACTTATGACATATGGCATATTTTAGGAATTATTTTTTAAAAACCTCTTTATTATCCTCTTCCAGAAATGCAGCAGGATCCCTAAACCCCACACACTGAAAAGGCAAAGCACGAAGACCAGCCCTGTTTGTACTGCCGCCATAGCTGCAGAGGAATGTCTGGCAGCAAGAAATGAAATGTGTTTCAGTCACTACATGGCTGTAGCTACACGTGGAGATTTCTCGGCCAGGTTTTTAAATCTGAGTTAAGGTAATAAAAACCAGGAAGTTTTTTGCTCTGCATTAAGACTCCATTGGTGTGTCTGAGCTCCTGCTCCCAAAAGGGCCACTAATAGATGAACTTCTCGTATGGCCAAGCACAAGCCTCTCTCGTCTTCCAAATGCTTCATTTACTAAAACACAAATAAACAGTTAAGAAGTTACCAGGTCAGAAAATTAAGAACCTATGATATAAAATACAGAGACGCAGAAATGAACAAGGATGGTTCTCTGCCCTAGTGTGGAAGTTTTATGAAACTATATTTAACACCTTATCAACGGGAAATGAAATAACCAACAGAGAAGTCCAGATTAACATTCTGAATGAAGTTAACCGTGTTTTAAATTGGTCTGCTATTTAACTTACTTTGCCTTGTCCTGGTTTTAATCCACCTTGATAAAGTGACTATTTTCTTTCATTAACCAGCAGAAAACTTTTTTGGATTTAAAACCCTTTTTCTACAAGGAAGACTGAGGGATCAGAAGAGCTACATCTTCTGTGTGTACAGGACAAGCCAGACAACCTCAAGGTAATAAATAAGCAACCAGGTTCTCCTGAAGTCTTCGGAGAAGAGGGGTCCCTTAAGGAAAGCTGGATTTTGGGGGAAGTAGTTGAGAAAAGGTGGATTATTCACACTGGGAAGGGGAGGGCTGTTCTTAGAAACCATGTTATATTTCCTTCTAGCTTTCCCATAAATTCAAATTTTGTCAAGTATTTAAAAAATAATCTACATTTAAATTGTGAAGACAAATTTGTGAACATGAACATCTCCAAATTACATGTGATCTTGTCTATTTCCCCAAGCGGACTACATTACAGGATGAACACCAGATCTACTTATTGTATTCAAGCCACACATTTTTCTCGTTTAGAAAAAGGGAATTAAAATTCTTACCTGATGAGACCGTGCTTATATCCCAGACCCGAAGCCCTTCTTTCTGACCTCCAAAGGCATAAATAAATGGCAAATCAGGGCAACAGGAAGAACAGAACAGAACTCCCTAGGAAGAGGAAAACAGATGGTCAGTCCTTCCAGAAAGCCCCAATGTAAACCCCTGCTCCTATCTACATATATTTGAACCAACTCACCAGTATCTCTTACGTCTCTTGCAGAGTCTTACAAGACAAAGCCATGTAAGTTCAGCACGATGGCCATTCTGTGAGGATGTATGCACTCTGACTACTGAGGTCTCTAATCTCAGTTTTCCCAGAAGCTTTTATTTCCTTTTTTTTTTTTTAAAGATTTTATTTATTTATTTGACAGACAGAGATCACAAGTAGGCAGAGAGGCAGGCAGAGAAAGAGAGAGCAAGGAGGAAGCAGGCTCTCCGCGGAGCGGACAGCCCGATGTGGGGCTCGATCCCAGGACCCTGGGATCATGACCTGAGCCAAAGGCAGAGGCTTTAACCCACTGAGCCACCCAGGCGCCCCTTTTATTTCCCTTTTTAAGCAATGATGTTACTGTAGGTCACCATTAAATCATTTTTTTAACTTCTGAATTTTTTTTATGCTTATTACTAATACATATGCATTATAGAAAACAAACACAAAGTATAAAAATCAGTAAGATAATACTGTTTAAATTTAAAATCTTATTCCAAAACATAAACATTTAAGCATTTAAATATAAGTGGGAGATAGTACTATATAATTGCATCTGTAACTTACTTTCCCCACAAATATTTATACAAACAGATGCACAGTGTTCTGTATCTACAATTATACTAACTCAGTGCCTGACATATAGTAGGTGCTCAATAAATATTTGCTAAATGAATTCTGGTTATTTCTAAATTTTTTGCTACTACATAGTAATCCATTTCGGTGTAGTCAAAACTAGTTATGCAAAGATGTAGTGATAGATAAACTGACCCTAACAGCTACAGTGCCCTAAAGGTCCAAGCTTTCCTGGGATGGGCCCCAATTTGGAGTTAAAAAAAGAAAACCATGGCCATTCTCCTCAAGTCCTAGAAAATCTCTTTCCATCCTTCTTCCCAAACAACTGTTCATTGTGTCTGTTAGGAAAGGAACCAGATAAGGACAATTTTAGAGGATCTTAATGACTCACAAACCTCCCACCAAGTTTGACTAAGCTCAAAATGAACCTCCCAGCAAACCCATATTCTTTAATGCAGTGATTCCTAGGGAAAGACAATACAGGTCAGAAACAAACAAAAAAGCTGAAAAGGAAGATGCCCAGATAAATTCTTACCATTTTCATGTCCCTAGAGTGAACCAGACTTGGCCTGTCTCCTAATATGTCCCAGATCTTCACATACTTGTCTGCTGATGCTGTCACAAGACAGCCCTTGATTTGACTACTTAGATCAAGACCTAAAGGAAGAGATTAGTTCAGCCTCTGAAATGTAGATTTACTTCATCGTAAGTTAATAGAAATGAAACACTATTTGGGCTCACCGGAAATTTCATCATTGTGTGCATTAAGTGTAAAAATTGGCTTATCTGAACGTGCATCCAAATTATACACAAAGCCGTCATCCGTACTGGCCTGGAAAGAGGAAAAGACAGTCAAGGTCATGCTACATGGCAAGAAAATTTAGCAATGGGTAAGCAGTGTAAATTATAGTAGAAACCAGCTATTTACCTGAGGAGCTTATTTAAAACAAACAAACAAACAAAAAACAAAAAACCCACGAAAAATTTCCTGGGGTATAAGCGGGATTTGTCCCTGCATGGATTAATGCAGCTGGTGCGTGTACCACGCAGTGGGCATGAGGATGAAACTTTGGTGGTGGTGCGGGCGAGGCTGAGAGATGGGCTAGCTGAGGTCACGTCCAAGGGAACAGAGGCCTGGGAAGCACAGCCTTTACGGTACAGGCAGAGGGAACCAGAGAGAGAGGGTATAATATAGGTCGTCAGGGGAGCAAAGAAATAGCGCTTCTGAAGAAAGCAACAAAGGTCAACATTTGGCAGCGAGGCTTCATGAGTAAGGGAGGCAGATTACGGTGGATTGTTACACTCCCAAGAAAGGGGAGAAAAGAAGGAGCCAAGAGACAGACCTAGTCTAGGATAGGAGAGAGGCTTGGCCTGTGTGCCAGCTGAGGGCAACAGCCACGGCAGGAAACGAGGGGAAAAAGGAACAAGTGAGAAGTCTTAATGGCTGGGCCGCGAAGAGGACAAGAGGACAGAGGGCTCATCACGGGAGCCTGGCGTGAAGGAGGCAAACCATTTAATTGTAATCACTTTCCATTTTCCTAAATATCTGTGATTTTAGTACCAATGAAAACTTGTTAGCGAATAACCTCAGAAATTATGTGTGCTTCAGTGCTGAGAGCCAAATTACAACACAACATTCAAATACCACTGGCACTTCACTCCTGATAACCATAAAAGGGAATCTGGCTTCAGGCGACACAGCTGGGAACAGCAATGTGCCTCTGAGCAGAGGGAGACTACATGTGCTCAGAATCAATGTTTCAGGAACCTTAATAAAACTATCCACCGATGGGCGCCTGGGTGGCTCAGTGGGTTAAGCTGCTGCCTTCGGCTCGGGTCATGATCTCAGGGTCCTGGGATCGAGTCCCGCATCGGGCTCTCTGCTCAGCGGGGAGCCGGCTTCCCTCCCTCTCTCTCTGCCTGCCTCTCTGTCTACTTGTGATCTCTATCTGTCAAATAAACAAATAAAATCTTAAAAAAAAAAACCAAGAAACTATCCACTGATTTTAAGAAAGCATTTCTTTCTCTCATTCATAAAGTACTACATATTTTACTTTAGGAAAATTAGGAAATTTATGGATGTACCACAGTTTCTTTAATCTTCTGGATGAAAGCTTGGGTTTTATTTCTCCATGGATTGAAAGGTCTGCAGAATCTTTGGATGCTACACAGAAAACTGTTATCCTATACATATTAAGGATACTTAAACCAAGAACTTAATACTTTTTCCTATCTGGGAGACTGCTATATTAAACAGGCTAGCATTCTCATCACTGAAGCTCCATTTAATTTAAATAAAATCATCTTCTTGGATGAAATTAACTATTAAAAAATATAGATTAGGTATGCTTAATATTTCAAAGAAACACACTAATAATACGATCAAAATCAGGAACTAAAATGTGGCACTTTGAAATGGCTGGAAATTAGCAAAATCATTTACATGTTAACCATCTGTGGCTGCCCCATTATTGTTAAGAGTTTTTTTTAACCCTAAAATCTAACTATTCCATAGTATTAATACAGAAAAAGCAAGGCGATTGGCTGGCTCAGTTGGTAGAGCATGTGACTCTCCATGTCAGGGTTGGGAGTTCAAGGCCCATACTGGGCGTGGAGACTTAAACCCAAAAAACCAAAAAACAAACCCCAACCCTCCCCGCCCCAAAACAAACAAACCTCCACCAGAGAAAGATTCTCTCTACAGTGGAATTAGAGAAGTCATTAGTAACCTAGATAAGCAAAACAGTATGTAGCTTTACCAAAAAATGACAAGGTGAAAAGTGATTCCAAGTCACTCTCTCAATCTGCCCGCTGAATCGCCACATTCGATGGCTTTCATCTGGACTTCGGCAGTCATACAAAGCCACTGACCTGGACAGACAGGCAAAGTTACGGTTTTAAGAGTTCAATTCGTCTATATGTTTTATATTTATTTATAATGAAATGGTAACAAAACAACACTGTGAACTCAAGATCCAATTATATAAAGCCTGTTTTAAGGTTCTAAAATAAAGAAGAAAAGAGGAGTTGATTTTCACTAGCTGGTAGACTCTGGTTCTGTCACTTGAAGGCACTGGTGGCTCTGGATATCACAGCAGACTTGACCGTCTCCAGGCTCAGCCATCCACTCACAAGATGAATCCTCTCTATTTCCAAAAGACTAGGACAACTTTGAATTTTCCTGTTCCCAGCAGTGTTCAGAGCCAGATAATTCATGTCTTAACCACATTTACTCTATAAGCAGGTTACCGTGCTGGGGAAGCCAGTGGATAGACTTTATAATTCTGAATGAATCCGAACTAAAAAATATAACTATTACTCTTCAAAAGAGAAGGAATCAAAATAAAGATTGCAAGTTGGTTTCTGCTTCTACTGGCTCTCTCTCCCACCTTCAGACCCAATCCGCAAAAAGGTGCACACGCATGACTGGAAAACCCCTGTGAGGGACTGCAGTGGGTCTAATTCCTCCCTTCCCCCTCCAGCCACACTCTCTGTCGGGGTTACAGGAATTCTGCCACAAATGCACTCTGTTCCCCACTCCATGTTATCTCTTTCCGCCTAGAAAGTAAGCCAGAAGTATACTAGTTCTGAGCCTAGGTCTAAAGAGGCGTTGGTATCTCTGCTGAAGCGTCTGACCTCACCATGAGAACATGCGGGGGCTAGCCCACTGGTCCCGAGGATATGAAACAAGGAGAGCCCAATCTCCATCGCCCCACCAAAATAAGCCAAGATCTACCAGTTGAACCTAGCCCAGATTAGCTCAATCTTGCAGTGGCATAAGAAATACATGTCTAGGGACGCCTGGGTGGCTCAGTTGGTTAAGCAGCTGCCTTCGGCTCAGGTCATGATCCCAGCGTCCTGGGATCGAGTCCCGCATCGGGCTCCTTGCTTGGCAGGGAGCCTGCTTCTCCCTCTGCCTCTGTCTGCCTGTGCTCTCTCTCTCTCTCTCTCTCTGATAAATAAATAAAATCTTTAAAAAAAAAAAAAAAAAAAAAAAAAAAAAAAAAAGAAATACATGTCTATTGTATGTCTACTCTAAGTCACTGAATTTTGGACAGCCTGCTTTGTAGCAATGGCAAACTCCTATGCCCTCTAAAAATCAAAGCAGTTGCTAGTTAGGAACTACATTATTACAAGAGAACAACATTCCCTTAGAGACCGAAAGGACCAGGGTTGAAAGGGACAAGTGAGTATCACTGCAAATTTAAACACTCAGTATTGTAGTCTGAGCACCAAGTCATACTTTCTGAATTAGAAGATTCAAAACAGCAGCAATAATTCCTGCAGTGTTTTCTTACTTATCATAGGATCCAGAAATCAGAGTCTGTGCTTCAAATGGATGAAACTGCAAAGTCTGGACCTAATAGGAGAAAACATAAATAAACAGATCTATGTTTGTTTGGTTTTGGTACAACTGCTGAGTACTTAAATCCAGAAAATCAATTTGGCAGTGTTTCTATAAATTTTTCCCTTTGAAATTTAGTAGTATTTAGAGAAACAAATGTACTACATAATCAAAAGGACAAACATTTTCAAATAAAAGCAGATACTTTAAAGACAATGCAGGATTTCTCAAGTTGTGTTTGACAGAATACTTACATCCCTCAAATGTTAAATATACTGAGAACAAAAGAGCGAGCAGTCAAACTTACTGGGCAACTCTACATATTCTGACCTATTCTGAAGTCCCCGACTGCACGCTAGGACATCTGACCTCTGAGTTCTGCAACAACAGATCTGTTAAATCCTTTAACCTCATCTGGTGATTGACAGCCCTGTCTCTTTATGGGTCTCTGTAAACATGCTACAAATTACTAATGTTTCCAGTCACTTCATCCATCTCCGCAGTTGGAGCTCTAAGATGAGTAATTCTAACTATCATACTGGGCTCTGTGAGGGTCCAATAAGATAGCATGTCAAAGCACTTTATAATTCACAGAAAGTCATGTATGTTTGGGATTATTGTAGCCAACATTTGTCCCATACTTTTTAGACTCCCTTTTATCCACTCAATCACCATACCTTGTCTGTGTGTACAGCAAGGCTAGCTGCTGGCTTCCCTAAGGACATATCCCACAGAATTACAGTGTTGTCAGCTGATGCACTTGCCAGCACGTTTCTGAGAAAGGGAGGAGACAAATCAGGTGATTGGTTTTAAAGTCAAGAGCACGAAATTTAAGAATTCCATTTTCAATGACATCCAAAAGAATAAGATACTTAAGAATAAATTTAACAAAAGCATTTAAAGTTTACATATTGAAAGCTACAAAAGATTGTTGGAAGAAAGAGTATCAGAATGAAAGGAAAGATATCCCATGTTCATGGATTGGAAGACTTTTTTTAAAAAAGATTTATCTACTTATTTAAGTAATCTCTACACCCAATGCGGGGCTCAAACTCATGGCCCTGAGGATGAAGAGTTGCATGCTCCACCAACTGAGTCACCCAGGCACCCTGATTTAATGTTGTTAAGACAGAAATACTGCTATTTACAGACTGATCTATGGATTTGGCCAATCCCTTTCAAAATCCCTGCAGACTTTTTTTTTTTTTTTTCAAAGAATGGACAAGCTGGTTTTAAATTCATATGGAGGGGTGCCTGGGTGGCTCAGCTGGTTGCATATCCAACACATGGTTTTAGCTCAGGTTGTGATCTCATGGGTCATGGGATCGAGCAGCCCCTCATCAGACTCTGCACTTGGTGTGAGTCTGCTTGGGATTTATTTTCCTCCCTCTGTCCCACCCACTTGCATGTACTTTCTCTAAAATAAATACATCTTTAAAAAAAAGTTCATAGGGAAATGTAAAGGACTCAGAACAGCCAAAATAATCTTGGAAAAGAGAGCAAAGCTGAAAAGTACACAGTATGGATTTCAAAATGGACTGAGAAGCCACAATAATCCAAACAATGTCGTACTGGCTTAAGGACAGACATACCAGTTAACAAAATAGAATGAAGAATAAATAAATCCTTAAATTTATGGTCATTTGTTTCTGACAAAGATGTTAAGATTATTCACTGTTCACTGGGGAAAAGAAAAGTATTATCAACAAATGGCTCAGGGACAATTGGATATCCTCATGTAAAAGAATGAAGTTAGACCTCTATCTCATACGACCTCAAAATAGATCATGGACCTACTAATGTAAGAGCTAAAACTATTAAACTCTCAGAAGAAAACAGGTATAAATCTTTGTGACCCTGGGTTAGGCAATGATATCTTAGGTATGACAAGAAAAGCCTTAGAAACAAAAGACATAAATGAAATGGACATCACCAACATGAAAACCTTTTGTATTGTAAATGAGATCAAAAAAGTGAAAAGACCACGGAATGGGAGAAAATTAGTTGTAAGTCATATCTGATAAAGGACTTGATTCTAGAATATATAAAGAACTCTCAAATAATAAAAAGATAATCTAATCAGAAGATGGGCAAAGAATATGAATGGACATTTCTCTAAAGAAGATCTATAAATAGCAAATGAGCATGTGAAAAGTTGTTCATTAGGGAAATGAAAATGAGAATATGGGATACCACTACATACTCACAGGACAGGTATAACGAAAAAGACAAACAATAGTAACTGTTAGCAAAACAGAAAAATCAGCTACCATGCTGGTGGGAATGGAAATGGTACAGACACTACCATATGGCCTAGAAATTCCACTCCTTAGGGATAGATCCTAGAAAAGAAAAACAGGTCTGTGCAAAAATCTGTCCACTAATATTTACAGTAGCATTATTCATAATAGGCAAAAAACAATCACAAACAAAATGTCTATTAACTGGTGAATAGATACATGAAATGTCATACAAGCATTCAATCAATTAAAAAGGAACGATGTACTAATTAATGCTCCAACAGGATGGACCTTGAAAACATTATACAAAAGTGACAGAATCCAGACACAGAAGGCCACATATTTTATGATTCCTTTTCTAAGAAGGAATGTCCAGACAGTCAAATCCAGAGAGACAGAAAGAAGATTAGTGGCTGACTGGGGCTGGAAGCACAGGAGGAGGAGGAATGACTGTTTATAGTACAGATTTCTTTTTTGGACTGATGAAAATGTTTTGGAATTAGACAGTGGAGATAGGTGTACAATTTTGGGAATACACCCCAAGTCACTGAACTATACACGTTAAAGACTGAATTTCATGATATGTGATTTTATATCTCGATTTTTTTAAACTAGAAAAGGGCATGGGACGCCTGGGTGGCTCAGTTGGTTAAGCGGCTGCCTTCAGCTCGGGTCATGATCCCAGCATCCTGGGATCGAGTCCTACATCGGGCTCCTTGCTTGGCAGGGAGCCTGCTTCTCCCCCTGCCTCTGCCTGCTATTCTGTCTGCCTTTGCTCTCTCTCTCTCTCTGACAAATAAAGAAAATCTTAAAAAAAAAAAAAAAAAAGACATTAAATGCTATTAATAAGAAAAAACAATTTACCTACCTCTTAGGGATCAAGTGATAATAATGTCATTCTACAGGAGAACACAGGCCTCAGAGCCCAGAAAACTTGAAAAGGGGTTCCTGGTGGTGCTGCCATTTACTAATCGTAAGTCTTAGAAGTCAGTCTCACTTCCTTGCCTGCCGATGAGAATGCTACAGCCAACTTCAAAGGGTTACTACTCAAGTACATGGCTGAGTGACCAGAAGACAGTAGGTCCCTGATTAATGTTAGCTGCCTGTCTTTCCTCTTTGTAAAAACAGATATTCCTGGGGGCGCCTGGGTGGCTCAGTGGGTTGAGCCGCTGCCTTCGGCTCGGGTCATGATCTCAGGGTCCAGGGATCGAGTCCCGCATCGGGCTCTCTGCTCAGTGGGGAGCCTGCTTCCTTCTCTCTCTCTCTCTGCCTGCCTCTCAGTGTACTTGTAATTTCTCTCTTTCAAATAAATAAATGAAATCTTTAAAAAAACAAAAAAAAAACAAAAACAAAAACAAAAAAAACCAGATATTCCTGGAACCTCATTCTTCACTATCTGATTTGAAATGGCTGACACAGAATTAAGTCATTAGTGATCATAATATTTGTCTAGAAAATCAATATGCTATTAAAATAAAATGTTGATGGGTTTATTTCTGGAGCATTATTTCCTCAAGAAATACTTCCATTATACAAACTGCTTTCTGTTTTATAACTCACATTTCAGTGACACAGGCAGGGTCTCTTAAGAGGATCATGTATATTATTTGATTCTAATCAATGAATTTCAAATTTCTACCATTAAGTTCCATATACAAGTCATTAATGTTTTAAGTCCTTGGCAGGTCAAAGATTTAATGTTACTTAAATTCCCAATATTTTGTTTATATTCAATGCCTGCCAACAGCAAAAAGTTAAAATTTTACAGTACATTTTTCATCCTAGTCCTTCTCCCAACACTTGAGATTCCTTTCATATTAAAATTCTTAGTGTATCAGGCTTAAAAATAAATTACCAGCCCCTCAAACTCCCGAATGCTGTACTCCCAAGAAGAGTACAACAATAAGAGTATGAATGAGCAGAGAACATGCATGTTGGTCCCGGGAGCATTTTATTTCCCCAACTAGGAACAACATCAATATGTTATTCTTCACGATCCCAAACTTTTCTGTGCACCAGGGCATGTATGGCAAGTATTTAAAAGCACTCGTGTACCTTTTCAGTAAAGAAAGGGGAAAGGAGAACCAAGGTCTGTAATAAGATGGAGAAAGTAGAGGAGTTAAGGAGCAAAGACACGGGTGGCCCTGCAGTCACGAAGGTGTGAGTGCAGACAGGGTGCGGCAGGGGTACTGGTGCTGGCAGCGTCTGCACGGAGCTCGGGAGCTGTGGTTGGGCAAAGGCACTGCTGGATCAGCCGGAAGTGATGAGGAACTGTTCTGCCAGAACAAACTCAGTTACTCAAATTAACAGCTACTATATGTAAGAATTTAGTATACATAATTACCGTGACAGGTCAGATTTATTAACAACTGGGTTCCTAAAAGCAGGGCACACTCATTCCGATCTCTTATTTGTCTGCCCATTAGTTAAGAACGGGCCCAATTCAGATAAAACCTGGGGAAATTTTTAAAAAACAAAACAACACAACAGATTCTTGGGCCCTTGCTCCAGATGTGACTCAATCTTAAGGAGATTAGAGACCAGGAATTTAACCTTTACTTATTTTTTTAAAAGATTTTATTTTTAAGTAATCTCTACACCCAATGTGGGGCTTGAACTCACAACCCTGAGATCAAGAGTCGCAAACGCTACCGAATGAGCCAGCCAGGTGCCCCTCACCAAATGGTTCTAACTCTGAAGAGGTGTGAGCGCAAACAGGAAGACAGGCTCTCGTCGGTGAGCCAGCACTCTGGGCCCCTCCTCCCCGCGCTCACAATTACAAAGGATCCCGTGTAACAGAGAGGTTGGGAAAATGGGTCTCGGGTGACCCCGCTTGTTCTTACGCCTCAAGTAAGCTCAACCTGATGCTCATCTTCCTTGCCTTAGAAGCCCCTCAAACCAACCATGCTATTAGGAAAATGGCCTTCTGGGGTAACTGCTGTTTAAAGAGGAGTATAAAGAATATGCAGACGACACATGCAAAAGAAGGAAGTGGAACTCTTACCTTCGACTGTGCGCAACACTTAACTCAGAATGGATCCAAACACCTAAATGTAGGAGCTAAGACTATAAAACTCTCAAGGGAAGAACCTCATGACAAGGATCTGGCAAAGATTTCTTGGATAGAACACTAAACGCACAGGCAACAAAAGTAAAAATAAATTGACTACATCAAAATTAAGAACTGTGCGTCAAAGGACACTATCCCAAGAGTTAAAGGGGATCCATCAGATGGGGGAGATGTTTGCAAATCACATATCTGAGGAGAGATTGTATCCGGACTATATAAAGATCTAAAACTCAGTGAAAAACCAAAAAACTCGATTCAAAATGTGCAAAGGTCTTCAAAAGACATTTCTCCGAAGATAAACACAAATGGGCCAACAGGCACCTGAAAAGTGCTCCACAAAATGGTAAACACAGAACTGCCACACGAAGCAGCAATTTCACTTTCGGGGAGACACTCGTAAGAACTGAAAGCTCGGATATTTGTACACTAACGTTATTTACATCAATGTGTGTAACCGCAGCACCGCTCACAACAGCCAGGAGGTAGGAGCGACCCAAGTGTTCCTCGACAGATGGAAAAACAAAATGTGGGTGATCCGAACAATGCAATGTCATTCAGCCTTAAAGAGAAAGGCAATCTTGCCACATGTGACAACATGGAGGACGTCGTGCTAAGTGAAATAAGCCAGTCACCAAAGGGCCGAGACTATACAATTCTACATTTCTAAGGTAACTCCAAGAGTTGACTTTACAGAGACACAAAGGTTACTAGGGCCTGGGGGTGCCAAGGATGGAGAGTTGTTGTTTAATGGATACATGCTTTCAATTTTGGAAAATGACAAAAGCTCTGGAGTTGGACATTGCACAACAACGTCCACTGAACTATACATTTAAAAATAGTTCAAGTAGGGGCACCTGGGTGGCTCAGTGGGTTAAAGCCTCTGCATTTGGCTCAGGTCATGATCTCAGGGTCCTGGGATCGAGCCCCACATCAGGCTCTCTGTTCAGCTCTCTGCCTCTCAACCTACTTGTGATCTCTCTCTGTCAAATAAATAAAATAAAAAAATCTTTAAAAAAAATAGTTCAAGTGGTAAATATTACATATATTTTATCACAATTAAATCAGCTGAAAAGGGACGCCTGCGTGGCTCAGTTGGTTGGACAACTGCCTTCGGCTCGGATCATGATCCTGGAGTCCCGGGATCGAGTCCCGCATCAGGCTCCCAGCTCCATGGGGAGTCTGCTTCGCTCTCTGACCTTCTCCTTGCTCATGCTCTCTCTCACTGTCTCTCTCTCAAATAAATAAATAAAATCTTTAAAAAAAAAAAATTAGCTGAAAAAAATTTGGATGAGATTTTGTGCAAACTAAACGAAATGAGGGAAATGTTTCCCATGAAAAGAAACACAATTTGGCACCACTGGCATTGAAGCAGCTTTTCCCCCAGTGCTGCTGGGAGGGCGCTTGGTCACCAAGTCTGTAATGAGCCCGAGCCCCTACAGACCTTGGAGCTGGCAGGTGATGTGTGGGCTACGAGGACACAGACGGCAAAGCCCTTGCCTTCAAGCGGCATACACTGCAGGAAAGGGAAGGAAGACACAGAGACCCCAACACATGACGTGGAGACAGGGGTAGGCATGAGTTAAGATGACGGTGGTTACAGTCTCTAACAACCCTCCAAATGTTATTTCTTTTTTACCTGATCAGCTTATTCCAGGAAAGGTCCAGGACAGCGTCGGTATGCCCCTCCGCGGAGGAACTCTGTAATAATTGTTTCATTACTTTTTGTATTAAAGTGACCCCTGTAATTGACCTTAATTTGAAAGATTCTTTAAATCTTGCTGTTTGATCTTCAGCAAACTTGCTTTCAAGCTGAAGACCTAAAGAAACACCTTGCCTTCCTGTTACTTTAGGGATCCGGGATAAATACTCCTTACAGAAGACAAGCTATAGCAGTTCTTAATCTAGGTGGTAGAGTTCTACAAATAACCACCCCCCCACCCCAAAGTTAAGTTTTAAAAGCGGCAGGAACTAATACATTGATATTTAGAATTCAACATACTAAAGGCTAAACAGAATTCTTTCAAAAATTCCAAGAAGCATAGGAGTGTGAATAGTTACTATACCAAAAGGGTCAAACCCGAGAGTAAGTGGTTTGGGGAAGGATGAGTAACATAGCAATGGGTGCAATCAGAGATCCGTGCTTCCCTGGATGGGCCTTTTGAAACCCCAACTATGGACAATATCTGTCCTGTTCTGCCAAAGCGTCTAACTGAAATACTAACTGTATGCTCTCCTGACTCCACCCCACCAGTAAACTTCTCTGTCGTGAGAGTTTAATTATTGACTTGTTTACCTTCTTCCCTTTCTTTTTCTTCTTTTTCGATAGCTTACTTCCAAGAGTGAAGACTGGTTCTAAAGAGTCCACTATGTCAAGGTCCCACACTTCAATAACGGGGGTCATGTTTCCCACAGCAATATAATTTCCTACAGGAGGAAGTGAGGTATTGGATTTGAAACATTTCTAATGAAAAATACTGCACCGTGGGTTGAGTGATTTCTTAGAGCACTTTCTCTCAAACTTTCACATGCATGTGTTGTCACCTGAATATTCAAATGCATATTCCATTTCAGAAGGGCTGGGGTGTGCCCCTGCATAAGCACTCTGACCAGCTCCCAGGTGTACTGTACTGTGCTGCTGGCCCTTGGACCATAATTTGAATAAAAAGGGCTCAGTCTTTTGACCCCAGGGTCCCTACTTAGGTTCTAAGAACAAAACTCATCTTCCACCTTCACCCGTGTTGTGAAAACAGGGACTGAATCAGATCATGAAGGTGAATAAGCTTGGCAAATGAGACGTGAGGTTGAGCAGGACCAGATTTGACCTTTCTTAAGAAGCAGGATGCGGCAACTAGCAGGGTGCGGCTGGGGCGACAGCAACTAACACAAGAACCTACTTACTTCTCTCTTCAGTCTGGTTTTACTTGAAGTTTTCTAAGAAAGGTCATGCCACCAAACTCTTGGGCCATGCTACTTTCTATTGGGTTTACTTCACACCATTTTGCAGCTCCTAATGCTGTTAGCCTGTTCTGCCTACAGCAATAGCAGTTATCTGACGTCTGAAGACACACAGACTCAAAACAATTACGTGATTGTGTTTTAAGAACTAACAATGTAACTTCATAAAATAACAATTTCATTTAAAAATCAACAATTCTGAGAACATTCATAGAGAATACATAACTTATGTGGCTAGAAATAACATACAGGGCTAGGAACCCCTGAGCCATCTTAGCTTTTCTAATTACCTGTAGAATCATCTGGACTGGGATCAAAATTCAGCCATTCCACACTTAGAGGGTATGCAGACAGCAGTATATCATGATGCACATAAAAGGAATCTTCTTCCTGATTATAAACTGAAAATATAAAACATTGGGACGAGACTTTATTGTGTCAGAGTAAGAAATCACATCCCACTGAAAAGGACACACTCTCCCTGTTAAACCTACAGAAGCCCATGTGCTTAAAGCGAGTCACATCTGATGGCATCAAAAGGAGCCTCCCAAGTTGTTACCGCTCAGCAAAATTCTGCAGGTCTCATATATTCCTATCACCTGGTGTGCTCCAAAGGAACAGGAACAGGGGCAAGGAACTGACATTTGCCTGAACCCCCCCATCGGCAGATGCACTGGTTAGAACAGTCCTATACTCCAGTCCACCCACTACAGAAAACAAATGTTCATAAGGGATCCATAGGGAGCATTTGATTATTATCTTTTAAAGGTCTATCTGGCTATAAGAATAAATAAAAAAATAGAACTGGAAAGAAAGAACTCACATTTAGAAATCTAAATGCTTGTCAAGAATTACTGCTTTAGTATTTAAAGATCAACAATGTAAATAAAGCTTTTGAGAACACTTTCGGAATATGACAACTAAAACAACTGGCTCTTATCATTCAGAGTTATAATGTTAAGGAGCAAAGATATTGTTAAAATCAATGACTAAGAAGTCTTTCAAAAATTATGCAATGAAACACTGATGAAACCGAGCCCAAACAATCAGAAATCTGCCCCCTCAATATGCTTTTTATTAGAAAGAAGCAAAGTTAAGAGAGACTAAGAATTTTTAAAGAAATTCCTCAGACCACTTTCTATGTATGTTCTCTGAGGCAAGGGAAACAAAAATAAACTACGTAGAAGCTACATCAAAACTAGAATCTTCTGCACAGAGAACGAAACAATCAACAAAACTAAATGGCAACCTACAGAATGGGAGCAGATATTTGCAAATGACATATCTAATGAAGGGTTAGTATCCAGAACCTATAAAACTCAACACCAAAAAATAACTAATCCAATTAAAAAATGGACAGAAGACATGAACAGACACTTTTACAAAGAAGACCTACAGATGGCCAACAGACACATGCAATGATGCTCCACATCATTGATCAGGGAAATATAAATCAAAACTACAAGGAGAGACCACTTCGCACCTGTCAGAATGGCTAAAACCAACCACACAAAAAACAGTAGATGTTGGCAAGGATGTAGAGAAAGGGGACCCTCCTCTACCCCTGCCTGTGGAGATGTAAACCGGTGCAGCCAGTCTAGAAAACAATACAGGGGTTCCTCAGAGAGTTAAAAACAGAACTACCCTACAATCCAGCCATCACACTAGTAGGTATTTACCCAAAGAATACAAAAGTACTAATGTAAAGGGGTACATGGACCCCGATATTTATATTTATACATTATCTACAACAATCAAATTATGGAAAGAGCCCAAATGTCCATTGACTGATGAATGGACAAAGATGTGGAGTGTGTGTGTACACACACACACACACACACACACACACGGAGGAATATTATTCAGCCATAAAGAAGAATGAAATCTTGCCATTTGCAAGGATATGGATAAAGCTAGAGAGTATCACACTAAATGAAATAAGTCAGAGAAAGACAAATACCATATGATTTCACTTACATGTGGAATTTAAGAAACAAAACAAGCAACAGGAATAAAGAGAGAGAGACTGTAAACCAAGAAACAGACTCTTAACTGTGGAGAACTAATGGTCACCAGGATGGAGGTGGGCGGGTGCTGGGAGCAACTGGTGTTGGGGATGAAGGAGGGCACTTGCTGTGATGAGACCCGGTGACGCATGGAGGTGCCGAATCACTGTAGTGTACACCCGAAACCAGTATTACACTGTATGTTCACTAACTGGAATTTAAATAAAAACTTTTAAAAAATTCCTCAAACCTCTGCATCTGGGTTAGATCCTGGATCGGCAGATTCCAAGTCACGTTCTATCCTATCACTTCATGACGAATGTTTAAAATGGAAAACTTGTGGTCCTGCGAGAACCTCAACTGTGGTCCAAGTACTCAGCTAACATTTTAGATAAATATAATGATGAAGCTGTAAAATAATCTCCTTTTATCCATGTCAAATCAACATTCAGATCAGCTTTTAAATGCAATTTTGAATTTATTCTTGCCTAGAGATATGCTAAATAATTTGGAGATCCACACCATTCACCAGATCCAAGTATCTCTTTAATGATGTCGATTAGACTAAGGAAGTAGGACTACCACTGCTTTAACTTCTTAACCCCTCTCCGATACTCACTAAATACAAAGGAATGACTCCAGTAAGCTCTCAAAGGAAAATGTACAAAAATCAATGTCAAACTGAGTTTCGATTTTTGAAATTAGAACTTTAAGAATTTATTACAGAAAGAGATCATAAATAGGTAGAGAGGCAGGTGTGGTGGCGGGCAGGAAGCAGGCCCCCTGCTGAGCAGAGAGCTGGATGTGGGGCTTGATCCCAGGAGCCTGAGACCATGACCTGAGCCAAAGGCAGAGGCTTAATTCATTGAGCCACTCAGGCACCCCTGGAGTTTTTTTTTTTTTTTTTTTTTTTTGGTAAAGATTTTATTTATTTATTTGACACAGAGAGAGAGAAATCACAAGTAGGCAGAGAGGCAGGCGGCGGGGGGGCGGGGGGCAGCAGGCTCCCTGCGGAGCAGAGAGCCCAATGCGGGGCTCCATCCCAGGACTCCGAGATCATGACCCAAGCCGAAGGCAGAAGCCTAACCTACTGAGCCACCTAGGTGCCCCTAGAATTGGATTTTTAAAAATTTTGCCACATGGTTTTTATTTGAAATATGTAAAAAGTTCAAAGATCTTTAGAAGAATAACTTTGCACTAAGGTTTCTGCTATTTAAAGCCTTTTCATTTTATAAATAGATCCACAATGGGCCATGGGATTAAAATGGCCTAATCCACAGACTTCCTGAAGGCAGTCTTAAGGATTGTGAGGATTTCCAAAAATCCAAGCTACAAAATGGAGTAAGTGACAAAGTAACCTAGAAGATGTAAAAAAAAAAAAAAAAAAATTAAACATAAAGATTTTAATTTTCAAGCTATGCAACTGTGCTTCTATAGCAAAAGGCCTTAGCTTAATATCTTTAAAGCTGCAAATTTTAAAGACAGATGATTAGAAGATTGTTGAGTAAGGACAGACATGTCTGAGGATGTGCACAGGAGAAGGGACAAGAAAAACAGAAGGGAAAATCTAGAGGCAGAATACTGCAGACGTCCTGAAGGTCTATTTTTTTTTAGAAAACAGTTATTCAATTAATGTTTGTTGACATAATAAATATTGACATTAAATACATCTGATTTAAAAATCCAAATGAAAAAGAAAAATTCGAATCAGTGCCCACTTCAGATTCAAAGCATTCACCTCCGGCTGTGGTGCAAATATTCGTTGAACTGGGAAAGGAGACTGGAGGAATGGAAGCCCTTGCATTGAGTTTTTGTGAAGAAATGCAGGGGAAATATGTGAAAAGACTGTGGAAAAAAGCAGAATAAAAACCTGCCTCTTGAGTATAATCTTCACCATGTAAAGAAAAAGTACACAGAAAAGAGACTGGAGTAAAAAGCCAGGGCAACAAGTTACCTCTCGGTAACAGGACTGTAATTGTTTCCTGTATTTTTATATGGCTTTACTTCTAGGTTTTCTCCAATGGGGAGAGAGGGAGAATGAAAAACTGGCAAAAATGTTCAAAAAAATACTAAACCTGCACGCACACACACACACCAGGAGACCCATTTCCATAAATAAGTCCTGTACGAGCCACATACCAGACCACACATGCCCAAGCACAATGACCAGCGTATCTATGAACTGTATATATATAATTAACCATGTAACTTAAATGAGATCCACCAGGAACTGTGCCTGAAAATTCACAATAGTAGCTATTATAGTGATTACTTTCATCTTAGAGAACCTTTCCCCAAGGGCTGCCCGCCACTTACCGTGGACCTCTAAATTGCACTGGTCTTGTTCAGCTCTGCCACAAACTATCAGATTGTCACTGGGCTTGATCAAGAAATCTTCACGTTCATATTGCTCCTAAGTGGAGAGAATAAGTCGTTAACTAGAAGCAGATATTTGGTAAGGTTTTCCAAACACTTAAGAAGCATAATTAGAAAAGCCACATAAATATTTACCGTATCTTTCAGAGTAACATAAGGATCTTGATCATTACTTCCATAGACTGTAAGACCCAAGAGAGATTCACCAAGAGTTTCAGTATCTGTAAGAATTCATAAATTGAACAGTCATTTCGACAAAAGCATTTTCCTAAGGTATCCCATCTTAGCTCCAACTATCTGTTTCATAACTAACTGGATCATCCACAGGTGGGAAAGGAAATACTGGATAATAAATAGGAATTTAAAAGCCAATTTTAGGGGGGCATGGGTGGCACAGTCAGTTATGTGTCTGACTCTAGGTTTCAGCACAGGTCATGACCTCAGGATCTGTATCGGGTTCCGTCCTCAGTGGGGTCTGCTTAAGATTCTCCCTCTCCCCTCAACACATATGCTCTCTAATGAATAAATCTTTAAAAAAACCCAAAAAACATTTATATTTGACTTTGGAATGCATACCTGATAGTCTTGGTCTTCACAATGTTCCAATAAAATTAAACTGTAAAGCTCTCTCTTAGAAAATACTAGCACTCTGCTCAGATGGCTTGGTCAGTTAAATGTCTGACTCTTGATTTCAGCTCAGTTTGTGATCTCAGGGTTGAGATCAAGCCCTGAGTCGGGCTCCATGCTGGACATGGAGCCTGCTTAAGATTCTTTCTCCCTCTGTCCCTCCCCACTCCTATTAAAAAAAAAAAAAGAAAAAAGAAAAGTGTACTTACTTTTAAAAAGAGATAAAACTATCCTAAGACACCGGAATTGATATAGAATAAGGGTTGCCTGGTCAAATCAAATAAAAAGAATGATGGGCTGGGGCACCTGGGTGGCTCAGTGGGTTAAGCCTCTGCCTTCGGCTCAGGTCATGATCTCGGGGGTCCTGGGATGGAGCCCCACATCAGGCTCTCTGCTCAGCAGGGAGCCTGCTTCCCCACCCACTCTTTCTGCTTGCCTAACTACCTGCGATCTCTCTCTCTGTGAAATAAATAAATAAAATCTTAAAAAAAAAAAAAAAGAATGATGGGTTTCACAAAGTTAAATTGGTTATTATATTGCAAGATTTCTCGGAACTGCTTCTGTGCTAATTTACTATATGACTCTGAAAGAGATGCTATTATGCCTTTTTCACTAAACTTATCTCAAAATTAGAATTCTCTTATGGCATATCTGCAAGGGTGACCTAGAGTAGACCCCAAATAACATAAAGCTCAGGAAAGAAATATACTCTAATTGTTAGGGAAAGCTACTTTAAGGAGGCAGGACTAATCTGTCTTAAACATTTGATTAACAACAAAGATGGGAATTTCAACCAGACAAGAAAGACAGCCAATAATCCACACAGTGTGGAGATTATTAAGAAGCAATTAAAAAAAAAGATTTGATTTATTTATTTGAGAGGGAGAAAAAGAACATGAGCATGATCCCAGGACCCTGAGCTCATGACTTGAGCTGAAGTCAGATGCTTAACTGAATGAACCACCCAGGTGCCCCAAGAAGCTGTTTCTGAATGCCATTTCTCCAGGCTGGGTTAGCTCTTTCTTTCTCTGTATTCCCATGGTATCTGTCCTAGCAGGATGGTCACAAGTTTAGGTGTGCACAAAGAGTCCAATGGAAAAAACTATTCTCTGCACCTGATGAAGTGTACTCTAAGAGTAAAGGCTTTGCAGCAAGAGAATGTTCAACCCTCAGCTCCACTGTCCATGACTGTGTGGCCCTGGCAAAGTCAGATGATCTTTGTAAGCCTCAGTTTTCTTTGTAAAATGGGGGTAATAACCCCTCTCTCATTATTGCAAAGAGACACAAGTTACAGATTAAATTTTTTTTTTCATTCGGGTACAGCTGAAACACAGTATTAATTTCAAGTGTACAATGCAGTGATTTACCTTGATCACTTATGCTTCATGCCAGGCTCACAGGTGTAGCAACCATCTGTCACCACAGAGTGCGATCACAGCATCTCTGACTATATTCCCTACACTGTAGCTTTCATCCCCAAGACTTACTCATTCTGTAACTGGAGACCTGTATCTCTCACTCCCCTTTGCCCATTCCCCAACTTGAATTACAGATCATACCCATCACTTGCAATAAAATATACAATACTATGCTTTTTTACGTCTTAGTTTAGTAGGTTAGCTTATTTCTTCAACTAGTTTAGGAAGCATGTTAACTGCCTTAGACTTGAGCCAATTATTTAACCGATATAAAGGACAACAAAAGCTCTGAAACAGCAGAAGCATGATCTAATACACTGAGCCTGTGATTAAAAACCAGAAGTAAGTGAACTCTAACCTGGGTCACCTTCCTCATCGTATTTATCTAAGTTGTATTCAGCCAGTTCATCATCATCCAGCGTCCTGTCGTCCTCTGGGTCGCCATCTTCCAGGGGCTCCCTTGGTCGTGCCTGGGTACGTGCACTCTGCATGCCATCTTCCGAAGGATCGCCTGTCTCCTCTTCGTCACTGCCACCTTCTTCTCTGTGCCAAGGAACAAAAAAGAGAAATCACCCAAATGGTACCATCTGACAAGAAGACCACTTCATCATCAATGTTTGAAATTTACATTTCATCTGGACTTGACTTTAGACATCAACAATCCTAAACTTACTGTAATTTTTCCTTAGCTTCAGCAATGAGACGTTTTACTTCTTCTTTACTAAGTTCTACCTATAAGAGAGCAAACATTCCGTTACCATACAGTTAAGGAAATCTTTATAAATCTCTGAGTTAAAAAGAAGTCTGAGAACTAATGTAAAATATAACTTCAAAAAATATCAAGAATCAAACTTCAATCCAGGCTCCCTAAATTTACCATAAATGGGATTTTCACAGGTCTTTATAATTATTAAATCCATTTCCCACCTGAAACTGTTAAAAAACAAAAAACAAAAAAACGCTGCTCAGTCTACTTCTTCCCAGACTTTTCAGAAAAGACTAACTTATATAAACTGGCTTCTGTGACAGTCCATCTCATTTTCTTTCAACTATTCTGATTTCTTCTTGGCTACTTCTCATTTCCCCTGTGAGTATTCCTAAATAAATTACCCCAGCCTTGGTCCCCTCCTCTCTTCCTGGTTCTCACTGTGATTCATTATGAATCACACGCTGTCACTTCCTTGCAAAGGTCATTCATTCTGGAGACTAAAACTATCACCTCGGAACTGATTACCCCTAACTCATCCTTCGCTAGTGCCCCCAGACTCCAGTTGCATCTTTCTGTCTTTCTTCCTTTTTTTTTTTTTTGGCAGACTCCCTGGAGTCTGACAACACAGGACTCTTGATCTCACGACCCTGAGATCATGACCTGAGCCAAAATCAAGAGTCAGATGTGTAACCTCCTGAGCCACCCAGCCACCCCCCCCCAACCTTTCCAGCTGCCTTTAAGAGTCTCCACTTGGGAAATCCTGTTCAAAAGGATCATTGGAGTCATTCTCTTTATTTCAAAACTGGCATTCTTTCATCTAACCAATGCTTTAATACCTTTTAAAACATCCCATTATTGCAAAACTGTAAACTCACTGAAGACAGAAACAACTTATTCTGTGTTTACACACATAATTCAGTGCTCAGCCCCTGATAGGGATGGATACTTGATGACAGACGATGATTCAGTCAATCACTCAGTTTGCACTAAACATCTCTAGTAATATGGAAATCCTCCTGAGGGAAGACATTCATTGTTCCAGAAATTAAAGGCTTTTGAAGTTAAAGATTTTTTTTTAAAGATACTTATTTTTCGGGGCACCTGGGTGGCTCAGTGGGTTAGGTTAAGCCTCTGCCTTCAGCTCAGGTCATCATCTCAAGGTCCTGGGATCGAGCCCCACATTGGGATCTCTACTCGGCAGGGAGCCTGCTTCCCCCTCTCTCTGCCTGTTTGTGATCTCTGTCTGTCAAATAAATAAATAAAATCTCAAAAAAAAAAAAGATACTTATTTTTCTAATTACTCTCACTGATTTCAGTTTTTCTGGGATTTTGTAGAATAAACTTAATCTCTTCTTCCTATTTTGATTTTGTAGAATAAACGCAAACTCTTCAAGCAGTGGTTACCTAACTTGTCTGCCATTAAAATCATGTGGTGGGGGGAGGGAATCTTCTCACACTCCAGACCAATTAAATCACAATATGCAGGAGTGGGGCGCAGGCACTGTATTTTTTTTTTTTTTTTAAGTAAGCTGCAGGCCCAATGGGGGCAGGCGGGTGTGTGGCACTTGAACCCATGACCCTGTGATCAAGAGCCCAGGCTCCACCAATGAAGCCAGTGAGGTGCCCCAGACATCACTACCTTCTGAAGCTCCCCAAGTGGTTCCAGTGTGTGGACAAGTCTGGAACTCATACAGTCTTTAAAAGGTTACATGTCCCTTTTTAATAACAACTAATACCTCCTTCAATAATTTCTATTGAGATAATTTCCTGGCCTTATTCTTTCTCTCTCTCTATATATACACGCAATGAGCACCTACTGGAGCCAAGCACGGGAGAAACTGGTGAATAAAACAAGCACGGTCTGTCCCCTGGTGGAATTTAAACCTTCCAAGCCCTCATTCCTGTTAACCTCACCTCCCAGCCACTTACATTCCTATCCCTTTTCCCATCTCTGTCATCACTGGCCCAAATACATTCAGCCCCCCCCCCCACTTTCCATTCCTAGCATTTACTCCCACGCACATATATGTGCATGTCAACTCCATAAAGGCAGGGAATTCTTCTGTCCTGTTTATGCCTACCCCTGGACCCTGAACAATGCCCAACCCACAAAAAGCACTGAGTAAATATCAGCTTAACAACTTAAATTATCTTCACCTCTACCACTGACTCATTTTCGAACTTCTGCAGGTTTTTTCCTTCTTAATGTGTCAGGTTTACCTCTCATCACCCACTGCCACAACATCTCACTTGGATCACTGCGAGAAATTCCCAATTCAGCGCCCAGCCTCACGACGTCACAGTCTCCACACCCGTTGTTCTACTCTACAGCTCTCGTCCTGGCCAGCATGCCCAGCACACGAGTAGAAAGTGGTTTCCCACTATCCCGTGCTCCCTCTTCCCGCTATGCCTGAGAACGCACTAGAGTGGGGGTGAGCCCTCACTGCTGTCAGTGAGAAGCTGAGAGATTCCCCACTGAGAGCAGCACCCCGCCCCCTTCCCGCCCGCCGGGCCCACGTGCTCGCCAATTCCGGGGTGGGCTGGACTCGTGGGAAGAGGCCGTGAGGGGGCGCGGCCCCCGACTCGGAGCCGGAGGGCCCCTCACCACAATCAGGCCAAAGCCGGCCTCACCCCGGCCAGTCACACCAGCCAGGCCCAGGCCGCGTGGAGGGGGTCCAGGTTCTCTAGGCGGGCCTGGACGAGGATGCCGCGAAGAGGCCGCTCCCCCTACCTCCGAGCGGCCAGGCCTACCTTGTCTGGCGTCTCTTTGGCCACGCCGCAGCGGACCCAGGCCACGCACGTCACCTGCCGACTGCGGTTCATGGTCCTCTCAGCTCAAGGACGCCTCACGCTACAGATTCGGCCGCAGCAGCACTGAGACCCCCGCCGCCCTGCGGTCGCCAGGCTCTGTGACAAGCCTGGGGGCGGCTGCTTGCACACGGCGCACGCGCAGACGCTGATTTCTGCGCCTCCGCGCCTTCTTATGACGTCATCCCAGGGCGACCGATGGGAAAGGGGTGGGAAAAGGGTTGGAAGCCGAAATGGCTGGGCGGGGAATCCACGCTGGGGTGGCCCGGGCTGTGTGGGTTGATGTGAATGGGCTTTTCCAGACGGCCCCACCTGTGACAGTCTCTGCAGACTTCACGGAGGCAATAAATAAAACTGGAACTGTACGGGTCAGAGACCTTTATTTTGCCTGCAGTTGCATAGACTTCGCTGACAAATGGTAGCGGTTTGTGGTTTTCTTCTTTTAAAGCTTTCTCCAAAATAGCTTTGTCATTTCAAGGGAGTTCAAGCGCTGTGTTGGGCTCCACGGAGCCTATGAAAATAGAAAGTTTGACTACCCCGAGGCCACTATGTTGCGAGAAGGGCACATAGGAAGAGGCCACGCTTGGGCGCTCCAGTAGGCAGTCCCAAGTTTTGGGGTCAGCCCCGGCATGTAAATGTAAGGGCTCTAGATGGTGCCAGCACCCAGACACCGATTCACCCCCGCCTTTGAGTCTCTCTGACTCAGGCCCAGACACCATGGAGCAGGAATGAATTGTCGCCACTGTGCCCTGCCTCACATTCTCACCCCCCAGAATCTGTGATCTTCGTTAAATGGCTGTTTCAAACCGTTACGGGTTTTGTTTTTTTTTTTAATTCTCCCATAATATTTTTCAGATGACAAAATACGTATAAAATTTACCATTTTAACCATTGTTATTAGTTTTTTAAATTTGTCATTTATTTGAGAGAGGGAGAGAGAGCATGAGCGGGAGGAGGAATGGAGCGGGGGAGACAAATGAGAAGCCGACTCCCCAGTTAGCAGAGAGCCCAGTTCGGAACTTGATCCCAGGACCCTGGGATAATGACCTGAGCAGAAGGCAGTTAATGGACTGAGCCATCCAGGCGCCCCTATATCATTTTTCAACGTGCAGTTTGGTGGCATTAAGTACCAAGCCACTAAGTTTGGTATTTAAAAAGGCATTAAAATGCATTTTTAAAATGCAGCAATCATAACTGGAACAGGCAAGCACCTGTGCTATATTTAGAGGAGGGCACATGAAATGATTTATTAGTAGAGGCTGATTTAATAACACTAGGCTAGGCTCAGTCAGGTGTGCGGGTGGAAATGCAAGAAACGGGCTTCTGTTTGGGTATTTGCCTCTGGATCTCTTCCCTCCGTGGGATTCCTTCTTAGGAATGAGCTGTTGCTTTATCATGGTGCCTGCTGCAGAGTGGACACTTGATAACTATTTTTTTTTTATTTTTTTTTTAAATTTTTGTTTATTTGACAGAGATCACAAGTAGAGAGGCAGGCAGAGAGAGAGAGAGAGGGGAAGCAGGCTCCCTGCGAGCAGAGAGCCCGATGCGGGACTCGATCCCAGGACCCTGAGATCATGACCTGAGCCGAAGGCAGCGGCTTAACCCACTGAGCCACTCAGGCGCCCCGATAACTATTTTTAAATATATTTTATTTATTTACTTGACAGAGAGGAAGAGAGAGAGAGCACAAACAGGAGGAGGGGCAGAGGGAGAGGGAGAAGAAGACTCACCACTGAGCAGGGAGCCTGACATAGGGCTCAATCCCAGGACCCTGGGATCATGACCTGAGCTGAAGGCAACACTTAACCAGCTGAGCTGCCCAGGTGCCCTGATAACTATTTATTTTTTAAGTGAATGAGCAAATGAAAGCCTAGAAGGTGGGATAGAACTCTGGTTATTTGGGGCCTGCCAAGCTTCCACTTGGATGCTGAGCTTATTTATCTTGGACATTTGGCCACTTCAACCCAAGTTGTAAATTCCCTTTAAAAATGAAAATCCAACTGCAGTTGGCATTATTCTTTATAACAAGAATTGAAAATGATTGAGCTTAAGTAGCTCCATTTCTAAGCCTGAATCTTGGGAACGCTGATGAGTGTATTTGAGTCAGAAAAGTCTCTGTGCCAGAGGCCAGAAAAATTGTACTTGGTTGCAGGTTGGTTATTCTTAGAGTTAAAGGTCCCAAAGGAGAGGACCCAGGCCCAACCCAGGCTCATGTTACACACTCTAGCTCAGGGCTGTGTATAATTAGGCTCATAAACATTAGTTCTGATTGGTCATGAGCTCTGGTAGGAAGTGAAGCCTGGGTACCCTCCTCCCTGGTCATAAGAGGCTCTCTTTCCCACCCCTCCTCCAGCTAACCCCAATAGTAGCTGATGAGGAATGGAAGGAATAATGAGATCATTACCAGTTAAGTGCTGGGGACTTGTACCACAAACAGATTTCCCAGTGACAAAATCAGGTATGCAGAAATATTACTTCGTTATTCTAGTGAAGTTCATTTCCATGAGAACAGGAACCATGAGGGGTTGTTACCATAGAAAAGCCAACACCTAGCATGGTGTCTGGCACGATGAATGGCCATAAATGTTGAATAAATGAAAGATATCCGAGTTCTAAACTGAAGTCTGGAGACATCAGGGAACTTGCCCAGGGTCACATAGTAAATGACATGACACTGTCTTGGCCCCTAGCACAGAATCCTTTCCTCTATGCCAATGTTTTCTGGTTCGTTCATTCATTCATTCATTCATTCTTCTGTCAGGACTCTTGGATGTGAGTGACAGGTAACTCCACTCTAATTGACTTAGACAAGAAATGGAAACTACCTGCTCAGATGATTCAAGAATCCAGTGGCAGAAATGGCTTCTGACTCAGCTGGATTCAGGGGCTTAAAGCATGTCACCAGGATCTGACCCCTCCCATCCTCTCCGGCTTCGACTGGTTTGGCTAATTCTAGGTGTTCAGCAGCTTCAAGCCTGCCGCATCCTTGCTTCTTGCAGACTGAGCAGAAGAGCACTTGCTTTCATCCCCGCTTCTGTCTCCTTTGTCTCCTCGGTTCTGGAATGATCACTTGTCCATTCTCGAACCAGTAAGTGTGCTCTGGAGAAAGTGATGTTTTCCTTGGTTAGGCCTGGCCATGGGTCCAGCTCTGGAGTCGGGGAGGGAGTGAGCCCTTACATGGAGCACATGGGTGAGAGCAGGGAAGGGAGCGTGCCCTAGAAAAACATTGGGGTCCTGCTATCAGGCATGGCTGGCAAGAGAGGACTGTTGCTCACAGAACTTAGCAAACGTTCTCCTTGCCACCTTCGTGCAGAGTTCCATTTGGGAGACAGGGAGCTACGGAGGTGAATATGTCCCAGGAGCTTCTACTCTAATGGAGGTCAGAGCTATAAGTCAGGGGAAAAACCAAATAAAATTAATCAGATGCAGTTACAGCATCCTAACTGGGGACTCACTCATCTACTCACTGGCCAGCCGCAGGACGACGGCCCAGGGTTCTGACCCCTTACCGTCCACCAGAAACCGTGTTTCTGGAAGCCCAGCCTTGTTCATCCTACCACCCTCTCCTCCTCTTAGAGAAACTCCCCCTGCCAGGTTCAAGGAGAAGTTTTCTGGTCTCCCCTAGTTTTTGGATAGAGGAATGTTTATCTCAAAGTGAAACTTCAATCCCATATGCTTTCCAGCTCAAGTTCCGCTTGTTTTTCAGCTCCAAGCTCTCTCTAGAGGACCAACTGTGTGGTCCTGGGGTCACAGTCCCAGACGTGGGCCCGGCACACTATGAACAAGGCGGGGAAAGGCAGAGAAGTGGGTGGGGAGCCCCATGGTAGCCAGTCTTGAAGGTCATGGAAGGGAGGCCGGCTGTGATCAGCGGGGGTGCGGCAGATGAGTGATGTGATCTAACTTGTTCTCACGTCATTCGATCTCCTGTGTGAAATGCACGTTGAGGGCAGAGTGACAGTGGGAGAACCTCTGGCAGGAGCCTTATGGCTAATCTAGGGAAGATGATGTGATGTGGATTGGAGGGTGACTGGCTCTGGGATCCAGTGGGTGAAAGACACCACCTCCTGCTGGGAAGGTCTGTAAAGAATTTGTGGCCATATGGAGTCTACCGCAGATAAGGAGACTGAGGTCTGAAAGAGAATGTGATGATCCACGACCACACATCATGTTAGGCTCAGAGCCTGGGCCTCCCGACATCAGCCTCCAAGGTTCCATCTATACCTACAGAGCCTCTCTTGGAAGGGGAGGCAGAAATGTGTGCCCAGGGAAGAGGGAACACTTTTGCCTACTCCACCTATAATGAAATCAGTCTTGGGGTGCCTGGGTGGCTCAGACGGTTGAGCATTTAATTCCTGGTTTCAGCTCAGGTCATGATCTCAGGATTGTGGGATCGAGCCCCATGCTGGGCTCCTTGCTATACTATATGTTAACAAACTTGCATTGAAATAAAACAATAAATAAATAAAAGAACTACAGTGTTTACTGTTGTATCACGTGTCATGCATACAGTAGGTGCTTAGTAAATATTTATTGAATGAGTGAGTGAGTGAATGAATGAGTGAGTGAATGAATGAGTGAATCTTTTCAGTAGCTCACTTATGAGCCAAATTCACGCTCTAATCCAGAGAAACGTTGGGACCGTGAATGCAGAAGCGTGGCTCCACCTAGTGGACACTCGGGATTATGCTTGGAATATAAACGCTTTCCCCCACTTTTTTTTGGACTGTGTAGGTTCTGATTGCTTAATCCCACAGCACCCAGTTTGGCACAGCCCACCAAGTATGACCACATAGCCTTGCAGGTGAGAGAATCCTATCTGGAGCTCTGAAATGGGCAATTTGAGAAAGATTCTGTAAGGGGTCGGAGAGGGCCAGATTGATGAAATGGTTTAGAGCAGCTGATGTGTAAGGAATACTGGACCATGTATTCAGAGGCCTGTCAGTGCTTTGCTGTGTGGCCTTAGGGAACACACTTGCTCTCTCTGAGCTTCAGTTTTAGCATCACAACGCTGTGTGCCCCTCGTGTTTCTGGGCTAATGCTCAGACCCTAACACAGCCTCACTGGAGATTTGGGGACCACCAGGTCAATTACAGCTGAGGAAAGTGGCTTTAGATTAAGGAAGGAGCCCAAAACCTCACAGCAAAGGGTCTGAACCAGGATTAGAATTCAGATCTGTGTGACTAACACCTGGCCTGTTGACATTGCCCTATACCTCCTCGAGATGCTTTCTAAAGCTCTTTTATGGTGCTACACAACTTCTTATCTCCCTTTGAGAGGCTGTCAATGGACAGGGTCACAAATGTGGTCTCTGGAGTCAAACTCTGTCGATTTCACTTACATACCTGATTCTACTCATGGACCCACTGATAAGGTATGTGACCTTGGGCATCACTTTTATTTCTATTTTGGTTTTCCTGTCTGTCAAATGAGATTAATAACAACAAAGGGTTGAGATTATGTGTGTGTGTGTGTGTGTGTGTGTGTGTGTGTATATCTATAGGTACATCTATACATGGATATATATATATATATATACACATATACACACATTTATACAAACACACACTCAGATTACTACCTAGGACATCCAATAAGTATTTGTATGTTTAAACTACTATTTTTTGCCTTTGGACTTTTGCTGCTCCTTATGACATGGCCTCCAATAGCTGTACATTTAGATTTTTATTATTTTTCCAAGTAAGCCCTATTCATAGAGACACACCGGTAGGACTCAAGAAAGCAAAACTCTCACTGTGCACTCTCAGGGTTGGATTCCATCACAGGATGACCCTCCCTGTAGGGCACGATGAATGAGTATATGAAGTGTAGAGATAATGCAGTGATACCCTGACTGGTACAAGCATATTGATTCCACTCTTTGGGGACAGTATTAATTGCTTATTTGCAAATATTTAAAATGCACTGAAATTTTTATCATCTTATTTTTGTCTTTCTTCATTTTTTATACCTAGAGCTTCCAAAACAAATGTGACCTGGGTTTCTCTTGGCCTCTCAGAGGCCCCAATCTACACCAAGTAGCAGGACTGGGAAACATTTCTTCCAGAAATGCCCTGGAAGATGGAATATAAATGAGCATGCTCTGCTGTTTGAGGAAGCCCATGATAACCTGGCTGAATGTGGTCGGCCTTGGCCAGGGGCGGGGCAGGGTGATGGAGGGGGCGGGGCACAGAGAATCTGAGCTCATTGCTAGAGACTGTGCTCTTGTTGATTTTCCTGTGATTCAGGAACCTGTGGGGAAGAAATTCCTTCCAAACCACCATGCTGCGCAGTGAGTGAAGACCCAAGCCCATGTCCTGGGAACAGAGCTTCTCCACTTAGGCCCTGCTGTCATGGGAGGCTAGATCATTCTGCCATGTGGGGCCTGCCCTGTGCATTGTGCCTTGTGCATTGTGGGATGGTTAGCTCACTGGTTGCCAGGAGCATCTCTCTCCCTCAGTCAGGACAACTACAAATGTCTCCAGACGTGGCCAAATGTTCCCGGGGGCAAACTCTTTCCCACCCCCCACCCCCCCACCCCATGCCATAGTGTTACAAGGCAGGTGGTTTGCTAAACCAAGTCCCAATCATGGGGTTTGTGCTCCTGGTCAGAGCTTCTTGGTGAAGGACAGATGATGGTTTGTGCACAGGGGTAGCTGAAGTGGGAGGTTGTCCTTGAATTATCTAGATAAATGATCCATTCTCCTCCATGCTGCACTGGAGGCAAAGCCTTGGTCTCCCGGGGATGAAAAAGTTGTGTTTCATTAGTAGGGATATAGTGACATAACCTGAAGGACTAGAATCCTAGGAGTACGGGCTCTCCGTAAAAATGACAGTTTCTTGTAACTTTCATGCTCTCAAAGACATTTCTAAGGAAGCCGTTTCCGACTGCCACAGGGTCCCTGAGCTCATGCATCCTCTTTCAAGCCTTCTCGATCTTTCCTTCAATCCTCTTCTCCATTCCTGCCCATAGTGGCCCGTCTGCCTCACTTGGGACACAAGCAGCTTTTGGCAAACCTCATGCATGTGTATGTAGTTTTATAAACAGCCCTTAACTTTCTGTGTCATTTTTCCCCAGAGTGGGATGATTTTTATCTAATGCTTAGTAAAGAAGCTAATTCCTAAAGTTGTCAGCAGAAACAGGTGGCTGGAAAGGGTGATTGTGTACACAGTGTTCCAAGGCTTTGGACACAATGTCCCCCCTGGTGTGCCACAGGCAGGAAAGACGTGGGTAAGGTAATTTACCAGACATTCACAGCAGGCTGGAGAAGCATCTCTTACCTCTAGGCAGGGGAGAAATTACTGGCAAAAGAAGGGTGCACAATTGACTCTCTGGGATTCTGAGAGAGTGTGGCAGTCTTAAAATGATTCACTCCAGCCAAATGGATCAAACACCCTGAGGCTCTTCTCCCACACCCCACCCCGCTCAGCTCCCCAAGTCCTGACCACATATAGGTCACCTTTCCAGGCACGACGTGTGCGCTGTTCTTAGACAGAAGCGCCTGATGCACTCCCAGCAGCCTGCCCTTCTCAGACTCCAGGAGCTCAGCATTTGTCTGAGCCTCTGGGGAAGAGGCAGATTCCAGGGCACTGGGTCTGGGGTAAGAGGTTAGATTTGGCGTTCCCAACGGGCTCCCCATGAGCTCGTGTGACTATCTGTGGGCCCCACTTTGAGAAGCAAGGAGATGGAGCACTTCTTTTATGAAAACTATCAGCCCCGAGCAGTGGAGGAATGGTGGGGGATTAGAGGAAGTATCAGACTTGCCGTGAGATGCCAAGAGCAGTGGGGTTTCTGAAGGAGGCGTGGGGCTGGCGCGCTGGTGCTGGAACCGGGGTTCCAGTCTCTGCTGTGCTGTTTCTCTCCTTCAAAATAGAAGCGGCTCCAGAAGGAGCAGCAGCTGGGCTGTAACCTCCTCAGTGGACAGTTAGAGGACTCTACCCAACCAGAAAACTCCTCAGTTCACGGCCAGTCCTACCTACTGTCTACCACTCTGCTTGAACACGAGCACAGGATGACAGACACGACAAACCCGAAACGAGGCCAGACCACCCTCCTCAAGGCCAGCATTCCTAAAAGCCCCTCGGGTGACCCTCCTCCCAGCTCAGCCCGAGCCCATGGCCACACCATACGATGTTCAATGTCCTGACTGCCCGCCGCCTTGACAACCCCAACCAGGAGTTACCGGTCTCCTGGTTTTACCAATGCAAAACAAGACAACAAAACCCATATATATCCTGGGCTTTCTCAGGCTGCCCCTGGGCTCTGTTCCCCTGAGGACAGATGTTTTGAAGGTGAAGATGCTGTGTGTATTGTCTGAAATGGGAGCAGACAGAACTGGGTTGCAGGTCAAACTGGCCCATTAAAAAACAAAAACAAAAACAAAAACCTCAACCCCAGGGCGCATGGGTGGCATAGTGGATTGAACGTCTGACTCCTGGTTTGGGCTCAGGTCTCTATCTCAGTATGGTAAGATCAAGCCCTGCAGGGGGCTCTGTGCTCAGTGGGGAGTCAACTCGAGTTCTCCTTCTCCCTCTATCCCCTCCACGCACTCTCTAAAATCAGCCAATCAATCGATCTTAAAAAAACAAATAAAACCCAACAACCATGAAAAAACTAGAATGCCCAGGTCAGCTGGAGGAGTTTCTGGCAGCTTATTTTTTGGTGCTTCTGAGAGGTTACTGCTAAAAGCAAAATTTGGTTTTCTAGTGCCCGTGGCAGCAGAAAGCAAAGGAGCCTCTTGTCCTCGGTGTGGAGGCCAAAAGAAGCAGCCCAGTGGATAGGCAGCAGGCCCAGGGGCCTGGGGTCCACTGTCTCCCACCTCGGAAGGGGGGCCTTCCCTCTCTTCCAAAGCTCTGTGAGGCAGTTGAGATGTTGAAGTCTTCCTCAGCTGTAACAAGGAACTAAAACTCGAACCTCCCAAACTCAGATTGTTCCCTGGGCCTGGGAAGAGAAATAAGCCACACCCACTTCCCCCCCACTCCCTGAGTGGCTGAGGGCAAATTGTACAGGCCAAGAGGGGCCTCTTCCATATGCATTCCTGGGTCAGCGATGCCCATCACCGAGACACTGTTTGGGGGTGAAATCAGCCATTGGAGAACTTTTCCAGATGCTTTCTCTACTTATGAGCACGGCTGAGGACCCAGGTGGGTGGGACCTCGGCTTAATAAAAACCAAAAATCTGGGGCACCTGAGTGGCTCAGTCATTAAGTGGCTACCTTCAGCTCAGATCATGATCCCAAGGTTTTGGGATCAAGTTCCATCCACATCAGATTCCCTGCTTGGCAGGAGGCCTGCTTCTCTCTCTCCCACTCCCCCTGCTTGTGTTCCCTCTCTCGCTGTATCTCTGTCAAATAAATAAAAATCTTAAAAAAAAAAAAAAAAGAACCAAAAATCTGAGATGGGGAAGGTGTGGCTCAGAGGCATAATGGGCCAACCATGTCTCCTGCCTGTCTGATGCATGGCCTCGAAGATCATGACCTGGACTGTCAGTGTGACCTTGGGCCCATCTACCCAGGAGGTGCAGGGGTGGGGGGTCATAGGGGTGGTGGTCCCTTCACACCAGGAGTTGGCCTGGCAGCAGCTCTGCTCCCAGGCTGTGTCTGTGTGTCAGGAAGCACCTTGAGGGACCCCAGCTTCCTCGCCTCTGTCCCCAGTAACAGTCAATACCCACTGAGGACTGGTCCATATGAACTGACCCTTCATACCAATCAACACTCCTGTCTCTCCCAAACAAAACTCACAAACAGAAAATTGCATCCAGAGGAAGTTGACCTTGGCACAACCAGCTCACCACAGACTCACATGCTTAACCTTCGCCTGACCCCAGAAGGTTTTTTCTTCCTTTTCTGAACAGCTATCTGAATGGTCATTTTTTTTTTTTTTTAACAGCAGAGAGAAGGATCTTTTCCCCACCTCCATTGAAAGGAGGCATTTCATTTTATTTTTTTTAAAGATTTTATTTATTTATTTGAGAGAAAGACAGTGAGAGAGAGCATGAGAGGGAAGAAGGTCAGAGGGAGAAGCAGACTCCCCATGGAGTCAGGAGCCCAATGCAGGACTTGATCCCGGTACTCTGGGATCATGACCTGAGCTGAAGGCAGCCACCCAACCAACTGAGCCACCCAGTTGTCCTTTTTAAAAATTTTTAATTTATTTTTTATATTTTTTAAGATTTTAAAACCCAATGTGGGGCTTGAACCCACAACCCTGAGATCAAGCATTGCATGCTCTGCTGTCTGAGCCTGCCAGGAGCCCTGAAAGGAGACATTTTAAACAAAGAGCATGGCAAAGGGTAAAAGCTTGCTTAGAAGTCAGACCAACGCAGTTTGCACCTACATTTCAGCACTGCACACGCTTTTAGCCCTGCTGTCTGTACCTCAGTTTCCCTATCTGTAAAATGGGAGTACAAATCCCCATCACGTAGGAGTCATGGTGAGGATGGAGATAATGTACATAAAGCACTCGGTCCAGTGTCTGCGGCAGGATAAACGCTTGATAAACATTAGATCTCACTGTGGTGAATCAGAGCCATGTTGGATTTTTCCTTGTTTTCGTGTTTCTACACATTGCAAGGGTCTCTCCCTGGCAAGTATGCACAGGACTGAGCTGTGGCGGTCCTTCTCTGTCAGGATGGCCATTCTCTAAAACCTACCTTGTCTTCCCAGGCCAATTTCTGCGCTCAGAGGTGTAAAAGAGGGACCCAAGATATAGAGGGACGAGAAACGCACTGCTCTCCAGTGCCCTGGAAATGCCTTTCCAGCCACACGGAAGCATCTTCGAAGCAGCACACAGAGGCACAATCCTTGAACACTGTTTCCGTCGCCTCTAGGACGGAATGTGACAACCAGCTGACAGTTACTTAGTAAGATTCCATATCTGAGAGCCCTGAGCAGGAGATGAACACAAGGCTGGTGTCCCCTGGGGGCTCCAGGGAGTGAGGCTGTCAAGGATGTGTCATGAATTAAACTGGACCCCGACACGTGACTCCTGGAACTCAACAGTGTGGGAGGAGGGCAGCTCGCAGGGGCCGTGGGCAGGATGCTGAGAGAGCCACTGCTGGCCTGCGGGGACCTGAGGCTGGGGGCGTGGTGGATTGAGCCAATCAGCGACATGGGAGCCAATCAGCCAGCTTCCTCTTGCTTCCCCCGTTTGATGGACAAGGTGTGCTGCGTTGTGACAGAGCCCTACCTACCAGTGATTGAAGCCCGCCATCACTCTCTCACCCGCTGTGTCAGTGCAGCGACATCCCCATTATGGAGGAGGGAAGACTGAGGCTGGCCTGCCCCCGTGGCCAAACTGACGCACGCTCCTGGTTTTTCTCTGTTGACTCTGGTTTTTAAAAAAAAAATGCACAACGGATGCGGTATTGACACGTGCAACTTCCCAGACGTGGATTTCATTCTACTCTCAGAAATGGCCCTTCCCTAACTTGATTGCTTTACTGAAATCCATTTTTTCCCCCTTTATAAAAAGAAGTCCCATTTTTCAGTAACGGAATTGCTGCTAGCTACTTTTTCCTCTTTCCAGCTGGCGAGGGTTCGGAGACCATTTCTCTTCCTCCTATATTAGATAAGTAAGAGTAATGAATTGATCTGCTGCCTCACTAACATGATGAGGATAAATGGGGAAGCAGGCTTTAATAAAATGCAGCACTGACAAAAATGAAGGCAGGGAGGTCATTATAAATTCTACACAAGATATATCAAGATGGGTTGGTTTTCTGAGGCCAAATAGGTGATTAATATTGGAAGGAGAGAACAGAAAATAACAATATCTCTGAGTTGTAAGGGACCTTTAAATTCTGCCCCTTTATTGTTTGTATCTCTATCAAGTGGTTGACCAGCATTTTCTTGAATGCTTCCTGTGATGGGGAACTCACTACCCGTGTCAGCTCATTCTGTCTTTAGAAGACTTTGCTCTGACTTTTAAAATTTCTTATTCATACCCAGGTCTTCCTGTTTATATTCCAAACTTCCCCATTCCTTCAGCGGCTCTTTCACTGTCTGGTTACTTTCTTCTGATAAGTCTGTGACCTTCAATAAGAACAGGGGACATCTGTCATGTTCATGGCCACCCATCATCTTTCTCCACAGAAATCCCCTGGGATCCGTCCTGTCCCCAAAAGGCAGCAGTAAGAACTGAAACTCTCATGCTGCCCTCCTCCCTAAGCAGAGTCACGTGACCGATGTGGTGCTGGAATGAAAGCCTGATTCTGAAGGGGGCACCATGAGGGAATGGGAAGGGGAGCTTTCGTTTTGTGGTTCAAGTGGAGACAGAGGCCTTGAGCTTTTTGCTGGGTTTGCAGGGGAAGTCCTGTGGGAGGAGTGGTCCTGGTGCTTGTGGCCGTAGAAATCAGGTTCTCTGTCACCATGGAACTGCCATTACTGACTTTGGCCTTCACAGCATTTGGTGGCAGCAGCAATAACAAGGGTTTCAACAGGCCTTTCCTGTGTCATGGCTTGTAAGTCATCCCTAAAAGCTCCGCCTTTCAAGTGGTTTCTCCAGTCCATCAACAAATGTCTGAATTATCTAATATCTGAGCAAATCCCCTTTCTTCTTAAATTAGTCAGAGTTGCTTGTTGCTAGGAACCCTGACTCATGCAGGCCCTGAACCTAATGCACGTCTCCAGGAGGGATCTCTTCAGTGCAGAGAGGAGCATCATCACCTCCTCATTGTAACGATTATGCTTCTATTAATGCAGCCTACAGCTAAATGAGCTCTTCTAAGCAACCGTACCATATTGCTGATTTTCCTTAAACTCACTGGTCAGCTGAAACTCTCATATATCAAGGGTAGATATTCATTCCCTGGTCTAAGGAACTTCTAGAAAAAAAAAAAAAAGACTTTATGTACTTTCTTATTACTGGCTCAAAGAAAACAATCTCTAAGAGCACCCCCCAACCACAATATTTAATGTATGAGAGGGATTCCTTTGAAGTGCTGAAAATCCAGTTATTCACTTGACAAGGAAGGAAAGTAATGAGTAATTATGGATAAAATCTGCCACTCTTTCTTCTTGCCACCCACTCATTCCCCACAGCAAACGGCTGACAAGTCTCAAGGTCACCCAGCAGCCATTTGGAACCAGATGCTTCCCTCATCCTGCCCCACTATCAAAGTAATTTTAGTGAAGATGGGAGGGACAGTTGTCTTTGATCGTTCCCTTCTTGGTCCTCCTGGGTGTCCTTGCCATTCTCAGGATGGGTCTGTGAGCCCGGAAAGAAGTCTCATGAAATAGTCTTGCAATAAACAAGAGATCTCTTCTTTCCTTCTACTGCCAATGCCAAAGGAAAATGGAAAACCAAAGTGCGTGCGGATGGGTACTTCATGTCAGAAAAGAGAGGCAGGTGAGGTTCCCCATGCATGCTGGGGCATCAGTGAACACCTGGGGCATAAATACATTTGATTTGGACTAAAAACAGACCATGAAAACTGGAGGTAGAATGAGGTTGTGGGTGAATAATATGTTGGGCATAATTTAGATTCTTTGGACCCTCCACCTAGGAAAATTTAACTTCAAATGATTTCCCCAGATGTATAGCTAAAATGTCTTCATCGTCTGGGACAGAAGGAAAGGCTCATAATAACCCACAAGGTTGAGATTCCAGAGAGGTGGGTAACCAGACAGAAGCCACGGGTTAGTCTGGCAGCACAAAGTTTTGGAGATGAATCTCTGATGGCCATACTTGACATTGGCTGGGTGCTCCGCAGGTTGGCAGCAAGAGGCTCACATAGATGCTTATTGGAAATGCTGAATTTCAAGCCTGATCCAGCCTTACTTAATAAGAACCTTCATTTCGACGAGATCCCCAATGATGTACACACAGAGTGAGTCTGAAAAGCACTTCCCTGTGCCATCCTTGAGATGTTTGGAGAAGTCAGTCCACGATAGAAGCTAAAAGACCATTTAGGACAAGGCAGAGCTGTGGTCCTCCGTGATCAATCACCGACACCAAAGTGTTGGACTAACATCACAAAACTGTCTCCCCTGGATGCTGCAAAATGAGAAAGTCATGTCCGGTTCTCAAGAGACATCACTGTTTTTTGGGAGCCACAAGCAGAGAACAAGTGGTCAGAGTCAGGTTGTCTTCCTGCCATACTTCCCAACATGTGCCTTAATTTGGTTAAAAGGAGATGGGGGATGCCTGGGTGGCTCAGTTGGTTGGAGGACTGCCTTTGGCTCAGGTCATGATCCCGGAGTCCCGGGATCGAGTCCCGCATCAGGCTCCCAGCTCCACAGGGAGTCTGCTTCTCCCTCTGACCTTCTCCTCACTCATGCTCTCTCTCAAATAAATAAATAAAATCTTAAAAAAAAAAAAAAAGGAGACGGGCCACAGGGGAACGGTACTCGGCAATAAGAAGGAATGGATTCTTGGTACAGGCAACATCCTTGGACGGTTCTCAAGGACATGGTGCTGAGTGAAGCAAGCCACTCATTGTACAGTTGCATTTATAGAATATTCTCAAGATGACAAACCTTTAGAGCTGGAACACAGATCTGTGATTGCCAGGGCTGGGATTGTAGGAGAGGAAGGGCGTGGGAGTGACTAGGAAGGGGGAGCACAGGGGCACCTTTGTGGCGTGGGACAGTGATTGGGGTGGTGGGAAAATGGATCCGTACTCGTGACGAGATGGCATCGAACTGGACATATGTGTTGTGCTGATGTCAGTTTCTTGGTTTCAATATCATACTATAGACACTTCAGATGCCACCGCTGAGGGCAAGTGGGTGAAGGGTACAAGGACCTATCTGTACTGTCTTTGCAACTTCCTATGAATCTGTAATTATTTAATTTTTTAAAAGAACTTATTTATTTATTTGACAGACAGAGATCACAAGTAGGCAGAGAGGCAGGTAGAGAGAGAGGAGGAAGCAGGCTCCCGGCCGAGCAGAGAGCCCGATGCGGGACTCGATCCCAGGACCCTGGGATCATGACCCGAGCCGAAGGCAGAGGCTTAACCCACTGAGCCACCCAGGCGCCCCTCTGTAATTATTTAAGAGCAAAAAGAGAAAAGAACAAAACAAAAAGGAGATGCTGGTCGCGAGGCTATGATTTGGTAAGAAGCAGCCTCATCATAAAACATGTGTGGAGCGTCGTTGGAAGGCGTTTACTGGATTTCTTACCTCTTTTACTAAAGACATCATTGTGCACTGAGGTTCCTTTACCTGAGTCCTCCTGGATGCATGAGTGTAGCAAGAGGAGTATGATGTGTTCAGTCCAGGTGCACAGAACATCAGCTCAGAAAGGCTTTCATTTAGAGTAGGTCCAGAATGGAGAAGGGGCCTGATCAAGGTCACCAAATAGCCAATGGCAGCAGCAGGACCAGAGGCGGGATCTGGTGCTCAGCCCAGAACCCCTCCATTCTGCCACCCGCCAACTCTCCTGGCAGATCTTCATCCCAGAGTTCTAAGGTGGCATTAACATTCAGAACTCATCCGAGGTTAACTCTGAAAGCAACATCCAAAGAATGCATCAATGCCATCAGGGCATCTCTTTTAATTGCCTATTCACGCCGACAGATTGTCTTTTCATATTCGGAGCTAAACTTGGAGGCATGTCCTTTCATAGGGCACTCATTACCCCACTGCCTCATCAGTAATGGGAACTAATGTGCAACGTGATTGCTGAGTACAAGTTCTATTTTTTCCTACCAAGCAGGAAGTTTAAAATCTGCTGGGTTATTTTTAAGGAGGGCAAAAAAACAGGCATCCTACCAGCTTCCCAGTGGTCCTGTCCAAAGGTACATGCTGCTTTAGCCAAGGCACTGGCCAGCTTGGGAAGGACACAGGTGATGTGAAGTTTCACCAGAGAGATTTTTCCATGGAGGGGTGGGGGGGTGAGTGTCCACACACTCAAGTGGCAGGAAAGGGCGTGGGCTAGTTGCCACTTTGCTGAGGACAGCAATCCTGGCATTTTCTGGAGTTGACATTTGGTGTTTACTTCCCCTGTGGCTATCTGTCTCCTCTTCAGCCATGGTCCCCAGCCCTAGACTGAGAGTCAATCTGGCAGGTCTGTCCCTGCTTGGTCACTTCTGGGGCCCTTCTGGGCTCAATGTCATGAATCACAAATATGAGTCTTATGCTCCTGAGTCGATGAGGAGTTTGGGAGAGCAAATCCCTGCAACTCTAATATTTAGCAAATATAGTAATAGCGTGAAAGTATTTTTAGTACTTACATTTAGTATCTATATGAAATATGTATAGTACTTATATGTAGGAAAATCTAGTTGAACTTGGCTTCCATTGACTTAAACATTTCTTGATCACTGACTTTGCGTGAGGCACCATGCGAGGAACTATGACTGCAGTGGAGGTGTTTTTGGGGAATTTCTCCACCTTCCCTGGAAAAAGTAGTGCAACCCTAGAGCTCACAAACCACCCTGGGCATGGCTGCAGTAGAAGGTTCTAGAAATGAAGGGCAGGTGATGGGCATTGAGGAGGGCACTTGAGGTAATGAGCCACCAGGTGTTATAGGCAACTGATGAACCACGAAATCGTACCTCTGAAACTAATAATACAAAAAAAGAAATGAAGGGCAGAATCGTTAACCTTCCCTTCCTTGTGTGAACTGTCAAGTTCTCCTTCCCCCTGCTCCGTCTCACAAGCTTGGAAGTGCCTTTTCCTGCTGCTGTGTAGGACCTGTTCAAAATATCTTGCTTAATCCTCCCAACGATGCTAGTAACTAGTTATATTTACATCAATTTTTCAGAATGGAAAAATGAAAACTAGGTTTTGTGAGTGACTTGTCCAGTGTTCCAGGGCTAGGGAGGGGCTGGGTTGGTTTGGATATGTGCAAGTTTCCAGACCTGCTCGCAGCCTGAAGTCTGGCAGTGGATGGCTGTGCATCTCCCAGACCGGACCCCCCAAGCCCCGAAGCCCAGAAAGCTGTCTTGCAGGGTGTCCGGTATGGTCCATCCTTGAGGGAACCCGAGTGGGGGGATGTGGGTCTGCGCCCATTTGTCTGTGACTCAAGCTTGCGACGGCAAAGCGAGGGGCGGAGGGAATGAGCGAGGAAGGTGAACAAGCAAGGAACCCAGGACTGGGGAAGTACAAGATTTTCTCCAGGGGCTGTGTGGAATCCTTGCCCCTTATCCACCCCGCCTGCAAAGCGCGCCGCCCTAGGCTCCTGGAATAACTGGGGAGGCTGGGGTGAAACCACGCCCACCTGGGCTAACACTTTCGCCCTGGGGCTTCAAGCCACGCCCACCTGGACCAACACTTCCGGCCTGGGGCTATACGGGGGCGGGGGAAACAATGCGAGCCACCGAGACAGAATCACAGAACCTCACGGGCGGAGGAGATCTTAGAAGCCCGTCCGTCCATCTGGACCCTGAAGGGTGCCTCTTCGGGGAGGCTTCCAGCTTCTGCCTCCCTTGATGGGAGCTCACACACCTTGATCCCCCTTTTGGAGGAGGGGTTCTCCTTTTGGGAAGCACGGATGACATGTAAATACAGGATATACAAGGTCAACCGCACACATGCAAATATTTTGGCGGCCGCAGAAGCCCAGCCGGGGCCTTCGTGTTTATTCGGGTGGCCGTGCACCCTCCTTCCCCGCACACGCTCCTCCCGTTCCTCCTAGCAGTGGAAGGGGTGCAGGGAGCTTTGTGGCCGGCAGGTGGGCTCAGCCTTCTCCCCGCAAGCCGCTAAGGGCTTCAGACGCTTTGGGCTTCACTAAGGACCGAGTGACAAAGCCTCCTGTCAGAGAAGTAAAAGGCGAATGCCGCAGCAGCTTACGCTTGATCTTTGCAGAAGGAATAAATCAAATGGTGTACTCACCCCAGAGGCCACGTAGGGGGTGAAGCACAGTCAAAAATAAACCGACCTTCTGTTCTCCAGGCGGGACTAGCACTCGGAATTCCGGCCCCCGCACTCGGATACTTTGGTTGCTTCTTAAAGAAAGAGCTTGCCTGCTAAGCAGGGCCTCGGGGCTGGTGAGGGTTGGTGAGGTCAGCTGTTCACCCCAGCCTCCCTGGCCAGGCTTCCTAGCCCTGCTTCCTGTAGGCCGTGTGGATGGGTGCGGGGTGTGGGGGGACTCAGTCTCCACCCAGACCCGGGCTGGGCCACAGCGGACCGGGTGGGGCCTGGATCTGACCGCAGTGATGAGGCTACCCGAGAAGAGAGCTGCTTGTCCCTCTGTGGATCCCCCCCCACCCCAGAATGCTGCCGCCATCCACAAACATCAAGTCAGGCTGGCCCTTGGTAGGGGACACGCCATGTGGGAGGGGCCTTTTTTTTCTCCATTTTCCCACCCCCCAGAAAGATTCCTCAAGGCACAGAGGAGACAGCCAGAGCTCAAACCCTCTGCAGGCTGATTAGCCTCATGAGGCCAGTACCTGAGGTGGTCTCGCCTTTAAGTCCTCCAAAGGGGGGGGGGCACCCAGAGGTGTACGCAGGCCCCAGGGGACTTGAGCCTGGGAGGCCGACATCTCTTCCACAGAGTGGACTGGGGGCATCCCACTGCCAACGACACGAGCCCCTCCCTCTCTCTCACCTGGCGTCTTCATCTTCCATGACTTTTGTCTGCGGGACCACGTTTTCCAATCTTTCAAATGAATGAAGTTCTCGGGCCCCACCTGGCGGGGAAAGAGCTCCCTCGTACCACACACACGCGATGCGCGGCTTGGGAAAATCGTTTAATGACAGAGAAAGCACACACCAAACTGCAACAGAAGCCTGTCGGGAGTCGCCACTGTACAAATCGGAGGCCAGAGGCCCCAAACTAGCATAAGACATTCGCAGGGAAGTCAGTCGTGGTGAGGGGAACATCACACAGCATTTCTGAGGATGCGGAGGAGGCAGGAGGCAGCGGTGACTCACACATGGGCTGTGTATCTTCTGGAATGTGGCCTCCTCTGCAGGCAGTCCCTCCCCCCTTCTTCATTTGATGGTAGGGCCTGGGGAGGTTTGCAAATGACCAAGTAGGAGAGAGGCCTTGTGGATCCAAATCTCTCACGGGCCAGCGTTGTAGGCAGACACGGCCCGGGTGCTCACGGGTCACACCCATGGTAACTCGGTATTGGTCCTCTTGGATGGTGGCTCAGGGAGCAAGTTCGATGGGTGACAGCAGCTCCTCAGAGTCTAGGGTCCGTGCACAACTTCCCAAAGGCATGCGAGGAAAGAGGTTTTTACCAAAGAGACTTTGCCAACCCCAAAGGGTAAAAGTCATTCTCGTTTCTAGCTAGGTTCCAAATTAAGGGACAAGAAAGAAAATGAAAAAAAGGCAGCAACTCAAAAATTACCTGGAATATTGTGGCACTTCACCAATCCCTTTTGTTTATAATATATGGCAGAGAAAAACGGACCCCTGTCGATATAAACTTTCGTTATAGATAACCTTATAACTGTACACTCTCGGGATACAGAAAGAATCCTTCTATCATACATGTTTCATCTTTAAAAATAATCTAACATAGTCATATATCTGGCTAGTAACAAACTATTAACATCTTCTGAGAATACAGAGGAAACTTTGGGATTAATAGTAAATCCTCTGGCGTGCGCCCTCCCCGCCCCCCATCAGCATCATCTATGAACACGTTTCTGCAAAAGCATCCAGAATCATTGTTAAAGGAAAGGAATAGGTTCTAGTTTTCACCAAATGGATTTTTAGCAAGAAGTGATGGAACATTTTTTTACCTTGGCAAAAATGAAGCACAAACATAATATTTCACTGGTTCGGGCCCATGCAAATGCATGTTTTGTTATGTGGGCGTGTTTTATTCTCACCCCAAAATCACGATTAGCATGCACGTTGTTTTCAACTATCGAGTTAATTATTGGCAGTGCACCTCTTTTGTGTAACCATGATCACTAAGGCAAGGTTATTATTTTACCTTGTATAGAATATCAGTAATAACTTGTCAGATGCATATGTTTATACAGTACAGACCGGCAACTTACTGTTTAAAAAAAAACAAAAACGAACCCAAACTCAAAACACAGATCCCTAAACACAATTCAATTGAAAATGAACTGTTAAGCTTTTAGAAATAGATTTTAAACTACAAGGCTGCCCTGTTTTTTTGTTTTGTTTTGTTATGAACATTTTAAAAAGTTCCCACCCCTAAAAATTTGCCAATTTATTTCTTCGTGATTGGTAACAATCTCGCAAATTCGCTACCACGCTGACTCTCCCTGAACCACAGAGACGAAGGTCCTTCGTGGGAACACAACCCTCGCTCATCAGGGTCAGACCAGTCACGTTCTCCAGCTCTCAACCGGTAACCCAGACGACCTTGAGTCCTCAATTCATCCACTGGACGGTGGTCCCCGCCCCGCGTGTTTGACTGCCCCAGGGGTGCTTTCCGATGGGCTTGGCTTGGCTGCCCAATGTTGACCTTCAAGCTCCGAACCCCGCTGCCATCTGACCTACAGACCAGAGGCATGTCCTTTGTTTTTCAACAGGAACACACAGGAGCTGAAATTGCTTATTCGACAGAAGCTGAGGCAGTAGAGACAGCTCCTTGGCCTAGCCAAAAACAGACGCCAGGTGAACTTGGTATGTGTTTGTGTGAAGCCAGTGCAGCAGCAGGGTCTGGAAAGTCCCTGGGGACTGTTCCCTGCCCTGGACGTTTCATACGACAGAACCTTTGGAAGAGGACAAGTGGATTGACTGAATCCTGATGGCCAACGTCCTCTGTAAGTCCTGGAGCACATCCTGGCCCGTCCCTTCGCCATTTTTGTCATAGAGGAGCTGCTTGAAGGCTTCATTTTCAATGAGGACCATCATGTTTTTGAGAAAATAGCCTTCACAGTAGGCTGAGAGCTCTGTGACTCCAAGAAACTGGAGAGAGACAGGAAGCAGGAGAAGGTTAGGTTTCTGGACCACCTGCGTACCTAATAATGGCTAACAGCCGTGAGGGTAGATTGATGACAGTGGCTGAGATTCTCTGCGCTTTGCTGCATTCCCCTAGGGGACTGGGGTTCATTTCTCCCGGGCTTGGCCTTGTGACTTCCTCAGGCCAACAGCAGGTGGCAGACGTGAGAGCTGCCAAGCCCGGGCTAGCTTAAAAGGGCCAGGTTCGGACTTCCACGCTCTTGCTCAGAACCCCACCTCTGCAGAGAGAACAGGCGAGGCGAGCCTGCTGGGAGGGTGAGCGGCTCCAGGAAACTGAGAGGCGCCAGTGACCGAGCCCAGCCAGGGTCACCCAAGCCAAGCACAGCTGACCAGCCAGCTGACTTCAGAAGCAAGGCCCGTGGAGACCAGAAGAAACTTCCAGCTGTCCTGTGGACTCCTGTGCTGAAGACCTGCTTACTGGTTTAACCCCCGGGTTTTGCGTTTCTTTGTTGTACTCTAGCGAGCTGGCGCATGAACAGAGCTGCAGACACAACTCTAAGCACCTGGAGTGTTAGCCCATTTGACTCTCACAGCAGTCCTGGGTGGGCATGGACTACGTATGCCCTGGATTTGGGGCAGTGGTTTCTCTACCAGGGCTGATTTGGCCATCCAGGGGACATCTGGAAAAGCCTGGAGGGAGTTTGGTTGTCACGACTGGGTGTGGCGGTGACGTGTGTACCACTGGGATCTAACGGGTGGAAGCCAGATATGTTGCTGGGGCTGCCACCATGCGCAGGAGAGCCCCAGCAGCAGAGAATCCTGCAGCTCAAGCAGGCGGTGCCAAGGCCAAGAAAGTGATCTGGACATAGGGTTCCTTGCAGACTAAGCCAGTGGGGAAGGGATGATGTTGACCTCGATCAGGGGCCAAGTCGAGGGTCGGCAGATGGCACATTCTTAGTACTTGTTGAATGTAGGAGTGAATAGTTAACTAACCGAGTAACAGACTCACGGCAAACGTCGACCAAGAGCTTACAATGTGCCAGATACGTTGCCAGGCACTTCGCCTGCAACATCTCATTTAATCTCCAACCTCCCCGGAGGTGGGTGTATTACCACCTCCAATTTACAGAGGAGGAAATAGACAAGACAATAACTGACAACAAACTCACGCAGTGCATCCAGGGCAGAATCGGGCATGAAACTCTGGTAATTCAAGTCCTAAAGGCTGTGTGGTTAACCACCAAGACACTGCCTCTAGCCCAGCACCATTACTCAGAGGGTGGGTATTTAGCCTCATGCGTGTGCCTGGCGGAGGGACTCGTATTTGAGGCACGGAAGTACATGTGGTTATGTGGGTTGGCTGTCTTCAGACCTTTTCTACACTTTCCAGAGCTTGTAAGTCTCTCTATCACAATGAACTGGGCATTCAGAAGTTAAGTGCTCCTTGAGATGACATCCTGCTGCTCTATTTAGATGCTGAATTATCTACATCATCTAAATGCTGAATCATCCTTCTGAACTCCCCGATATCCTGTCCTTTAAACCAGACATGCACTTTAAGTTGTTAGATATGGACTGGTGCAATGATAATGAGGCAGTGCCGACAGGGTTCCGGGGGAATGAGCTGGAACACTTGGATTCAAGTGGGGGCTCCTCTACTTTCCTGAAGATGTGACCAGGGCTGGGTCACTTTGCCCAAGCATAGGTTCATCATTTTCAAAATGAGAATGAGGCCACCGGCATCCCAGACCTGTCAGGATGATTTATGGCATGATTCTGTCATTTGTCACACTTAGGAGAGGCAGGTTAGGAATGTAGCTAAGAGGGGGGCCTCTGGGATCTTTTTTTCCCTTCCATCTGCCCTTCCTTCCTTCCTTCTTCTTCTTTTTTTTTTTTTTTCTTCAGATTTATGACTTTAGCCATTAGCTGTTGGGCGAGTACATAATCTGTCTTTGCCTCGGACTTCCTAACCATAAAATGGGGATGATAATACCTCCCTAATAGTCTGTTGTTGAGATTAAATGAGATCACGCATGGAGCATGAGAACAGTGGTCAGTTGTACTCAGCACGCAACGCTAGCTGTCATTGTAAATGTCAACTATGTTTATAATTATCACTCTCTTTCTCACCAGCTGGTATCCAGTGACCCACGTGGACAAAGTAGGTGGCCAAGCTGGGATAAGGGGAACTGACTGTACCTACAGAACCTAGCCCAGGGGCGCCTGGGTGGCTCCGCTGGTTGAGCATTTGACTCTTGGTTTTGACTCAGGTCATGCTCTCAGGGTTGCAGGACTGAGCCCCACATCAGACTCCATGCTCAGCGGGGAATTTGCTTTAAAAATTCCCAACCCTCTGCCCCTTCCCCCATCTCTCAAGTAAATAAAAATAAATCTTAAAAAAAAAAAAAAAAAAGAACCCAGCCAAGCCAGCTGGCCCTTACAAGGACCAAGCCTGTAACCACGAACTCCCTGATGCCATGTGCTCATTCGCCAAGTCAACGGCAACGGTATGCAACCTTGAGCAAGTCAGATCACTTTCCTATGCCTCAGTTTCCCCAGCTATAAAATGGAAGGAGTGAACCAGAGACACTAGGTAATTCGTGGTCTCTGAGAGACCCAGAAGACATGGTGAGGTTTAGCAGTGAGAGAGCTTGTTATCACCCAGGGTTCGCCTAGTATCCTGGGGGCTGGGAGACACCTCAGGAATGATTTCATTCTTACAACATGAACCATGCTCTTACAGTCCTAGAGCACAAGGCTTCACTCTACAGCTGGGGCAAATGAGGCTCAGCGTTGCCTATCTTTGATTCTGCGGACACCCTTTACCACACCTGGCCATGCACTTTGTCTATCAATGTCCCTCACTGTAAGGCAGTAAGTGGCGAATAATAAATACTTACATTTACATTTGGTGATATTTACTCAATGGTGACTGTAGGTCAGACCCTGACTACCTCCACATAGCTAATTACTGACGGAACTGGGGTGGAAACTCTCATCTCCTAGATCAGTGGTTGACAAACTGCAGCCCTTCGGAAAAATCTGGCCCCCCACCTGCTTTTGTAAATAAAGTTTTATTAGAACACAACTACATCCATCATGTACATATCGCCTATGGCTGCTTTTGTGTGGTTCAGCACAGTTAAGGAGGTACAAGGTGACTGTGTGGCCTATGTGAAAATATTTACCTGGCCCTCTACAGCACAAGTTTGTTGAGCCCCATCCCTAAACTGTAATTTTTCAAGGGCAGAGACTATGTCTTACTAATTTCTTATTATATTCTGATGAATACAGTTTCTGGTAAACAGCAGGTGCTCAATAAACACTAATGAATGAATCCCCTGGTTTCCAAACCTGTGTTCTTTCTAGCACAGAGCACTGCTGAGCTTACTACTCTAGCTTAGAATCAATTTGATGAACTAGCCTATTCTTTTTCCCAGGTTGAAAGATACCACAGAAGGGCCATCAGTAGCTCTGGGGCCCCCTTTGTTTTTGTTGTTTTAAGATTTTATTTATTTACTTGTCAGAGAGAGAGAGCACACAAGCAGGGGGAGCAGCAAACAGAGGGAGAAGCATGCAGGACTCCATGCCCGGGACCTGAACCAAAGGCAGACGCTTAACCGACTGAGCCACCCAGGTGGCCCCCGAGGGCCCTTTTTTCATGACTGAATAGTTTGGAACAGCTTTGCCAGAGGGGAAAAAAGATGGCCAAGCTATGCATTTATGGGATGGGCTTCTCATCTGTATGAAATTCTGCAGCTGTCTGAAACAGATGTCACAGAGAGGTAACATTGCCAAGGGCTTGTTGACATTTGCAGCATTGTTTTAACGTGTAAACGCCTGTGTTTCCTGGGGTGCTGAACCAAGAGTTGGTTTCTTTCTTTTCCATCTTTTACTAAACTAGCCTCAATTTGCAGTACAATCTGCCAGGAACAGAAGCCACATGGCATGTGATCATTCGTGGTGCTGTAGTATCCGGAGCACAGGGGAAGCAGCACAGAGAAAAGGCAGGGGCCGGCTGGCTTTGCCCTGTCCTCCATGCAAATAGCACAAAGGGCAGCTTTTGCATTGGAAACACACCAGGATGTGGCCTGGGAGCCACGGCAATGGCTGGTGTCTGCCAAAGTGCACCTGCAAAAGAGGCAGTTCCCTGCCTTAGGTGTGCAGAGCCTGTAGCACCCGTGGATTCCTGGCCTGGGCTCACACCGCAGCCAGTTTCATTATTAATGGCAAGAACTACGGAGCCTCCTGCCAAGGTGGCTGGAGTGATTAAAATGGATTGCTGTCAAGACGACAGGTCATGGCAAAGCCACTTGTGGATGCTGGGTTCACAGGGCACCTGGAGGTTCCGTGGCCAGGGGAGGCAGAGAGGGAAGAGGGAGAGGGGGAGGGACCACAAGATTACTAATCAGGCTCTTCTCTTGGGGAGACAGCAGCCTCCGATGCTTTCCTGCAAAGTCATTAGTTGAAGATTAAAGAAAAAATGTGCTGTGTCCTGAGAAACCAGATTTTGGTAAAACCTTCACTTAACCAAAATACCTAGTGTACCTGCACACGTGTGTGTGTGCATGTGTGTAGGAAGTAGCCTGTAGTTGTCGATTTATTGATGACCAATTAAAAGATCTTTTCTGTGTATCAACAATTATTGCACATTATTTCCAACATTTGTTGGGCCAGACAGTAAACACAAGGTTAGGAGCATGTGCTTTTCAGGAAGAAAAAAATCTAGATTTACACTTCTGGGTATATACCCCAAAGAACGAAAAGCAGAGACTTGAACAGATTATTTGTCCCCTGTCCATGTGCACAGCAGCATTATCTACAGCAGCCAAAGGGTGGAAGTCACCTGTGTGTCCACTGATGGGTGAATGGACAGACACAGTGTGGTCTCTCCATACAAGGAAACATCATGCAGCTTTAAAAAGAAATGAAATGCGTTGCCTGGGTGGCTCAGTCATTGGGCATCTGCTTTTGGCTCAGGTCATGGTCCCAGGGTCCTGGGATCGAGCCCCACATCGGGCTCCCTGCTCAGCTTCTCCCTCTCCCACTCCCCCTGCTTGTGTTCCCTTCCTCGCTGTGTCTCTCTCTGACAAATAAATAAATAACATCTTAAAAAAAAAAAAAAGAAAGGAAATTCTGACACATGCTATAGCACAAACGAACCTTGAAGGCACCGTGCTAATGGAAATAAGCCAGTCACAATGGGCCAAAACGTGATGATTCCACTTATGTAAGGTCCCTAGAGGAGTCAGATTCATAGAGACAGAAGGTTAGGTGGAGGTTTCCGGGGCTGAGGGGAAAGGGAAATGGGCATTAATGTTCTGTAGGTACAGAGTTTTAGTTTGGAAAGATGAAAAGTTCTGGAGATGGATAGTGGTGATGGCTGTATGGCGGTGTGAATGTGCTTAGCCCCTGAAATGTACACTTAGAAATGGTTAAAATGGTAAATTTCACGTTATGGCATCTGCCACGATAAAAAGAAAAATCTCCACAGCCGTGGGATCTTAAGCAAGTTCCTTCACCTCTCTGTGCCTCAGTTCCCTTATTACGACATGGGACTAATGATAACGTTTACCTCAAAGAGCTGCAGGGAGAGGGTTACAAAGGAAGGTGTGACAAGGATCTTAGCACAGGGCCGGCATGCTACAAGGGCCTGTTAAGATAGAAAACATCTCAAAGGCAGCCCAAGTTTTCAGGAGGAACAGTGAGAGCGCAATTCAAGTCAGTCGTCACTGGACAGTGGATGTGGGGGAGGTGTCCTGAGCTCCAGCCACACAAAAGAAGGCTTTTTTGTTTTAATTCCTGATCTCAACTCATTTCGTTGTTTCTTCCTAGCAAATGCTAACGAGCCTGTCCTCAGCGCAAGGGACCAAATGAAATGGCACCTGAACAAGTATTTGAATTCTCTTGGTCCCAGTATCCCCACAGTGACATGAACTGGATGAGGACAGTGTTCCCCCCAAATTGGAGTTAAGACCGGTCTTAGGGCTGAAGCCACAACAGTGACCCCAGGAGCTTGTTAAAAATACAGATTCCTGGGGCGCCTGGCTGGCTCTGTAGGTTAAGCACCCGACCATTGATTTCAGCTCAGGTCATGATCTCTTGGTCGTGAGATCGAGCCCCACATCGGGCTCCCCATGCAGGCTAGAGTTTGCGTCAGATTCTCTCTCCCTCTCCCCACTCACGTGCTTTCTCACTCTAAAATAAATAAATAAAACCTCTAAAAAATATATATACAAATTCTTGAGCCCCACTGCAGAGACCACTGTGGGGTAGGGGCCTAAAGATTCAGGACTCTCCCCAGGTGATTCTGACTAGGTGTTGGGTCCACCTGACCAGGAGGACCCCTTAGGGGCTCTCCAGGGCTGTTCTCAATCTTGGCCAGTTCTAGAACAGCAGTGCTCCCCCTTGAGCACGCACCAGAGTCACCAGTAGGGTGTGCAAAGCCACAGATGGTGCGCCTCTCCGCAGAGCTTCGGTTCACGAGGTCTGGGATGGGGCTCCAGAATATACATTTCTAACAAGTTCCCTGAAGAGGTTGATGGTTTCTAGATTGGAGGACACACTTGAAGAACCACTATTCCTTGCTACTCAAGGTGTGGTGGCTTAGACTGGCAGCAGAAGCTTTACCAGGGAGCTTGTTAGAAACACAGACGCCAGGGTGCACCAGGCCTGCTGAGTCAGGGTCTGCACCGTGATTCGTGTTTGGGAAGCACTGTTTTGAGAAACAGCTTTGTTTTTGAAAATCCCAAGAGTTCCTGCTTTCATTATATTTGGGAGGAGTGAGATGAAGGGCAAGGCATTTTTTTCTAGAGCGGGAGGGAGGCTGAGGCGGGGGAAGGACTGCGGGCAGCTCAGCCCGGAGCGGGTAGGCCAGCGTCTGCTCTCTGGCCAGACTCTGTGTCTGCGAAGGAAAAGCCCGAGCCACGTCCGTGCACCGCGCATGCTTGGGCAGCCCGGGCGGGATTGATTACCTTGGCGTGATTGTAAATATCCACACAGTTGTCAGTGTTAATGCTCTTTGCGCAGATAATCTCACAGTGTCGCTGCAAGGCCTCCAGCTGGAAAAATTTAGCGGCAGACAGAAGCTAAAAATCGTAAGAAGAGCCTGTTAGAGGTTGGGAGGTGGAAATAAAGGGGGGACAGGGGTGGGGAAAATCTCCATCTTCCACAGAGCTGTCCCAAGGAAAAGGGCTGGGGGCACAGCGGTGGGTCGGTCACTTTAAAGCACAAAGGAAACCCCAGAAACTAAGGCACAGGGATTGAACTCTGTTGCGGGCGAATATGGCAGGGGGGGAGGAGGCTGAAGGGAACCAGATTTAGCATTTTAGCAAAAATGCCTGCAGTTGCTATGTCCAGAAACAAGGGTGAATGTCCTTAGCAAGACAGACATGGATGCGGCGAACTCCCTCTGTTCACCCAGGTGTCCTACACAAATGTCACCTCAGAGAAGCCTCCCGGACCGCCCCACCTCGGGTCACCTCCCTCCGTCACTGTCTGGCCTCCTTCCCTTGCCTCAGTCTTCCTCGGAGCCCTCCTCTCAACAGACATGATGTCATGCCTGGCGCCCTCAGAGAGCCCGCGAGGGCAGGGGTCTCTGTCCCTTTGCATCACCGCGGTGGCCGGGCCCCTGGGAGTTTAAAGGGACTGGCTCTGTGGGGAAAGGATGGGGGCGGGCGTGGGCGGCAGGGTGAGCTGCTGCTCGGTGACAAGCTCTTCTGCATCATTTATATGATTTACATGTGCATTCGTTATTTCAATTCTAAAATAAAAACAAATGTGACAGAAGAGCCTGCGTCTTCAGAGGGTAGCTTGGTCCGCAGGTAGAGAAGTGTCAGTGCAGAGGTTCAGAGAGACCAGAGAGGAACTGGGGGGTGGGTGGCGGGGGTTGGTGGGAGGTTACAAAGGGAAGGATAAATGGGTCACACAGTGAATACCCAGCCTATGGCCCTCCAGGTGCCGGGAACTGTTGCAGGCACCTTATTATAAAATCCTACAATCTTCAAAACCCAGCGAGGTAGATTTTGTTATTCCCATTTCCAGGTAAGGTAATTGAGGCTTGGCAAGGTTAAGTCATGGCCAAGATGACACAGCTCTGCAGGAGCAGAGCCTGGATCGAAACTCGATTTTTCCACCACTGTGTGGGGTCATCTTCTGACGGGCTGACCGTCCTGACATCTCTAATCGGCCACGTGCCCAGGACTTCGGTCACCTGAAAAGGATCCTGGTTCCTTTGCTTGGGATTAGTGGAGTGATTTTGGCTTCCGGTTCAAAGCTCCCAGCTTTGAGCAGGAAAACCAACAAGGGCTCCACTTTGAGGAAGGAGCAGGGTCCCTTGGCCTGGGAGAAGGGAGCAGAAACAGGCCCCTGGACTCAGAAGGGGAGGACAGGCTTGGCAGAGAGGTAGACAGCAGATGGGGTGGGGGAGCCAAGGAGCCTCGGGAAGGAGGGACGGTCACCGGGAGTCCTTATAATGGGCTCCTGGCAACCACATCAAGGAACACACTGTGATTTATGTTTCCTGGTGACAGAAGTCACCAAGATAGCTCCTGATGGTGATATTTGCGCCCCCGCTGTGCCTAGAGCTAGCCGGAGCCTCCTCAGTAAGCCCCCTCTACCCGCCCCAAAGCCAATTAAAATTGGATTTTGCAGACTTGCTACCTAGCACCCCAGCTCTCCAGGAAGGGGCTCTGCCAAGAAGCCCTCGGGAGGTCCAAGGAGGCAGGCAGGACCCCAAAGCCTGTAGCCAAGAGAAAACCCAACACAGGTGCCCTCAGACACTGCCAACACATGCCAGTGACCTGGGTTTACAGGGATGCCTTACCTCCATTATCTCGTTGTTTTTAATGAGCAGTGACTCTGGGCCACCGTAGTAGAGATACTGCATGACCAGCTGGAAGAAAGGACACAGAGAGCAAAGCGTCAGTCCGAGGGCAGCACAGACACAGTTCTCTTCCAGCCGGGCAGTCTGTGTGTCCCTCTAGAACATCCGCTCCTGCCGGATCGCTGCCTCGTGGGAGAAGTTCCCCTTAGGACACTTCCTCCTCATTGGGCAGTTTTCCTTATCACCACTGCCACTTGTCTCCCCGTGGTTCTACTGGGCTCCAAGCGCACCCCAGCTCTGCTCTCCATCATAGATGGCAATCACAGCTTTTCCCTTCCATGTCCCCCCCCATTCGGCCGCCTCCAGGACACTCGGCTTAAACAGCCTGCACCAGCGACCATTCCCCTCCGGGAGCATGGCCCACAGTGACTAGAAGATTCTCTTTAAATCCCAGAGAGGAACTCTGGGTTACCATGGGACCACCTGCTCCTTTTTACAGCTCAACAAGATGTGGGAAGTAGCCGTCAGGGGTCGGGGGTTTCATGGTCTTGTGGATGTGAACGGTCCTAGCCAGGCTGCTCAGACCGTCCATGTGATTCAGGAGGCCTGAATGGTGTGCCAACCAGAGCTTTACCAGCTGGCGTCCCTTTAGAATGAGGCCCCCGGATGTGCAGAACTGGCCGTCACCACCTCCCACGAAGCTGTTCATTTTTTAGATGGTGCACAGGCTTTCCAAGTGGGCATGGTCTTCACCATCGTCCTCTGCCTGCCTTATGACACGTGGACTCCCTGCCTGTCCGCACGGCAGCTGTGCTGGAAGCATCTGTGGACTGGCTACATCCCATCTTTGGGCACTTGTAAAATGAGGCACTGGGGCCGGGATGTCTGCTACGGTCCCTTTAGGCTCCAAAGGTCTGTGACCACCATAAGGGAGTGCTTAAGGAAAAGGAACCTGCACTCGGGCTGCCTCAGTCTCCGATCAGGCTCTGACACTTAAAGGCTGGGTGACTTGAATTAGGTTAGGCCCCTCAGTGTCTCAGTTTTATCATCTGTAAAGTGGGGCTAACATTGCCTACCTCATGTGAGGAGGATCACACGACAGGGAACAGCTCTAGCAAAGTCCTGGCACGTGGCAAGAACTCAGTAAATGTTAGCTCTTTGATTTCCTGAGGTGGAAGCACCTTTTTCCTATAGTACCTCTACCACCTACACTCAGGCCTTTGAGGCCCCGTGCGACTGATCTCAATCTACATTTTGCATGCATGTTTACAAATAATAGTTTTCTTAAAAAACATGTTTACAGGGCGCCTGGGTGGCTCAGTGGGTTAAAGCCTCTGCCTTTGGCTCAGGTCATGGTCCCAGGGTCCTGGGATCAAGCCCCGCATCGGGCTCTTTGCTCACCAGGGAGCCTGCTTCCTCCTCTCTCTCTCTCTCTGCCTGCCTTTCTGCTCTGTCTGTCAAATAAAAAATTAAAAAAAAAAAAATCTTAAAAAAACTCCCCCAAAACCATGTTTACAGATTTACTGAGATATATCTCATGTAATGCAAACTGTTTCTGTTTATAAAGTGTCCAGGTCGGTGGTTTCAGTGGATTCACGATCTTGTGCGACTGTCCCCCCTGTCTAGTTTTAGAACATTTCCAACACCCCCAGGAGAAACCCCGTGCCCGTTACTAACCGTTCCCACTCCCTCCTGGCCTGGTCCTGACAACCACGAGGGAAATACCCATTCCAGACATTTCGTATGAATGGAATCCTCCGACACGTGCTCTTTGGTCTGGCTGCTGTTGCTTTGCATCCTATTTTCAAGATTCACCCTTGTTGTCACAGATCTTTCCTTCACTCTTTTTTATGACTGAACAATGTACTGCATTTTGTGTAGCCCTTCATTAGCCCAGGGGCATCTGGATTGTTCCCACATTTTCACTGTTAGGAATCCGGTTGCTAAGGATTAGTTTACTTTTTCAAATCTCATCTGCCACTCTGCCCTTCTCTCTCCTCCTCATCTTGACAACATCTACCTCTTATACTCTGAACAGTCCCAGCCACTTGCCTTTAACCGAACCTACCACCGCGTTTTGTCTCAGGCTTTTGCCCAAGCTGTTCTCTCTGCTTGGATGCCTTTCCCTTCTTCTTCTTCACTTGTTGAACTTGGCCCCCTCTTTTGGGATCTAGCTCAGTGGTCACATCGATGAAGCCTTCTCAGATCTCCCAGCTGCGACCCCAGGCGATGGGGCAGCACCTCATCCACAAATACAGTGTGACTTTTCCCTGGCGCTTGAAGGCCCAGGTGTGGACCGTCCATCTATGCATTCCCGTGCCTAACACGGGGCCTGCGCGCCCAGGAAGCACGCTTGAAACAAACACAAGCCCTCTGTTTCCCTTTTGTGCTTGCGTCTCCACGTGCTGACTTTGGGCTTCTGCCGCTACCCACCTGTCGCAGAGATGGCAGAGTGCTGATGGTGGTGGCGGAGGTGATCCTTGGTGAAAGGATCACACAGCCTCATGGCCCCTCCGCTCCCCCAAGCGGATGGGTCCTGGGGATCTGCAATACCACATCAGCGTATGGCGGGGTCCTGCTCTTAGGCAGGTAACAGATTTCCCTAGCTCCTCTCTTTTCTAAGGGCCGGACCAATAACCACCACCACTACCACCACCAGAGCCGTGAGAGGAACTTCCCTGAACACAGGCCCTGCTCCATTGTTTCATCTCATTTATTCGGGTCGGGCTGTGGGCTGAAAATGCCGCTCCTTTAGAAGATGGAGATCCTGGGGCTAATGGGATTTAAATCAGGCCGCCCCTCTCCGCCTTCAGACTCCGCCAACACAGGCCTTTTTCACAAGGGGGCAAAACGAACCCTTAGGAGGCCAAAGGGCCTGTTTATGGAGTTGTTTTTCTTGGCAGCTGAAACCTGCACGAAGCCCGGAGTTAATCGCCTCCTCGGCCTCCGGAGGCCCCCGCTTGCAGGTGCAGCTGCGTCCGGTGCTCGCCTGTGCACGATGCTAAACCGTCTGGCGGGGAGGAAACTCCAGGCAGTTTCATTTGCTAAAATTCTTCTGTCAGCGTGGAAGGGAAGTGAACAGGCCCCTGGGAGCCTCCTTCTGGGTCAGATTCAGCCCTCTTCGGCCTATTTCAAGCCACAAATGAGGCTTTTCTTTTATGGGGACGGGGCAAGCACACAGAGAATTCCCCGGGGGCTCACTAAACCGTCCCTCCTCCTTATAGTAACCCGAGGCTAATGTGACCAGGAAACCTTCCCCAGTCAAAAGCAATTACAGGCCTCAGAGTCCTCTGGGGCGTGCTTTCCTCACGCAGGTCTCTCTCATTCAATGGGTCTGCACGGCAAACATGCACTAGATGCCTACTCTACGGTTCCTATTACAGGAACCTCCCCAATTAGTTCCAGGCTTTCTGGCGTAAGTGCCCCCTTCACGAACATGGGAAGAGGTGGGAGGTGTGCATTTTCCAGCCCTTACTTCATGCTCAGACTCTCGTGGGCCTATGATTCTTTCGTCTGGGCTGGCTGACTTCAGCATCCTGATGCTGCCTGGGCTCCAGCCCAGGTTCCGATGGACAGCCCGGGCACGGGCAATTTTTAAAGCTCCTCACATGACTCCAATGTCCAGCAGAGGCCGAGAAGCACCAGCTTGGAGCCCGACACATAGCCAGCATTCAAGAAATGGGGGCTGTTCTTACCACTGTCCCCCTTTAGAAAGGGCATTCCAGGACCAAGTCCCTAGGCTTTGGCACCAGATGGACTGGGCTCCCATCCTGGCTCTGTCCCTAAGTAGCACTAAGACTTGGGGCACAGGATTTAAGTTTTCTGAGCCTCAGTTTCTTCGTCTCTAAAACCAGCAAGAAAAATCCAGATAACCACGGGCAAGCAGAGGTCAGTATCTCATTCATAGTTAAAGCCCCACAAAGGTTTCTTCAGCGTCCTTCCTCCGTGAATCCTAAAGCAAAGCAGCAGTTCTTCTGGAAAATTTCAAACTCCATAGCCATCACTGTTCCAGAAAGGACTGTGGCCACTTGGTTTTCAGCAGGAAGTGTGGTGCGACACTGGGGTGAGAAGCTGGGTGTGGGGGCGCGCCAGTGCCCTAGTCCTAGGCTGGGGCTCTAGCCTCCTCACCGCGCCCCTTCCCCGCCCCAGTGGAATGACTCACCCAGATTAGCCTTATCCTTAGAAACCTCATTTGCCCTTTCTCCCTCGCTCAGTGCCAAGTAACCTATTCTACCAAGTCTTGTGTTGAGTAGGAAGGTGGTTTGCAAGTTACAGCTCAGAAAAACAACAACCCTCTTAAATATTGCCAAGTTGAACGCTTCCTCGTGTTGTCCTACTTGCTAATCTCTGCAAGAACCCATGACCTAGAGGTGATAATGATTAAATTGTTAAAAATGGAGGAAATGAGCCTCAAAGAGTGCCTTACCCATAGTTACTTGGGAAGGATTCTTTCTTTTGAAGTTTCAGCATAACCAAAGAAATGAATCTCTAATGGTGGAGATGCAGGCGCCACAACAGGCTTTAGGGGCTTGTGTGAGGGTATGGTGGCTTCCTGGCAGCTCTCTGAACAGCAGGATCTGGGGGACCAGGGTCAAGGGTAGAGGGAAGAACCACCATCTGGCCTGCCTTCTGACTTGGCTCATACTATGTGGTCCCAGGAAGTATTTTCAGTCTCCAATATACCCTAGGACCCAGCTGAACAGACGGATAATCACTTTCTCTCAAACACACCCCATGACTTCCCACAACTGGGCCTTTGTTTATGCTGTTCCACCGCCTGCGGTAACCCCTCTCTCCTCTCCACCAGACGAGGAAAGGAGCCTCGGAGGGGCTGGTGAAATGCCCAAGGCCCCGTGGTAGATACTGATTTTAAAGAGAATTTTTTTTTTTAAGATTTTTTCTAATGTATTTATTTGACAGAGAGAGATCACAAGTAGGCATAGAGGCAGGCAGAGAGAGAGAGAGGAGGAAGCAGGCTCCCTGCTGAGCAGAGAGCCCGATGCGGGACTCGACCCCAGCACCCTGAGATCATGACCTGAGCCGAAGGCAGTGGCTTAACCCACTGAGCCACCCAGGTGCCCATAGATACTGATTTTAAATAGGAAAATGCTGCATTTCAGTCCCAGACTGCAGCTCTGTCCTCCCGTGTCCAGATTAGTAGCCTTGTCCCGCCGCCCTGGCCATGGCCAGCCCTGTCTCCTGTCCCTCCCACTTGCCACCATATCCGAGCCGTCTCAACAACCCTCTTGGACCATGAGTCCCCTGCGGACCTGCCCGAGCCTCAGCCACCCGTGTGCTCTTCCCAGGGCTGTGCTTCCTGAGCTGAACAGCAGGAGACCAGGTCCTGCCCTGAGTCCCGCAGATTCCGGCCCTGAGTCCACCCACGCGGACGGCGCATAACTCTGGCTGCTGTGGGGACAGCACTGAGGGAGTGCACTCTTTAAAAGTTGGCTGGCTCCTCATTGCACGAGGCTGACCACAGCTCTGGGACTTCATCCCTGCTGTTCTCTGCCTAGAATCTTCTAACTCCCTTTTTTAAGCCTCAAGGCTTCCTATGGTTCCCCAGATTCTCCTCAGCCCTCACTATTCCAGCCAACGCCTCCCCAGGAGGCCTTCCCTGATTTCTCTGGTCTGAATTGCCGGAGCACATTGGCTCTGCTTCCTCTCTCTCACCCATTCCCACGTTGTACTGTAAGAAATTAATTGCTCAGAGTTACCACCCCCGGACTGTGAGGCCCCAGGGGAGGAAGATCCTTTATCCCTGTGTCCCCAGGTCCTAGCAGAGTGCTAGGCATACAGTAGGTGCTCAATAAATCCTGTAGGGATAAAATGATGGTAAACTGGAGGGGGTGCGAGAAGGGACTCAGAGTCGGGGACTGAGGACTCTGCAGTGGCCAGTCCACAGCCGGAAGCCTGCAGGGAAGCCCTGTGCCCTGCGCACACCACAGGACGTTCCAGGCCACGGCAGGGTCTCACCTGAAAGATGGGGTACTTCACGTAACCGATCTCTATGCAGGTGCTGTCATTTGTTGGCTTGCTGGACAGGAGCGCTTTGAACCTGAACAAGGACACAAGAAGGGAGATAAAAAGACCCACAAACACATCCGTAGTTTGTGAGAATCTCCACTCTCTGATGAGAGAGACATGTAAAACCCTGTATTCCCCCACTTTGCACTCCATGGGCGACACGGCCCACAGACACCCTAAAGCGACCGTCGCCTCACCCCAGTATGATGCCATACTTCAATTTGAATTATTTTTTAGAATTTTTAAAAAAGATTTTATTTATTTCTTTGACAGAGGGAGACATAGTGAGAGAAGAAACACAAGCAGGGGTGTGGGAGAGAGGGAGAAGCAGGCTTCCCACAGAGCAGGGAGTCTAATGTGGGGCTGGATCCCAGAACCCTGGGATGACCTGAGCTGAAGGCAGATGTTTAATGACTGAGCCACCCAGGCGCCCCTATTTAAAGTTTTTTATTTAAGTAACCTCCCTGCCCAATGCGGGGCTCCAACTTACCACCCTGAGATCTAGAGTAGCATGCTCTTCTGACGTGAGCCAGCCAGGTGCCCTCAAACCATCTTTTTAAATTTAAAGTTTTAGGGATGCCTGGGTGGCTCAGTTGGTTAAGCGACTATCTTCGGCTCAGGTCATGATCCCAGCGTCCTGGGATCAAGTCCCACATCGGGCTCCTTGCTCGGCAGGGAGCCTGATTCTCCCTCTGCCTCTGCCTGCCATTCTGTCCGCCTGTGCTCGCTCTCTCTCCCTCTCTCTCTCTGACAAATAAATAAAATCTTAAAAAAAAAAAAATTTAAAGTTTTAACTTCAGGGGCACCTGGCTGGCTCAGTTGGAAGAGTTTGCGACTCTTGATCTCAGGGTGCTGAGTTTGAGACCCACACTGGGTGGAGAGATTCCAAAAAAAAAAAAAAAAAAGTGGTTTGAACTGCTATTTCTCATACAGGTGATTGGAACAGAATGAATACCGTTTGAAAACCCACCTGTCCCTCCTGCAGGACCCATCACAAGGCTGGGTCCTTCATGGGGTCCCTCCTGAGCGCAGGCTTCACGTCCCTCTGGGGCTCATGGAGCGCCCCACCTCCTGTGAGCTCTGCCCCGCACACCATCTTTGCCCCAGGAGGGCAGGGACTCTGCCTTCCTGACCCTGTGGCATCCCCAGAACCCATGCCAGCCTGGATCTGAGGCATCATAGGTAATTAATCATCTGTGGCCTAACGACCTCTCTACGGATGACTTTCCTACTGGGTTTTAGATGTGCCTCCCTGTGATCAACAGAACTGTAGGCTCCGAGTGGGTACAGACCCAGGCCACGGAACATACTCGTACACATTAAGGAAGAAGCTAAGCTATGTCTCTTTTCTTTCTTTCTTTCTTTCTTTTTTTTTTTTTTTTAAGATTTTATTCATTTATTTGACAGAGAGAGAGACAGCGAGTGAGGGAACACAAGCAGGAGAGCGGGAGAGGGGGAAGCAGGCTTCCCACTAAGCAGGGAGCCCGATGTGGGGCTCGATCCCAGGTCCCCGGGATCATGACCTGAGCCGAAGGCAGATGCTCAATGACTGAGCTACCCAGGTGTCCCTGTGTCTCTTTTCTTAAACTTTTAATTTTGAAATAATGGTATATTTGCAGAAAAGGTATAAAGACAGTACAGAGCTCCTACAGGCCCTCCGCCCAGCTTCTCTTGATGTTAGCATCCTACAGATCCATGGTGTCAAAACCAAGACATGAACATTGGGGCAACTTCTCTTCTGCTTTTATATGCATCATAGCCGAAAACCACGTAAGGCACAACGCATTTTTCTTATGGTGGCAAAGCAGACATCTGGGGCTAGTTTTCAGCTTTGGGGGGAGGCAGTGGGAGACCAGGGGAGCCTGGGAAGTACTGGTCACATGCATTCATCAGCAAACATCCTGGAAATGGGCACCCAGTATCCTCACCTCGGCGCACCCCGGCGGCCTCCTTATCCGACATCTCCTTCTCCTCTGTGCACCCTCACTAATCCCAGTTCAGGTCTTTGGATAATGTGGTTCTAAATGGTCAACTCATTTCAACTCAAAGCGGAAGGACTAAGGGCCATAGCAAAGTTGGCAGGGAGAGGGCCAGGCTGTTGTCAGCTCCATAGTCAGAGGGAAAAGTCCAGTTCAAGACCTGTGCATTTCGGGTGGCTCATGCCAGAGTTCTGGGATATTTGGAGAGCAGGCATGAGATGTTTCAGGCTGGAACCGTGTGAGGGCTCTGGGCCGGGGGAGCTAAAATCCAATCCACACTCTGTTCCAAAAGCTCGGTGCCCAGAAGAACAGGTGCCCTTGCCTGAGTCACACAAAGGCGCTGCTGTTTATGCTAGTGGCTGCTCTGTACTTTAAAAATCGTGGTAAAAAACACATAATAGAAAATGACCATTGGGGCACCTGGGTGGCTCAGTGAGTTAAAGCCTCTGCCTTCAGCTCAGGTCATGATCCCAGGGTCCTGGGATGGAGGCCCGCATTGGGTTCTCTGTTCAGTGGGGAGCCTGCTTCTTCCTCTCTCTCTGCCTGCCTCTCTGCCTACTTGTGATCTCTATCAAATAAATAAATAAAATCTTAAAAAAAAGAAAAACGACTATCTTAACCATTTAAAGCATACAGAAATGTTAAGTATATTCATTCTGTTGTGCAACCAATCTCCAGAACCTACTGTGTACCCAATTAAACAACTCCCCCTTCCTCCCCTGCTCCCAGCCCCCAGCCCCGGGCCGCCAGCATCCCACTTTCGGTCCCCGTGAAGCAGACCACTCTAGGTACTACCTGTAAATGGAATCCTACAGTATTCATCTTTTCATGACTGGCTTCTTTCTTTGCATAATGTCCCCAAAGTTCATCATGCTGTAGCATTTGTCAAAACTGCCTTCCTTTTTAAGGCTAAATAAAATACGTATATCCCACACTTCGTGTATCAGTTCATCTACTGATGGACATTTGGGTGGCTTCTACCTTTTGGCCACTGTGAAGGTTGTTGCTGTGAGCGTGGGTGCACGAGTGCCCTCTGCTCTTGAACTCTTGTTTTGGAAAAGATCATCTTCCCATCCAGGGAAAGTACCACCAAAATTGAATTTCAGAGAACGGTAACAGCAATGGCCACACTCCTGATTCAGCTGCTTTGGAAGCTGACAGTACGTACCTGGGAGAGGCCGTGAATAACAACACTTTGTGAGCATAGAACGGTCTTCCTTCTACCAGAAAGGTAACATCGGACATTTCTTTATTGTTCAGAAAATGAGGATCTAGAACAGGAAGGGGGGGAAAGGGTTGCTTTAGTGAAAGAAGGGTGGCGTTTGCATTCCTCTTCTGAAAAGTGCCAAGAAGAGCGAACAGGGAAACCATGGGGATATGGTATTCATTGGCGAGACAGTGACCCAAAGGGGACAGACAGAAACAATCACAGGAACACTCAAATTACGGAAATTCAGTCTTGCATAGGAAATCATAGCTGATTGTGATTAAAAGTAGTATTTCCTCAGAAGAGACTCACCCCGAGCCCCATGCAGGTGACTTCCAGATGTGAAAGTTATGCCCACCTTGCCCATTAAGAATGCCACCCCCCACCTTTGCTCCTCCTTCTAGGGCTCAGCGCTCTCCCTGCCTGATGGAAAAGGGGTTTTCAGGTGATTTGAAATCCAAGCCCTTCTCTGCCAGAGTCAGAGTCACTCGAACCAGTTCCCGGCTCTCGTCTCCCACAATAACAAAGAGAGTAGAGCCGCTGCTTACTGAGCCCTTAGGACGGGTCAGGCACTGTGCAAGCTGGCAGGCACATGCGCCAATGCACTCGGTCCTGGGAGGCAGGGACCCCTGTCCGTTGTGCAGCTGGGGACACGGGCACACAGACGTTCAAGCCAGTGACAGGTGGAGGAGCCAGGATTTGAACTCGGGCATTCAAATTGGAGCACCTGCCTTGTTCAGCACTAGGATTCCTCCCGCCCTCCCTACTCTGCCCCGATCTGCCTGTCATTTGAGCCACGGAGACCCACAGCTCCTGAAGGTGCCAGTCTGTCCACTCCTTGGGGCTTCTGCTGCTTGGGAACATCCACTAACACCCCTAACCCTGACTGGGTGCCACCCCGCTCAGGTCCTAAGTCAGTCTGGACCCAGGTTCAAGGGCAAGGTGGGTCTAACCGCTGGTGGGGCTTCCTCTTAGGTCACCCACCCTGAGCCCACCTGGGCTGTGCTGCCCCAGGAAGGACCTTTAGAGGACTCTAAATGGAAGATGACTTTTCTGGGGGTTTCTGCATCCAAGTTCTGAGTCTGAGGATGTGCTGCATTCCCAGCTCATGGGAAGAAGATTCTTTCTGCAAAATGTGCCTTGCCTGGTGCCTCTGGTCCCGTGAACGGCACCGCCATCTACCCACCGCCCAAGCCAGGGATTCGAAGGCAACAGGACACCTTCCTCTCCTGGGCTTAGCCAAACCGAGTCTATCACAAACACTGGCTTCTCTTCCTCCTAAGTGTTTCTCGATTTCCCTGTTTCTCTCCACCCCCAATGCTGCAGCTCCCCCAGGGCCACATGGTCTCTTGTCTGGGGACCAGTGGGAGCCTCTGTTGGTCCCTGCCTCTGCTCTTGGCTCCTCAACCTGATGGTCCACCTCACCACAGGCATCCTTCCTAAAGGCAGATTTGATCACACCCCTCCTCTGCTCTAAACCTTTCCATAGCTCCCCAGAGCTTCCAGGAAAAAGTCCCAACTTCCTAACGAGGCTCCTGGTGATGGGGCTTCTGTTGCCTTCTCTGGCCTCTCCCCAGTCACATCCCTGTCAACCAGCATGCATGCTGGGCCACACCAGTGCTAAACACTCTCCCCTCTGGCCCTTCCCCTGCTGTTCCTTCTACTCAGAACACTCTTCCATCCCCTTCCAAACCCTGTTCTCCCCAATGTGGTCTTCAAGCATCAGTGCAGACACCTTCCATTAGTAAGCCTTGCCTGATTCCCCCGCCCCCCCCACCCAGATGGACCAAAGCATGCCCTACCTGTGCTCTCACAGCGCCTGTATGCCCCCTGGGTGGGTTCTGAAGCCATAAATCTCAACTGTGTGACCTTGGGCAAGGTATTTAACCTTTCTGAGCCTCTGTCTCCCCTTCTGTTTAATGGGAATGGTAATACCCATTGTGCATCTACATCCGAGTTTCTGTGAGCATTACATGAACTTCTGCAAAGTACATAGCAACATGGCGGACACACAGTACTCATGACCCTTGTTCCACAGTCTTGTTCTGAGAGCCTGTGGAGGACATCAGGCCTCTTCTTAGTTGGAGGACCTGCTTGTTGCTAGGCCCTTCTCCAGGGCTTAAAGCGCTATGCTGAAATGAAACTCCTGCTGCTTCCTTTGGCTGGGTTTAGGCTGGGGGTTTAGACCAATCCCCTGCATTCCTGGGGGCCATGATGCCAGTCATTGGGCCCCCCCGACAGTAGTACCTTGGACCCTGGCCTGGCCCCACTTTGCCCAAACCCTGCTGTAACTTGAAGCCAGAATTTGGATTCCTGGCGACGCTTCTCTTCCAGCCTTCGAAGGGGAGGTGGCCCCTCAGCCCCCGGGTGGCCCCAGAAGGTGGCTCTCCATTCACATTTCTGTCGCTACATATAGCTACCTCACTTCTTCCCATTAAAAAAACTTGAAACTTAGAACATATCAAAAAAGCATAAAACAGGCAAAATCACTTATAATCCCACTATCATTAGGTATTTTATTAAAAAACTCACACACTTCTGAACAACCCAGATGAAGAGAAAAGAGGCTACCGGAGATGTCCTCGGAGTTGACTAAAATTCCCTTCTCCACTTGCTTTAAACACTAAAGGTTTGGCGTAACCTTCTCCTTCTGAACAACCACCCCCTCTCACTCCTACTGCCCACCTCCAACCAGCCCCCACTCCTGTTTCCCAAATTACTCATGTCTCCTACCTGTGGTTCTTTTAACCATTCTCTCCCAGAATTCACTGGGAGGGCAAGAGGACAACGCAGTCACAGAAAAATCAGGCATCAGTGGGCTACAACCCCCACCACTCCCTACTGTCTTATAGGGAACCCATTTCACTCACTTATATGGCCTCCTGGCTCTTCAGAAATTCCAATCTGGGACCCTAGTCATGAATCACACCTATCTTGCCTTTAAAGCAGGTCTCTAAAGGGCCACTGTTTGGCGACTTTCAGTCATCCTAGCTGGAAATGCTCTACTGAAGAGGGAAGCCCTACGTTTTCCATCGTGCACTTACTCATAATTTTATTCTGCCCTTTCTCCTACACAGTAAGCTTTGAGCCTCTCAGGCCTGCCTGTCTTCTCTCAGTGCTCACCCCTGAAATTCTAATGCGTGGCTTGAAAACGAGGCCCTTTTAATTGCAGGTGAAGGAAATCTCAGCAAATTCAGGAGGAAAAAAATGTTCCCTCCTCGCCTATAACTACAGGAAAGCAGATTTTATGCTGTGTCATTGAATGGCCCCTGCAAATGCTGGCTCTAAAGAGGGTATCTTGTAAAGGCACCGAGATGTCAGACAGGATTGCTACGGCCTGGGAGTGTAACAAAACGTCAGTCTCTGAAGTCTGTTAATATGATTGGTCTTTGCAATGCGTTGCCCTGATAACAGTTTAATTAACACCTGCTTTCTATAAGGTGGAAATATTCGTGGTTTTGGTACCTTGTACCCAACGGGCATAAAGGAAAACAGACAAGATTTGACTTGGTTACTAACTTTTTTGTTTTAGCAAAAAGTGGTATCGTTTACATTAGCAAGTTCTTCAGGACTTCTCACTAATTTTAACTAGTGCACCTCTTCCAAACGTAATGGTTTTGTTAAAGAATCGCATTTTCAGATGCTCCCATCTCTCAAAGGCTTCCCAGTCTTTACAGGAAAAGTTCACAGGAAGTAGGAAAGTCCCCAACCTTCCCTGGAAAAGGCATTCTTTATCTTTCATATTTTATCATTTCCCAGGCAGCGAGGAGAAAGGCCCCTGCAGCAGGAGCCTCGTATATCAGGCTTCAAGGCAGCCAAGCATTGCTTTGCTTTTTTTTTTTCAGACCGATCAGCCAGCTTACGGCAGTCCCAGGATCCTCTGAATGAAATCAGTGCCTGATGAAAGGGTTCTTCTGGAAAATTCCAGAAGCTGGGACTGCTAGGCTGGGGCCAGCCCCATGCCATGTCCAAGCAGAACAAACAGGGATTACTGCTACTCGGATGGGATCTCAGAGTGATCTGTCTCCTCAGCTCGAGTACACTGTGTGTGTGTGTGTGCATGGGAGCACTTGTTTCCTCTCCTCCTTGGTCTGTGCAGAGGGACTCCATTAGAGGAACACTGCTGGCCTGTCACTGTCCCCTGCTTGTTCCTCCTCAGGGAGGAATGGGGACTTCTTAGATGAGAGGGTGAGGACGGGGCTAGGGGGAGAGCTGCCCGCACAGCTCAGCCTTCCTTCAGAATGGGGAAACCACCTGTGCAGAAAGTGCATGGGCCCTGGGTCTGTCTCTCTGTCTATCTCTGTGGGATGAAGTCCTTCAGTTAGAGGGACGAGGTATTGGCCAGTCTCCTGTCCACATTTCCAAGGTGTAGTCTCCAGCTATCCTGTGATCACTGGTACCACGATCTCTACCTGCCGGACTCCTGTATCCATCCTCCGTGCCCTCCAGCACCGCCTAAGATTCTCTAGGGGACTTTGCTACCTCTGTGGGCTCCAACCGCAATGCCACTCACCCAGGCGCGAGGTCTGCTTGCGCTTGATCTCCGTGAGCTTGGGGATGGGGTAGGGCCCGTAGCAGTGGGTGAAGATGACGCACAGCTGCTGGCTGATGACCTCGTTCTGCAGCAAAGAAAGAAAAGTTCATGCTGCTGGGCCCTGCATGGCCTCATCCAAGCTGTCAGCAGGAATGCCTGCCTCCCAGGCGAGAGGGGCCCGAAACTTTTGGCAGGTTCTAAGGCCCCCCACCTCCCCTCCGCCCCCTCCACCAGGCCTCACACCACTCAGTGTGTTTCGCAAGCCCTGCATTTGCTTGCTGTGTTGGACTGTTGTCTGTTTCTGGTCTGTTCACTGGCGAGAGCTTACTTTGTAATTAAATCCTTCTCCCTCGCTCCAATCAGTTACCACCCGTCGGAAAGCAAGTTTCACAGCTCGCAGAGTGGAAAATAAGTTTTTACCCCAATCACACCTTGATCAATACTCTGTAGTGCTAGAAGCAGCGAATTATCCTGAAAGCAGCAGCAGGAAGCCCTTGTGATCCCATGACTGCTCTCCGATACCCAGACACAAATGCTCCTGATTCAGCTTTCTTAGGAATGTGATTTTGGTGCTGAGGCATATCCGGATCCAGGAATGCTCAGCTGAATCACTTGCTCCAAATAAAGGGGGGAAACAAGTCCTGTGGTACAGAGCGACAGCTGCCTCTGATCGCCCAGGGACAAAGGAGCCCGTTTCTCATTGTCCCGTGTTCTTCGTGCTTTTGCCTCTCCCCGCTGGGCCCCGCTGCTGATCATTAATCTGCCTTCATCTGCAGGTGCGTGGGAGGGAAGCCACGAATCATGGCATCTGATGCTTTTTACTGGGTGAAGGGGGTTGAAACCAGGAGCTGAAAATGGGGGTGAGGTAGAAAGGCATTTACAATATATTACGGAAAGTAGGTTACAACACAGTGTGTACCGTGTATTTTTGGAAATAAAACCCTCTACACATATATACTCAGATTGACAGGTACAGAAAACATCTGGAAGAGTAGGGTTGCCCCCTTTGGGTGGGCTCACGATGTTTTCCCTTTTCAGTTTTATCGGCATTTTCTATGACCACGCACAATAAATATTATTTTTGGTTTTTTTTAAAAAGATGGGTTTGGAGCAACTGATGACGTCCGTGGTTTGAGATATTCTTGAACCTCTTTCATCGTGCTCCCGAAGCAGGATACAGCTCGACACATGAAAAGAGAATCGACCGTTTGATTAAAGACACCACGATGCCAGGGGCGTGATCCACACAGGTGCCTACAGGGACGCAATCAATATTGGACAAAGGAATTCTGCTTTCAAAGATGACGTCTTAGGACCAAAAGGTGTTAAACGCTCCTCTTGACATCCACAAAGCGATAGCCTGTCTCATGGCTTCCTGTGGTTTCTCAAAGTGTGGTCCCTGGACCAGCAGCATCAGCATCACCTGGAGTCGTTGGAAATGCAAATTCTCTGGTCCCATTCCAGACCTTCTGACTGAGAAACACTGAAGGCAGGGCCCAGCAATCTTGATTTGAACAAGTGTCCTGGTGATTCTGGGGCTCTCTTGGGTTTGACCTGAGCTACAGCTGTACATTTGCTTCCCCTGGCCTTAAGCCTGTGCCTCAAGATGGGTTCCAGAGACAACCAGCAGCGAAGAGGCCTGGGAGCCTGTCAGAAAGGCAGATGAGCACCCCAGGCCCACTGAGTCAGGATCCATGATACCGAGCTCTGCCCATAATTCCCAGGCACACTAAGGTTTGAGGACTGCCGTGCACTGGGCACAGCTATGCCCCCCCCCCCCCCCCCCCCGCCGAGACTGTAGTCCCCGAATCCCTGGCACTGAGAATACCGTGAGATAGCACGCCTGCAAATATGTTCCATTACAGGGCAAAAGGGGCTCCATGAGGATAATTAAGTTTACTAACTAAGGTTTCAATTGACCTTAAAGTAAGTATATTATTCTGGATTATCCGGGCAGGCCCACTGCAATCACAAGAAGCCCTTAAAATTAGAGGCAGAAGAGGATTCAGAAGGGATGGGGGAGAAGAGGAAGTCAAGGGATTTGAAGCCTGAGAAGGACTTGATGTGCTGTCGCTGGTTTCCAGATGGAAGGGACCCCATGGCAAGCTTGAGTGGGGGAGTGCGGGCAACAGCTCTGCGAGAGAAATGGGACCCCCAGTGGCAGGCAGCAAGGAAGTGGGGCCTTAGTCTTACAACCACCAGGAAGTCAATTCTACCCAAACCTAAATGAGCTTGCAGGTGCATTCTTCCTTGCAGCTTCTGGAAAGGAACACAGCCCTGTGGACACCTTGACTTCAGGTCTCCGTGAGACCCTAAGCAGGGAAGGCAGCGAGATACTGTGTCTGGTTTCTGTGGAAACCACAGAAAAACAAGCAAGTGTCTAACCACCTCGGGTAATGGAATGAAGGAAGATGTACTTCCTGGACTGGGTGGCCTGTGGTCAATGTTGGCAGTGAACACTCAGGTTGAGAGTGTGTGCCCTTAATGTGGTGGGAATGGCACTTGACCTCTGTAGTCCTCTGCTCTAAACCCACAACCTCAGTCTAACAGCAAGAAAAACATCCCCTCTTCCAGGAGAGGGCATCCTTTATGGTATATTTGATTAGGACTCCTCAAAATTTGTCAAGGTCACCAAAAAAACGAGTCTGAGAAGTGGTCTTGGCCAAGAGGAGTCATGTGGTGTTCTGGATGGGATCCTGGAGCAGGAGAAGACGATAGACAAACACTAAGGAAATAGGAATAAAGTATGGAATAATGTCTCAGTGTTGGCTCATTCACTAAAACAAATGTACCACGCCACTGTAAGATGTTAATAACAAGGGAATGTGGGTGAGGGGTTGTGTGGGGACCCCTGTGCTATCTTTTCAATTTTTCTGTAAAGCTAAAGCCATTCTAAAAAATGAAGTCTATTATTGGCGAAATAAACCCCCCTACCCCCTGAGAAAAGAGGATGATTATGATGAAAGTATTAGAAGTTCAGGAGAAAGAGAAAGAGGAAGAGTCAAGGGTCAAAGTGGACACTGGCCATTCCCTGGGCTTTGGTCACATATCCCCTAAAGTTCTCATGAATGTGAACATCACACCATGTGCTAAGCCATGTAGCCATTCACGCGGTAATTCTTTCTTCGACTATTGACTGGGCATCTGCTAAGTGCTGGACACCACGTGAAGGTTGATGGTGATGCTCCCAAGGTCAGGACCCAAAATGCTGCTTTTCTCAAGGCTTTCAGGCCACCTCTCTTTCAGACACCAGCCCCCCGCAAGAGAAAACTCCCCACTCTATCCTTGACTTCCTCTGGGTTTGTTGAGGTGTCTGCTCTGTACCCTTTCCTGTTCCTTTCCTCCAGGTAGAGGGGTTGTTGGTCTCATTCCCTCTAGTTCCCCAGCACCCAAATGAATCACAACCCCAGGAGGGCTCCTCCGAGCAAGAAGGGGTGCTGTAATTAGTATCAGTTAATAGCTTCAGTGGGGAGAGACCCGCTGAGTTAGATGGTCAGTTTGGGGTATCTGTTGGGTTTGGTTAACTCTGGCCTTCAACTGGAAGGCAGCAGAACGGAGGTGTGGGTAGGTGGGGTAGGTGTGCTGGGAAGATACTTATACTCTCCTCTGAGTTGTACATTTAAGAGAAGTACTTTTAGGTGAAGGCGTAGGCTGGATGGGTGGACATCTGGCTGAGCTGAGTACATGGCACCTGGTTAGCGGTGGTTACTGGTATGCTGCTAGGGACCAGCCATTCAGGTCTCTCATGGAAAATGCTGGGTGTGCACATGGTGTGAACTTGGGACTTGAGGATTCAGAACCATGTGGCTCCATAGAATGAAAGGGGAGTGAAGTGAAGTTCTTAATGTCACGGTTGGTAGGCAATGCCTGAGGGGGGCACCTGTGAATTTGGGGATGACATCTTTCCTCTCTTAGACCCTCACTTCTCTCCTAAGAAGACACCCAAACATTTTCTTTTCTTCAGAAAGGAATGCTGGGATTGATCCCCAAGTGCCTTTTTAGGGGAATTAGGCAGGGGTTCTACACAGTGGTAAAAACATGGGGCAGTGGGGCCAGATGGGGTTGGGTGCCAATTCTGGCTCCTCGTTCACTAGCTCTGTGACCTTAGGAAAGTTACTCAGCTTTTCCGGGTCTTGGCATCCTCTTCCAAAGTGGATTAAAAATATCTGCTTGCTGAGGTTGGTAGGAGAACTAAAAAGGATCAGATCACAGCGTACCATTAGACTGAACCAAAGGAAAGTGCCGAGATTTGACCATTTTTGTAACCCCTCAAACGAACAGCAATTTCCTACAATTCAAACCAATCTCTCTTTTTCTAGATTCTAAAATGTCATACAATTATTGGCAGCTTTTAGGGAGTGAAAAAAAAAAAAAGACCTCACTGCATTAAATACACACATCCGTTTTCAAAGACCTATTTCAAATTGTGAAAAGCTAAAAGGTGAAAAAAGCCACATCTCAAAATCAGGAGATGCTGGAAATACTGTTACTTTCAGGGGGACAATGGCAGTGAGTTCTCTGCCTCAGTCCATTGTCAACAGTGGTTTGTCCCTAGACGGGCCCTCCTTTGTGGGATGTGCTGGACTGACCTGTAAGTAATGGTCCTCTCTCTGCTCGAACACACCCGGAAAAAGTATGGGAAGGGCACCAAAGAGATGGGAGGGCCCCGGAGTTCCCTGAGGTCAGCCAGAGTCCCATGTCTGTCACTGGAATTGTGTAAAAAATGAAATCGAACACACAATAAAGTGCTTTTAAATAGTCACCTGTGTATTCTGATATGTCCCCTCTATTCATGGCAAGTGATGCAGACTTTCTGTTTATGGTAGTACTTTAACATTTCCTTTCTAAATGCATTTAACAGATGATAAGTTGATGTAAAGGAAAATATCAAACAAATAATAACCCGTGACAGTATCTTTTAGTAATAAAAGGGAAATCAGACATTCTCAGATGAAGGAAAACTTAGAGAATGTGTGACCAGGAGAATTCCCCTAGAAGAATGGTTAAAGAAATTTCCCTAAATTGAAAGGAAGGGATAAAACAGTAAGCTTGGAACTCAGGAAGGAAGAAAGAACATGGTAAACAAGAATATGGGTAAGCATAATAGGCTTCTTTCTCCTCTTGAGTTTCCTAATTACATTTGATTGTTGGTACAAAAATTGTAACACTGTTTGATGTGGCTTTAAATGCGGGTAGAGGAAATATTTAAAGACGATTATGTCATAAGTGGGGGAGGGTAAATGGGCATAAAGGGAGGCAAGGTTCTTTATTTCACTTGAACTAGTAAAAAGATGGTGCCAGTAGAATGTGCTGTTACATATATATAATGGAATACTGCAAGCAACCACTAGAAAAGCGATATGAGACTATACAAAAGCTATCAAAAAAATTACAGACAAATAAAAATGGAATTCAAATATATGTTCAAGTAGCCCACAGGAAGGCAGGGAAAAGAAAACCTAAGGCAGAGAAACCAAACAGAAAACAAAAAATAAGATGGCAGACGTAAGCCCTAAAATATCAAAAAATATAAATGGTCTAAATATACCAATTAAAAGACAGAGATTGGCAGAATGGATGAAGAGCTCAACTATATGTTGTTTACAGGAAATCACTTTTTAAAAAATTTTTTGTTTTTTATTAACATATAATGTATTTTTAGCCCCAGGGGAAGAAATCATTTTAAATATAATGAAAAAGGTAGGTTGAAAGTAAGAGGGTAAAAAAAAATTATGCAAACCTTAATCACAAAGAAGCAGGAGTGGCTATATTATTATCAGATAAAGTGGATTTCAGAGCAAAGAAAATGAACAGAAGCAGGGAGGAGCATTATTTAATGATAAAAGGGTTAATTCACCAAGAAGATATTGCAGCCCTAAATGTGTAGGCGCCCAACAACAGAGCTTATATGTGTCTTCTATGTGATTCTGAGAGAACTGATAGGAGAAACAGACAAATCCACAATTATAGTTGAAGACTTCAATACCCCTATCTGAACTGATAGCACAGGGAGAGAATCTGTAGGCTACGAAGACTCAACATCACCATCAACCAACAGAATTTTCCTGATGCTTATAGAACACTCCACTTGACCATAGCAGAAAACAGTGTTTTCAAGTGTCAATGGAAGATATCACGATAGACCATACGTAGGGCCATAAAGCCAAACTCAAAAACTTAAAATGATCAAGTAATACAGAAGGTACTCTCTGACCTCAGTGGAGTCAAACTAGAAATCAATAACAGATAATAAGAAAATCTCCAAACATTTGGAAACAATCTGTAAGTCCAAAAAAAAAAAGAAAGTTCCAGGGGGAAATAAAAAAATAACACTGAACTGAATGAAAAATGAAAATAACATCAAAATTTACGGTACACAGCCAGAGCAGCGTGGAGAAGGATATACACGGTATAAAATGCATATATAAGAGAAAAAGTCTCAAATCAGTAATCTAAGTTCCTATTCGAGAACCTGGAAAAAGAAAAGCAAAATAAACCTAAAGCAAGCAAATAATAAAGGTAAGAGCAACAATCGATGGAGGTTAAAATAGAAAAATAGTAGAGAAAATAATGAAACACAGAGTGAATTCTTAGAAAAGACTGTCAAAGGAAAAAAAAAAGAACACATATTAACAGAATCAGGAATGAAACAAGGGCTAGCACAACAGACTACAGACGTCATAAGATAAGACGGGGGATTACGACGAACAACTCTACCCACATAAATCTGTCAACGCAGATGAAATGAACCAATTCCTCCCCAAAAAAGTACCCTAATGCATCCAATATTAAAGAGATCACCTGAATAGCTGTATAGCTATTAAAGAAATTGAATTCATAGTTGAAAAAAACTCTCCCCCAAAGAAATCTTCAGGGTCAGATTGAAAAGGAAGAAATACAACTATCTTTATTTGCAGATGACATGATTATCTAAGGAGAAAATCCCAGTAGATCTACAAAAAATTCCTAGAATAAACGAATCCAGCAAGGTTGGAGAATACGAGATAAACATAGAGAAATCAATTGTATTTCTTTGTCCTAGCAATGAACACATGGACAAAAAATAAAAATATATACAATTGCTCAAAAAAGGGAGAAATACATTTAGACAAATCTAACAAAACACGACTTGTATGCTGCAAACTCCACAGTATTGATGAAAGAGATCAAAGACGATTGGGACGCCTGGGTGGCTCAGTTAAGTGGTGACTCTTGATAGCGGCTCAAGTCATGGTCTCAGGGTCGTGAGATGGAGCATTGCGTTGGGTTCCCCGCTCAGCAGGGAGTCTGCTTTAGGATTCTGCCTCATCCTCTGCCCCTCTCTCTGCTCTCCCCCCCTCAAATAAATAAATAAATCTCACAAATCAAAGACAATCTAAGTACATGAAGAAATACAATTCATACACTGAAAGATTTAATATAGCAAAGAGGTCAATTCTCACTGTATTGACCTAGAGGTTGAACGCAATGCCCATCCAAATTTCCGCAGGATATGGTTGTTGTTTGATACAGTAAGTTTATTTTAAAATTTATATGGAGGGGCGCCTGGCTGGCTCAGTCAACGTAACATGTGACCTTTTATCTTCAGGTCGTGAATTCTGGATCCAGAATTTTAATTGGAAAAAAAAAAAAACAACCAAACCCAAAATTGATATGGAAAGCCAAAGAACATGGCTACCATCATTTTTAAAAAGAAGAATAAAAAAATTAAAAAAAAAGAAATAGAAAATAGAAAGAGTAAGTCTACCTAACTTCCAAATTTATTTTACAGCTACACTAATCAAGACGATATGGTTAATGGTGGAGGGACAGACACACAGATCAGTAGAGCAGAGTGGAGACCCCAGAAAGAGACCCACACGAATATGCCCAACTTGCTTTTGACAAACGTGTGAAAGTTATTCAATGAAGGAGAGACAACCTGTCCAACAAGGGAAGCTAAGATACCATCCCTAGGCAAACCAACAAAAACACAAAAACCAAAAACCTTGATGAAAGTCCCACACCTCATACAAAAATGAATGCAAAACGACCCAGTCGAAAACATAAAACTAAAATTTCTAGGAAAAAATATGGGGAAATATTCATGATTTAGGGCAAGGCAAGGAGTTCTATTACTTGATGCCCAAAGTGTAATCTCCATAAAAAAAACCCCACTGATCCATTAGATTTCCTCAAAATTAAAAGCTTTTGCTCTGTGAAAGACCCTGTCAAAAGGATTAAAAAAAAAAAAAAAAGCTACCGAATGTGACAAAATAGGTGCAGACCACCTATCTGACAAAAGATCTGTCTCACTCAAAATCAACAGCTAAAAAGCAGACAACTTAATTAGAACACAGGCAAAGACACAAAGAGACATTTCACAGAAGAAGAGGATGTACAGATGGCAAATAAGCACATGAAAATATGTTCAGCACCGCAAGCCATTTAGGGAAATGGAAATTAAAGCCACGAGATGTCACTTGCACATCTATCAGAATGGCGAAAATAAAAAAAGAGCAGTAATGACAAACTGCGAGGATGTACAGAAATGGGCTCATTCCTACTTTGCTGGTGGGAATGTCAAACGGTACAGCCACTCTCCAAAACAGTTCAGCACTTTGTTTAAAAACAAATCACACAGGGGCGCCTGAGTGGCTCAGTGGCTTAAAGCCTCTGCCTTCAGCTCAGGTCATGATCCCAGGGTCCTGGAATCATGCCCCACATCGGGCTCTCTGCTCAGCATGGGGCCTGTACCCACCCACTGCCCCCCACCGCCGCCCGCCTGCCTCTCTGCTTACTTGTGATCTCTGTCTGTCAAATAAATAAATAAAATCTTTAAACAAAACAAAACAAACAAAAAACCCCAAATCACACAGCTAGCGCCATACAACCCAGCAATCACACTCCTGGACGTTTATCCCAGAGAGAGGAAGACATACATTTGGATGAAACCTTGTGCATGAATGTTTAGAACAGCTATATTTGTAACAGCTTGAAACTGGAAACAATTCAGCTGTCCTTGACCTTTGGTGGGTGAGTGGGCACGCAAACCGTGGTATGTCTGTGCTACAGGGCACTGCTCAGCAATGACAAGAAATAAACTATGAATACATCCAACAACCCAAAGAATCTTCTGAGAATTGTGTTGAGTGAGAAAATCTCATTCTAAAAAGTCCTATACCGTATGATTCCACCAAAATTACATTCTTCTTCTTCTTCTTCTTTTTTTTTTTTTGGAAAAGATTTAATTATTTATTTGAGGTGGGGCTCAGTCTCATGACGCTGAGATTATGACCTGAGCCAACACCAAGAGTCGGATGCTTAACTGACTGCGCCACCCCAGCACCCCCAAAATTACATCCTTGAAATAAAATTAGAGAAATGGAGACCAGATTAGATGTTGCCAGGGGGTAAGAATGGGGTGGCGGCTGAAGGGAAATGGGTTTGGGCTGAGAGTACAACATGAGGGAATCCTGCGGGGGATGGAGATTTCTCTGTGTGTTGGCTGTATCACATCAATCTCGTGGTTGTGGTTTTTTACCATAGCCTAGTAAGATACTGCCAGTAGGGGAAACCGAGCAAAGGCTATATAGTAGTATATAAATTGCATGTGAATCTATAATCTCTAAATCAAAAGCTTAAAAAACTAAGATGTTTCAATTAAAAATTGAGAAAAAATAAAACTGCGTACAAATCACAAGAAAAAAACCCCCCACAGATAAGGTCTTGTCTCTGAAACCTCCAGCGGTGATCTAGTCACCGCGTGTGGAAGGACACTACACTTTCCACCATGGAGAATGACTCGTGCAATCTGATTTTTTCCTCTGATTCTTATTTGTCCCCTGCATCAGTCACCTTGCTCTTTTTCCTGTCACCTCAATACACCAAGCACATTCCTGTTAAGAGCCTCAGCTCCCCACTTGGAATGCTTTTGCCCCCCCAGACCTCTGCACAGCTGGAGCTTTTTCCTCACTTCAGTGGTCGTTCAAACGCTACCTTCTCAGGGAGACCTTCCTTATGCCTTGTCTACATTATGCCTTGCCTGATGACTCCCCCCTGCAGACACTGTATCACTGTATCCTGTATCACTGTTTCCTTGCTTACCAGGTGTCTGCCCCTCCCCTGGACAGAGCAAACCCCAGGAGAAAGAATGTGTCTGTCCCATCACCACTGCGGCATAGTCAGACCTGGTGACTGTGGAATGATTCAATGCCCTGGGGAGTTACGTGTGGGAGAAATGGACCAGGAACTTTCTTTAAACAGAAATGGCTATATTGTTCTGTTCCTGGAAAATCTAGAGACGCTGAATTCCTTTGAAGGTAAAATTTAGAAGAGGGAGAAAAAAATAAATCCAACATACACACACCTGCAACCAGATTTCAAGTAATGTATGAATGAGCTCAAGGCAAAGATGGGAAGGCATATGCTTTACTTTATAGGACAGCTGTATTTCTGTGAGTTGACCAGAAAGTGAATTTATTTCTGGGATTTCTATCTCCTTATCCACTGTTTATTATCCATCTGATAAAACCAGATACCTGTCCACACAGAACAACAGACGTGATGTGAACAGGACTCCTTTAACGAAGGAGAAGGAACAATGCCGGCTGGTTGTGTGATGTGTGGCTACCATCATCCTCCAATAGGTCGCAGGGGAGGGCAAGCTTTGTAGAGCTATCTCAACTCTTTTTCTGCCCCCATCTTTCTCCAGTCTTCTTTTGACCATAAGGACATCACTCATGTTCTGGGAATGCTTGGCCTCACACCATAGCCATGGGAAATCAATCACCTCTTTCCTTCTACTGCCAATATACATAATGTGTAATACCCCACTTCACCAGTAGGGGTTGCCACTGAAGCCCTATAAGAGCAAACCCAACTCGTCCTGAGTGCGCCATCCTTCCCAAGTGGTCTGCTCCTTACAATTTGTTGCTCCTGCCTCATGCCTGGGTCCCTCCACCCTTGAAGATCACTATGGCTGATGGGGAGCAGCCTCTAGTCCACATCTCCTGGCAAAGGTTCCTCCCTTCTTCCCCACAGCCCCGCCCCAGCCATCAGCTGTCCTTTAGGGGGTAGTAGCTGAGTGGGGCATAAGGGGTCTGCTAGGGTGTAGTAATGTTCTCTTTCTTGGGTTAGGTGCTGACCACACAGGTCTATTTCACTAACATGAAAACTCACTAGGATCTATAGTGACGATCTGAGCACTTTTCTGTATGTATGTCACACTCCAAAACTCCAGCTTACTTGAACTTACTTTAAAAACCTATGGATTAGGTTTACTTAATATACAGGATGCCTCAGTAATTTCTGGAATTCCTACTATAGCCTAAAAATGGAACAAACAAAGACCAAGAAACCAAAAACAAGTTAGAACTTCTAACTCTGGGGCGCCTAGTGGGGGCTCAGTCATTAAGCATCTGCCTTTGGGTCAGGTCATGATCCTGAGGTCCTGAGATCAAGCCCCACACTGGGCTCCTTGCTTGGTGGGAAGCCTGCTTCTCCCTCTCCCACTCCCCCTGCTTGTGTTCCCTCTCTTGCTGTGTCTCTCTCTGTCCAAAAAAAAAACAAAAACAAAAAAACAAAACAAAAAAACAACTTAGGAACAACAAAACAAAACAAAACAAACAAAAAACCTCTAACCCTGGGAACAGATTTAGGAATGTTTTCCACTGAAGTGGCTTCTTAGGTAATTGCTAAGGTGAAAGTGCACTTCATTCATTCATTCATTCATTCATTCAAAGTTGGCAGGCTGAAGAGTGACGGGCAGGGAGGGTTTGGTTTTGGATGCTTCCATCAGGTTTTGCTCTCTGTGGAATCGCTGTGGCTTGTTATGCTGGCACTCACGCTCCCGCTTTGGGTCCTGGTGGGGCTTCCATTAGGTGCAAATCCAGCCCAGAGGGGGCCCTGAGACTCCGGACTGAGGCTAGGCTGCTGATGAGAATATCTCATGAGAGCTGCTCTGGACCCCAAGCCAGGGGCTCCGCAGCGGCTCGAAGAGCAGACGGGCCTCGTTGCTGCCACTCTGCTGCTTGGCCAACCCTGCCATCCTGAGAAAGGAGCTCTCTGTGCCCCTCTCACTCTTTGGACAGCCTGTTGGCCCAGCCTGGCAAGAGGAACCCATGCTGCCCTTTAGGTTCAGAGGCCCATTCCTCCTGAGACTTCAGGGGCCTCACTGTCCTAGAGGGAACCTCAGAGTTCTAGAAAGTGTGTTCTGGAGCAAAGGGGTAAGAGGCTGGTGCTAGAGCCAGGCTGCCTGGGTTCAAGCCCAGCTCTGCCACTTAACTGTGTGACCTTAGGCAAGTGATCACCTGCTCTGTGTCTCAGTTACCCACCTATTAAATGCAAATAAGAACATTACCTCCTTCCAAGGTTGTTTGTGAAGATTGAGTTAATCCTTATATATAGTAAATATATAATATATATAATATATATATTTTTCTATAGTAAGTATACATTATTTACTATAAACAAAACATTTATAAATATATATCATCTTCTATAGTAAATATAAAATATATATTTTAGCTTAAAAAATCCTCATTTGTGTCTTGAGACAGTTCATTATAAAAGGGTTCCAAGGTCAAATGAGTTTGGGAAACACCTGATTGCCTTTGTGAATTAGAGTATTCGAGACTCTGCAGGAGAGAAATTGGAGTAACCCAATGTTAGCCTGCAGAAAGAGCTCACGGCCAAGAGTCTAGCCTGTTCTCAGGTCAGTATTTGTGGCTGGTTGGTACGTGCGCTGCAGTGGGGTGTTAAAGATTCTGAGGGGATGGTTTCTACAGAGCTCCCTCTGGGAAACAGTGTTGCATCCTCTCGTGAGGCCGTCTTTATGGCAGAGTCACTTGCAAAGCCCGCACTAAGTTGCAGGGACAGTTTGAAGGGCATTGAATTTTGTTATCTTCACAACCACCCTAAGAGGTTAATATAATAATTATTATTTAATAATGATAATAATAATAATTATTAATTATGATTAATATATTATAATAATACCTTATTATCAGGGAGGGACACTGAGGCAGCTGGAAGTTAAGTAACTTGAGTGGGGTCACAAGGCTGGGAGGTGGCATAGCGAGGCTTGAATCCCCGTAGTCTGGCTCCAGAGTCCACGCTTGGAACCGCTGTGCTATATAGGCCCTTGGGGCCTGCTCAGAAGCTCCAGGGTGTGTGGAAACTAACAAACTCTTCAGAGTGTCTCAGGCAGACTGGCCATGCCTGGTGCTTCCGTGGCCTCGGTGGTGGGGCAGCGGTCACAGTCTCCCACTGCACTTGGCTCTCCCCCCGAGTGGATGGCTGGGGGATGGGCCCATCTCTGCTGTCTGTCCTCAGAGCTCTCCAGTGACACACACAGTAAACCCACAGGCCTGCTGGCTAGGACCAGACATCTATGTGGTAGCGCCAAACAAGTGACCCCGAAGACATTTTTAAGAATTGATCTCCTAATGGCCTAAGGGCTGGACTGATGTTTTAATGGGGTTGCAGCATTTCCCTGTTGCAGGAATTAGGAGGCCCCTGAGGAAGGGGTGATACTCATCTGATCCTCTGTACCCAAATAGCTTTCTCCAGGGCCTGGCTTTGCAGGATTCTTGGCAGGGTCCGTATCCCGTTGACCCAAGGAGCTGTATCATTTCCCTCTTCCCGTTGAATTCCCATCTGCCCGTCCAGGCCTGCTCATGTCTCTGCACCTCCGCTGACACCTTCCCTGACCGACTCACACCTCTTAGAGCCCGTGACACCCACTGTACACTGTTTCATAAACTCAGAGGGCCTTGGGCCACATGCGAAAGCACCCAGCTTTCGTGTTAATTCCCTGAGATAGAAGGTATCTCTCTACTCTGTCCTGTGTGCCCAAACGACAGCACAAGTAGCTGGAGCAGCTGGGTGTTTGAGCCACCAGTGGCCATGACCGCGGGATTCGTACCCAAAGGGCAGGACCAGGCCAAGGGACTGGCGAGGTCGTGAACCTCCCGCCTGGTTCTCTGCCACCGACGAACCGCAAGGGCGTTAACCTTCTCCTACCTTGCTCGCTTTCAAGATCTCAAACATCAGGGGCAGGCCTTGGGTAACGAGCTCCTCTGTGTACTCTTCCTCCTGAATGGTCTTGAACTCCTTCAGCAGGCACTGGATGAGAGGCCTGCGGTGCTGCTGGAAGGCGATCCGCAAAGACTCCAGCCACGTGTGCAGCGTCCACGGGACCCCTGGGAGGGGAAGGGGAGGGCCCGGAGGGGAGGAGAGGAAAGACAGAAAACAACCACAACAGAAGGTGTGTTTTTATCTGCAAGCGGGCCTTTCCCCAGGACAGCACCAAATGACGAGACCAAGACAAGAGCCGGACGTGGGGTGAACAGCGCCAGTGTTGCTTTTTTTCCCTGAAGACGTGTGGATGTTGAAATTGAAGCTCATAATTCAGGTCCCTTAGCTCTGGGTGTCCAGCTGCGCACGCCGTCCACAGTACGAGGAGCTGCATTCTACCAGATCTAACCGTCATGTAGAACATGGACGTGTCACGTGCTGCTTACACCTTCTCCCTACTTCTGGGTCCTGACTCCGTCTACCTCTACCCCTTCTGCCTTCTGGGGGGCGGGGGAACGGAGGCTCAGGGAGGATGGGTCTTGCCCAGGAGCTGGTGACAGAGCTCAGAGCTGGTGACACTCATCGCTGGACTTGACCCTCTACTGCTCCCTCCAGGACAGCCATGGGATGTCAGAGAGAGACCCTGGAGGATACCCCTGCCTGCTGCCGCTCTGCACGAGAGACAGCTTTGCCATCTGTGGGTGCTTCATCAGGCCTCCCTCCCGGAACGGAAACCGCTTGGGCAGCTGCGAGGCACCGAGGCAGAGCGCATCTCCCTACTGCTTCCCAAGAGCGGGCCGTTCGGAGTCCGGAGTGTCATTGTCCTGCTACAGAGGCTCACGGGGCAGTGGCATCTGTGTCCCATGTACTAAACAGTCACTCTAAAGGAGAGGCCCACGTCCAGAAGGGCGGCGGTGGGGGGGGGGACTTTCCTCAGCTCCTCTGCCCCCCTCTACCTGCCACACTCGTTCTGTTGAAGGCCCACGCTGGGCCCAGACACGGAGGGGAGGGCTGGCCCGGTCCCTGGACACACGGAGGGGCTGGATCCGAGCTAGCTCACTCAGGAGGAGCCACCCCTGCCTTGCTTTCCCCCAGGGCGGCTTTGCACCCGGAGCTCAGGCCTTCCTGGCAGGTCTCCCGGCCCCTGCTTCATGGACCTGGTTCTCTAAGGCAGTGATTCACCAACCACTGGGAACCACCTGGGATGATTGTTAAACATAAAGATTTCCGGCCTTTATCCATCCAGACCCTCGACAGCAGAGCCTCTGGGTGTAGGGCCTGGCAATCTGTATTCGGACAAGCTCCCAGGTGATTCCGATTCCTCAGTTCTCAGGGTCTGGAGTTTGGGAATCATGAGAAAATGACCTGGGGTTGGATGGGCCTTTGGGGATCGTGTGGGTGTTTTAGCCTGCCTGTGCTCCAACCAGCACATGAGAAGCTCCCTGGCCCCGTGGTGTGTGTGTGTGTGTGTGTGTGTGTGTGTGCGTGCGCACATGGGTGTGTGTGTGTGTGTGTCAGTGAGCTAGGGCTGGGCAGGGGTGCTGTGGCCAGCGGCAGAGGGCGCCCAGACTGACCTATGCTCCTGATATCAATTGTGACATCCACGTAGCCATGCTCAGCGCTGTGATACATGGCCTCCCTCAGGGCTCTCAGTTTGGCCTTGCTGTTGCGGCTGGCACACAGGGGAGGCGGGGCTGTCTCCGCCAGGTCAGTCCCCTCGGCCAGAATCTCCTCCAGGGACAGGATATCACTCTTCTCCTTTTCTGGCTGAGCGAGCAGTTTGCGGAACACATTCCTGTCAATCATAAACCCAGAGAGGAAGACACTCAGAGATGGTAGGGCTTTGCCGGGGCAGGGACGGGGTGTGGGATGCGGGGACCACTCATGGGAGACAATGGAATGATGGGAATGACTCTGGAGTGGGGGGTGGGGGGTGGTTTCAGAGGCCTGACCATGGGTGCTTATGTTTTAAGGATGAAGGAGACAGTGGGGCATGAGTGGCTTTGTTTCCTTGAGGGCAGTCTGGAGCTAAGTGCCTTCCTCAAGTATCTGGAAGGTTCTAGAACTGTGCCCTTTTAACTGTCAGCCTGCACAGGGGCCCCACAGTGAGTTTGCTTTATTTGGGTTCTGTGGAATAAAACAGGATGGGGGAAACCCTGAAGGAAATGTAGACAAGGAGTAACCAAACGTGTGGGGGTTTTCTTCTTTTTAAAATGGATTCTTGTCCCTTCCTGGCAGCTGAGGTGACGGGCTCGGACCAACCCTGGCCAAGGGGAGCGTTTCTGTGAGGTGAAAGCTGGTCGGGAAAGGACAAGACAAGGCCATCTGAGTGGATGTGCACTGCGTGGAGTTGGCTCTGAGCAGGAAGCTGGCGGTTAAGCTCACTCTGGCCAGGCCTGGGGTCTGGCCTGCCTCTGGGCCCCACATCCAGAGATGTAGTGGGTCTGGGGTAGGCCTGGGAATCTGCATTTTTAACAAGCACCGCTTGGGACCTTGTGGCTTTGGCCCGTCCTAGCCTACCTGTGTCCGTGGGCTGCAGCCTGGCTGAAAGAGTTCATATCCCCCTGGGGGGTGGTGGAAATTCCATTCCTGTACATGGTTCCTATCAGGGGATCCGCACCACGCTCCAACAGCAAACTAACCAGCTCAAAATTTCCTGCAAGCCCAGAGAAGGGGGTTTTATAAGCGAATCAAGCAGAGATACAGTCACAGACACACTGAGGGCCAAGGTGGCGCAGACCCTTGGCGGGGACGAGACTCGGCGGCTCTTACCTACAGCGGCGGCCAGCTGCAGCGGGGTTTCCGAGTAGTTCTCCTCGCCGTGCTCCACGGAGCCCTCCACCTTGGCCCCGGCGTCCAGGAGCAGCTGCGGAGGAAGAGGGGCCACTGAGACATTTGAGGACATGCACGGTGAGGCCACGCATGAGGAAAAGCTGGTGGAAGTCAGTGCGATGCCAGGGTTCCTGCCCTCCCTCTGGGTCAGGGGCCATGGGCACAGGGCGAGGGCAGCTGGACACCAGACGGTGAACGGACAGCCGCTTGAATCTCCTAGAAGCTCGGACTATCCAAGTGTGGTCCGCGGAAAGCAGCATCAGCATCGCCTGGGAGCTTGTCGGGAATGCTGGCTCTCGGGCCCCGCCTCGACCAATTGAATGAGAGTCTGCATTTCAGCAAGATCGCCAGGGGATTGATATGTATGTTCAAGTTTCTAGAAGCACTGCCTTCGGTGCTCACAGCGCCAGAGTGCTGGAAGACTCCCTTTTTGGGTCTGGCACACAAAGCCTCGGAAAGCATTAGTGTGGTCTCTTAGAAACACAGAATCTTGAGTTTCGAAGGACTTTGGGGACCATCTGGGCCAACCAGGGCCACGAGTCCCTTCTAGAACACTCTGGGTAGCTCTGAGGACAGCTGAGCAAGTTTCCTGGCCAGCTAGATCAATTAATTAAGTGGCAGAGTGAGCTTCAAGGAGTTTACTCTGTTCTATGCATTCCCAAAGATACTGGGCTTCTTAGAGAGGGCGGCTGTCCATGCTGGATCTCGCTCACAGTGAATGCGTTCTCAACACTGCTATTGGAAAAAGAGGGGGAGCAATCCGCCTTCTTTACTCCCTATCCGGGGCTCCCTGAGGGCACAGCTGGGAGAGGGCTGCTGAGGGCTTTCCTTGCCTTGTGTACCCGCAGGGGAGAGGTGGCCTGACTTCTGTTTGGCTTTGCTTGGTTGCCGCTGCTCCTCCTCCTGATTTCAAGGCTTGAGGATGCCCCTGCACTTTAAGGGAAGGCATTTGTATCCACTAGGCCACCCCCCTGGTCCCTTCTTTCCTATATCCCTCACCCAGGAGTGAACTGGGCATGACATTCTACAGGCAGAAGTCAGCTCTCAGTGTGACATGTCCTACACTCCGCTTCCTAGAACATGACTTTGGATCTGTCTGAAGGAGTCCCATGACCGAGGAAACAACTAAAGATTCCTGTGGATCTCCAGCATTGCCTAGTGGTCCCTGGAACACTTTTTCCTGCCCTGCAGACCTCTAAGAGTCTTAGATGACATAAAAGCAAGTGTTTCTGATGTACCCAAAGCTCAGCTCTATGAGGTCAGGAGGGGTAATGGACCTGGATGCTGATTTTTTTTTTTTTTTCCAGAAGCACTGAAGACCAAGTTTAAGATCTAGAATGTGCTGGAATGGCTCGTCCTTGAACACCAACTGTACAACAACCAAAGAGTTCAAGCAATACAACTTAAATGCCCAGAGGACCTTGGATGAGGACATCTCTCCATACCTGGGATGGGGGGGCTGTTTCAGAAGGCCCGTGCAAGTGCAAAGGCCCTACTCTAGACCTCTGAGATCAGATTCTCATTAAGGAGTGTCCCAGTAAGTGTCCTTTAGAACCACTCCCTTGGTGACTTGGGCATGCTTCTTTCCACTGGTTGGTTAGAAACCACTATACAAAACACCAGGGTCACACCTAAGGGGATGTTCTAAGGTCTCACACCAGTCAAATCTTATGTTCACATTATGACAAGCAAAATGAGCAAATCCACAACATCACAGCTCAGGCCCCACCCCCGAGCAACCAGGAACAGCTTTGTCCGTGTGCCACTCGTGTGTGTGAGGCTGCGTGTGGGTCTGTGATCATTTCATATTGGTTAAAGCCAGGCCATATAGATCATTACATATGATATTTGTGTTTATATGATATGAATGTGCTATACTTTGTTGCAATTAACCAATATGAATCCCTTAGGGGATGTGCATGCCGGGAGAGGTACAGATTTGCATAATGGAGGAGGTAAAATTAAAGGTCAGACGTGGATAGGGAAATCCATTAATACCTGAACTACAGGAATATGTCCATGCAACACAGCAAAAGTCAGAGCCGTCCAATGGCGGGTCTCGGGGTGGACGGATGGATATTTATGAGGAGTACTGACAACCTATAAACAAATTGAAGTTATTTTCAAAATGTGACCTTGACAGTATTTCAACTAGCAAATCTGACCTATCTGTGGCTGGGCACGTGGGCTAGAGATGTACAGAAGGGCATCCTGGGAGCGCCTGGGGAAATGTTGGTGATAGCGGGCTGGTGACTTTAAGTCCTCCGTGCATCAGAAGGACTCCTTCTTGCTTCTCACCTAAAGGGAGTTAAACTGATGGCTATGGACCTCCTCCAAGGACCTCCAAGGTGCCTTGGAGAAGCTGTGATGGCAGCTACCATGAGCCAGCTCCCCAGCCGGCCCCCTCTTTCTGCTTAAGGAAGGGTGGTGCTTCAGAGGGCCAAGGCATGGCAGAGAGCAGGAAATGCTGGACCAGGACACCCACACCTTTAGGGGAAATTCTCAGCAGCAGCAAACCTCAGGCAAGGTGAGTTCTGCCTCAAGCTCTCAAGCCAGGGGTGGTCACCACCCATCGGATGGAATGACAGTCCCATCTGGTCACAGCTCTCCTGACCTGTCCTCATTTCACTCTTTGGCTGGCTTCCTGGGAGACAAGGACCCTGATGCTGCTGGAAACTTGGGCACAGGCCCTTCCTGGACACACTGTGGGTGAGCAACCTGACCTCAGTCTTTCAATATGGGGCCTCAAAACACCCTAGGCCAAACGAGAGGCAGCAGGGCAGCTGAAGGCTGGGAATCTGCAGGACTGGCGCCCACACATGGCTTTTCTCCCGAACACCCCTGGGGCCATCTAGCCATGATGCCTGTTTCATTCAGAGCAGCTGAGTTCACTAATCACCTGCCAGGGGGATGGGGGAGGGGAAGCCTTGAGCTGGGAGCCATGGGATGGGCCAGAGAGGACCCGAGAAGCTCACCAAGGACCCAAAGATCAGGAGCCCTTGCAGGGGTCTGCACGGTGCTGGGGGATTCATAGCAGGCAAGAAAGTCCCCAATACTTGAAACTTGTAATAGCTAAAATGGTCTGGAGGCAAAACTGTGTCTACTGCCTGTTTTCCTCAGAGGAATATCAAAATTACTAATTAAAAAAAAAAAAAAAGCCCGGTAGTAAGACTATGAGAACATCTGATATTGAACTAACAAGGCTTCATAGGGCTGCTGAGCTGGGATCGCAGCGTGCCAACCTTTCCAGCCTCTGGGGCTGCCAAGAGATGGCTGCCAGACAGACAGGATAGAACACGGTCAAAAAGCGTGAATTCACCTATTACAAGCCTCATGGTGTTTTGGGGAGGGGTGAAACCGGTATTAACTGAGTCCCAAACTTAGGCTAGGTACCCTTCGTATTTAATTCTTCCAGCAACCCTGAGATGTGTGTGATGCTGCTCTTCCTGCTGTGGATGGGGACGCGGGGGCTCCAAACGGTTACGCCACCCGCCCAAGCACAAAAGCAAGTTGCTAAGACTGGAGTTTCTGAATTTGAGCCTGAGTGTCAAATTCTAAAGCCCGTGGGGTGTGCTTTCCACTATACACATCGCACTGCCTCTAGGAAGCTTTGCGATTGGCTTTTAAGACTTGGGGCTTCCGCTTGGCCAATGGGCGAGCCAATCAGGATTTGGTAGGGAGGATGGAAGATCTGGGGAAGTGACACCTCTGGGGTCCACGGATCAGCTCTGGATTAGGCAGAAAGGGCTAATGGCTCAGGAGAGCACTCTCTCACCCAATCCCCAAAGGAATGGATCAGCAGTAAGAATCAGACTCAGTCTGGCTGAAGCAAAGGAAAGCCGGTGTTCCCTGTAGCTCCGCTGGTTGTTTTAAAATGAAATGTATATGCCCGCAGCCCCTTGGAGTGTGGCTGGGCTGGGGCCTTGCGCTGGGAGGAAATCCACCAGCTGGTCTGACCTATTTTGCTGGACTGAGCACCCTCAGTGGTGGCTCTTGGGAGAAAAAGTACCCCCGCCCCCTGCTCATTTCCCACCTCTGGGGATGGCCAGGCCGAGGGGCCCTGCAGGGCTCTGCCCCCTCACCTCGACATTCAGATCAGCTCCGGCATCCAGCAGCATCTGAACCATAGCCTCGTCCCCACGGACGCAGGCGTACATCAGGGGGGTCATGCCCTGCAGTGGGTTAAAAACCAGAAAACGGAGAGGGTTTACACGGTGGCTGCGTCACTCAACAAATGGAAACTCTCACCTGCGTGTAGGTGGCTATGCTTGTATTCAAAATCCAGCATTAAAAAAATAAACGTGCTGCCCTAGGACTCACAAGGTTACACACCTCCATGTTTTGAAAACCAAAATGGAAGCAAAAAGTGGGGGCAGATGAATTGCCCCCCCCTTTTTTGGCAATTATTTTTGCTTAAGTTGGAGTATTTTCATCTGTCCTAAGGAACAGTAGACCTAAGAGTGTTTACTAAAACAAGTGGCTGATTTCAACTTAAGGGTCTTAGGAACTTTCTGGATTCTGCAACATCAGTTCAAACTACCTAATTCATAAACACTGTTTCCTTGACATTTTCTTCTTCACAATAAAACAAGTGTCATCTTTGCTTTATATAAGCTGCTGGTCAGTGTCGAGGGAAATTGGATGCCTCTGAGCTTGCCTCCACCACTGACGTGTGGTTTGACATTATCATTTACAAGCAAAAGGCAAGAGGATGAGGAATGGCTTTTAGGAATTCCCTATTTGCTTGTGACTCCTGCTAATTTTGAAGTTCCATAGCCAATAGAAGAAAGGGACAGATTTTGCAATAAATAGTGCTGTAAATGTGGCTATTCGGAAAAACATGCCAATTAGAGCCTTATCTCACACCATACACCAAAATAATTTCTAGTTTGACTACAGATATAGATAAAAAAAAATTAAAACCACAAAAGACATCTAATCGGATCTGTTTTTAGGTGTAAAAGTAATGGAAGAAATCATAAACAAAAATCATCAGTGTTGAGGACATAAATTTGTGAACAGTATAAACAAAATTGAAAGGCAGATAATAAATTGAGACATATTTGTCATATTATAACAAAGAGTTATATGTCTAATATGTAAAGAGCTCTTCTAAATAAAGAAGACAGTAAGGCTCCAGTGAAATCCTCGCCCAAGGTAAGTAAAAGATTAATAGGGAAACACATACATTGTTGGAGGGTGTGTATAAGGAAACAAAGTCTCTGGGAAGGTAATTTGAGACTGAGAACCTCTAGAAAGGTTGATGTGTTTGAGCCACTATTTCCACTTTTAAGAATTTCCCTAATGATGAGCATAGCATAACATACAGGATCGTAGGATCATTATTTTGTGCTCCTGAAACCACTGTGTCAACTATACTTCAGTTAAAAAAAAAATCTCCCTAATGAAACAATCAGGGATTTGAACAAAGACTTGTGTGTTTAACTCAGCATTATTGACGTAAATAATTAGAAACGACCTAAATATTTAACAACCAAGGATGGTAAACTGAATAAATAACATGACCATTTCATGTAGCCATTAAAAGTGATTTAATAAAAAAAAAGTGATTTAATAAAATATTTAATGATACTGCAAAGTACTTTTAATATACATTATTGGGAAAGGCAAGATGTTATAATTCCCTGTTTTAAAAAAATATAAGAGAGAGAGAGAGAGAGAGAGAGAGTGTGTGTGTGTGTGTGTGTGTGTTAGGACTCCTCACTGCCGAGGAAAATTCTTAGCTGCTGTTCCTTCCCTGGGACTTGCTGCATGAGCTGTCCGTATGAGAAACAGCTCCATCTGTCCCTTGTGACTCTCCATCTGGGGCTCACATTGAAAACCGCTGCTTGTTTTCTCTGTCCGTGACATCGTCAACCACATGGTGTCTCCGGACTGGTAGAAACATGAGCCTTTCACCACCCCTCAGTTTCAGGGGCTGGGGGACAGCTGCCGATCTCTGAGGTGCCTCCTAGGGCTCTCCAGAACGACTTCTGTGTATCTCAACGTTTGGTAAAAATACTCCTGGAGTTGTTCTGTGATGCAGTAACAGACAGGCAGGCAGAGAACTAATTTTAACCACGCTGAAAAAAGGACTTGAAGGACACATGCTAAATATAAATGACGGCTATCTGGGTGATGGCATTATTTCCTTTCTGGAATAGGCCTATTTTTCTCTATTTTCCATTTCAGCTGCAACGATCATGTGCAACTTCTATAAGGATGAACAAGGATATTTTTATATTTTAAAAACTAAAACTAACTAAATAAAATAAAATTTAAAAAGTGACCCTAAGTCACCAGCAGGGGGAGTGCGTGCGTGCGTGCGTGTGGGTCTGTGTGTGTCCAGGGCCTGCTGCTGCAGCCATCTTGGGACATGGGGCTGCGCACCTGCTGGAGGGGTGGGGGGTGTTCGCTCAGACTCTCGGACCCTGTACCTGTTCGCTCATGGTGTTGATCCCATCGGGCCCCAGGAGAGACACTGCCTGCTTCACCAGGTCCGTCCGCCCACAGTTCAGCATCCGGAAACCCAGGTCCTGCTTAAACTTGGCTTCGATGGCCACTGCGTCCAGCTTCCGAGAAGCACAAAAGCAATCGTCGGCCCTAAGGAAGGGAGAGATGGTCAGTTGGTTGCAGCGGCTTCCCCAGGAACTGGTCCTGGAGGACCAGGAGAGCTAGAAAGAACCAAGGATCCTTTGCATTTTCCACGTTAATGGCCCGTTCCTAGGCTCCAGTTAAAATACCGATGTCTTGATCCTTGGTCCTTTGTAACCGGGGCTCATCTGTCTTCCTCTGTGCTAAACAGGAGAGAGGGAATATTTACTGTTTGCTACGGGCCAGGTGCTCTGCTAAACTTTTTTTTTTTTTAAGATTTTATTTATTTATTTGACAGAGAGCACAAGTAGACAGAGAGGCAGGCAGAGAGAGTGAGAGCGGAAGCAGGCTTCCTGCTGAGCAGAGAACCCGATGCGGGACTCGATCCCAGGACCCTGAGATCATGACCTGAGCCGAAGGCAGCGGCTTAACCACTGAGCCACCCAGGCGCCCCTCTGCTAAACTCTTGACGGGAGTTCGTTTGTTCAATCCCCGCACAACCCCGAAAGGCAAGGACTATCATTACCCCTCTTGTAACCATGGAGATAGGCATACAGATAAAGGACTTGCCCAGGACCACCCAGCCAGCAACCTATAGAAGACACTGCCGCAGACCCCCTTCTATCCCCTCTCCTTGCTAATTCAGAGGGTGGAAACTGAGGAAAAGAGCCAGGTGCTCAGATTGCCTCCTTCCACTGCAGCTTCGAACTAAGCCACCTTGTGGCATAAGAAGAGGTTAAGTCTGTGAGGGAACAATGTTCTTTTTTATCTTTGGAGGACAGGAGAGGGGCTACTGTTCCAGAAAGTTTATGGCACCGAGGTTCCTCTTTATCCGTAAGCCTAGGACCTGGGGGAGAGCCTTGAGGGGCGAACCACAAAGGGAGCCTCAGGAAGTGGGTGGGGTGGGTATGTGCTTGACTCTTGGTTTGGTTTGTGATGTATCCTTCATCTCTGCGTGGGGAGAAGGCCACCCCGAACTAGGAACCCAGGGTAGGAGATAGTAGGGTTCTGGACAGGAGGCAGCAAGAGTTTGCTTCTGGCCACCAGGGGGCGCTGATGCAGTGAGGATAGAAACCGGAGCAAGGCGTCTGAAAGCTTGGTGTGGATGTGGGGTGTAGTCCGCAGGCACACCTCAGGAGCTGGGTGTGGGGTTAGGCCTCCAGGGGCCTATTTGTATGAGCACGGGGAGGGACCAAGAAAACCCACAGCTGGCCAGGACCCTGAACTCCAGGATTAAGACCTTTTCACGGCAGGCAGGGGAGACAAGACCACGCACTACTGTTGGAGGACTCGCCAGGGAAGCTCCGCAGGTGGTTGAGGGGGAGGGGAGGACAGAGGGACCCTTGGTCTCAGCATCAAGATGCGATGGGGTTTGTGCCATAAGGCGTGATGCATGCGGCTCTGGATTTGGGACTCTCACAGTGAGGGTTGCCAGATTTAGCAAATAAAAGTTCTAGTACACTAGAACGCTATTTGCTGTTTAATTCTGAAATTGAAATTAAATTTTTTTTGAATTTTTTTTTTTTTTTTTTTTTTTTTTTTTAAATTTGGGAGCAGGCAGAGCCACCTGCCATGATTTGAAAAGAACGCAAGGAAAGACCATGGATCCCAACCAGCATCTGCAGGGGAAGAGAGGAAATTCTCAGTGTGGCAATGGGCTGCATCTAAGTTCTCCCCCCCAAAAGGTCCAGGCCGAATGGACAGGACAGAGCAAATAGGAGGAGTGCAACAGGGCCAGGTTCTGGGGCATAAATAGAGGCTTCTGGAGAGGGAAGTGTTGGGGTCTGCATGTGTTGTGTGGCCAGGTCTGGAGCCTTGACTGGATGGCAGATAGGGAAAACTTTTCTTCTAGAAGACCATTTATCTAGTCCCGGAAGAGGCTGATTTGTGAAATCAAGGGCCTCCTTCTTGAGAGCAAAGATGCTACAAATTGTCATTGTTTGTGAATTTGCAGTTTCCTCTCCCCTGTCTATGTCTAAGTCCCTTCTGCTATCCTCCATGCTTGACTGACTCTCTCAAATAAGCATTTTTTTTTTTTTCCCCTGGAGTCAAGTTGAATTCCACATGACTGGAGAAATGTATACTGAGCACCCACTGCGTGTAGGCACCACGATAGGGGCCAGGAGAAGGGAGACCCAGACCCCCCACCCCATGTTCCCTGAGAGCCCAGACTCATAAGCCAGTAACTCCAAGAACATCACCACAAGTGTTTTCCAGCTACAGAGGCCCTTGATTTTAATTACAAAGAGACAAATGGCAAGGAAATTACTGTAGCTAAGATGGTGATGATGATAATAATTGTTATTATAGGAAGCTAACATGCGCTCTGAGTTCTTATTATTGAAATCTAAGCTCTTTCCGCATATGAAGTCATACAGTCATCACGACAAGCCCACAATAAGGGCTCTCAGGAGCCCCCTTCTAGACCTGAGGAACCTGCCCCCGTCATAGAGCTGGTAAGCACGAGCCCATATAGTACTGGGTGTCTGAAATTCAACTTTTTCTTTCTTTCTTTTTTTTTGCAACTTTTTCTTAACACATCCACCACCCCCCAATTTCCCAAACCTGTCCCCCAGTCATCCTGTCCCTCTGTGAATGGCACCCCTGAGCTCCCAGATGCTCAGACCAGAACCTTCTCCCATGCTCTTGGCCATGGCATCAGTTGGGTGATTTTGCCGCCCCAATTCCAAATCCATCCCCTGCTCTCCAGCGGCCTGGCTTCCAAACATCGGCCCCTGAGACCAGGACCCGAGCCGAAATCAAGAGTCGGAGACTCAACCGACAGAGCCACCCAGGTGCTCAAAGCAGTCTCTCACGCGAGAGTGAGCTTAAATTGTAAATAAGACTGTGTGGTCCCTCCGCTTAAAACCTTCCCATGCCTTCCCCTGTACTGAGACTAGAATCCAGCTCCCGGGGCCTGGCCCCGCAGGCTCTGCAGGGGTGGAGCGCCCCCCACCCCCACCCCCACGTCCTTCAGCAGGTGCCGCCCTCCCTTGCAGGCTTTATTCTCGCTCTTCCCTCTCCTGGCTCTTTGCGGGGCTGGCTCCTTCTCGCCCTCCCAATGTCATGTCCAAAGGAGGCCTTCTAAGGAGGGTACCCCCCTTTCCTGCCTTTCCACACCCCATCTCTGGCCAATTTCCTCCTCCCCTTTCTTAGCACGTTTCACAATCTGTGACTACAGCATTCCATTCTTTCTGTCTATCTTACGGTTTGTTTTCAGCCTCCTGGGGGCAGGACCACATCTGTCCTGTGGTGCCTCTTGTTTGTCTGAAGCATTCGGTCTTGCTTGAGAGCGAAGCCCTGCACCACTTGCCTTTTCTTCTTCTTTTTTAAATTAACATACAGTGTATCATTTGCCCCAGGGTACAGGTCTGTGATTCATCAGTCTTACACACTTCACAGCACTCAGCATAGCCCATACCTCCCCCAATGTCCATCACCCAGCCACCCCCATCCTGCCCACCCTCCTCCCCTCCAGCAACCCTCAGTTTATTTCCCCAGATGAAGAGTCTCCTGTGGTTAGTCTCCCTCTCTGGCCTCATCCTGTCCCATTTTTCCCTCCCTTCCCCTACAGCAGGTCCCGGGAAACACCTGTTTTTCAAGAATCCCTCAGTCATACAAAGTGAGTAATGGTTGTGATTACTCAATGTTACCAGCTAAAGCAAGTAAGAGACATTTTCCGTAAAGGCTTGTGAAAACGTGGCTTTCTGTTCAACCTGGTTTGTTAGAAAATTTACCTCTGCAACATTGAAATTCCTGCAGCACTCTTGTAAACATGACTCAGAGATCCATTTACTCGTTCTGAAGGGCCTGGAAGGATCTGCCACGGAAGACCAATAGGTCCCCTTGGGGCCTGGCAAATACGTGCACCTCCCGAACGGTGGGACTAATTTATGCAGAAATCTATGAGGCCGGTCCCCTGGGGCTTCACCAGAAGGGGATCAACTCTGTGGTTTCCCCCTCCAGTGGCTTTCAATGACGCCATAAAAAATCTGATCAATTTAAGTAAGAGGTCAGCTATGGAAGTAGTCAATTTCTCTGATTTCTCAAGGGCCCTGGCCCCGAGAGACTGCCTCGATATTGTCTACCCCTTCAAGAATGTGACTTCAGAAAGATGTTTTCCAAGGAGGCCCCAACACAGCAAGCGATTGGGTTGACTTTGGTCCCCTGGGAAGGAGGTAGCACTGGGGAGGGGTGTGATGTTTTCTGCTGATCTCTTGATGAACTCCCACTGACACAGGCAAGCAGCTGAGGCCTCAGACACATTTTATTCATATATTCATTTTTAAAGCTAGCATGCATGGGAGTTGTGAGCATGAACTCTGGTTCCCAGTTCTGCCACTCAGCGGCTGTGTGATCTTGGGGCAGGTTCCTTAACCTCTCTGATTTTCAGCTTCCTCCTCTGTAAAATGAGTTTAGTAAGAACACCTTCGTCCTAGGATTTCGGATGTGGGTTAAATGAGACAATCCACGTATGGTGCTTAGCAAGGTACAGAGCTTTGCACACAGTTCTCATGAAGTGTTCACGATCGCATATCATAATCGTTACGGTAAATCACAAGGCAAGGCGTAGCCTGGAGAGAACGCACTGTATTTGGAAGGACCAAATACAGAGACTTGGAGACTGAAGAACACTGTAGTAATCGTGCTTCTTAAGGTTTCAAAGGAGACACTGCAGCTAAGAAATTCCACCAGAATAAAGGCAGTCCTTTTCCCTGTGGGGAGACCCTGGCCCCCAGAAAAGCTGCCAGGCCTCAGCATGGTTTTGCAAGCAAACTGTAAGTGATGACAGAGGTTGGAAAGGGAGGGGGATGGGGTCAGGCTCGAAGAAAGCACAGTTTCTGGAACATTTCAACAAGCAGGAAATGGTAGAGCAGAGCCACTCAGGATGCTGGGGGCTGCCCAGCCAGGCTCCCAGCCCCTCTTTTTTCTCCTACCCCAGGACCAATCCTGACCCCTAATGCTGGAAGGTGCCAGGCAGTTCCCAGGCTCCCTGAGCGATGAGTCTAGCAGCCCCTCTCCAAGGGTGTGGCTTGGATGCCTGCCAAGCTGGGTTTGTCACTAAGTGCTTATGCTGTGCACCTAACCTTGCACAGGTAACTCAGTCTCATTCCATTTTCTCACGTGTAACATGGAGACCCTAATATTTTTACATATCTTACCGACCTAACAAATACACGTTCTTACCACGTACCAGGCATATTACAACTTTTGGCAAGTGTTAACATGTTTAATTCTCACAATAACCCCACGAGGAAGGCTTTATTGTTATCACATTTACAGACAGGGAAAAATGGGGCACAGAGAGATTAATTAACTTGTTCATTGTCACACAGCTAATAAGTAGGAGTCGGGATTTAAGCCCAGGCAGTCTGGCTCCTGAGTCTGTTCCACTAAGTGCTCTGTACAGCCTAGTTCTTAGCAAGGTGCTGGCAATCCCTGGGCTTCTGTGCATGACTCTGGGATCTGAACCTCAAAGGCCCAAACAGTCCCCAAAACCATGACCTGCCCTCACCAGTAAAAAAGAAGCCAGCCCTTACTGTTTGCTCTCTGTGTGCCAACCACCATACCGAGCGCTCAATTCCTACCACTTCAACTGACTTCCCCTTGAAGGCATTGTTATCATCATTCCCATTTTCTGGACAAGGAAATTGAGGCATGGGTGTGAGTGTTCGACAGCAAAGCTTGTCTCCCACAGAACAGGCAGAAGCTACTGCTTTAGACCTGAGTTCAGACCCCCACCCCCACCCCCTGCCCCGTGCTTCAAGCCTGCTGCCTTGGGCAGGGAAACTAACCCGTCTAAGCCTCTCTTTTCCGATCTGCAAAGCAGGGATGGTAACCCTGGGACTTATGCCTCTATCTGGGATGAGGATTAAGAAATAAAGCTTTGGAGCCACTCAGCACAGCGTGTGATGATAACTGCACACAGAATGCATACTTATTTGTATTTGTCTATGCACACTGTTTTGTGATTGTAGGTCCTCTTTCCCGGGATTTAACGAGGCATCTGGAAGTCCCCCACTCCCTACCCTCCCACTCAGGCTTCTTCAGTCCCAGGGCAGGTCCCTCCTTGCCTCCACAGCTCTTTCCAGCCGCCGTGGAGCCCGGCCCTCCTCACCGGGGCCTTGTTTGCAAGAGCTTCTCACTACCTTGGTCTACCAGCAGGCTGGCAGTCTGGGACAGAGCAGCTTCCCAGGCCCATCCCAGAGGCAGCTGCCAGGGGTCAGCCTGCAGGGGTGGGGGAGGCGGGCTGTGGGAGGGGTGGAGCCGCTCTGCCCTGCTCTCATGGAAGATGCCAGTGCCCGCGACCGTGGGGCACAGACAGAGGTGTTTACCCACAGTGGGGATGACTCTGGGTGGGGGGTGCAGTCCCCCTCTGGTGCTTGGGCCCCAGGACCTGTGATCTGCTTTATAGTATGGTTCCCAAGTCACATTACTTGCCTTTTTTAACAGTGGTCAAAGAAAGAGTAAAGATTTGCAGTTTTCCTAACACACTATAGTCAATCCGAACAATGGCATTTTACAGATAGCCTTCCCAGTGCTAGACATTTCCCATGTAAGAGCTCATCTCATCCTCCAGATAATCCCACTGTTGTCTTTATTTTACAGACGGAGAAACTGAGGCACGAGCTTCTGTCACTTGCCGGAGGTCACACAGCTCATAGGTGGCAGAGCTGTCATTCAGCCCCGCTGGTCTGACTGCTGAGCCCATGTTCATGTCCTGCTTCGACCCTCACAGGAACCCCAAAAGGCAGGCTCCCATATCCCCATCTTACCGATGAGGAAGCAGCAACCAAGTGAAATTAACTATCTTGCCTTCAAGTCACTTGGCTCTGTCTGCCTCCAATCCTACCCTGGCTGGGGGAAATGCCACGATTCATTCATTCCCATGTACTGTTCCCTGAGCGCCAGCAGCAGGCAGGTCAGGGTCAGGAGCTGGGACCAGCAGCAGTGAGCTGGCCAGATCAGGAGCTGGGACCAGCAGTGAGCTGGCCGGACCTGGCCCTGCCCTCGCAGGCTGCACGGGGAAGGACATGAAGCAGGCTATTGGCTAGCCATGACCACTTAATGGAAAACGGAGGGGTCCAGGAGAAAAACGAGAAGCTTAACCCCAACTCTAAGTCCTAATTGAGACTCCCAACAGCCGGCCTTTCATGTTCCTTGGTGGGATACCAGAGAGATGTATGATGTCGAGGAGACAATGATGCTGATTTCATTTATCTGGACCCCAGGAAGCTTGCTGAAGGGTGGCAGAGAGAACTACTGATGATGTATATCCCGAAACAGCCCAGCTCCTGGCTGCATAACCCAGGGCAGGTCTCCCCAATCTCTCTGGGCTTCCGCCTCCCCATCTCTAACGCGGGGAGAACAGGACGTATGCGTTTGGGTTTTGTGGGGGAACAAGGCAGACTGTGCACATGAACCTGTCCGGCTACTCTGCAGACCTGGTGGAATAGGGACACATGCCTAGGAAATGTGGGATGTGTGATGCTGACAGAGACTATGACTTTCTAGAAGACGCGGACATCGGTCAGCCATCTGAAATGCAACAGAAACACGGACAGTCAACGCCCCCAGCACCTCTTCAGGAACAAGGGCCAACGTGTTGGCTCTGAGACAACACCCAAGCCAGGCATGCAAAATAGGGTTCATCTCAGGCACGAACTCTGATTCGTTCGTACGGCTGCTGGAGTGTGGTGGGGGGATTCTGAGGCCAGGTCTCAGCTTGGCCAGGCAAGAGGAACATGGCGCGCCCTTTAAAAAAACATTCTGAAAGCAACTGGTAAGGTGGAATAGGGCCAGAGTAAAAGCTCAGATAAATGTGGTTTTAAGTCGTGGCTGTACCCCCATCAACTGTGTGACCTTGGATAAACCGCATTTCCTTCAACAATGTCAGTTTTTCTCCTCTGTAAAATGGGGCTGTGGGGCTAGTCAAGTTCTTGGGGGCCTCCAAGCATGGACATTCTCTGAGTTGATCCCATGTTTTCTGGTGCTCATGAACCATTCCCTCCTAGGCACCAGCTTTCCCCCCTTTCCTCCATCACAACCCTTGAGTGTCTCTGTTTTTGCTCTTACATCACTCAAACTCTTGTTCATGGCCAAGAGGATCATCTGGGAAAAGATGTGTGGCAAGGAGTGTTGTCTCCCAGCATGCGTTCTCCACCCCTCCACTTAGAGTGGCACAGAATCTTCTGCCTTCTTTGACTTTTGGCACGACTTGTGGCTGTCCCGTTAGAAAGTCTATTTCCCCTTGTGGCTGGTGACAGCCATTTGGCTAAAGTTCACACCAACACACATGAGCAGAAGGGACATAGGAAACTTGCATGTCCTGCTGGGGAGTGGGAGCCAGGTCGGACTGGCTGGGAAAGCCAGTGCTGTGTATCTTCCCCATTCTGGGTTGGCGACATCTCCTTGTCAGCCTGAAATCAGCCATTGTGGAAGCATTTACACCACGGGAGCCGGCAGACACCACAAGCCACGACTCCCGCTGAACTTTCACCAGCACACCACTGTCTATGTCATCTGCTTAAAAAGAATATTCTAGCCCTGGGATAACAGTCCCATCTCCCCCTCCCCAGCAGATAAGCAGACCTGCCTATGTCCCAGCGCTGACCACACAGGTGAGCCGAATGCACTAGGGCAGCGCTGGCCAACTTTTTCTTAGTGAGAGAGGTTGTCACTATTTTCAGCTTTAGGCTAGAGGACAGCCATAGACAAATGGGTGTGACTGTGCTCCCATAACATTTCATTTAAAAAAAACAAACCAGACTGACTCAAGGGCCACAGTTTGCTGACACCTGCTCTCAAGGAGCCACAAGCAACAAGATGGAAGGGTTGGGGGTCTTCAAGGGATCTTGTGGAGCGGAGCTGCCCCATTGGCCTGCCCTGGATGAACTATTACATGGCGGAGAAATAAACATCTAGTTTAGTTAAATCTCCATACTTGGAGATGCTCATGTCATCTAACTTACACAGAAGCTAAGAAAGTAACTGCCTGTTAGGGCTCCTCTCCTGATGCATCAGAACAGAAATATACATTTCCTTGAAATGAAAGGGTCAGATTTGGCTGCTTCCTCCCATTTCCTAATTTCTGTGTCTCCAGATAAGAATACGAGCGCCTGCAGGTCCAAGGCAGGGTATGTATTCCTATAGGGTATGTAGGAGAGTAGTTTCCTGGGTTTTGTTTATAAGGATCTGGTGACCCACAGGACAAAAGCAAGACTGTGCTCTCAGCGTCTTTGTGGCTGCCAGGCTGCCTTGGCGGGGGGTGGGGGGTGTCCTGAGGGGTGCATCAGGCCTGCAGATGCTCCCTGCCATCCCCGGCTCTAGCTTCTTAGTTTATTGGGCGTCTGGATGAGGTCAGCCTGGGGAAGTGGAGGGAACAAGGCCAAGAATTTGCTGGTTGATACTTTTATCACAAAGCAGCTCAGTGGTTCTCAAAGAGCCAAAGAAGAAAGCCACGTTCTGTTCTTGCTGTGAGATGCAGGAGGTCTGACTGGAGGAGAACTTCAGGGAGCAGGGAGATGTGCAGGGCTTGGGTGCTGAGGGACAAACTCTAGGCCAGGGCAGTCCTAAGACCTATGCTGCTGGCTGACACACGGTTTGAAAACAGGCTGCAGATAACTTTCATGTGGGGCACCCCTGTGCCCAGTCCTCTCTATTGTCTTCTATCATGCTGGGTCCACGCGTGTGTTCTTTGCTTGTCCCTGGGCCTCTGAGTTTGGATCCCGGACTAGCGAAGGATGAATGTGGTAAGTTCTAGACGTACAGGTGACTGTGGTAGGTGCTAGATGCAGAGAGAGATACTAAGGAACTAATATGTTAAGAAATCTTCATTATGGGAGGGAGACAAACCATAAGAGACTCTTAATCTCACAAAACAAACTAAGGTTGCTGGGGGGAGGGGCAGAGGGAGAGGGGGGTGGGGTTATGGACATTGGGGACGGTATATGCTATGTGAGTGCTGTGACGTGTGTAAACCTGGCGATTCACAGACCTGTACCCCTGGGGCGAATAATACATTATATGTTAATAAAAAATAAAATATTTTTTAAAAAGTAATAAAAAGAAGAATTCTTCATTAATTCATTCTGATCACCTATTATGTGTGATACACCTATTAAGTGCTTCCATACTCAAAATATTTTATGGTTCCCAAATAATAATGATAATAACAATAATAGCATAACATAAAGCATTCCTTTTTTTCTTTTTTCACAAAGCATTTCTTGTGCGCCAGGAACTATTTTAATTGTGCCTATATATACACAAACACAAATATAAATGTATCCTACACATACCTGCGAATGATTATGTGATGGCGTATGCATGTCTATATACATGTAACATATATGTACACACACATACACTCATTCACATATGTGATATTATAGAATCCTTACTTTAACCCTGCAGAATTTACTGCATCTTTCAGAATTTATCTGTATCTTAGCCCAGAGAGACTAAGAAACTCACCCAGGTCCCAGAGCCAGCAGATGGTAGGACAGAGATTGGAACCAGGCAGGCTGTTGCTGGAGCCCTGCTCCTCCCGCCCTACCCCTACCCCACTGCCTGTCTGTGCTACTGAACGTCATCCATGTTCACTAGATGCTATTCAGATGCTGCCTAGTTCACTACTAGATGCCACGTCCTGGGCAGGGGGCCAAAGAAACATAAATTCCCGTGCACGGGCCTCAAACTCGAGGCCCTCTTGCAACTGTCCCTCCCGAGAGCTCCTCATCACCCAACCATTTCTTCTTTCTCACCATTTCAGCCAATGAGGCCCACTGCCCATGCCACATACACGTCTCCTTACTGCTTTCTTGCCTGCACACACGGTGTCCTCACCTCAGATCCTCTCCCCGTGTCTCGCTTTCTTTCAAGTCCTCCTGCACTCACGAGTCCCATTAAGCCGCCTCTGGCTTGCAGAATCCCAGAACGTCAGTGCTGAACAAGAGCAAGGACACTGGGGCCAGCTCCTAACCTTCCTAAGATCAGAAGTGTTAATTGGAAGGGGTCCCGGATGTATCAAGGAGCAGAACTCGTGTCTTCCTCTAAGGTCATTTGGCAAGTCTCTCTATGGATACCTTTAGACTTGTGTAGAGCAGCGATTCTCAAACTGGGTGCCTCTGTCACCCAGGGGCACCTGGCAAAAACCTGGTCACAGCCTGGGTGGTCACCGCTAAGGACAGGCTGCTGGTGTCTGGTAGGTAGACTGATGCTGTTGACAGCCTGCAGTGCACAGCACCCCCCACCCCCAATAATAATCCAGCCCCAAATGTCCACAGTTGAGAAAGGCTGAGGTTGAGAAATCCTGGTGGAGGGTAATAACATTTTTTTTGCATCACCTCATATAGATCAAGAAATCCCCATTACAGGATTCTGTAAGCATGACCACAAAATGGTGCCTTCAAAAATGAATCGTGAAATGACAATTCAGAGGACGACAGGCCTGACTTGGATACCAGCCCCCAGAACCTCCTCCTCAACACGTTTGCCCAAAAAGTCAAATTCCTTTTGGTAGGCTTCTAGGCCCCCAGCTGATGAGTTCTTTCTTTTCTTTAGGGTAGCAAAAAGATGAACACGTTTAGACTCTTTTTGCAGAAGTAAGTCACACCAAGATCTCCATGCGCATTTTTTTTTTCCGTGCACCTTTTTAAGAAAAAAAAAATTGTATTATTGCAGCAAATGAGACATGTAATGGTGCAAAGTTCCTAGGAGAAGTCTTTGTCCAAAAATTGTGTCTCGTTGCTGTGTAATGCTGCTACTGAAGTACAGAGAAGGGCCAGATCATTAACCTGCTTCAGGGAAGGTAAAGAAAGTATGATTCCACGTCCTCCTCCCAGTCCATCTTTTCTGTCTTGTGAGAGATCCCAAGGGGCCTGGAACCTTCCTCCTCCTCAGAAGCCGATGGCCAGTTAGTGGCAGAGCCCACTGTGTTTGCCGCCCCACAAAACAGAAATTTTGGGTCCGTTCAAATATGTGAAAAAAAGATCTCTCTCAAACGCAAGAGCTATATGGGGCGCCTGGGTGGCTCAGCGGGTTAAGCCACTGCCTTTGACTCAGGTCATGATCTCAGGGTCCTGGGATCGAGCCCCACATTGGGCTCTCTGCTCTGCGGGGAGCCTGCTTCCTCCTCTCTCTCTGCCTGCCTCTCTGCCTACTTGTGATCTCTGTCTGTCAAATAAATAAATAAAATCTTTAAAAAAAAAAAAGCAAGGGCTATAAACACTCAGGAGAATGAACCAGTGTGCTCATTCTGAAGGTGCTGTCATGTTCTTTTGAGTAGAAATTAATGAGGCATCATCATCCATCTCTTGTCTTGGCATCATGGCTTATTTTAAAAGAGTCGAAAATGAGACCTATCCTTCAGAGAAAAGTCACCCCTAATTTTGGCAAGTGCTTCATGTACCCCTTTTTGGCAGAGGCTGATTACTGTCCTCCAGACAGTCCTTTATTTCCTCCATGTATTGTTGTCAGACCTGAATTTTTAGCTGGGCACACAGCTGCCCAGAGAAAGCGGCCCTTCCCCTGGCTTCCCTGGCAATTAGCGGTGGCCACATGAATGAGCGCTGATCAACACGAAGGAAGGGAAGTGACGTGGGCAGTCTCTGGGGTCTGCGTGATCCTCCTTTCCCTCTTCCCACGAAAGCGAGGAATTCATATCAGGCCACACAAAGGAAGGACTCGCCTATGGGAAGGCAGAGCAACAAGAGGGAAGGTGCCTGGATCCCTGGCATGGTGTTGCCCTAACAGCCCCAGGCCGATCACTCCTGGACTGTTGCTGCATGTGGGAGAATTTTCAACTCATGTCTAATCCAAAGCACAGGCATTTTATAGATGTGTTCTAGCTAAGGACTCTTGTATCCTAATGAAGCCACTCCACAAGTGGGTTTTTAAATGAAAACCAATTCAGGGAAGCACCCAGGAAGTGCCAAGTACCTAACAGCTATTGGTTTGGGTGCTGGAGAGTCAAAGAGAAAAGTACACACATCATCTGCCAAGGAATCTAGAAAAGAACAAGGGGTCTCCTAGATACTCGTTCGTAAATACACACACCAGCTACTGTGGTAGAAGGGCAAAGCTCAGGTGGGACAATCCCAACACTCCCAGTGACACTGGTCCCATAAGATGCTCTACAATGGGTGCACAAATGTTTTCTGCAAAAGGCCAACTAGCAAATATTTTAGGCTTCGTGGGCCATAAGGTCTCTTATTACTGCTCAACTCTGCCACATGTGAAAGCAAAGTGTGAAAGCAGCAATAGACCGTAATAAGCAAATGGGTATGGCTGGTGGTCCAGGAAATTTCATTCATAAAAACAGGAGGCAGGGGCGCCTGGGTGGCTCAGTGGGTTAAAGCCTCTGCCTTCAGCTTAGGTCATGATCCCAGGGTCCTGGGATCAAGCCCCTAGTCGGGCTCTCTGCTCAGCAGGGAGCCTGCTTCCCCCTCTCTCTCTGCCTGCTGCTCTGCCTACTTGTGATCTCTGTCAAACAAATAAATAAAGTCTTTAAAAACAAAAAACAGGAGGCAGATAGCTCTAGCTCGCCAACCCTTGCTGTCTGGTCAAGTGTTTAACTAGGATAACCTTTTCTTTGGGACTTACAAGAAACCCACGATGTTAAAAGCCTGGGTTTTTTAAAAACCCTATTTGATTTTTATTTAGGCCAGTATTCCCCAAATTTATTGGGCTACTTGCCACTTTCCAAAAAGTCATGCTTGTTAACATCCCAGAACTGGCCTAAATACGCTGTTGTAAACACTGGCTAAGTAACTCTTACTGTTAATAAATTAATTTAGGGCACATATAAAATGAAAAGGTAATACAATGACACCGATATGCTCACCACCCAACCCAGTGGAAAAAAACAAAGCATCATTAAGTACCACACACCCCTCCTGATTCGATCATGCCATCTATCTTCCTGAGATCACCGTCTCTCCTCTCTTTGACGTTTATCATCCTTATGCATGTTTCATACATTTTACTACTTTTACTCAATTCCTGATAATACGCAAACCGTTTTGCACGCTGGTAAACATTATGTAAATGTTAGCACACTATACAAAATCCTACCTCGATTTGCCTTTTTTTTTTCTCTTTTTGTACACAGTATTACATTTCTGGGGTTTTGGCTGTGTAATAACATGTAGATCTGGTTCATTTATTTTCCTTGCTGTCTGGTATTCTATTGAACGAACCTTTATTCATTCCTTGTCTTGCAGACAGCTTGTTTCTTTTCTTTTTTCTTTATTTTGCTATTATAAATACAGAATGAACATCTTTGTATATGCCTCCTTATTTCCATATGGAGGAGTTTCTCTCGGGTATAGATTGAAGAGTGGAATAACGCATTTTCAAGTTTACTTGAAAGTGGATTCGGGGGGTGGGGGCGTGCACCTGGGTGGCTCAGTGGGTTAAAGCCTCTGTCTTCAGCTCAGATCACGATCCCAGGGTCCTGGGATCGAGCCCCGCATCAGGCTCTGCTCAGCGGGGAGCCTGCTTCCCCGCCCCTCCCCGCCCCCGCTTTCTCTCTGTCTGCCTCTCTGACTACTTGTGATCTGTCAAATAATAAATAAAATCTTAAAAAAAAAAAAAAAAGAAAGTGGATGTGGAGCGCTACATGGTGGTACAGGGGCAGTCTCACCGCTCTACACCTTTGCTCAAATCTGGGATCATGACACTGTACCTTTTTTGCTTGGTCCGATGGGGGGTTAAGGGCATACCCACGTGTGGTTTGGAAAGCATTTCAGGATAACTCGTGAGGTTGAGTCCTTCCTGTATATTTCTTGGCCAGTTGGCAGAATATTTCCACGTTAAGTCTTCACAAGGATATTTGACAACGGTCCGCGCTGAATCTGTTGGGTTGGTGCAAGAGGTGGCCGTGCACCCTAATTTCTAAGAGGAACAAAGGCCAGAAGCTGAGCCTTTCAAGACGAATCTGGGGGCCTCATTCAAAGTGACTTTCACATTTCCCCATATTGATTCTCTGACTGGAGATAGCCCTTTGGCAGAGACAGACTTGGTTCGAATCCAAGATGGGACACATTATACATGTGATGGTGGGACATCCTAACTTCCCAGAGACCTGGTGTTCTCGGTGTGCCAAGGAAAACAAAGCCCTCTCGTAGAGCTGAATGGAGCAGAGTGTGAGAGGCAGCCAGGATGGTGTCTGGCCCAGGCAGGTTCTCCATCGCTAGTTCCCTCTATCATCTGCTAAGGTCCAGGAGCAGCCACGAGTTGATTTCTTTCCATTTTTGTGTGCCTCGGTTTCCCCTACAAGTAAAGGTCTCATTGCCATCTGCCTATCTAACATCAGGCCACAAGATGGAATAATCTTCAGGGCTAGAAAGGAGATCTTTGGAGATCATCGAGTTTGGGGGTTCTCAACATTTCGTAGAACAACTTCATGAGCTGGTGAAAGAGAAGTTCATTCTGGAAAAATGGCGCGCACACACAGCACTTTGTGAAGACTACAGACATGCAGAAGGAGGGAACCTGCTCCTTCTTTGTTATCTGGAGCTCCTTTGTTGTCATGGTTTTTTTTAAAGATTTTATTTATTTATTTGACAGAGAGAAATTACAAGTAAGCTGAGAGGCAGGCAGAGAGAGAGAGAAGGAAGCAGGCTCCCTGCTGAGCAGAGAGCCCGACACGGTTGTACTAAGTACTTTGTACCAAGCACAAACCTCTGTAAAAAGTACTGGTTGCCTGACTGATTGCAAAGGAAAATACTGTTCCTGTATAAATAATATTTTATTTTATTTTTTAAATTATTTTTTTTAAGATTTTATTTATTTATTTGATAGACAGAGATCTCAAGTAGTTGGAGAGGCAGGCAGAGAGAGAGAGAGAGAGAGAGGAGGAAGCAGGCTTCCTGCTGAGCAGAGAGCCCGATGTGGGGCTTGATCCCAGGACCCTGAGATCATGACCTGAGCCGAAGGCAGAGGCTTAATCCACTGAACCACCCAGGTGCCCCTATAAATAATATTCTAAACTAGAGTTTGAGAGATTTGCTGGCAGGAAAGTAAATATGCACCCTGGGTAGAAATTTAACAAACTCAAGGGGAGGCCCCCGACAAAAGAAGTCCAAAAAAAAGAAAAAAGGAAAGTCCCTGTTCTCTGCAAGCTAAATCCCAAATGGCAGACACAGACCCTCACATTGCCAGCTCGGTCAGAAGCTCCAGCTTGGAAGCAAGCCCCGAATGCCACTGAAGACGTAGTTCTCCGTGTCGCTGTGAGCATCCAATGTGTTTCTGTTTTGCTTTCAGCACTCTGAAAGCTCAGAACAAATTCCAAGTGTTAGCAAACTGTCTGTCGCCTGCAATATGGTTTCCGCCCACGCCGAGGCATAGAGAGCGCGGCTGCAGACAGTGCAGTTCTTTCCAGGATGTGGGGGCCGCAGCCTGGGGTTCTGGTGGTCCCTCTCCGCCTGGGTTCCCTTGGCACCTGCCACCTCACCTTCTTCAGGCTCTTCTCTGACCTAGTGTCTCTGACCTTCTCCCTTCGTGTCATGGTGATTCCTCTGCATCAGTCCCTCCCCTGGGGCACTCTCACCTGCCCTGCGAGACATCGGTGGGCTCTCATCTGCCAGCGTCTCCCCCAAAGGCCTCCATAGTTGAGACCTCTCTTGGAGACACCTGACTTTCCTGTGTCTACCCATGTCTCCATGATGAAGCCTCTTTGCATCTGCTTTAATCCAGGAGAAGTCTTAGTCTGTTGACTTTTAGTCCCAACGACATACCTAGTAACTCAACTGTCCTCTTTCCTTCTACGAATACCTGCTAGACCCAGCTATGCGCCAGGCTCTGTGGTAGGTCCCAGAATTCAGGTGTATCTGATTTCTGCCCCAGCTCTAACAAGATAAATAAGCCCGCTGTCTCAGTCCGTGCTGCATGTCCCCTTCTTCTGGAATATTCTATGCCCCCTAACCTCTTCCCTAACTTCTTGCTCACCTGAGACAAGGCCCTGCCGATCAGGAGCCATATGGACCTTTGTCCGCACACACCCTCCTTTCCTTCTGCGACCTCTTCCCTCTAGTGACCCCACTCACGGGTCAATGCCGCAGCGATGGGCGTGCGACTGCTTTGAGGACATGGGGTACTGGGGTACTCTAGCCAGCGATGGCCTTCAAAACTCTTGCCTGTCACTGGGGTGGGAGAGGGGCCCCCAGCTAGCTGGCCAGGTTGATTCTCTTGCTGCATGTTGGGGTGGCTGCCTCAGCAGTGGGGGCGGGGGAGGGTAGAGACTCGCCCGGCCTCAGTCTGGGCTAAAAACCGTGTCCCCGGTGGGATCCTACCATGTCTCCTCAAGAAACTCATCTCCTCCCTCTCTCTCGGAGGAAGGGGGCTATTGTTTTTGGCAACAAGGAGAAGCAGACCTTCTTGGACCTGAGTGGCGGAATAAGCATAATCACTTATCACTTTAATGTGCATTTACTATGACCCAGGTGTGCTACATGGTTTATATGCCACGTGGTCCTAATAAATACATATTTAGTTTTTTAAAAGATTTACTTATTTTGGAGAAAGAGAGGGAGGAAGAGAGAGCATTAGTGGGTGAGGGGCAGAGGGGAGAGGGAGAGGAATAAGCAGACTCCGCACTAAGCATGGAACCGGACTCAGGGCTCGATCTCACGACCCTGAGATCATAACCTGAGCGGAAATCAAGAGTTGGATGGTTAACCAACTGAGCCACTCAGGCGCTGCCCCATAAATGGGTATTGTTTTATCGGATCCTTCCCACAACCTTATGAGGTGGGCAATTCCCTGTTTTGCAAGATACAGAAACTGAGGCCCAGAGAGGTGAGCAACTTGTCTAAGGTCACACAGACAGTCAGTGGTCAAGCCAGGACTGGAACTCAGGCAGTCAGCCTGCAGGGCCTACACTCCTAAGCACTGTGCTCTGCTTCCTCCCTATTAGAAGCTCGGGGAGTGCACCTGACCCCTGGGCAGGCTGGTTGGGGAAAAATTCATACACAGACTCTCACATTTCAGTGGACAGCCAGCTCTCCCTGGCTTGGACATTTTCACAACTGAACCTACTCTTACTTACCCCACATTGTCCTTGCCTCGTATTTGTTAAAATCATCCCTAGCTACACACTCTCCCAAGACAGAAACCCCAGAGTGACTTTATGCTGTAAAAATCTGGTGAGGGGAATTGGTACTTCATGCTACAAAATCCAACATTTAAGTGAGTTTCCCTCCCATCTCTGTTCCCCCCATGGGATGGATTGAATTTCATTAATACGCTGACATCCTAGCTCCCCACCCCCTTACCTGTGAATGTCACTTTGGAAACAGGGTCTTTCTGGATGTAATCAAGTTAAGAGGAGGGTCGCAATCCAATAGGACTGGTGTCCCCATAAGCAGATGAAAATGTGGTTGGAGACACAGAGAGAAGAAAGGCCACGTGAGGAGGAGGCAGAGATTGGGGTGATGCTACACAGGCCAAGGTATAGCAAGGGCTTCTAGAAGCCGGAAGAGGCAAGGAAGGATCCTCCCCCAGAGGATCTGAAAGGAGCACAGCCCTGTCGACACTTTGATTTTGGACTTCTGGCCTCCAGAACTGTGAGACCATCACATGTGCTATTCTAAGCCATTCTGTCCACGGCAGCCACAGGAAACCCATACACCCTGTTTTCCAACCCCCTCCTCAGGTACCGACACCACCCTGGGTAGCGGTTTCATATCTCCCCGTCCAGAGACAGCCTAACACAGATGGCAGATATATGCGCATTCGTCATACAAAGCTGACCCCTTATACGCTGTCCTGCATGGTCTTTTTCACTTGGTGATACGGCCATTAAAAAAAATTCTGGTAGGGGCACCTGGGTGGCTCAGTGGGTTAAGCCGCTGCCTTCGGCTTGGGTCATGATCGCAGGGTCCTGGGATCAAGTCCCGCATCGGGCTCTCTGCTCAGCCGGGAGCCTGCTTCCTTCTCTCTCTCTCTGCCTGCCTCTCTGCCTGCTTATGATCTCTCTCTGTCAAATAAATAAATAAAATCTTTAAAAAAAAAATTCTGGTAAAGTATACGCAACACAGATTTACCATTTCAAACATTTTAAAGGTGTTGTTCGGTAGCATTGAGTATGTTCCCACTGTCGTGCCATGGTCACGGTCGCTTCTCCCAAGAGCTTTTTCATCTTCCCAAACCAGAACTCTGTCCCCAGGCAACACTGTCTCCCCAGCACTCCCCCTTCCCCTGCTGCCAGGGTCACGCCTTACACCCTTCATTCCCTCACCCTGGAGGGGTCACTGAGTCCTGCCACTTCCACCTTTGCTGTGTGTCTGCCCCCCGACCCCTCAGTCCAGCTATAGCTTTTCTCGCTTGGGTTCCTGCAACAGCTTCTGGACCCCTGGCCCAACCCCGCCATCTGGTCCACACGGCCACCAGCCCCTCTTTCTCCAACATAAATCTGGGGGCGCCTGGGTGGCTCAGTGGGTTACGCATCTGACTCCTGATCTCAGCTCAGGTCACGATCTTCGGGTCCTGAGATGGAGCCCCGCCTTGGGTTACCCGCTCAGCATGGTGTCTGTTTGAGATTCTCTCTCTCTCTCTCTCTCCCTCTACCCCTCCCCACAAGGCATTCTCTCTTGCTCTCTCTCTAAAATAAATAAATCTTAAAAAATAAAATAAAATAAAATACAAATCTGATGTCCTCTCCCAGCCTCAGAGTCTGTGATGGTTCCCACCTCCTGCACACACAGTCAGAATTCCATGTGAAAGTCCGCCACATGTAGAGCTCAGCCCCACATCCCATGCCTGGTCCAGGGCCTGGCCCCCAGGAGGCGGCTCAGACCCGGGGATGCTCCCGTGGTCTGAATTCCTCATTTCCTCCAACACACGCTCCCACCTGGAGGCCTTCCGAGGTTCCCCCTGTGTGGACTGACTTCCCTGCCTCTCCTCTTTTCAGTGTCTCGGCCTCAGCACTCTGTTCACCCTGCAACACGCACATCAAAGGCTGCCTCCTGCCTGTCTAGCACTCCTGGAGCCCGGTCTTGCCTGCCGGATGTTAGAAGAGTGACCACATTTTTCGGTAATCACTTGGAGGTCCGTCTGTGCTGCCCGCTAGACCCCTGGGTGGACACCGTAGGTGCTGGGTACGCGCCTGCTGAGCCCAGGACTGCCTGGCCGGCCGGCAGCAACTCCTGGAGCAGGCTTTGAGACTTGTCCCTGACATCATTAGGGAAGGACATCGGAGCCCCACAGTGACTCTCCTGGGATCATGAGAGAGCGCTTTTCTGAATTCCTGGAGGCGCTAGTGCACGGGCCTCAGTGTGGGGGTGGCGGGGGCTCTGCTGGGGTCACCCTGGGGCTTGCAGCACGGACTTCATGCCCACTGGTGGTGAGGACAGGGGTGGCGTCCTGGGGCTGTGCTTTCAGGCCTGCCCAGACCAAGAGGCCTCGGGGAGCTGCAGGAATTTTCCGGAGCCGGGCAAGGACAAGGGCATTCCAAGGAAGAAGAGAGAGTAGCTCCCGACTCCGTGAGAGGCAGGGGAGCCTTCCAGAGCCCATGGAGCCGTGCCAGGGCCCAGGAGCTCCGCTTCCACAGGTGACCTTCCGAGGGAGAGAACGGGGAGGCCCCAGGTCTGGATTCAGGGGTTGATGTGGAGGTGACCAAAGGGAATGCTGGCCTGAATGTGACTCCAGTGTCCCCTGCCCATGATACCAGTGTACCTTGTCACACTGTCTTTCCCCTCCAGAGCCCAAGATGCTCTCCAAGCACCTCTTCAATTCCTATCTGCCCCACACCGGTTCACTTTCTTTGTAGCACTCAGACTCCGTGAAATCATCTTGCCCATTCGTACTATTGTTTATTGTCCGTGTCTCCCTAGTGGTGCCTCGGTCCTGGGCTCTCTGTCCTCTCTGAGCCCAGAACAAGGCCTGGCTCCACACAGATGCAGGAAGGACGGGGGGGAGCCTCTCTCCTTCTGACATCCACAGTCAGAACTCCCCTGATCCTCTTATAGGAATGAGGGCCAACAGCTCCCACAGCACGAGGTCTGTCTCCTCGGTGACTCGGTGACCACCAGATGCTGTGGCGCTGATGTGGCACCCCTGTGCCCCCATGGGGCCTGACCGCCCAGCAGCATCCCATACGTGTTTGGTAAACGAACCCAAGCCTCTAGCTGTCATTACAGGGCTCGGTGGGAGGCACCAGAGTGTTAGGACAGGTACTCTTGGGGCACAACCTTCACCTTAGAACCCAGTTTGACCCAAAGTGGACAAATGACAAAGCCTGTTAACCTCTAAAGGTGGTCCAGAGACCCAAGAAGGGTTAAAAGTAGGTCAAGCTTTGGTGCGAATCGTTAAATTCATACTCGACTCCCTTCTGGGGGTCCCCAGCCCGTGAAGCAGCTGTCATTGCATCTTTACAGGGAATGAATCTCATCCCATGAGGCCGGTGAAGCAACTTGTCCAAGGTCACCTGTTACAAAGCAGCAGACCCAGGAGAGAGCATCTAGAGTGGGGTCTGGCACCTAGTAGTGCTCAATAAACACAGCAAAAGAGGGAAGAAAAGAACAAAACGACCCTGGTATCCCATTCTGACACCCTCTGTGTGGTGCCATTCCCAAACTTACCCATTCTGGGACAGCTCAGATTCTGGTGCTCCTTGCAAAAAGAGTAACTATTTCCCGGAGCAAGCTCAAGGTTCGGACAACCCCCAAATCCTGTTGCTAGGTGCTGTTTATCGGCTAAGTTAGGATTTGAGAACATGCCTTATCACCATTATTTCAATACAGTTCCACTCCGGAGCAGAAAAATTGCCTCTTAGAAATATGGGAAAATAAATAGCATTTAGTCTTTGTATTTCTAAAATGTTTCAAGACCAATCATTAATAAGAAAATGTAGAAACGCTGCCAGGATGTCTTATTTGTTCTTTCCTTTATTCTGTCTGGACCTCCTCTCCCACCTCCCCAAGGAGAGGGAAAAGAAAAGAAAGAAAAGGCTGAATGTTCCAGGTTTAGATTATCTGATACTTTAATTAAGGAAGAATAAATGGGGTCACACTGTCAGCTCCCACACTGCGGTGGCATCAAAGGGTGTTCCTTTTGAACAAAACCCATCACAGTGGTGAGGCTTTATCATTAGCTGAGTAAAGACAAAAGTGCTTTGGCTGCATTTGGCCAAGGTCACTCTGAAAATCAATGGCTGCACTAGGAACAGACCTGAGAATCCTTGACTCTGGTGGCTCTGTCCCAGCTGGTATCCAGGCTGCCTCCCACCAGGACACCTCGGCCAGCTGGTAGGTAATTATATGTGCTAATCATCACGACACTCTAGCCGCCAACACCAAGATCCCAAGTTCCTGAATTGGTTAGAGCATCCAAGGACCTGTCCCTTTCTAGGGCTGTTTACGGAGAGAGGCGAGCTCCCTCCTCTGTGCCTGGGGCTCAGAACAGGAGCCTACCTGGAAACTGGGAAGAATGAAGTCGGGGGGGGGGGAAGGGGGGGGCGACAAGGAGACCATGTTGTTATCTCCACTCCCCAAGTCCTCTATTCTAGAACGCACCTGCCTCACAGTAGCTGTGTGACCTCAGATCATTTCCACAGCCTCAGTGAGCCTCAGCCTTCCCATCTGTAAAATGGGATAACCAAGCCTGCCTTGCACAACTGTTGGGGATGGCACGCCATGAAGACTGAGTACCAGGCACAGAGTAGGAGTCCAATACCTATCTTTTGGATATCTGAATGGGCCAATCTTTCTGCAGACTGGAGACAGCAATTCTTCCTTCAGGTCACATGAAATGAGGTGGGAAAATCGATGTATAGATAGGTCTGCATGTTGCCTAGACTGAAAAATACTTTTTTTTTTTTTTTAAAAAAACAGGTCCCTCCTTCATGTACTTAATTTAGTCTAGTTAATGGAATTTCTGAGTCTTATGCTTACTATTAAGGAAAGCTAATGAAATATTGTATTTTCTTTTTCTCTTCAAAAAGGATTTCCAAACTTGAACACTTGGCTGGGCCAGTCAATGATTATGTCTTCTACACACCAATCATGGTTCTGGAGACAAAAGAGTCAAGAATTGAGAGCTAAAGGACTAAAAATAGCCTGGACACCAAATGGAACTGCCTTACTTTGTCTCCCTGCTCTGCACCTGTGCATTCTGGCCTGCCCAGGGCATCTCGCTCACATCCTGTGTGCTTGGAAGAGCTCCGTGCTGGACTTGGGGCATGGAGATGGACACCGGCTCTTGGAAGCTCATGCTCTGTGTACAGAATTGCAAGAAGGAAAAGAATCATCTCAAAGAGGGTTGCTAGAATCCTCAAAGAGGACTGAGTCTAGGTCTAGTGTTGGGGAACCAGAAAAATTTGATCTCTGGGTGTCTGGGTCTGATATCTGGCTCCTAACCCTGTCACTTAGTAACTATGTGATGCTGGAAGAATTACCTCCTCTTGCTGGGCCTTGATTTCTTCCTCTGTAACTTGGGATGGCACTACTTTCCTGGATAACAACAGCATCCCTTTTGAGGTTCATGTGAGAAAACCTTAAAAGCTTTTAAGAATTATAAAGTGATATGGGGAACCTGTATGGCTCGGTTGATTAAGTGTCTGCCTTCACTTCAAGTCATGATCCTTGGGTCCGGGGATCGAGCCCTGCATCAGGCTCCCTGCTCAATGGGGAGTCTGCTTCTCCGCTTCCCTTTGCACCACCCTCCACTGTTTGTTCTCTCTCTCTCTCTCTCTCTCAATTAAATAAATGCAATCTTGAAAAAAAAATAATTATAAAGTAATGCATAGCTAAAAGTCTCCATTGTTATTTCAGGGATAGTAGAGGCATGGGAGCAATGTTAGTTAATACTGACCATGTCGTGAGCACTTTCTTTCTTTCAGGCCTTGTCTGTGCAGGTGTGTCATGGTCTTGGGCCCACTTTGCGCCTGCACCAACAACCTCTGACGGCGGCTGCTTTCATAATGGCGATGTTACGGGATGGGAAACAAGAGGTCCAGAGAGGGTAACTAGCTTGCCCAAAGACACACAGCTAATGAACTGTGGTGGATGGGACTCTGGAGCCCAGTCTCCTAACCTTTAAGCTATGGAGTCTCCTGAGAGCACGGCAAACAGGGAATGCTCGGCAGCCATAGTTAAGGAGACATCTTAGTTTCCCGCCACCCAGCAGACTCAGGACTGTTGCAAAGAGAAGAGCTGGAGCCTCGAGGTCAGCTCAGATTCAAGCTGGGCTCAGATTCAAGCAGCTCAGATTCAAGATGTAAATCTCCTGTTGTAATCGGTAACTGGCACATAGTAGGTGCTCAATAAATGCTCCTTAGCCTCTCCCCAAGACATGCTGTTATTCCAGACGGCAAGGCATGAGGGACGGCAGTGCAGGTAGAACCTGCCTAGACTGCCTGCACAGAAACCCAAGGAGAGTACAACTCAGTGGTTAGGACTGTGGGCCATCCGGGTCCATAGCCTGGCTTCATCACTTACTAGTTCTATGATCTCGGGTGTGTTATTTAACCTATCTGTGCCTCATTTCCTTACCAAGTGGGCACCATAAAGTATCCACTTCCATAACATTTGGGAAATATTAGTTATTATTCATCTGTGTAAAGCACTTTAACTAGCCTAACATGTGGCAAACATTTGATAAACACCAGCAATGACTTAGATCAGCCCCTGCGTGTTCTCTGGCTGAAGGGCACCTCTGGGTCTTCAGGGGGCTCTGTTTTATGCTGCAAACTCTCCATTTCCTTGCAGACCCCAATCAGATCCTGGAAGGGTGGAAATCTCTGCGGTCTGGTCACATGATTGGGCTAGATGAAGGGATTTGAAAATGGTGATTATGTGTGAGTCTGAAGTCTTCCACAGTGTGTGTTCGGTGTGTAAAGTCTCTAAACTCTTTGAGGGCCTGTGTTCCCGGTTTGCCTCTATGGCATCTGGGGTTCAAGGCGTGAGCCTCTAAACTCATCCAGGGTGTGGGTTTCCAAGTTTGAGTCTGAAATATCTCCAGGATGTTTAGCATGTGAGGCCTCTTAAATCTTTGAAGACATTCGTCCTAAGGTGTCTTAAAAATTTATTTTTACTTAGCGAGCCATAATTGATGTACGGGATTATATTAGTTTTAGATGTACCCAATAGCGTGATTTGACACTTGTATACATTGTGAAATGGTCACCACCAGAAGTCTTGTTACCATCTGTCGCCTGACAAGTTAATAAGCATTACTGAATATATTCCCCATCCTCATGACTTACTTATTTTATTTATTTATTTTTAAAGATTTAATTAATTTGAGAGAGGGAGAGAGCATGAGAGGTCAGCGGGAGAGGCAGACGCCCTGCTGAGCAGGGAGCCCGATGTGGGACTTGATCCCGGGACCCCAGGACCATGACCTGAGCCGAAGGCAGTCGCCCAACCCACTGAGCCACCCAGGCCCCCATGACTTACTTGTTTTATAACTAGAAGTCTGTACGTCCTAATCCCCTTCGGCCATTTTGCCCACTCCCCCATTCCCTATGCCGCTGGCAACCACCAATCTGTTCTTTGTATCCATGAATCTGAGTTTTGTTGTTGTTGCTTTGATTTTTTAAGGTACCATATATAAATGAAATCATGTGGTATTTGGTCTTTCTCTGTTTGACGTATTTCACTTAGCATAATTCCCTCAAGGTCTATCTGTGTTGTAAAAGGCAAGATTTCATTGGTTTTGATGACTAAGTAGTATTTCGCTGTGTGTGTGTGTGTGTATGTATATATATATATATATATATATATAAAAAAATATATATATATATAAAAATATATATATATATAAAATATATATACCACATCTTCTTTATTCATTCACCCATTGATAGACACAGGGTGTGTCCATATCATAGTCATTGTAAATAATGTGCAATAAACACAGGGGTACATGTATCTTTTCTAATTAGTGTGTTTATTTTCTTCAGGTGGAACTGCTATTCCATCTATGGTAGTTCTATTTTTAATTTTTTGAGGAATTTCCATAGGGGCTGTACCAGTTTGCATTCCTACCAACAGTGCATAAGCATTCTCCCTTTCCGCATCCTCACTATAACACTTGTTTTCTTGTCTTTTTGCTAACAGTCATTCTGACAGGTGTGAAGCGATCTCTGTGGTTTTGACTCGCATTTTCTTGATGACAAGTGATGCTGAACATCTCTTCATGTGCTTGTTGGCCATTGGCGTGTCTTCTTTGGGAAAACGTCTATTCAGATCCTCTGCCCATTTTATAATCAGATTGTTTAGTTTTTATTATTGAGTCATATGAGTTCTGTACATATTTTAGACTCATATCTTGAAATATAGATCACCAAAAAAGTTCAGTAACTCCACTTGTCAGCACAAATCCCCAATAGCAGATAGACATGAAACATTTAACAACTTGGAGATCTCAAACTCTGTGACAAGGACAATCTACCTGCTCACACAACTCACACGCTGGATACAGATGCCCAAACTTCCCCAAGCTCTCATATTCCAGAGATGCCCACACAGCTTGTAAATGTAGACTTATAATTGGCTCAAGGGATTCACTCCACTGAACACAGACACCCAAGTTCAGAATGTGATACTCTAAATACAGACTCCCCAAATACTTCTAGAACCTCACAATCTGAAGATAGACACAGAAACAGAGCGAGGCTTGTGGACAGACCTATTTTGGGTACATACCCAAAACTCTCTTGAACACCATACACCAAGAATACAAACCCCTAAACAGTCAGAGACCTCCCGTCCTGGGAAACAGCTAACCAGTTCAGGGCCCTCAAGAACAAAGTCTCTGACCAGCCAATAGGCTTCACACTGATTCAGAGTGAAGGCTGATTCAGAGCCTTTCAACAGCTCAGAGGGCTTGTACTCTGAGTTCAGAGAGAACCACCAACCTTGGGGGCACAACCCCCAAGGAACCTAGGGTCTTCCAACCCTGCACAGGAAACACGAAAGAGCCGGGAGACTTCAAACCTGGGACACAGACCCTCAAGTTGCCAGAAAGCTCCACGTGTGAGCACAGACCTGCCAACAGACTTGTGACACAGACTTCTCAGCAATGCAGGGACCTCATACCCAGAGATACACACCCCCAAACAGCTCAGAAGTATCACACTCAGGGACAGGGGCACTCAAGACCTCACAAACTGAATGACCCCCCCCCCCCCGCCGCAAACTGTTGAGAAACTCCAGATGCTGAGGAATGCCAATCGAACCCACAGGAGCTATGGCCTCACACCTGTTAGAATAACGTTCCACAAAAAGCTAAGAAATAACAAGGGTTGGCGAGGATGTGGAGAAAAGGGAACCCTTGCATCCTCCTGGTGGAAGTGTATATTGGCATAGCCACCATTTCACCCATAGAACACAGTATGAAAGTTCCTCAAAAAAAAGGAACTACCCTATGATCCAGTAATCCCACTTCTGGGTTTATCTCCAAAGAAAGTGAAAAGAAGACTTCAAATCCTGCAGCCTCCATGTTCGACTGTAGTGTGAGTCCCCATAGTCAAGATATGGAAACAACCTGAGTGTCTGTTCGTGGAGGAATGGATAAAGGAGACATGAAAAAAAAAACTGTATGTGCATAATGGAATATTATTCAGCCACTAGAAAGAAGGAAACTCTACCGTTTGCCACAGCGTGGAAGGCCCCTGAGGGCATTATGCTAAGTGAAATAAGGCAGACAGGGAGAGAGACAAACACCCGGTGCTTTCACTTCTATGTGGAATCTACATGGAGCTCAGAGAAACGGAGAGTAGAATGGTGGTTGCCAGAAGTAGGGGGGGTGTGGGGACAAGGGGAGGTGTTGGTCCAAGGGTACATGCTTCCTATTATAAGATGAATTTAAGTTCTGGGGATCTCATGTGCAACATGCTGATCATAGCTAAAAATATGGTATCCTATACACCTGAAAGTTGCTAAGAGAATGGGTCTTAAATGTTTTGCCCACAAAAAAGAAATGGTCACTGTGTGACAACAGGAGGGAGATGTGAGCTAATGTTTTGATGGTCCTCGCTGTGCAATATTTAAATGTATCAAATCAACACCTTGTACACCTGAACCGTCCACAATGTCATATGTCAATTACATCTCAGCAAAGCTGGGACATAAAGGAAATGATGACCATGACCCCCCAAAGACAGCAGAGTCAGGACAGCGTATCCACAGGCACACACAGCCCCCAGCTTCCTGCTTGTTGCATTTAGACCGGTTTTGACTCAAGCCAAGGGAGCAATTGCATTTCTTTTGCTTTGGGTGAAAACTAGCCCCCCCCACCTCCGTGCATTGGGGTCCCTGAGGGGCCCAAGAAGAATTCCTATCCTGGGGGAAGGGGAGACGTGGGTACAGACCTAGGAAAGAGAGCCACCCCATGTAGGCGACAAAGCAGAGACGTGCTCTTAGCCAGCCAGCAAGTGTTCCCTGCAAGGTGTTAACAGCAGGACTGGCATTTCCTCCTTGCGGAGAGAGGGGAGGAGGGAGGGAGGGAGGGAGGGAGCGAGGAGAGCGGAAGGAGAGTAGAAAGGAGGTGCACAGAAAGAAGCACTCGGTTATCTGGTCGATCGGAGAAGCGGCGCATTCCCACGCAGCCTTGCTCCTGTCCTTCCCCGTCCCTGCAAGTGCAGGGCCCCGTGGCTGGTCAAGCCCGCACGGTTCGCTGGGCGCCAAGCGCAGGGCGGGGCTCCGGCTGGCGGGCGGGGGGGGGGGGGGGGGGGGCGGTGCCCAGAGCCCCAGCCCTGCCTGCGCGCGGCCGGCCGGCTCCCCGGGGAGGGCGCCCCTTGATCGCAGCGCCCCGGCCCTACCTGAGCTGGCGCGGCTCGCAGTCCACACCGGGCAGCAGCAGCCGGGCCGCCTGGCGGACGTCGTCGCTGTCCATGGAGAAGCTGCGGCGGTGGCCGGCGTGCGCCACGGCCACCCGGATCCACTCCATCAGCGGCGGCAGCACGAGGAAGGGCCTGCGCCGGAGAACCGGAGAGAGTTAGGGCCGCCGGGTGGCGGGGGCTGCCGGCTCAGCCCCACCCCCTCCTCGCCGGTCCCATCCCAGTCCCGCGCCCCCATCACCCGCTTCCCCAACCCTCTCACCCCTCCCTTCCGCCCCGGGGACCCTGCCTCTGATTTCCCGAGTGGTGGGAGAGCCGTCGGAGACATCCTGATCGCACTGGTGACCCCACTGGTGACCCCGGGGCAGGCTCTCCAGAGTCTTTGGGCCTCGGTTTCCTCATCTGCAAAGCTGGGATCAAGTGGGCCGATCCTGAGAGGGTTATCTCCCTCAGAGATCATGTGAACACACAGGAGATGGCTCACTTAAAGCACCAAGCACTGGGGGCCGGCCTTCGTGAAAACCCCAACAAACGCCTGAGGTGATGAGTCCTGGGGGCTCCCCATTCTGGGCCCAATCCTAAGGTGTCCTCCAACTCTCCCTTCTGGTCTCCCCACGCTCCCTTTGTGGAGCTCTCCCAGCCCCTGCTCTGCCTGAGCACTGGGCTGCCAACAGGCTAATTTTTAGCACCTGGGAAAGCTGCACAGGGCCAAGTGGACAGGCAGTCCTCCGGGAGATCCAGGCCTCGGGGATGCCCAGTCAAGGCCCACAAAACTGTCTTAGTTGGGGAGGGGAGGTGGGGGGGGGTTGGAGCCACGCCCCTGAAGCTCTGGGAGCCTCAGGTTCTCCACTGGCTAATGAGACCACAGCAGGGGACAGCTTGTTTGCAAGAATGAACAGAGACAATGCCCAAGGCTCAACTATACACTTTGCAATCTCATACATTTGTGCCAACTTCCAGTTTCTTCCAATGATCATTATCTACTCTGTCCTTCCATTAGGATTAACGGGTTGGTGGGGAAGCTTCTGAAGGAATTCCAATTTAATTCATCTAGGATGGGGCTGGATATTGGTAGTTTTTAAAACCTCCCGCGTAAGAATTTAGTGTGAATCAGAATTAGGAGAGCTTGTTAACATACAGATGGTGGGGCCCCAGTCCCAGATGGTCTGAGTCTATGGGAAAGGTGGACAAGAATCTGCATTTCTCATGAGTTGTGCTGATGCTGCCGGCCTGGGGCTGCTCTCAGAACTTCCGTCCTAAAGCACTGTATGGGTAGAGGGCCTGGGGGTGTGTGTGTGTGTGTGTTTGAAATGCTGACCCCTGACCTTGTCTCCAGAGATGCTGATTGTGTCAGGTCCATGAATATAATTTTTAAGAAGCGGCCCCTAAGATACTGATTTAAATAGACCAAGGAACACACTTTGAGAAATGCACTGTGTAGACCAAAAACGCTTCCAAGATTTAGCAGAGCCCCTGCCAGGGTGAGGCAAGTGGGGTGCCTCGGGTGCAAAACTGAAGGAGGCCAGGTCACGCACATGTGTCCTAGGTACCTCTCCTGCCTCACCTTGACCCCAGTGCCACCATTCCATCCGGCATGGCTGCTGGGGGGTGGACCGAGGGTGGTAAAGGGAGGCTTGACAGGCAGCAGCAACCCCCCCCCCCAACAGTATGCAGCCGTCACAAGCTCCCCACCAAGTTTTTAGCGGTGAGTTCTGGTCTGCCTAGAGAGTGAGCTGTTTCTGAATGTTAATATTCAATAGCTAAATAAACCTTTTACATTCATCTCCATTAATCTCACTCATGATCTCCTCTAAATGCTTGGGACCAACACACGAGCTACTTACGGTTCTGCCTATTTTCTAGATCAGGAGAATGAAGTTTACTGAGGTTAAGTGGCATGTCTGGATCACAAGGTTAGCAAGGACGAGAGCTGGGAGTCGGACCCAAGATGTCTGAGTACATAGGTCACGTGCCAAACCCCATGTGATCCCGACATTCCCTTGTCTAACTTCCCAGCATGCCTCTGATACCAGCATGCACCTGCTACCCCCCCAGCAGAACCTGCTGATCTGGTCACAGACCTTTGCAGGCACCCCAGTTTCATTCCCGGCCACGCAGCTCAGTCCCCCGTCTGTAAGGCCTCCAGCCCTTTAAAAATCCACATCCCACTTCACCTTCAAACCACAGTGCAAATCCTACCTTACCCTAAACGTTTCTCCTGGTGTGGACCCCTCCCACGGCGGACCCCACTCCACTGGCTTTGCTGATGCCCCAGTAGAATGGAAAATCCATCGGAGCAGGGACCCGGATCTGCTAGGTTCACTGATCCACCCCAACCCCTGGACAGGCCTGGCAGGCTGGAAACACTTGATAAATATTTGTTCACAAGACTCAGATTTACCCATTTCCTACTAGGTGAAATGGATGCAATTGAGTTTTCTGGCCCCTCGGACCTGTAGGGCAGCCTCCCAGGGAATTTCTGGCCAAGTCAGCCTGCTGCTTGGGCTGTCTTCCTCATTCTCTCATTCTCTCCATCACCTAAACTGAATCAGGCACTCAATAAACACACACTGACTTGAAATTGAATTGGATTCTACTGTCTCAGGTGAGCAAGACTTATTTTTGTCACCATGTCTCCATCACGTAGAAACCAGCCCCGAGCGCTTGGGAGAACTCTCCTCTGGGAGAACTCTCCTCGTCAGAGGCGGCTCCTGCCATAACGTCCTGCCTTTCCTTTGCCCAGTGCCCCTGGAGCGCGGCCCCCAGCTCCCAGTCCCTGGGGGGTTGTGTCTCTCCCACGCAAGGCCCCTCGGCCGCTGCCTCTTCCCGAAGTGCTGAAGCCCAGGGCGTGCTACCAGCTGAGGGAGACTGAAGAGGAGAGGTCGAGGCCCTGCTGCCTTCAGGTTCACGCCCGAACCAAGACAGCTGGTGAGCACCAGAAAAAGAAACCTCGAGCCCCAGGATTCCAAGCCTCCTCTGGAAATTTCTGTGTACCTGTTCTCCTTTCAACGCCGCCTTCTCTTCATCACCCCGACTTCAATAGTTTATAAGCTCATGAATTCTTTGCCAGCAACTCATTTAAAAATCTTCTTATCTCGTCTACTCAGAGGCGGGGAGAAAGTGTTATTGGTGATGTTTCTTTGGGAGGCGTTGGAGATGGGAAAGAATTCTAGGGCCTTGAGCTAGTGGCGGGGGGAAGGGGGAGAAAGCAGGAGAAAGATGGCCTTCTCCTTAGGTATTTTTAAAGGGAACAATATTCCACTGGCTACTGACTTTGTTCTGAAGTTGTCCTCAGTGACTAACACCTAGAGGACGCTTGGGAAGCCCATGGCTTTGTGAAGTGGTTCTGAGACTGTGCTCAAGACCAGAACCCCACATGTGTGTGTGTGTGTGTGTGTATGTGTATGTGGGTGTGTCAAAATTCCCAAGGCCTTGGGCTACCCCCAGAGTTTTGGTTCAAATCTGGGGGTGGGGCCTGGGCATGTGCATTTGAGATTAGGTCCTCTGGGAATCCCAGAGCAAGCTGTGGTTGAGAACCCCAACTGGGTGGCCTGAGGTGAACAGAGAGGGGGACACGGTCCACTCTATCAGGGCAGTGGCCGTCGAAATCTTTACTGTGGTGTTCAAACAGGAGGTCTCTGAGGCTCCAGAAGGGAACCGGGGATTTCACAAGGGAAGGGGTCAGGGGTTCCAGAAAGGAAGAGCAAAGTCTAGGTGGGTTTCTTGCAGAGTCAAGAGAGCAAGTCCGCTCAGGAAGCTCGTTGGGCCCAGATTCCAGTGGGAGATGAAGAACATACATGAGTGGGGTCTTCCTGAAACGGTGAAGGGAAAGCAGGTGAGGGACGGTGACCACTCAGAATTGAAAGGGAGTTCGGTTGGGGAGGGGCTGGATAATAAGGAGAATGCTATGGTATGTTCAGGACTCTGTGGAACTGGATTCTAGTCCTGAACCTGCCAAGAGCTCACAGTAGGACCCTGGTCTTGGATCAGATGGTCTGTTTCAGGGGTCAGCAAACCTATTCTGTAAAGGGCCGGATAGTAAATATAGGTTTCATGGGCCATCTAGTCTCTCACTCAACTACTGACCTCTGCTGTGATAGTGGGAACGCAGTCCCAGAGAATATGTACAGGAAAGAACCTTGCCGTGTTCCAAGAAAACCTTATTCACAAAATCACAACGGGTCATAGGTGGCTGACCCTGGGTCTTTCTGGTTCCTTCTTCCTCTAAAATTCTTTGAGGGTATAGACAGGCGGCTCCCTGGGGGCTCAGGAAGAAGCCCTGAGATGGGAAAATACAAATAAAGGTCCTAGGAATGGGGACAAATAGCTTTGGAGAGATTTGAAAACAGGACCTTCCCACAAAGAGGTCGTGTTTGCATCTGGGGAATACTGAGCCACAGGCATGCCCAGAGGTAGTACCTCAAGAATTAAAGCCAAACCTGGCCATGGGTGTGTAACCGATGAAATGTCATCTGTTGACCTCACTTATTCATCTCACAATCCGTTAGGGAGCACGCATGTTGGAGGCACACTTCCAGGACCGGGAGAGAGAGAATAGGACTTATCAAATCCTTGTTCTCACAGAACTAACAGTCAAACAGGGACAGAGATAAGGAACACATAAACCAATAAGTAATAAAGCAATTACACACACCATGGTCAGAGTCAGGGTGCTGGGATAGAGAATACACCAGGCTGAGGTAGGGTGGTGGAATGGCCTCTCTAAGAAGGTAACAAAACCTCAAAGATGTGAAGGAATGGGCCATATGTGAATGTTTGTGTAGAGAGACGCATGCTCCAGGTAGCAGTAACAGACTATGCAAAGGTCCTGAGGCAGAAAAATCCTTTGCAACTCACCAAGGGCTTTCATGGGCATCATCTCCTATTTTGGCCCTCCAGGGCAGCTGGGGCGGCCAGGACACAAGCATGGAAGGGTCACTGTGGCAGGCTGAATAACAGCTCCCAAAGACATCAAGTCCTATTCCCTGCAACCTGTGAATGTTGATGGCAAAAGAGACTCTGCCCCTGTGATTCAGTTAAGATTTTGGGAAGGGAAGATTAACCTGGATTATCCACGGCCCTAAATGCAGTCACAAGGGGAGGTGTAAGGAGAGAGTAGGAGACATGAGGACAGAAGGAAGTAGCTGGACGAATGCAGGAAAGGGGCTGTGAGCTGAGAGATGCAGGTGCCTCCAGAAGCTACAAAAGGCAAAGGGATTCTCCCCTGGAGCCTCCAGAAGGAACCAGCCCTGCTGAACACCTTCCCTTTAGGCCAGTGAAACTGATTTCATACTTCTGGACTCCTGCACTGTAAGATGATACTTTTGTATTATTTTAAGTCTTCGCATTGGTGGCAACTTTTTTTTTTTTTTTTTTTTTTTTTTTTTTTAAAACAGCAGCCATAGGAAATGAACACAGAAGGTTATCGCCAGGATTGACTGGGATGGTGTACGTGGCCTGGCCCCCGGTCCCCGATCCACAGGTGGCAGCTGTGCTCGTCAGCACCACCGGCTTCACCACCGGCTTGGTTTTCAGCATCACTCAAGTGTTCTCTCCACTGGTGGAGGAAAAGCCTGGCTACGCAGGACACCATTCCTGCCTTCCCTCTTTAAACCAAAGCAAACCCCTGCAGTTGCTATGCCTTTCCTTTATAAATTGTCTGGCCTTGACTTCACATCTCTGTTATTTGTTAAGCCTCAGACTGGAGAGAAATTTAGATGTTTGGCTGTGGGTTAGGATGCTCCTAATTCTAGAGATACAGAGAGTGAAGAAGAGTAGCAACATTGATAGCAGACAGTATCCAAGGCTGGTTTCCATAGCAATAGTCACTGTAATCGCACTGTATTTGCGGGCACCAGAGCTAAGCAGATGCAGAGGTCAGAGGTGGCTTGCTTACTATAGTGACGGCCCTCTTGTCCAGAGGAGAGTCACGCTGCCCTCGAGCATGGTTCCCACAGAAGGGCCTGGGGTCAGAGAAGCCAAGGGGTGTGCTTGAGGTCAGTGCTTCTAGAACATGAATGTGCACAGGAATTGCCTGGGACCTTGTGACAATGTGGGTTTTGGATTCAGTGGACCTGGGGCAGGGCCTGAGATTTTACATTTGTATGTAACAAGCTTCCAGAAAGCAGGGAGGGTGAGTTCTCTTATGTGTAAAGAGGAGAAAGCGAGTCCAGGAGTGAGACAGTTACAAGAGGGTGTAGAGGCCCAGGACACAACGGAAGGGAAGGGGGAGCTCATTTGGATCCGGAGCTGCGGAGGCTCTTGTGAACCTAGGTCGTGAGTTTGTGCCAAGCCACAAGGGAGGCTGGGACAGCAGGTGTCTGGTGATTGCAGCTTTGATCCTGGGAGTCGGGTTCTGCCCCCCCCCGCCAGGCTTCTCCTTTAGTCTCCCTGCAATCTTAGGAAACAGACACTTTCTGCCCCAGGGGAGTGTGTTCTGACCCAAGCACCCACTCCATTGTCAAAAAAGGTATTTGGTATTCGTGATGGTGTTTACCATCATCCTGGAATGTAAGTACACCTTCTAATGGCTGATTTTATCTGTCCACTTGGCTAGACCACAGTACCCAGACGGGTGGTCAAACGCTAGTCTGGATGTTGCTGGGAAGGTATGTTTCAAGAGATTAGCATTTAGATCAGGGGACTCTGAGTAAAGCAGATTATCCTCCGTCAGGACGGTGGGTCTCATCCGATCAGACCCAGGCCTTAGGAGCTGCAAAGACCAGAGGGTTCTGCCCCCCTTGGCCTTCAGACCTATGCTGGGAAATCAGCCTGGTAACCCCCTGTTTCTGTGTGGACTGGGCCCCCTCATCGTCACGCACCATCGCCGGGGCGGGGAGGAGGCCTGGGGGCTGGGTCCCTCCGAAGACCACTTCCAGCATCCTGAGGGTGCCTAAACACTGCGTGGGGACGGTGAAACAGAGACATCACGGGTGGGCTCAAAGCTTTTAGGGCAGAACAAGACATTTTGTACCAATAGGACCAATCTTTTGGGTGTGAAAGGCAGCCCCACGAATAGGTGATTCTATAAACTTCCCAAAATGGGGCAAGGGCCAAGGGGTGCTGGGTGGGAAGGGGACTTCTGCTCATAGTGCCAGCATGCCCTATTAGATGCTCCCTCTAGGCGGAACAAATACGATATACCATACCGAGGACTAACCGTCTCCTCCCTCCGCCTTTGCCCCAACTTCACCTCCCTGCCCATCCTGGGTAAGAAGGTTCCTCCTCCACCTGCCCCCCATCTGCTCTCCTGGGGACGAGGCTCCAGCACGGACCTGCCTGCCCCTTATCTCGGCCCCTGCTCCTTTGCCTGTGGCCACCCCCATCTAAGCACCCCACGTGCTCCCGTCTCCCAGTCAGAACAGGATAGGAGCCCCAACGATGGAGAGCGAGAAGTCACAGCTCTCCGGGGACTGAAAAATCTCTCCCTGGGGAACTGGTTAAAAGGCACATTCCTGTGTTCCCCCCAGCTTGCTGGGTGCATGGGTCTCCTGGGGCTGGTGTCACAAGGTACTACATACTTGGCGGCTTAAACAACAGAAGTGTGTTCTCGCACAGTGCTGGAGGCCAGAAGTCCAAGATCAAGGTAGCAGTAGGATCGTATTCCCTCCAGAGGAATGAGGACAGAGCTCATTGCTTGTCTCTTCCAGCTTTTGGGGGCTGCCAACATTCCTTGGCTAGGGCTGGGGCTCCCTCTTTTCCTCTCTGCCTCTGTCCTTATATCTCCTGGTCCTCGCCTGTGTCAAATCTCTTTCTTCTAAAGATGGGACGTAGGACCAGCATTAGGACCCTTAACTAAAATCACTCCTGCAAAGACCCTTTTTCTTTGTAAACTGTAGGCTGCAGAGATCAGGACCTAGTATCCTCTGGGGCCATTACTGAGACAGTTACCCTGGGTAGATCCGCACCTTGTTCATTCCCTGCAGGGTTTCTGATGCCCAGCGCAGCGGAGCCCCTCACGACTAGAGAATGCCAGCTCCGAGCTGCTGGGTGCTTGGCAGCCCTGAGGTCCTTCCTTGCACACCACTCAGGGATCCAAAGACCAGCCTGTCCCTCTCCTCTCTGGGCTGCTGGCTGCACCCCAGCCAGGCCTGGCTTAGGGGCACAGAGCCTCTGCGGTGGGAACCTGATCTCGAGTGGGTGGAATGATGATGGGGCCTCGGATATAAATGGCCCTGGGAGGGAAGCCGGGGCTTCAGAAGTGGGGAAGCCACAGGCTCTGTTTGAGGCCGCCACAGAACCTTCCTTAGCAGGCTGAGCACTGAAGATCCACATTTGGGAGGCGGCGAGGGCTGCCCAGCCTCACATCCCTGGGAACAAGGGCTCCAGGAACCTTAAAAGGGCGGGGCCTGGGCTGGTGCAGGCTGAGAGGCAGAGGCCAGCAAGGGTCTGCAGGGGTCACCTGGGCTTGACCCTGCTTCCAAAAGGATTATCATAAAAGTCTGCAAAAGGCAGCACACAGCCTTACAAAGGAAACCTGCTGCTGGTGTGGTGCTGGTGTGGTGGGAAGGGCACGCACTCTAATGACAGAAGGCCCAACATGTGAGCCGGTGACTTGCTAGCTGTGGGTGGGACTTGGGCAAGTTGCTTCACTTCTCTTGTGCTTCAGCTTCCTTCCATGTAAAATGGGAGAAATAGGCCACTGCACAGGATTGTTGTGAAGATTAAGACAGTCTCTGTAAGGTGCTTAGCACACAGTAACTGCTCAACAAAGCCAGCTGCCATCAAGCATTTGTCTTTTATTAGTTCGCTTGATAATGACAAGAACCATAAAGTACTATTCTTATCTTCATCCCACGGATAGTGAAACACAGGCACAGAGAGGTTAGACAACTTGCCTAAGGGTACAAAGTTATAAGGAGCAGTACTGGGATCTACACGTAGGCACTAAGACCCAGAGCCAGGGCTAGTAGCCAGGCATTCTCTCATTTCCAGGCAAAAGAAAGAGCACGTGCAAAGGCCCAGAGGCAGGGGAGGCATAGTGCTTTGGGGGAATTCGGCTTGATGAGGTTAGACCTCAGGTGGAGGAGAGAGCTCAGGGGAGGAGGTGGACTGATAGGATAACACTGGAGAGAGACAGGGAAAGTCCATATAGGGCCCATTCCTTCTGGAATAAAAGCATAAACTCCTAATACTCTAATTTATCCTCAGTTAGGACTGCAGTGGAAAAACACAAAGTCAGAAAAGCATCTGAAAAGAAATATCAAGAAAGGACTGACGGGGCGCCTGGGTGCTGCCGTGGGTTAAGCATCCGTCTCGATTTTGGCTCAGGACCTGGTCTCAGAGTTGTGGGATCAGGCTCCATGCTCAGCAGGGAGTCTGCTCGAGATTCTAGCTCTCTTTTTCTCTCTGGTTCCCTCCCACCCCCGCTCACACCCTCTTTCTTAATAAATATCTTAAAAAAAAAATGGATTGGCCAAAATACCTCTGAAAATGCAAAACAAAAGGTTCACTGTAACTGTTTAGAAAGTTAATGGAGAATATTTTTATACTCTGGCAGAGAGGACTGGGTGTCTCTCTGTACGCGTTTTCCTCTTTTTCCTTAGTAATAAAACCCCCAATTGTTAGCTGGGCTCATGACTACCTACTACACATTTTTCAGCCTCCCTTGTTGCTAGGAGACTGGTTCTTACAATGATATATGCAGAAGTTTCTTGTGAGACTTCTAGGAAGGGTCCATAGAAGGCCCAACTTTCTCTGGTCTTCTTCCATTCCGCTGGCAAAAGCGTAGATGTGATGGCTGGTGTAAAAGCAGCCACATTGGACAAGGAGGTGGAAGCCACATGTTGATGATGATAGAGCAGAAGGACTTGGATTTCTGACAATTGCTTCAGTGGCCATACCTCACCTGGATTCTTACTTCCAGACTCTGTTTATATGAGACATAAGCTTCTATCTGGTTTAAACACCTGCTGTTTGGGTTTTCCATCATTCAGAGCCAAATCTAATTCTAACTGACACTAATATCACTTCCTGTAATGTTTAAGTTAAATCTGTATTTTTCCATTATTGTGTCATCATGGATTTGAATTCGTTTTCCCTTTACAAAAAAGAGGTGAATGGGGCACCTGGGTGGCTCAGTGGGTTAAGCCTCTGCCTTCAGCTCAGGTCATGATCTCAGGGTCCTGGGATCAAGTCCCACATCAGGCTCTCTGCTCAGCAGGGGGCCTGCTTCCCTTCCTCTCTCTCTGCCTGCCTCTCTGCCTACTTGTGATCTCTCTCTGTCAAATAAATAAATAAAATCTTTAAAAAAAAAAAAGAGGTGAAAACCTTCCCTTTTAATACTTATCCTCTAAGACTGCAAACTTGGAAACTCGAGACTGTATTTGTTCCTTGAAGCTATATGTATTAAAATATTTGTTACAATGAATTGCTTCTTCATTTAAAGGTGTAAACTATGTCACCAGAAGTTAAGTTGATTTATCGACTTTGTGAAAATACACTGACAATGGCCTTGAGCTCATCATAATTAACCTAACTAATAAAAATAACAACACAGATGCTCTTGAAATCAGAAACATATCTGCAAGTCTTTATCCTTGCAGAAGTTATCCTGCAAGGAAACATGATCTATTTAAAATTAATAAATCAATTTCATTTAATTTCAGCTCTTCTCACCAGCTTTGTTGAGATGTTATTGACATGTAACATTGTGTAAATGTTAAGGTGTAAGGCATGATGATTTGATACACTTAGAAACTCCAAAATGATTACTAGGGTAGGATTAGTTCACACATCCATCCCCCCCCAGAAAATTATTCTTTCTTTTCTGTGGTGAGAACATTTTAGATCTATTCTCTTACCAACATTCAAGTGTAGAAGATAGTATGGTTAACTATAGTCACTACGTTGCCCATTATTAGATCTCCAGAACTTATTCATCTTCTAGTGGAAGTTGGTACCCTTTGATTAACCAACCTCTCCCCAACTTCCCTGTCCCCGAGCCCCTGGCAACCACTGCTCTACTCTCTGTTTCTGTCAGCTCAGCTGTGTTAGATTGTACCTATATGTGAGATCATATAGTATTTCTCTCTCTGTGTCTGTCCTCAAGGTCCATCCATGTTGTAAATGGCAGGGTTTTATTATTTTCTCATGACTGAATAATATTCCATTAACAGATCAATCTTAAAACACCATCTCTTTCCTCCCTACCAAAAAAGGGGCTAAAAGGCGAGACTGAACATGGTCTAGGAGTATCCCCCTATGCTGTCCTTGGTGTTCATACCACTGGGCTGTGGCTTTGAGGAAATGATATTCTTGTTCTCTTATAAGAAACCCTTTGAACTCAGGATAGAGCTGGTGTGGCCAAGCAGCTGAAAGTCTAATTACATTCAGTTTTAGTTAATTTAACTTTAAATAGTCACGTGTGGCTAGCAGCTGCCCTACTGAGTAGGGTTGTTCCAAGGGATGTCCTTCAGGTCTGTATAATTGCAGACAGGAATCCTGATAGAATGCTAGTGGAAAGAAGGCTACATACAGGAGACATTAGGTAACCTAAGTTTTTTTTTTTTTTTTAATATTTTACTTATTTATTTGACACAGAGAGATCACAAGTAGGCAGAGAGAGAGAGGAGGAAGCAGGCTCCCTGCTGAGCAGAGAGCCTGATGCGGGACTCGATCCCAGGACTCTGAGATCATGACCTGAGCTGAAGGCAGAGGCTTAACCCATGGAGCCACCCAGGAGCCCCAGGCAACATAAGTTTTGATCCAGTTTTTCCATGAGAACAGTGTGGCATCGACTAAGACACTGAACGTTGATAGAATGCTCTGAATGATAGAAAACCCGGTTATTTGTCTGGGAAGGAAGGAAGGAAGCTAGGCCAAATGAACTCTAAGATCTGCAGGAAGTAGGAAAAGGCCATGATTTCATACTTGTCCTTTGGGGCAGGGTGGGGGGCACTTTACATAATGAATGCTATTGTTTACAGATGTGGCCACGGGACTCAAAAAGACCCCGACCTGAGCAGAGTCACTAATTTCCCTAGGTGTAACCCTAGACAGTGTTATAGATTGTTCTTATTTTAAAGATTTTGTTTGCTTGAGAGAGAGAGAGAGAGCACTCACATGTGAGCTCACCAGCGTGCAAGCAAGACAGAAGAGGGACAGGCAGAGGTGAAGGGAGGGGAATCTGAAGCAGATTTTCCTGGACTTGGGGCTGATCTGACAACCCAGAGATCACGACCTGAGCCGAAACCAAGCATCCGACCCTTAACCAACCGAGCCTCCCAAGGGCTCCTAGATTGATTTAAAAAACTCCCCAGGTGACTCAGATCATCAGAAAGATCTAAGAGGATTAGCCCAGGATAGAACTTGCTAAAAGTCAGAAATGATCCTCCTGTGAACAGTTTTTTTGGTAAAAATTATGTTGTATAACTAAGTCATTATTTATACACGATTATTAGATAAGCATCATCTGTCTCAGCGTATACCAAAGCCCCACAAATAACTGGAATAATAAAGTAAAAAAGAGAGTGTTATCATGTAGAATGGGGGGGGTTCCTTTGAAAAGGTAGCCGATGGAAATGGGATAGAATTTTCCAGTAAGAAGAGAACAGAAAAGGGACATGGAGAAAGCAAGCAAAGAAAAGAAAACTTCCTGGAGAGCCTTAAAAATCAAGGAAGAGACGGGGTCAAAACAGAGGCAGTTCTGGTGCTCATACAAAACAACTCTGTTCATGTAGCAGATTTATAGAGTCTCCACATGCACGAGAAGAAAACATATGTGCAGTTTACTTCTCTAAATGTTACCGATTCTACATTTTGCAGAATCTGGAAGTGAGAGATGACAGAAACTAGAAAGGTAGGTTTAGATTTTAGATTTTAGAAAGGGCTATTTCGTAGGTTGGACTCTGCTACTACCTAGGAAAGGAGTCCTTGAAGAGGGCAGTGCTCCAGCGAAAGCCTCTCCAGCTGCACACGCAGAAGATCCAGGGCCGCTCATCCGGGGATGGCAAGAAGCCTGGGCGTGTCTGCGCCTCACCTGTCACAACCTCTCTGGTCCCCTCCGGAGAGGGCACTGCAGCTTCTCTCTGCAAACCAGCAGGTGAAGGTGTTGAGTCCTAGGGCCAGCCCCAGGGCAGGCAGAGAAATTTCTAGCTCGAGGGACCAAAGCAAACCTCATCCAGGGATGAGCTTGGGCTGGGGAAGGGAGACCCAGGGGGGTCAGGAACAGCACTTCTCGGAGAGGGAGGGATGCAGGCTGGCAAGCAGGTGAGGATGTCTGTATTTGTCTGGGACGTGGGCGCTGCTTCTGAATGGAAGCTGGGCGCATGGCGAGTGGATGAGGCAACGATGTCACTTAACCCTTAAATCCCTCTCTCACCGGGACAGTGAGGATGGTGCCCAGTGGTCCTTCCTTGCAGGGCCACGGAGAGCACAACAGGTGACACAGGTGTGGAAATACAATCAGGGGGAAGATATACATTCAGGCATCTCCACGTGCATCAGGCACCTAACACATATAGTCTTAAGTTGTTACCAGTTTAAACATCAGGGTAAGTAAAACTCAACTGGAAAGACAAGTCGGTTCACAAAGCCCTCACTTTGTCAGGGTCCTTTCCATTTCCTTGAAGCCCTCCAGCCCAAACTGTAGCAATACCACAGCCTGCCTGAAGGGGGAGCCCCCACACACATGCTCACTGCACAGGCTCTGTTCGCATGGTTTTTTTTCTCACCCGTTCCTTACACCTGTTCTCATTCTGCTTCCAGCTTCCCAGTCTTGCTGTATTCCTCTCTGTCCACCACTGGGGTGTGTCCAAGTTGAAGCTCTGCTTTCCTCAAATCTGACGATACACACCAGTTTCATGCCTTCCACCTTTCTAAGTCTATCCCCCTCTGGTAGCTTCCCGGGATACATCCTTCTTTCCTAGGCATAGACTCTGCGGGGGTGACTCCCCCGAGTGCTACCAGCAGAAACCAGGGCCGTGCAAAGGACAAAATGTAAGTCACCATCTTCTGAAATAGCCACCCTGCAAGCCAAAGACAAGGACACATCATCACAATGCTTGGGTGTTGACTCCACTGTCCAAATCACTAGAATGGGGAGCCCTGGAAATTATTAACCATGCTTATTTACTTTAGGTTTTCCTCTATGATATCAAGGACAGGGATTTTCATAGTAATAGGTGCTAAGTAAATGTTTGCCAAGTTAAATGGATAGCTATTTCCAAGAGCGCAAGGCTTTGGAGTCAGCTTTGGGCTTTCATCCTGGAGCTGTCCGTTAACTGGGCCAATGACCAAATCCCAGCAAGTCACATGAGCCCCTGGTTCCCATCTGGAAATGGGGTAACATGTGTCCTGCACACCGGCCTGGCACACAGAAGGGGTTTGGTAAATCACGGCTGTTTCTAAACAGTGAAAGGTTGCAACTGAATTAGGAATTGGACTGATTCTAGAAGCCCCAAAGAACAAAAGAAGGAGTAGTGGTGGCACCTTCCGTGAGCAGACTTCAGCTTGACATATGTTAGACCTCAGAGGAGTCTCATCGGTCTAAAGCTGGAAAGGGAAGGAAGCCTCTAGGACTGGTGCCTTGGTTGGGTGAAGTGTCCCGTGGAGAGGCCATTAGGAAGGAGATCTAAACATCCAGTGGGTGCTTGGACTAAAGGCTCCCAGTCCTTCCACACTCTATGAGTCCCACACTCCAAATTTAGCTGATTGGTCACTTATATACAGACTCTTTCTAAATTTGGACGATTGCATTATTTTCACAATAATTTCCTCATTCTAGTTGTTCTCTCCAATCTCTTCACTTACTCGCCAAGATGAATGTGGTAACCTGTAAATCTGGTCGTCTGATAAAAGTGTCAATTCTTGGCCTGGCCTCATCCCACATATACTTTCATTGTCTTGTGCTCCCACCTCGTATCTGTCCAGCCCCAGTGTGTTCCGGCCACACCAGATGACCAGTTTTTTCTGGAACACCCGTGCCTGCTCCCATCTCTCTGCCTCTGCTCTACTCTTGTTTTCTTTCTTCTTTCCACCCTCTCCATCCAATTAAGTCCTAAGAGAGTGATCAAAGGTCACCTCCTCTGAGAAGTGTTCCCCAAGAGCCCCCCATAGGATACAGTTAGCTACTTGTTTCCCTCAACTGCCATATAGCACTTTGCACACAATTCCATGATACATGTGTAACATATTATTGTTATAATTTATGCCTTTATAACCACCCCAACCACATCGTGAAGGCATGAATTATTCACCTTTGTACCACCCCCCCCCAAACTTGCAAGTAGTAGCTCTTGCCACCACCCGAGATGACATTTTATTTGTGTCTTTGTTTTGTCTCCTCTGTTAGACCAAGAGCTTCATGAGAACAGGGACGTATCCTGTGCTTGGCTGGATCGTCAGTGCTTAGTACAGTGCCTCGTTCATAGGTCCTCAACCTTCTTTGAATGAATGCACAACTGTTTATTTGCTTAGCTTAAATTCTAGTGGGTTTCCCACTTCCCTGTGGGTGATGGTTCCCTGGAATGTTTTTATAAGAAGCAAATAAAATTATAAAAATAGCTAACTCTGGTTTATTTTCAGTTGTGTTAAGGGTTGGAATCCACGTAATTAAGATTCAATGAGAACCAGGCTTGGGTAAAAACTATGTTAAAAGTCAGGTCCAGAACCCTGGCCAAGGGCCCAGAATAAATCCCAGTGACCCTCAGAGACTTCAATAAGAAAGTCAGAAACGAAACATAAACAATGGGCAGGCATTAGGCACACATTCTTCTTGAGTTTAGATGTTCCTTGTACCCCCCTCTGCTGCCACAATGAAACTAGTGATGTGGTGGCGGGGGAGGCTGTAAAAGTGTCACTGTCCACAAGACTTCTGGAACAAGGCTGTGCCACAGTTCCAGAACAGGTGAACTCATACACTAACAGGTTTTAAAGTTGCTAAATGGGATTATTCATAGTGCTTTTCCATTTGTCCGTAACAAGGAGAGACTCGGGATATTGCAGTCCAGAAGCTATATGCTGTTCACGCTAACGTGAGACCCAATTCTGTTCAGTTCAGTGGAACCCAATTCAGTTCTGTTCCATTCAACTAAACTCAAATAATTCAATTTAACAAACTTTACCGTGCGTCTCACCACACATGAAATAGAAACCAAACTACGCTGCATGCCCAAAAGGCTCCGTGAGATTTGACCACTCACCTTGGACTTCATCTCCTACACTCTCCCTGCCCACTCATTCTGTTTCAAGCTCACTGGCCTCCCTGCTGTATCCTGCATGTGCCAAGAATGTTTCTGTCCCAGGGCCTTTGCACTTACTGTTCTCGCTGCCTGGCAAGATCCGTGTTCAGATAATGACATGGCTTACTGCTTCCCTTTCTTGAGGTCTTCGCTCAAATGCAATCTCCTTAGAGAAGCCTTCCTGGACCACCCTACCTAAAATTGCAACTTACGTCACTCACACATAATCTGAGTACCCCGTTTTACTTCTCTTTATACCAGTTATCTGTGATGGATACTTTATTATTTATGCATTTGTTCCTCATCACGCATAGGGTAGGTGTTCTACAGTGGTTGAATGGGTGAGTAAATAAATGAGCATCTACTGTGTACCAACTCATACACTAGGCGATACTGGAAAATGTCCCTGCCCTCAACAAACTCCTGAGCTCATGCAGAAAACATGAGAAAAGAAGCTATCCAAAGAGTTTTACGCATACAATCTTACAGGAGAAGGAGTCAAAATCAGCCTCAGCGAGAGGAGTGGGAGTGTGGTGCGAAACGCCACCTGGAGACTGGAATCTGCGACAGAGAAAGGCTTGGGAAGAATCCAGGGAGAGGAAGTTAGCTGAGGAAATGCAGAGCAAGCTCAGGGAACTCTGGACTGAAGCAGCTGAAGGGCTAAGGCGGTAAGAGATGTTGTGGAAGATGCATCTAAGGGATACTAAAGGCGTGAACAGGGAGGGCCATTTATGGAGTGGGCCGGGCACTGAACCTGTTCCCTGTTTATTGACTGTCTTCTTGGAGCAGAGGTCTGCGCTGAGTTTTGCAGAAGGTATAAGAAGTTAAGACCTGGACCCTGCTGTTCAATCTAGCAGAGGAATTTAGTGTGGCCACACGACCCCAATTTTCCAGGATAGCCCTGAGCACTAAAGTCTGTTTAACTGTCCTGAATTAGCTTTGGGTCAATCAAGTTCTTGGCTTGCTAGATTGGAGCATCAGGTAGCCAGCCATCAGGGAAGGAAGGACAGATAACCACGGTGTGAGGCTGACCATGAAGAGTGAGGTGGTCTTTTAAGGTGCTCTGGGGTCTGGAGAAGGACAGAGCCTCCAAGGAAGGCTTCGGAGACGGTGGAATGTGCTGTTCGTGTTTTCAACAAGGTGGTCCTTGGTGTTGCCTACTTACTGGTTTTTGTCTTTTTTGTTTGTTTGTTTTTCTTCACAGGACGTTCCTTCCACACCCTCCTACCATAGGGTCTCCTGGTAAAGGATGAGATTCTGCGTAAGGATCTAATAGCGGACAGTGTGACAGAAGACTGCCAAAAAAGGCTCACTCCAGCCTGGGAGTTTGAATTTTTCAGTGAAACAGAAGCCCGGGAAAATATCCACCTTCTTTTGCCAGCACATTCCACCTCAGGTCCTGGGCCCGCCTGAACCTGACTGGCCAAATCTTGACAGAATTCCTCACTCCAGTTTGAAAGACTCAAGGAAGCCCTCATGGGCAATATTTCTTATAAATGAGAAAAACAAAAACAGAGTAGTTTAAAATCCAGAATAATAAACACAACCACCCAACCAGTGATTCCTGGGGGAATTTGCGGAGACTTCCTAATCCCTGGCCGCCGCCAACAGCAGCCACCATGAACTCTGCCCACGGCATCTGCTCAAAACTTGCTTTCTGATGATGCCATATTAAGGCTCTGCTCCATTCTAGAAGCAAGGCAGGAAGCAGGGTGGGGATTTCCAGAGATCCCCAGAGCAGCTCTTTGGTTTCTATCTGGCCACTCACTACATGGCTTTTGGGCAAATCTCATGACTTTTCTAGAGCCAGTCTCTTTAAAGTTATGAAGAGCTGGTCTTCCCACTCCCAGAATGCAGGGAGACGGTATGTGTGGAAGACTCCTAGACACAGTAGAGTGCTGGCTTAAGAGATTTTTTATATCGACTGTGTGTTTCTTCCTGCGAAACACAGCAACTCACGGGATCTGGGATGGGGCCTAGGTAAGCTCGCCTCTCAGGGGTCCCCTTTTCTGCAATTTCTCATTCAAAGGGGCCATCAGAAGCATCATGAGTTAACCCCTCAGTTGCTCTGCTCCAAAGAGATTATTACTCTTTTTATATCCGTTCCCTCTGCATGGATGTTTTAGTCATGCTACCGTGTGCAGTTTTTAAAAGAACAGCAATTCACAAACTGGAAACAGCCCAAATGACCAGCAACCTGGGAAACATTAGGTAAATTATGGTGCATTCACAAGACGGAGTATTTTGCAGTCATAAAAAATGATGTTTATGAATGTTCTGCAGCAGAACCAGGAAGAATGCTTATGGCATACTAAGTGAAATAAAAGGAGATATAAAATTATATACACATACACAGTACAGCTATTTTAAAAAGCCCCACTCTCTGTATTAAAAACAAAGATGAGAAAAGGTATCAAATAATCATTCCAGCTACCTCTACATACCAGAATTGTAGATGATTTTCATTTTCTTTCTTAGGTTTTCCTGTATTTTCCAAAATTAAAAAAAAATCAGCATATATAACTTTTCAGTAGAAAATAGAATATTAAAATTTGAATTGAGAGCACCTTGGATTACCGTTGTAAAAAGGTGAGGTCCGTGAGGAGAGCAAAATGGAAGGAGGGGACGATGGGATTGAGTCAGTGGAAACCTAGGACAGTGGCCGACTAGGAGACGTGCCGACCCATGTCGGTTTCATGGGGGAAGTCAGACTTTGAAAAACGCAAGATCAACTCAGATGCTATGTCTACTGGGCAAATGACCAGATTTACTGCCTGGGCTGTTTTCCATAATGCGTGAAACTCAGGTATGTGCTGGCAGCTGTCAATATCACTGTTTCTGGAAGGATAAAACACAGTAGAAACTTGGCACAGGACAGATGGTTTGAAAGCAGGCTGACCCGGGGGACTGTTCTCTCTCCATGGGCCTTTCTGCTTCTGGGCACCCAGGGTTCCTGCTGGCCCTTGCCATGCTGGGCCACCCTTAGTTTGCACTGGGCAGCTTCAAGGGCTAATTTTCACTAATGTTCTTCTTTTTTTTTTTTTTTTTTTTTTTAGACATTTTATTTATTTGACGCAGAGAGAGAGAGACCATGAGAGAGGGAACAGAAGCAGGGGGAGTGGGAGAGGGAGAAGCAGGCTTCCTGCCAAGTAGGGAGCCTGATGTGGGGCTTGATCCCAGGACCCTGGGATCATGACCCGAGCTGAAGGCAGACACTGAATGACCGAGCCACCCAGGTACCCGGCACTAATGTTCTTTTGAAAAATGTTTTCCTACATGTGTAGGATATTCATGCACTGTGCCCGAGGCCTCAGACATAGGGCATGTGGAGAGCTGCCAGTTCCCAGCAAAGGAGAAGGAACCAAACATCCAAGAGGCTCATGCAGCTTCCCTCGAGACCTTTCAGGCCAAGGGAGGAGGCCAGTTGGCGACTTCTCTTGCCGGGGGACATGGGAGATGGCACTCAGTCAAGCCACACGCTTGTCATCTGTCTTCGGGGCTCTCACAGGAAACTTCCAACCAGTTCCTGCATCGTGCCAGCCTCCATTCTCCTGCTGCTTTGCACTCAGACTGATCTTTATGTCCCCGTCCACTCTGTGCGAGGGCCTGGTTGGCTGCCAGAGAAAGCACGAGCTGATCAAAGCCCAGTCCCTGCCCACGAAGAGCTCAGACACAGAAGCAAATGGAAACACAGCAACGGCTGCGGCTATGCAGGAGGCGGCTGGGAGCACACAGGCTCTGGATTCGCAGAGTTTGGGCCTGACCTCCAGCCCGGCCACTCACAGGCTTATCTGGGTGACCTTGGGCAAGTCCTTGAACTTCTCTCAGCCTCCCTCCTCATCGGAAACTAGGCAGAGCAACAGCATCTCAGAGTGACCCAAAGTCCGCTCATCCTAGGGCCTGACCCATGATGGCTCCAAGTGTTGTTAACATTTGCCATGGGGGACTTCACAGAGAACGGGGGAGGCCCTTCCTGCTGGGGGCAGTGGGCAGGGGCGGGGGGGGGGGCAGCAAAGAGTTCACAGCAGCAGTGAAGATGCAGCTGTCTCGAAGGATGAGCAGGTGACCTGCATTTAGCTTAGGTTTCTCCCTTTGTTCAAACCTTCATCCAACCAAGGGCCCAACAACATCTGTAGGGTAGAATTTTCTCCCATACATTTTCTTTTTTTTTTTAAATTTAAGATTGCATTTATTTATTTCACAGTAAGAGCGCACAAGCAGGAGGAGCAGCACAGGGAGAGGGAGAAGCAGACTCCCCACTGAGCAGGGAGCCTAAGGAGGGACTTGACCTCAGGACCCTGGGATCATGACCTGAGCCCAAGGCAGTTGCTGAAGCGTGTGAGCCACCGAGGCGCCCCTCCCATACACTTTCAACTCAGCAATGATATCCTAAGTATGTAACCTGGGTAAGTCTCCGACACATGTACATTCTGTGGTCTTGAGGCAGGCAGTCTCCCCCACCCCAGTGCTGTGGACCCGGAGGTCTTGCTGCAGGTGCTGGATGGCAGGGACGTGCGGGGTGGGGTGGGGTGGGGGGGTGGGGGGCGGGGATCTGGGCCAGCAGTTCTTTACCAACCCACAGGGAGGCATTTCAGCATTTTAACAGCTGGCCAAACAGCTGCACCTGTGTGATCCAGCTGAAGGTCAGCCTGGCCTCTGCTGCCGTCGCACTCGCCGGTCTACGGCCCATGGGAGACTTCCTACCTCAGAGCCTTGGCTAGTGGTTCTTCCCACCTGGCTTGCCTGACCTTATCCATGTATCCGTCCGCCTCCAAACCCGCTTCCCGGATCCCCTGCGGCGGTTTATCTGCGTGCCCCTTCTGACCCTTCGCCCTTTCTTTCTCTGCTGATAAATGAGCTGCACAGGGCAGGAACCATGCAAGATCCCCAGGTCCCCCATCCCCGGCAGGAGGCCTGGCACACAGCAGCAGCGTGTAATAGGAGGGAGCTCTGGAGCCGGCAGCCACTCCAGAGCCCTGGGACCTCTCTGCCTCATCTTCCCCCTCTAGAAAGGCCTATCATCCTGAGGTTATCCCAAGGGACAAATGAGTTAATCAGCGCAAACTATTTGCAATGCACACAGAAGATTCGATCGACACCAGCTCTCACTATGTTCAGGCACTCAATTCACGTTCGCTGAATAATGAATAAAGAATGAACACCGGAATAAGAAGTTCAATCATAAATAAAACAAGTGATAAGCAAGTTTTAAAAATTAAATAAGAAAGGAAAAGTTCAAGGAGCATCGTGGTGAAGATTGAAGAGGTAGGTTCTATGCTGTTAGAAACTTGTTCCAGGAGATGAGCGTGTTTCTCAAAGAGGTTTAACTGCTGTCTAATCAGATGAAGTGATTTGATTATCATCCTTCCATTTTTTAGCAATATTTATGGAGGCCTAAGCCAGGGAAAATACTAGAAGGAAAAAAACAGGGGAGGGGGAAGCATATTAAAGCAAGAACATTCCTGGTTGGAGATTTTCAGGTTTTTGACCTTGAGAGGGACCCCGTACCCTCCCTCTGAAGCCCGATGGTCCTTCCAAGTCCCACGGCACAGCACACAGTTGGGAGAGCAAACACTGGGCTGTGCTGCATCCCACTCTGCCCCCCACTAGCTGTGCAACGTGGGCAAGCTATACAACCTCTCTGAGCCTGGCATTCCGCCCGGGAAGGGGGAGACAGCAGTCATGTAAGGTGGTGCTAATACACTCCTAGCGTCCTTGGGAAGGGTTCAGTGAGCTGATGCACTCAGAAGGGAGAACTGCATGTTACAAACACCTTGCAAAATTTGGGGGTGATGATGATGATGGTTGCTTTGAAATATTGGGCTCTAAGATCGTCAAAACACGGGGACATGGAATATGCTTTGGCAGGTGAGCTGGTCCCTAGTCCTTACAATGACTCCTCGCTTGTGTATTGCTTTGGGAGCACTGATTTTCATGGGCTGTTTTTCTAAAGGAGGGAGGGGGTGCTACCTGCATTGAGCCTCTGGTTCAGCGCTGTCCAATAGAAGTTTCTGTGATGATGGAAACATCCTATCATGTGCTCTCCAAAAGAGGAACCACGGGCCTCACGTAGCTATTGAGCATTTGAAATAAGGACAGTGGTACTGAGGAACCGAGGCTTTAATTCTGTTCAATTTTTACTTGCTCATTCATTTATTATTATTATTATTATTATTAATTAATTTATTTTTTAAAGTAGGCTCCATGCTCATCATGGAACTCAATGCAGGGCTTGAACTCACGACACTGAGATCAAGACTTGAGCTGAGATCAAGAGTTGGACACTTAACCCACTAAGCCATGCAGGTGTCCCTAATTTGCATTCATCTCCATTCAAACAGCCCCACAGGGCTGGTGGTTACCATACAGGACAGAGTAGTGCTAGTTTCTCAGTCTCTGTGCACGAAGGTAAGGTTTGCCTTCCTTTTCCCATTAAATGAAGAGTGGCTGTGTCGGACAAGACCAGACCGCCACGGCAGCCCTTTAACCGGGATTCAGAGAAGACCTGGATAGTCCAACGATCAAGGGCAGTGCATGCCTCTGATCAGACTAACCCTGCGTGTTGGGACAGAAGGCAGCTGTTCTTGAACTTCAGCCTCTCGGCTTGTTACCTGAAGCCAGGTGCAATCTCTGCCCCTTGGCTGGGAAAAAAGACCTCCCGAGTCAAAGCCATTTGACAAGGCCTGGAGGCTGGACGTGTTCAACACAGTGAGCATTCAGATTTGCCCTGCTGCCTCTCTCCAGACAGGACACCTGTGAAATCCCGCATCACCTTTGCCTTGCACGCTTCTCGCTAACTTGCTTTCCCTGAGCTACTTTAGACGAGACACCTTGTTAGGCTGACGATGATCATTATATTCAGACACTCTGTGTCTCCCCTTGGCTGTTGGAGCTCCCTACTTCTGCAGGCTGGCCAGGTCTGACCTCTGGGATCTGTTCATTTCATCAAATGACATGGAGCTCCAGCCTCTCAGGAGGCTCAATCCAGCCCCCAAAGTCTATTATGTGCGAAGCTCTCCCAGAGAGACAAAAGTCACCCTAAAATCTTATTTCTTGCCCTTATGTAACTTAAACATGGGGGTTGGAGTCAGTTGGTGAAAGGAATGACAAACCCACAAAAAACTATTCTTGTTATTCACGGTGTGGCCCGTGGACCAGCAGCATCATCTCACCTGGGAGCTTGTTAGAAAGGAAACGTCTTGGGGCCCCTCCCCCGACCTATGAATAGAATCTGCATTTTAATGAGATCCCAGGGGATTCAGATGCACATTCCAGATTACAGTCTGAGAAGTCCTGCTACAGTGTGTGTTCAGGTTCCAAGAACCATGACAATGAGAATAACAATGGCCATTATCTATAAAGCACCTAATGTGTGCTGGATTTGAAGTGCTTTATATATATGAACATATAGAAGAAGGCGTCAACCTGAATTAAGGGCGTAATAATTCCTACCATTTATGTATCATCTCCTATGTGTCAGTGAATGCATATGGCACTTGCATAAGTTGATTCACTGGTCACTGAAACAGCTCCATGAAGTAGGAACTATTATTTATTTACAGCTGAGGAAAAGAGCCCTGGAGCACATGAACGGTGTAACAGGTGCCAAGCTGAGCGCTCTCTGTGTTGGAACACACAGGTTTCAGACCCAGCTCTGTTTAGTTCTGTAAGCATTTATTGAGTGCTTACTATATGTGACACCCTGAGCTAGGCCCTCAACATTTAGTATAGCCTGAGGTGGTAGGGAAGGGTTCCTCGAAGAGGTGAAGCCTATAATCAGTCCTGAAGGATGAACAGACTAAGCCAGTTGCTAGAGAGGTAGAAAGGAGGCAGTGTTCCAGGAAGAAGGCAAAGCCTGTGCAAATACCCTGGGGTACTTCCCTGCAAAACCACTACAAGTGCACTTATGACCCCAGACAAGTCCACACATCCTGCTAGGGCTCAGTTTCACCTTCATCATGGAACATGTTCAATATGCCTGGTCTCAAATCTCTCTTGACTTTAAATGTCCAGTGATGGAATGGTCCCTCGAAAAATCGTGCTTTTGAAGGCTACTCAGTGACATGGATCAACAAAACTGCATGGTCCTTATTTGGTGAAACAACCAAAAAACTTTGATACAGACAGAATATATGCCCTATATGATCACAGTGCTTATGGGTGATTCAAATTGTCTTCTTTCTCTTTGGTGAAACAACCAAAAAACTTTGATACAGACAGAATATATGCCCTATATGATCACAGTGCTTATGGGTGATTCAAATTGTCTTCTTTCTTGATTTTTTTTTTTTTTGGAATTACCACATTTTATTTGATACATGTACTTATTAGTTTCATATCCTATAAACAATCATGAAGATTCTTAAACATATTCTAGGGATTAGGAGTGAGGCTTTCAAACATTATTATTTCTTTTGAAACCATAGCCCACCAATAGCAGAACAGCCTAATGAATGTGAGCACAGACCAGAGCCTGACTCTAAGGGTTCAGACACTAATTCTGCAATTTTAGCTACATGACCTTGGACAAATTAATCATGTCCAGTTAAGTTAATATAGTGGGGAAAAAAAAAGAAGTTTCACAAAACATCTTTACCTTACCTCATGAAGACTACTTGGATTTTTTTCTGTTCAATTTTAGTTCATTTTTTAAAAATTTAGGTTATAATTCACAACATCAGGGGTCAGAAAACTTTTACTAGAAAGGGCCAAGGAGTATTTTCTGCTTTGTGAGCCATTTGGTTTCTGACACAGCTAATCAAGTGCAAAAGCAGCCACAAATAATATGTCAACAAATAGGTATGGCTGTGTTCCAATAAAACTTTATAAAAACAGGCAGTGGGCCAGATTTGGCCTGTGGGGTATAGTTTGCCAATCTCTGCACTGCACTGGTTTAATGGCCCATTAATGAGCTGTAACCCACAGCTTGAAAAATAGTGGGATTAGAGTTGTTTTTCCCTTGGCCAGATGAAGTAAATTGCAGCCATGCTCAAGTTATGAATGGATCAGGTTTTAGAACTTTGTTCCTCAAGTTAATTGTTTAGAATTCAACATGCATTTCCCCCTTGTTTATATGGTGGTTGGGATTCCAGGCCAATCCACCAAGGCCCATGTACAGCCTTGCAGCTGTGGTCCCCTCATTCTAGCATGTTCACAAGCATCTGTTGGCTCTGGATTTCTCCAGGACCCTGTAGCACTGGGCTGTACATAGGATGGGTCTTTTGTGCCAGACATGATGACGGGGCTTGACGATGAGGAAGTAGCGTTCTTCCCCTGGGAAAAGGCATTCTGCATCCCTGTTGAGGATGCCAGGAATAGTCCTCCTCCCTCCTTCTCCTTCCTATCCGGGTTCCCAGCGTGTTAGTCTAAAGAGTCCTTATGTTGAGGTGGTGTTTTGGTTCTCAGCTGTGGTGTATACGCGCATCAGTTTGAGATGTGTGGCTAACAATGGTCAAAAGTCCTGAACTGTACAAGTGCTTCACTTGTATGTTGCTTATATTAAAAACAAGTAAATTAAAAGAGTGTAGTGCACCTCTGTCAAATTTTTGACTTCTCAGAACCACTGATGACTTTACTGTGTCTGGAGAATTTCCCATATTATTAGTCCATGGTTCAACAAGGTAGTAATTCACCTTCCCAGACTCCCTTGCAGCCAAAGTACAGGTATGCGCCCTGGGCTCCATTGATTTGGAAGCAAGTGGTGTGATATAGGTGGAACGTGAAGTTGACTAGGGTGTTGGTAGAGACATTCAGCTTTCATGGGTAATGGTGTAGCGGTCCTGCTAGGAGTGTCCAATGCCTAGCATTGGTGGTGTGAAGTCCGTGTCTGTGCCCAGCCCTGGTGGCTGTGAGGTCTTTGCTAGAGCAGTCTTAAGGTGTAATTTGGACACAGTTCTAGGTTGTGCAGCCCTGAAGCCTGGTTCTCTGGCTTCATCATCCACCAGAAGTCTTTTTAAGCTCTATTAAACTTTTAGACTCATGGGACTATCATAGGCCACACTTGACCCAGCAGGGTAGCATCAGATGTTCCTTTGGTGGGAGTCCTTATAGCCAGCCATCCTTGAGCTATCTTGCCCAGGTGACATGCAGGTGCAAGAAAATGAGATACACGGGGCACCTGGGTGGCTCAGTGGGTTAAGCCACTGCCTTTGGCTCAGGTCATGATCTCAGGGTCCTAGGATCAAGTCCCGCATCGGGCTCTCTGCTCAGCAGGGAGCCTGCTTCCTCCCCCCTCTCTCTCTCTCTGCCTGCCTCTCTGCCTACTTGTAGTCTCTGTCAAATAAAATAAATAAAATCTTTAAAAAAAAAAAAGAAAATGAGATACACTTGAGGGACTGTGAGAACTATCCTGTTTGTGAACCCCAATATCTCTTGTAGCAACTCCACAGATATAGTTTCCAAGGTTCCTGCAAGGACACTGACAGTAACAAGAGCCAGTGGATTCAGGGAAGCCCAGAGCTCTGGATATTTATCAAGTATTTACAGCACTAGCAGGCCAGATCAAATTTATCAATCTAGAGTTACTCTGACCATAAGCATGCTTCTTGGTAACACAGTCGATGCTGCAATTTTTATCATGTTTCCAGGAGAACAGAGCTAGAGAATTAACCCAAGATCCAATTCTCATGCAGAAGGGGAAAGGATCTGGCAACCATCTACTGACACTGGGGCTCCCAGAGGTCTTCTTTCTGCTTCAAGCCATCATAGTAGGTTTAACATTTGCAATAAGCATTTTTACTAGTAGTACTGTTTGTGTTAAGGATACCTCTTCCCATTTGTATTCTGATATGCACTCCTTAGGGCAAAGGAACAAGGAAGAGTTATAATAGCATGCTGGAAATTTTGTATAACCCTGAGTATGTCCATTGGTGTATGTTAACACTTGACTATCACCTTTACCTATGCCACAGATGAAAAAGCATCCAGAACTGATGTGTTGTAGGGATTTTTTGACAGAGTAATTGTCTTGGAAGATGTATTTGGGTATCATTTAACTTCTAATGTCTGTTATGTTTGCTTTATTAGCTCTGTTTTTTCAAGTGTAAATTCTTCTGATTGTTAGGATTTGTTTCATTTCTCCCCAACAGCTGGTGACTGTTGATTGTATACTCATATTTTGGTTCAGCTATCCCTGGTAGAGAGTGTACCACATCTGTTTATACAGCTCTGCTTGCAAAAGGCACAAGAGCTGCCACTGCCCAGGTATGTGTTTTTGTTTGCTTTCGGTGCCCCTGGGGGAGGACAGACCTACCCAATTGTGTAGTCTTGTGGGTAAAACGATCTCTGATCTTCTCAGGCATGACCAGCTACCTCAGGCAACAATATAGTCCAATTTATCCTATTATTTTTTCTTTTTATGGTCATTGCTGAAGTCATCCATGGCCAAGCACATCTAGGAATCACTGATATTTCCAGTAATGATATAGGGGAGGAAAATCTTATCACAGACTGAAGATGATTCTATTTAAAACCAGCAGTTTCATATAGCTTCTACTATCAAAATCAATGTTTACATTTGTCATTACTAAAATAAATACTGCCTGACATAAAACTTACAAAATAAATATTGCCTAATCATACATATATGTTTACACATAAATATATAATAAAGTAAATATTGCCTAATCATAAATCTTAGAAAATCTGAGTGTTTTTAAGTAGAAATATGACTAAAGTCATATGAAGTCATTCTGAAGTACCTAAAAGATTTTATTGATTGACTGATATTATGATATGTGTTTATTTTGATATTTAGTTTAGACTATTGAAGGTTCTGTCCTAGGAAAAACATATGTAGAATTACCTCTTTCCTAGAAATTTCTTAGAATAAATGAAAGTCAGAAATAAGGATGGCATTTGAGCTTAGATTTCTTTGTAAAACATCTGATGCTCCAAAACAAAACAGGCTTTGCTGATGACATTGTTTGTATTCATTTTTAACTAACTTAGCAAATACTTGTTAAGGATGTGTAATGTATAATGTGCCAAAATACTATGTTGGGCTCTAGAAAAACATATAAGAGGTAGACTGCCCTCAAGGAGCTTTATTATAAATGGAATTAAGGAATGAAAAAAAATTAAGTCACAAACCAGCAGAATGGGCTGGAGTCAATGCTGGGTACCATAATTAATAACAATTTATTCCTTTCAATGGACTGTGAAGTTCCTCTCTTCCTGGAGGCATATGCAAGAGAGCATCATAAATCTCCAGTGGCCTGCCTTTGGCACCTACAAAATTCAGTGATATCAAAGATCAGACTCTCCTTGATAAAGAATGTTCCTCCTCTCTCTTCTCCATGTTGAATTTGCAAACACCTGACTTGAACAGGATTGCAAGTCCAGACTTTTAGTCTCAGTCTCTACTCCATGTGGTCTAGCTCATGCCTATCTGTGTCACTCTGGAGCTCTCGCTCTTTACAGGACCTGGTCCCAGTATATGCTTCCAGAGACCCAAAGAACTGCTCTGCAGGATTTTAGAAGCTCAAGAACTAGTAGCCAAAGCTCTGGGAAAACTTGAACTGCAGACATTTCTCACTGGCACCGAGCATCTTCAAAATCCCACAATGAAAAATGAAACTATCCAAAACAAATGTAGTAATCCTCGAGCTGGGCCCACATGAGAGGGTAAAATGGTGCCGGTAGGCCTACTTCCAAATACTCCAGCCAGGGAAGAAGGCTTTTCTGACTAGCAGAGACGATTTGAGGCACAAAACAATCCAGATTTCAGTCCACAAATGTTTCCAGACTTTCGGCTGGGCATGGACAAAAGCAAATGATATTCAGCCCCTTTCCTGAAGAATATAGTCTAGAGAAAAACCATATAAGCACCATGACCCTACAGAATAAAAACAAAGAGTTAAGAAAATGTTTTTGATTTTGGGGGTGAGGAGACAGAAAGAAAGAGATAAACAACTCCAAATTAGAGTCCACCTCCCACTGGAAAATTCTTGTTCAGAGGTTTTGGTAGGGAGCTGGTATAAGCAGTTGACTGAAAACAGAAGTCCTCTCCCTCTGAAGCCCTTCCATGTGTGATTTCAGATGCTAAACGCCAATGCCTATTCCATCAGGGAATGGGAGGAATAGCTTTTTGTCTAGAAGGAACACACACACAGATGGGCTTCTGTAGGGACAACAATAACAGCATTTTAGAGCCACCCAGTTACTCTTCTGGGGAGAAGGAGAACTGCTCTCGTGGCAGGCATGGCACTGGTGGCTTAGCTGCCATATTGAATTCACTGCTTATAGCATTCCCGTGAGGCTGGTCTCACTCTCAGTGTACAGTTGAGGTAAAGAGGTTTTGTGAGGAGGAATGGCTTTTTCAAGGTCTCAGAGCTAGAAGAAGCAGGGCTGGGATATAAAGCCAAAGGTCAGTCTCACTCCCAAATCCACACTCTTTCTGGAGAGCCAAAGTGAACACAACTGAAAAATGACAAGGTCTACTTTGCATTTTGTTCTGAACCCTGAAAAATCAAAGAATATGGGAAAAATCAAATCAGAACTGATCCCAACATATCTGGGGCCCTGTTCTCCTTACTCTGCTCTCCCTCAAAGCCCATGTGTCTTTACGTCTTGTTCCAGAAAGTCTGGAGGCCTCTGATGGTCTCCTCAGACTGACAGCTACTCCAGCTACACTCCAAACCCTGAAAGGAATTCCAGAAAGGAAGATGGATGCTGCATGATAGAAGATGTAATAGGTTGTGCCCCTGTGTTGAGTGGGGGGCAAGGAGTCCATCACATGAAGAGATCCACATTCTAGAAGTTTCAGTCATGAGGAGGATGGAGCTGCTCAGAGAGTATGAAGCCTCACATTTGGGGAGACCATTTAGAAATCAGATGCCCCTGTGTTGAGTGGGGGGCAAGGAGTCCATCACATGATGAGATCCACATTCTAGAAGTTTCAGTCATGAGGAGGATGGAGCTGCTCAGAGAGTATGAAGCCTCACATTTGGGGAGACCATTTAGAAATCAGATGCGGTAACAGAAGCAAGATGGAACAAGGTGCCTGACCACACAGCGGCCGCAATTAGAGAGACGACTTAGAAGCAGCATCGGTAAGATCTGCTGACCATTAGCTGTAGGAGGGAGTGAGGGAGAGGAAGGAGTGTGGGGCGAGGCCCAGTTTTCTGACAGGGGTGACCGGGTTGGTGATGACGCCATTCTTAGGGATGAGGGAGAGAGAATGAACAGATGGTTTGACAGCAAAGAGGGCAAACTCAGATTTGAGGTAGCCCGTGAACACACCCAAATGGCAATGTTCCACAGGCAGCCAGATCAATTGTTTGCCCAATCTTTATGCAAATACTTACTGACTCCCCACTAGGCACCAGATGTGAAGTGACACTTGGCATTAGGTGGAGAGTGGCCACCAAAACAGATGTGTTCTCTGCCCTCAGGAAGCTGTGGTAAGTGTTACCCAGAAAAGAATAAGGTACTATGAGAAGAAGAACCAGTCTGGGTGTGTGAGACTTGATGGGGAAGCTGAGGCTGAGCAGGATGAGAAGATTCTGGATCTCAGAGGATCCCAGAAGATTCTGGACCCCAGCACCGCTTGGCTGGGGATGGAGAGGGGACCCCTGGGGGTCATGCGCACATTGGTGGGGGTGAGTCAGAGACACTGTTGCACAGGCTGTTGGGGGCTGGGGGCCAAAGAGCTAGATAGTCCAGGGGCCGAGGCTGCTGGCTTCCGTTCCCTCAGCGCTAGGGCATGCTCGCAGGGAGGGGCACTCCTGGTGTCTCGGGCTGAGGTCCTAATCTGCCCAGGGACAATGAGCATTTGGCCCCTTCTCCAAGGTGGGTGTGTTCGGCACATGAGAACCTGTACGGGGCACCCACGGTTTCACCTAGATAGCGGGAGGCCTGATGAAGCAACCTCCAGGCGGGACTGAAATCCTCACGCTCAGGTTCTTAAAAACAAAACAAGAATAAAAACCTTAGCAACTTTTTCTAACTCATGCTCCATTCTCTTCTCGGAAATGAAAGCCAGGAGAATGTGGGTTTAGAAGGGAGCCCAGTTAAGCCCCAGTCCGTCCCTGTAGCAGCACAACAACCAGGGAGCATCTCAAAACTGCTTGGAACCATTTAGCAGAGAAGAGAAAACCGCATTGAGACCAAACTGGGAGCTGTTCGCTTATGTGCAGTTAGTGTCTACGATGACAGCAACCAGCGCAAACACTTACTGTGTGCTGGCTGCTGTTTGCGTCACTCAGCCTTCCGACAGCCCTATGCAGGATTTACTTTCATAGTCCTATTGTGCAGATGAAGAAACTGAGGCACAGAGAGGTTAAGGTGCTTTCCCAAGGCCCTTGCCCTTTTCCGACATTTAATTGGAAGAGTCAGGATTTCAAGCCAGAAGTCTGGATCCCAGAGCCCACTCTCTTAACCAGTCTTCCGATAAATGGGTCGATGCTAGAGCAGCTGGAGTAAAAGGGACTGATCTGTGAGGCATTGTGGGGAGATGGACTCCCAGGGGAAGAGGGATGCCCCCAGGCAGTCTGGTTTCTGACAACCTGCCCCTGAGAGGGAGTCTTCCAGATAGAAGGGGAGCTGGGAAGTGCTGAGTTCAGCTGCTGGTTTACAGATGGGGAAGCTGAGGCACGGGAAAGTGGAGGGACTGCGCTAGGGAGGGACAGAAGCTGGGTCAGAGGGAGTGTCCTCTTCCAGGAAGCCTTCCCTTCCTCCCTTTCCCTGGAGGACTCTGCTTGAGCAAGCCCAGTCTCCCGTGTACCCTCGGGTGCCACTTCTGCTGAGCAGGTGTTTATGGTTCCCCATGGGAGTCCCCAGGGCAGCCAGGAAAAAATGAAGCCACCTCCCCGCAAGGAGCTGGCATCTCCCGTAGCTGCCTTCACAAGGACGCCACCCAGCACAGCAGAGACCCTTACCCTTTTGCAATCTGCAGAACCACCTTCCTGACCCGGGCCGTTTATATCCTGCTCAGCATCAACCCTAAGCGGCCCATTTCAAACACCCCACCTGGGTCTCAGACACCCTGTCGTGGCACAAAGTTCCCACCTGGACCCCTCCAGTGAGTTTCTGGGAAATGTGTAGTTCTGACCGCCAGCATCGCTCCTCTCCCACACCCCGTGCCACCCTGGGTGAAGTACCCACCCACCGCAAGGCGGCGGCGGCCGGAAGGAAGCTCCTCTCTTTGGCCATCTGGAGCCAAGGCCAGTCTTACCTTTCCACCTGGAGGTTGACTTTGGAAGGCTCCACGTTGGGATTCTCCCATTCCATTTGCGGGCAGTGCATGAAATAGCAAAGGGTGTACAGCGCCTCGGGCTCCCAGTAGAGCGCCCCCTGCTTGTGGTGCAGGGGAGTGCCGTTGCCGTGGTGCTTGGCATTGAGGGGCTGCAGGTGGTGCATTGCTCGCGACACCAGGTCACCTGCGGACAGAGGTAAGATTTCAGATCCTTCAGGCAGCCATGACGTGCAGAGATGTGCTGAAGACCTCTGCAGAGTTTCCGATGCTGGGACTCCCTCATTCAACTGCGGTGGTCCTCTGGGACCTCTGAGACTGCACATAGGCTATTCCCTTTATCCAGAACATTCTCTCTCTCCTCTTCTCCAGGCTAACGCCTACTGACCGTCCAGGTATCAGCGGATATATTGGTTTCTCCAGGCAATCCTCCTGGAATCTCCCCACTCCCCCGCGTGTGTATCACACTGTACTTTCTTAGCATAGCAGGTAGAGGCTGTGTTAGGGCTGCCATTTCCTTGTGGGTCCTTCCCAATGGCAGCAACTGTCTTAAACGACACTTGTGTATCGGTACAGTTCTAAGTACCCCAGTTCATCTCCCTAAAGTAGGTATCTTTGTAAACCCATTTCATGGATGAGGAAAGAGGTCAAATAATTTCTCAAGGTAATGCAGCAGCCATAAGTTGCAGAGTCAGGATTTGAACCCACGCAGTCTGCCTCCAGAATGTCCATGCTGAGCCATTCTCCTTGAGGACAGGGGCTCTGTCTTACTTTACTCTGCACTAGCAAACCTGGGATACGCTCTAGTCTTTCTCCTGCTTTCTCCAAAGGAAACCAGCCTTCTCTTCATCAAACCAAATGTATACCCCCAGGTTGGCCGCACAGGGAGGACCTTCCTGTGGGGAGGCTGGCTGGACCTGGAAGCCCTCACTTTTCTAGGCTAAGATGGCATTTCCCAAACTTGGTTGTTTGTATGCTACCTTCATGAGTACAGCTGTATCCAAGTCCCACCTGTGCCATGACTTACTTAATTTTAGATGGATTCCTTTAGATTTTTTTTTTTTAAGTATGGGGATCTAAAAAGGAAATGTTCTGTCACTTATAAAGGGAAGATCAGTATCACTTGTCATAAACAGAAGATCACTATAAAAGTTAATTTGATGGAAACAAAATAGTATAATTCATTTTTAAAAAGATTTTATTTATCAGAGAGAGAGAGAGACAGAAAGAGTGACAGAGAGCATGAGTGGGGAGGAGAGGGAGAGGCAAGATCCCTGCTGGACTAGAAAGGGGAATATTTGCCTGAATGGGGAGCCTGACGTGGGGCTCGATCCCAGAACCCTGAGTTCATGACCTGAGCCAAAAGCAGATGCTTAACCAACTGAACCATCCAGGTGCCCCCAGTATAATTAATTCATAGCTGAATTCTGGTCCAATTTTGTTGTTGTTCTAAATGACACGTGTTAGAGAAGTGTTAGGGGCTCATCCCAAATGAGTGTTTCTTCTTGAAGCAAACAGAATTAAAATTGGATTTAAAAGGATCACTCCCTGACCAATGTTATTCAGTGTGCTGCCCTGTTCCACTTGTCCAGTGGAATGCGTAGCACACTCCAGATAACACTCATCTGAGGTACTGTAATGACTAATTTCATGGGTCAATGGGATGAGGCTATGGTGCCCAGTTATTTGGTTAAACACTAGCCTATAGGTTGCTGTGAAGGTATTTTTCACATTAAATTTTAACCTCAGTAGATTTTGGGAAAAGCAGACTCTCTTCCAAGATGTTGGTGGGCCTCATCCAATCAGTTGAAGGCATTAGGAGAAAAGACCTTGAAGAAGACGGAATTCGGTCTTCAGGCTCAAGACCGAAACATTAATTCTGGCCGGAATTTACTGCTCTCTTCCCCACCCAGGCAGCCCCTGGTCGGGGAGGGAGACTGTCCCCCCAACTCCCCATCTTTCTCTGCCCAGCTGATACCAGGCCTGCGGAGACCACCACTTCTCTGCCATCCACCCGTACCTTTTAACATGACACTCTGACCTCAAACCCAAACCCAAGAATGTGAGGCTCAATGAGAGGCATGAGTTTCTCCTCCAAAGGCCCAAAGTCCATTTTCTAGTCTGAAAGTGGGGCCAGAAGGGCAGAAATAGCAAATATTCCCCTTTCTAGTCCACGTCCAAGGCAGACATGGTTAATCAATCACAGAGCTCTTACACACTGAGTATAGATGTCCTTCTGGAGACAAGATTCCAAGTGGCCACTATTTCTGAGAGAGGACTTTTCAGAAGAAAGGAAACTTCCTTGTTGTCAGAGTCCTGAGGCCTTAACAGGACAAATGAGCCAGGATGCAACCTACCAAGCTTGATATCAGGACAGCAAGCAGATGCAGGGGCTGGACAGAGAACAGCGAGGGTGGCAACCCTGCACCCCTCTGCTTCTTACCATGCCTCGCTCAGAGCCTGACCCTTCTCTCTCCATTTCCCAAAGGCGGGAACGTATGCCCAAGAAACTCCAAAAAAGAAACAGAGAAGGAAATTCTCTGTGAGAGGTGGGCAGCCTGGAAAGACCCCCAGGGGACCTGCAGATGGAAAACTGGAGAACCAGCACTCACTGTCAAGAGGGAGTTCAAATCCCAGCTCTGCCGCTCATCGGTGCACAAAACAGTAAGTCACTCAGCCTCGGGTAATAAGCTGCCTCCGTCTGGTGGTTATGAGGGTTCAGGACAAAACGAGGAAGGGCTTGGCATGCTGTAGGCATGAAATTAGCTGCCCTCTTAGGTTCAGGTCCCGCCGGTTCACCCTTCTCTCTGGATGGTGAGACCTGGAGGTTGGGTGCCTGGGAAGTGTGGGGACAGTCCTGCCGGTGTCCTGACCCAGCGCCTAACTTGCTTTGTGCTAGAGTTGATCTTTTCGGAACTTACGCTACAAAGCTGCACACTCCAGGTGTCTGTCTGGGGGTCCACTTAGGTCCTTAGTTGCTGCTTCTTCCCTGTTCTCTCTACATCTTTTAGAAGCATGGAGGGAAGAGAAAAAGGAAGCCAGAAACCTGCCTCTGGCCAGTCCTATCAGTCAGTCTCATAAGAGGCAGCTCCAACCCCTGGGAAAGAGCCTGACCGGCGAATGTAGAGAAGGAGCCTGGGAAGAACAAGATGGCAGGTCTGGACTGGGACTAGACACAATGATGATGCTGTGCATCTTCTGATGAGGAGGACATGAAGTACAGGGTAGTGGCAGCAGGAGCAGAAACCACAATATATGGAGAACCTGACACGCCTCAGGCCATTTATACACTTTCCAGTTTAATTATCTAAGAGCCAGAGGGGACATAAACCCACTTCAGAGATGAGAAAATCAAGGGAAGAGACAAATGGCCCAAGTGTCGCACAGGAAGTAGCAGGCTGCCACTCCAACGAGGCTGCCAGGGCTCATGTTCTTAGCCAGTACATCCCCGTTTCTTCTAGGATCTATGTCAGGGTGTGGCCTTTGAAAAACTCTGGTGAAGAGTTTGAGGCCTAAATCCCCAGTCTCCCCAAATATATGCCATTGTGGATTTCAGGGTGGGGGGCTCAGGAGATGGGTCTGCCTCTGCTGGCAGAGCGGAGCTTCTGGCTAAGGGGTCTCAGCGTCCGAACCGTCTGCAGGAGGGGGTGGTGGCTGCTGAAGCCCAGTCTCTGGAGCTCTCTGCCTCAGGAGAGCAGGAGACAAGGAGGTCTTCATTCTTTGGTGGCATCAAGAGCCCATCAGGAGCTCCCGAGGTCATGGCTGGCTTGGCCACCCCCAGAGTCTGCACAGCAAGGCTCAGCCCATCTGTAACCGGCACCTGTCAATAACCACATCCTCCGTGGGTGTGGGGTGGGGACAAGCCACAGAGGCCATGGCAGACAGGGCCAATGGCCAGTAGCTCTGGAAGGAACTGCACACTTCCCAGTTCTGCCCCTGGCTGTGATGTCAGGGTCCTCAACGGTGGCCCCAGCCACGGGTGGGGGGAAGGGGTGAGGTTTTATGAAGATTCACGGGAGGCCAAGAGCACAGGCTGAGCCCCAGCAGGGCAGGAAGAAGGGAGACGCCATCTGGGGAGACTTGAAAATCGCGGGGTGAACTTTGCAGAGGTGCTGGGTTTCCGCTGAGTTTGCATGTCGGTGGCAGGGTCTGAGGGGCTCTCCCTCACCCCCACGCATGTGCAGGGAGAAGGACCTGGGCTCACCAGTAACAGACTCAGCACAGCCTCCACAGCCCTCCAGGAGGAAAGATGAGTTGCAAACAGCAGGGGTGTGTGTGTGGTGGGGGAACAGTGAGGGGAGAAAGGCTCCCATCAGGAAAATCTGAGAGGTAATTCTGTTCCTAAGTAGTAGGAGGCACGCTGACCGCTGGAGGGAGCAGACAGGGAAACCGCTGGATGCTTTTGGCCAAAGAACCAAAGACCGAGAGACTCCTAGAGCCGGGTGTGGCCTCCGAGCTGACCCACTGTGTTCTCCTGGGTGTGATCTCTGTAGCATCCAGCCATGGGAAATGTCACTGTCATGTTATTACGAACAGTAGTGACAGGAGCCCCTACACTGTGCCACAAACCTGAGTCAGCACCTTGCGTGCACTGTTCCTAATCCTCTTGTGTTCTGCAAAACACTCATGATAGTAATCAGTTTAATAGCAGCGATCTGCAGCCGAGTGGATTCTGCCTGCCAGAGGACACTTGGCAAAGCTTGGAGCCATTTTGGGTTGTCATGTCCAAGGGCCCGCTACTGGCATCCTGTGGGTGGAGGTTAGAGCTGCTGCTAACCATCCTACAAACGGTCCCCACAGCAAAGAATCGAGCCCCAAATGTCAATAATGTCAAGGCTGAGATATCTTATTTTACAGATAAGGAAATTGAGGCACAGACAAAAGTCCAACCTGGGTCCATCTGACTCTAAAGCCTGTGCTCTCCACCCTACCCCCTACCGTTTTCTTTTTTTTTTTTTTTTTTAAAGAGATAGCCCAGGGCAGCCGTGGTCAGCTCCAAGTCCAATCTGGCATTATGTAGCCAAGGTGTTAATGCTTCTTACCCTCAGTTCAGTAATTCTGTTTCTGGGAATCCTTCCCAATGTTAGGATCCAAAATGCAGCAAAAATCCTTACGCACAAGGATTTTCATCCAATCCTAATTTATGGGATCCAAAATTTAACAAAGAAATATATATTTAAAAATAACAGCATGGTTAAATAAATTCTTGTATATCCATGTGATAAAATAAAAAACTTGTGCAGTCATTAAAAAGGTTTGCACTGATCTGTAATACTACGAAAAAAAATCCTCTTGTTAAAATGGCAAGTAGAAAAAAAGCGAAACTCACAATTGCATACTGTGAGATCAGGATTACATTATTTAAAAACTTTGCATAAAGTCGATATGAAAACCACGCCTCCCCCAACAAGCCCCCAAATGTTGACTAAGGCTTTCTCTCCCTAGTGGGACTGTGGGTGGTATTCCCTTCCATCTTGTTTGTAGTTTCTGAATTGTGAATTACAGCTACTTGGCGTTATCAGAATAATAAGCTTACTAGGCTGATATGTTTTCTTTCTTGTACCTTCCATCCATGTCAGACTAGAGTATCATCTTTCCATCTGTCTTTCTCTAAGCTCTAGTATAAAAGCTCAGGACAGGGGAACCCGGGTGGCTCAGTCAGTTGAACATTCAACTCTTGATTTTGGCTCAAGTCACGATCTTAGAGTTGTGGGATTGGGCCCCACATTGGGCTCTGTGCTCAGAGTAGAATCTGCTTGAGATTCTCTCTCTCTCTCCCCTGCTCCTTTCCCCCCATTGCTTATAAGTAAATAAATCTTAAAAAAAAAAAAAAAAAAAAAAGCTCAGAATAAGAAAACTCACAAGGGAGTGAAGAAGAGAAGGTCCATGATTTGGGCCCATTCCGCAAGATGCTGGGACACCTTTGACCGTGGTTGGGCTAACTACCTCCTTGCAGCATTGTTCAGCTAAACCTAAACTTCCAGGTTTCCTGCTTTTGCTCCTGTTTTCTCACCTTGGAGTGCCTTTTCCCTCATTCTCCCAACTATTGAGGACCTCTAAGGCTGTGATCAAGTGCTACTTCTCCCATGCAGCCCTCCAGGATGCTCCCAGTCAGAATCTCCTCTTCCCCTTTTTACCCACAATACCTGCTAATAAAGTCTAATATGCTACTTGCTTGATTCTGTCATGTTTCATGTCTGCTTCCCCCACTGAGCCTCAAAGGGGAGAGGCTGTGCCCCATTTGCTGTCCTGTTCCTGGAGGGGCAGAGTGTGTGTGTGTATGTGTGTGTGTGTGTGTGTGGTGGTCAGAAACATGCTGCCTAAGTCTGAGCCTCCAATCTGCCACTAACTAGCTGTGTGACTTTGGGTGCATTATTTAACCTCTCTGTAAATGGAGATTTTTATCACCTAATGGATTTGTTGGATGGATAATAATAGTACCTACCTTGTAATATTAAAAGAAGTCATGCATATAAGTCACTTAAAACACACGGGAGTCTAGTATATCCTAAGTGCTTAATAAATATTCAGCCCTATTTCTTTTTCTCATCACCATCATCACCACCACCACCACCACCATTATCACCATCATTATCACTACTATCATCTCACTATCACCATCATCACCACTGTCACCATCATAATCATCATCATCTTCATGACCACCATCTTCATCACCATCATCATCTTCATCAACAACATCATACCACCACCATCATCATTACCATCATCACCACCATCATTACCATCATCATCTTCATCACTACCACCATCACCACCACCATCATCACCATCAGCAAATCTTCACCAGCATCATCATCATCAGCCCTGTTCTTAATCAGAGGCCCTAAGGACATCTCTCAGGAGGGCTGGCCACAGAATATGGATTTGGCACAGGGGTTCTGCAATCCCTAGCTCCATCTCAAACCCCACTCTATGTATGTGCTATCCACTGCTTCACCCTTCAGCTTTTGTGAACCCCAAACTACAAATCCACTTGTCACTAGCGGCTTTATGTTTCAGCAGATGGAGCTGGTTCCAGAAACCTTATAGAATTTGCTAATAACTGGTTTCCCAAATGTCAGCCACCTGGGAATCACCACCAGGTCTTCTCTCATTATCTGTGGGCTGCAGGTACAATTTATCTACTTAATATTTTTCTTTAAATTGGCTCATTCTTTCACTCATTTTAAAAGGAAACTTCATATCAGTGCCATAAATGGAAAACCAATATTTTTCTAGTGCTCATGAAAAATTCATGGCAATTAAAAATAAGAAGTGTTGTGTGTATCACCTACGATCATCTCCTATCCCGCCCTTCAGAAATGCTGCTCTAAACTGCCAGACTCTGGTTGTCAGAGCAGCTCCCACTAAGTCGCCCCCTGCCTGCCAGCTACAATCGTCTGGGACAAAGGGCTACACATTCCAACGGTGGCTCCTTCTGCCCAAAAGACAGCAGCTGAGGCAGCAACTTCATCTCCTTCCCTCATCTACAGTCAGCTGCCACTTACTACAGTATGTTTTCAAAACCTCCTACAACCCTGGGGGAGCAAGGATCATCACCCTCTTGTCATAGATGGGAACACCAGGGATCATAGTGACTGAGTCACTTGACTTATACCACACAGCACAGGTGAGAAAACAGAGGTGTTCTCCAGCATCACAAACTGCTGTTTAAATTTCCCCACCAAAACCCCTTCCTTGATAAAGAAAGAATGGAAAGACCACGTGTAATCCAAGTCATTAGGGACAATGGAAGACTGAACCCTGGATTGAGCAGGAAACCTACCATTCATTCATTCATTCATTCATCAAATATTTACTGAGTCCTGCATGTGCCAACCATTATCCCACGCCCTAAGGATATCATGATATTTTTAAAAAACACAACCCAGGGCGCCTGCGTGGCTCAGTGGGTTAAAGCCTCTGCCTTTGGCTCAGGTCATGATCCCAGGGTCCTGGTATAGGGACCTCTGCTCAGCAGGGAGCCTGCTTCCTCCTCTCTCTCTGCCTGCTTCTCTGCCTACTTGTGATCTCTGTCTGTCAAATTAATAAATAAAATCTTAAAAAACAAAACAAAAAAACACAACCCTCTCAGCTGTCGTGGGTTTATAGTCTTGGTGGGGTGGACAGACAGTATATAAATAAACATATGGTATGTCAGGTGGTGATAAGTGCGGGATGAAGAAGATTGAAGCAGGAAGACTGTATAAAGAGTGGTGGGGTAAGGGTGAGTGGGGTGGTCACAGGAGGGCCTCTCTGAGGAGGGGAGAGTGAAGCAGAGGTCTGAATAAAGTGACAGAGGAGCCCTGTAAATACCAGGGGAAGAGCTTTCTAGACAGAAGGGGCAGCAAGTGCAAAGGCTCTGTGGTAGAGTGCAATATTAGAAAAATATCAAGAGGCTAGTGGCCACTTTGCCATCAGAGAGGGACACAGGTGCACCCCAGGGGCTGGAGGCAGGACTCAGCAAAGAGCCCAACTCCATTCCAAACAAGGAGAGAGACCCTTTTGTCCAAGCCATAAGGATTAAGTTTCTTTTTTTCTTTCTGGGGACACCGAGGAGACACAACCCAGAAAGCTTTTTACTCACTGTTGTAAATTAATGGCCCCCTTTTGTCTGCCTCATTGAATGGGAGCAAGAAGTTCACAGTTGAGTGTGAAAAGTAGTGTGAATAGGAAGAGGCATTTTAGGATGAGGCTTTCATTTTTTTCCCCCTTTAACCCACAGAACGCAAACACTACAATTAGTGACTGCTGGATGGGGTTTCAACTGGGAGCTTGTGGATAGGGCTGGCATGTCAGGCAGAGGAGCCGAGACAAGACCTCAGAGGACACGAGTGTGGGACTGAGTGGAACCCAAAGGACAGTCAAGTTGGTTCAAAAGTGAGCCTCAAGCCGGGGCCTCTGCTTCTTCTGTGGCCTCAGTGGGAGAGCCTGGGCAGACCCGATTCCCCTAGATGTGCTCACTGGTTCAGGGAAAGAGAGCCTGAAGGGACTGCTCACCAGTCTCTAGGTCAGCTGTGAAGTTCAGCGTGTCACTGTGCAAATTTCCTAGGGCTCAGAGTTTAAAAAAAAAAAAAAAAAAAAAGGCCAGCCTGTGTCAGTTTGGGGGCTGAGTGGCATCCTAATTTAGCTTCGCACTCCAACAGTTAAGGCATACATGGGCTCAGTTCCAGGTCTCTGAAATCAAAGTCTGGTTCTATAGAATATTTAATATCTGACTGGACTGTCATTAAGAGTTCCCCTCCCCGGTGGCATTTTCTTCCGATCTTGTTTCGGAGACCAACTCGCTGCATATTCCCCTCTTGAGATTATCTCCCAAGTCAGGGGTGCTGTGTTAGGGGCTCACAAGGCAAAGCTGAACCGGACACAGCATAGTAAGGCCGGGAAAAAAAAAAAAAAACCCAAAAACCAACTGGATTTCGAATTATGACTCTGCAATTTACTAGCTGCATGGCCTTGGGCAAAACCTTTCTCCTTCCAAATTTCAGTTTTCTTATCTGTGAAATGGGAATACCTTTCATCTACCGAAGGCACCTGGCACACAGTAGGTGCTCCAGAATGAGCGGATTTATCTTCACCCCAAGCCACAGCAGGCCGGACAAAGGTAAGTGCTTTGAACATCTTGGGTGATCAAGTTCAGATCAAAATGTGATGCCCTGAGGATACGGGCGGGGTTATAGGGAGAGGTCTCGGGCCTAGGGTGGCCCCCTTCCAGGGGATGTCCTTTGTGACTTTCTGTATCTCCAGGTCTGTTGAGAGAAGAACATTTATGATGCATTCAACAGAGCAAGCTACCGATCCCCAGAGCTGGAAGGAACACAGCCCTCACTGCACCTGTAACATGTAGAAACATCTGCCGGGGTTCTCCCCGAGGGACAGCAGTCTTGTGGTGAAGCGTGGAAGCTCCGCCTTAAGAACCGCACTCAGTCCCAACTCCTGCAGCTCGTGGGTGCGGTGGACCTTAGACAAGTCGTTCATCCTCCTCTAGCGTCCCTTCCCGCCAGTGTGGACAACAGCGATGACACTGGAAACAGCTCGTGTGGATTTACCCTAGTCCCCTGGTCCTGTAACACCAGCTGCTGCCGATCATTACTGACTATGGAGAAGGCCAAGGGTAGGCGCTCTGCCCTTGACCCCCACACAGCCTGATTCCAGAAGAGCAGGGATATCTGGGAACAGACTCGCTCCAGCTCACCTTTGCAGAATAACAGTAGTTTCTACAAGCCACACTGATAGAGTAATCTTTGAATATGAAGAACAGCTCTCTAGGTACACAGAGAGAGCAAGGCTCGTATTGATTCAGACCACAGAGCAAGCCGCTCTAAATTACAGTCAGATCAGAAAAGCGGGTGATTTTATTACCTCTGGTTGCCGAGGCAGCTTGTCAATGTGCTTGCGCACATACCTTCTATGGGCGACTTAATGAAGGTACAGAACCCCTCTGTAATTAGCAGCACCCATTTGTGTGCCGACAATTCATATGTGAAAGTCAACATCAGTGAGGATGACAGCGTCTAATATACAGAGCAAATTGACCTTAAAGACAATTTCTGCGGCTAGCTGCTGCTGCAGCCTGCCTGCTTTGGCGAAGTACAGATTTATTAAGCAAATCTTTTCTTTGTGGAGAGCCGGAGTTAAGCAGAGCCCCAGCCCAGGTGTTAGACTCAAAGAGGGACCCTTAAGGTTATCCTAGGACAAACCCTGGAGACCCCAGCAGAGAGCTGGTGATGAAGCTCTTCCCAGGTTCTGCCCATGCAGACATGATCCAACCCTGTAGCCAGATTCTGCATTTCCAGGGTCAAGGGCATGTCTCAGAAATTCGGAAAGTCCCAAACAGTGTGGCATTTCTTCTTCGAGCAATGTCCCCCACCCCCGGAGGTGCTGCTTGGACCCTCCATATCCCAAATCCGTGGGAAACTATTAAAGTACAGACATTTTCTTATCCCTTTCCAATTGTTGGAAATATTTCAAAATATCATTCACACATATCACTACCTCCAAATAATGGGGTCATCGAAGCTGCTACTAGATCTTATTATATAATGTGCTGCTAAAAAGTACAGAATGGCTACATCACAATTTTTATAAAAATATTGCAGTAACTGACTTTTAATATAATTGGTTTCCTTTGTAAATGTGTGCACGTATTTCATGCATTTAAAAATATTATTCTGAGGCAAGGTCCATAGGCTTTACCAGACTGTCAAAGGGGTCCATGGCACCCAAAAGTTGAAGAATGATTATATAGCGGACGGGGAGCTGGAAGACCCTGACCCTGTGATGAGCAGCATCTTGTGACTTCTGGGTTTGATGAGGATGGAGGTGCAATTTCCAAATTCAGGTGCCAGAAAGTAGCTCCTTAAAGACCAGAGGGCCAGCCACAGCCTACATCGGCTGTGACTTCCCTTTCCAGAGGGGGGCGCAATGTGCTAAATGGAGGATGCTGTGTATCCTGTGTGTATAGGGACTTGCTTTGGGAAGAGGCACATGTTGTCTTCTGGACCCTGATTTCTTTCTATGGTTCAGAATTTTCCAGAATGCCACACCGATTCATGCTTCAACATAATCCATCGTTTCTAAGATCAATGCTCAGGTCTCATGAGGAAAACACCTTCAAGCAATTTGATAATCAACTGAACATAAGTAAATTCAGTTTTATTTTCTTCTGGTTGGCCAGACTCCGAGGACACAGTCCTGAATCAGGGATGCAGAAGGGTTTCAGATCACTGCTCAAACTCGAGACACCCAATCTTTCGACAATCCTTCCCTTATCTCCACCTTTCTGTGCTTTCTCTCTCCCTGTCTTTCCCCTTCTCTTCACATTTCCTGACGGCATGCTATGTGCCAGGCAGTGTTCTTGGCATTGGGGTTACATCAATAAAGCAAATTATCTCGATTCTCTGTGAGAATATATTCTAGTAGGGAGAGATTAACAATTAAAAAAAAGAAATGAGTAAAATAGAGTGTGGTTAGGTGGAGGGGGGAAGGGTAATGACAGCTAATCACTACCGTGTTTCTTGTTGGGGTGATGACAATTGATAGTGGTTGATAGTTGCTACACTTTAGTAAATAACTAAAAATTGCTGAATTGTACACTTTAAAGAGGTGAACTGTCTATAAATTATATCTCTGTGAAACTTTTATTAAAAAACAAAAAACATTAAGGGGAAAAAGGCCTTTGGGGTATTGAAAAAAATTTTTTTGAAGATTTATTTATTTGAGGGGAGAGGGGGCAGGAGGAGAGAATCTCAAGCAGACTCCCTGCTGAATGCAGAGCCTGGTGTGGGGCTCAATCTTAAGATCCATGAGATCATGATCTTAGCTGAAACCAAGAGTCAGATGCTTAACCAATGGATCCACCCAGGTGCCCCTAAAGGGTATTAAAATTCTGGGTGAGGCTTGAAGGTAATGAGGGAACTAGCCATGTGGCTATCTGGAGGAAGAGCAGTTGAGGAAGAGGGAATAGTAAGTGCAAAGTCCTGAGGCATGTCTGCTATAGTCAAGGAAAACCAAGGGGCCAGACTGGCTGGAGTTCAGGGGGTCTTAGGGGACAGCAGAAGAACAAAAGGGATATGTGGCGTGGCCTACAAGCAATTCTGAAAATTTTAGCTTTTTCTGTGGGTCAGATGGAAAGCCAGTGGAGGATTCTGACCAGAGGAAAATGTGATTTACGCTTTAAAACGATTTCACTGGAAATCAACAATGAACAGCCACCATCTATAGAGCATTTACTGTGTGTCAGCCACCATGGCAAAGCTTCTTTATGGGCATTAGCTCACTGAATCAGCAAAACCATACTTTAAGTCAGGTACTGTTATTTTCTCTATTTTATAGAAAAGGAAACTGAGGCTCAGAAAAGAACTTGACCTACAACAGTGACAGCGGCAGGAAATGTTATCAGACCTGCCTGACTCCAGAACCCTTGCCTTCCCTATGGCTACCATGGCAGTGTTCTGTGCACACAGCAGGTGCTCAATACAAGCTGTCACCTGGCTGGTGACGAAGCACTGTCCTGAGGGGAGGGGCACCTTGGGCACGGAGAGGGCAGAGAACCAGCGTCCACTTACTCAGTTCTGCGATACTGCCCACACGGGTGGCCAGCAGGGACTGCTCGATGGTCCTCAACTCCGACTGGCTGAACATGGGCAGGTCGCCCGGCTTGTTTGACCGCTGCGGGTCCCTGTGAAGGTTCAGGCTGTCTGGCAGGCACAGCACTCCTGCAGTGGGCGAGGAAAGACAATGAAAGAAAACAGTGTTATTTTTTCAGGTAACCAAGGGAGAGGTGCAAAACCTTGCACCACTTCGAACCATGCCAGGGTTGGTACTGCAAAGCCAACATGGCATCCAGGGCTCTATTTTAAAAGATCCCCTGAAGATCCCGACCTGCTGATTTTAACAGACATGTGGGCATTCATCTGCATGCACATATTGCCAAAGGACACAAACTAGAACCCTTTCCTCCAGCCTGGCTTCTATTCAGTCAGAGATGCCTCTGGAACCAGTGGTCACTGTCCCATTCTCCTTCCTGGAGTCAGCTGCCTCCCCTGAATGTCCATGAGCAGAAGAAGAGTCTTTGCCAGCTGTCGCTCCTGAGGGCTTGCTTTATTTCTCCAACAAACTTAACTCTGGGTGGTTGGGCTATTATTTGTTAGACAAAACTCGGGCTTTCTCTGTGGTAGAAGAGTCCCTGTGGACTTTTGTGATTTTATGGTGAAAACCTATGGGAAACCTCTGGCGTCTAATGATTTCTTCCCTTGCTTGCCATCCCATGAACATTTAGCAAGAGCCTGAGAACTTACTTGGGGAGGTTATTTAGAAATATTTACTTTTCCCTCCACCACCAAAACTTCCCTAGGCAGGAGCCTGCTTTCTTGATCCTTGACTTTGGGGTTGACTGACTGACTTAGTTTGGCCAAAAGACTAATGCTCGTGATAGAACCGAAGGCCTGAAAAGCGTTTGTACAGCTGAACTTGCTCTTTTGTAATTCTGCCATTATCACAAGAAGAACATTCCCTGGCTGGCCTGCTCGCTCGAGGTGAGGAGACACATGGAGCAGCTCCAGTACCAACCTGTAGCTTAGAGCTACTCTACAAAAACCAATACCAATTTGGTCTGCCTTTGAGATAGTGGAGGTTAGCTGGTAGTCAGCATTGTTAGGGTGATGACTAACAGATACACAGATCACTGAGGACCCAATGAACAAGGCAGGTGGGCACTGTGCTGTGCTAGAGGCTAAGGATAGAGTGATGGATAGAACACACACACTCCTGGGGCACCTGAGTGGCTCAGTCAGTGGAGCGTCTGACTCTTGGTGTTGCTCAGGTCATGATCTCAGGGTTGTGGGATTGAGCCTCATGTGAGGCTCTGCACTGGGAGTGGCGTCTCCCTGGGATTCTCTTCCTCTGGCCATCCCCTATTCATATGCACTCTCTCTCTAGAATAAATAAATACATCTTAAAAAAAACAAAGAACACACATACTCCTTGTCCTCAGTGGGCTCACAGTCTAAGCGAAGGGGAAGATTATTACCACACACAACCACGAAGCCATATGGTATGTGCCCTACAATTCGAGAATGTGAGGAATGAAGGGACGTCTTAGAAGGGATCCCAGCAATGAGTAGTTGTTAACACACAGGAAGCATTTATTGAGTCCCTACTCTGTTCCCAACCCTGCAAGGCATTTTGGAGATGCAAAGGCAGCAGAAGATAAATTCGAGTAGTGCCTAAACTAACTGAGGAGGCAAGAGAGCGAATGGCAATAAAACCACACACACAGAAAAACAAAAAACCCATGGGAACAATACGACGGTATCAATACAGAGGTGCCAAGTGACTTAAGCCAACTGGTAGGGTGAGGGGAGACAGACAGATTGCAGATGTCAGCAGTTCAAGCCCATTTCTCACCCTGCTTGAACCACAAAATTTCAACAAACAAAGGTTCCTGCTTTGAAGATGGGCAGGCTTGAGGTGGCCCCGGTCACACACAGCTCTTCTTGCCCCTGTTGCCCAATTAGTGACTCCAGCCACACTGAGCCTGTCACTTGCTCCTGGATGTTTCCCATTCACACCGAACAAGATGACCCAGCAGACAAAGCAACTCTTGTAGATGACTGTAGATGAACACCGAATACATAGATAAACAATGCAAAGGAATGACCATTAGAGTCTCACATTCCTATAAGCAGGAAACTGGCCAAATAAGTGTCTTTCTAAAATTGTTCTCTACTATTTTTCCAAACACTTTGTGAGTCAGAATAAAAATGTATTTTATATCATAGTCCAGTGTACACACACACCCCACCACCACCTCCACTGCACACTTTTCATGTTTTTCATGAAAAAAGTTTCCCGTAAAATAATACTGATCCTGACGATGTATGATACACTCTCATTCTTTTTCCTTTTCTCTTCTCTTCCATCTCATTAATAAAAATGCTGGTGTGCAGCACCAAAAGTGATTTCATGACCCACTCATGGGTCACGACAAGCAGTTTGAAGAACAGTGTGGCTGACACTGGTATACAATTTGGCATTAATTGGACAACACAGGTTCACCATTCATTGGACACTAGTTTGTGCTGTGAGAGGCTCTGCAGGGGATGGAGAGATGACTGAGAGGTGGTCCCTGCATTTCAGAAACCCTCAGCCTGGCAGGGAAGACAAGACCTTCACAGAAATACCCAACATCCAAGGCAGGTCTTCTCCCTGCCTCCTTTGCCTCAATAGATGAGTCACCCTCCCTTTCACCCTAAGCAGGGACACCCTGAGTCATCCTTGCTTCCTCCTGCTTACTCACCTGCTGAGACAGTTGGTCCAAGGCCAAGTTGAGAAGCCGTTGCCACGGCAACGGATATTGGTCCAATCCCTCCCCAGAGGCCCCCAATGTCCCTGACTCTTATTCAGAAATTTACTACCCGTGGAGGCTCACTGCAGATGGCACCAGATGATCATGACCCAGTGTGATAAGTGGCCCCAGGTTCCAGGGTATGAGGTCCTCTGCTGGGAGAAGCGGTTGGGAGCTTCACGGCAAAGGGGACCCACAAGTGAGCCCTGAATGTGGTAGAGGACAAAAGTTTTCTAATTCATCGTATGAATGACCCTTGCACATATGCACAAGCTTGTTTTCTTGGTATTTGCATTACATACAGCAAGTTCTTTTCTCAAGCAGACATCTGAGACATTGTTTCACAACTGGTTGAGGTGCAAGCATGGGGGTTGGTCTGGATCCCAGAGCTTCAGTCCTGGATCTGCCACTGTCCACCCATGTTTCACCTGAGGCAGGTCATGGGGCCTCTCTGGACCTAAGTTTCCTCTTCCATGACATGAAGGTTAAAATAATGGCCTTGTCTCCCAAAAGGCCTTGCTGGGCGTGAGCAATGAAATGGAATCATGTGTACTGAAGTACTGTGCATGTGCTAGGCATAAAATAGTGGCTCAACATATGTTAATGGAGATGAAAATCAGCTAATATGTATAAGCCCAGATTTGGACTGCTTTATGCTTTATCATAAGAATAAATAATTTCCCTTGGAACTGTTCCTCCTTCTTTTAGAAGGTTATGGAATTTAAATGAAAGTGTATTTATTCAAAGAGGCTTTGAAAGCTTGATTACTGAGATTTGGAAAATCTATAATTGGTCTATTATGCAAAGATTATATATCAGGGTTTTCTTTCTTCTTTTTCTTTTTGAGGACTCTGTATGGGATATACACATAAACTGGAGTTTTGGGTTTTTTTTTTTTTTGGCATAAATATCAACTAGGTCAATAAGAAGATCTCAGCATCAGCTTTTAGTGTCAGACACAGGCCTGAGCTTTGGACAACTCATCAATTTCCATTACTAGAGCCAAGGACAGCCAAAGCCTAGTGATTAAGACTCAAGTTCTAAGACGGGGCGAACCAAGGTTCACATATGACTTCTTTGCACCTAGAAGGAATAATCTCCCTGAGGAGCAGTTGACCGTAAGCCATCATCAACCATGAATGTGAAGGGGTCATGGTCTCCCTAAAATTCTCTTACTTTGGAATGGCTTGTGCATTTGTCTAAAGGGGAAGTTGATTCGCATTCTCAAATGGGTCTCTGGGTCCTACAAGATGTTGAATTAATGCCTTTGGGTGTCCGTACTGCCAGGCCTCTCATCTCTAGTGCTTGCCGTAGGTGGGGCAGAGTGGGCTTGGCAGAACCATGGACCCTAATCCCCCGGCAGCCTCCATGCAACCTGGACAAAGAACTTTCCAGATCCCCAGTCTCCAGGTCTGCAAAGAGGGGTTAAAATATCTCCTTCATTGGTTTATTGTGGTGATTACACAAGATAATACGGATATTTAAAGCTTCTGGCCTATAGAGTAAGCGCCTGCTAACTACCCTGTTGCCACAAATGTGCAGTTTTGTTTATTTAATGTCTGAATTCAAACAGTCTTGAGGATCATCTTTCCGAAATCTTGTGGGACTGGAGACAGACAACCTTTTGGTTAGGTTGCTTAGAATACAAAATATGAGAACTGCTCCTCTGGGCCAACCACATGGGCATTCTGTCTCGGGTGGGGATGATCTGGGTTGCTCTTCTGTCCCTGTCAATGTCTCCTTCCTGTATGCATTGGACAGCCCCTTGGCAAATAGAATGTTCAGCCGTCCCTTCTCTCCTCTGAGCTTTCCTCTGTGTCTCCATCCTATTATTGGATCTGGGTGCTATTTACCCACCAAGAGAAACCCCAATAAGACAGCCACCAGCCTTTAGCTATTCTCCCCTCACTGATGGTGGTGATGACAGTGATGGAGGAAAACAAGGAGATGATGCTTGTCTTCTTGTCTTGGCACCGACGACATGGGCTTGGGTTTCTGCCTTGCCTGTCTGGCTACAAGAGGAGAGAACAAATTCTCCAAGCCTCTCCTGCCAAGCTAGGCCTTGTTCATTGCTCAGTTATCCCCAGAATTTAAAGTAGAGGGTCCTGGCACCAGTACTGGCTTTAAGAGATGGGAAGGAAGCAGCTGGCGTTTAGCAGAACTACCCTTGAATGCGCACCAGAGAGATCTGGCTGGGTTCAGATTTCGGTGCTGTTATACCCCAGCTGTGTGGCACAGGGCTTGTGACTTGGCTCCTCTGAGCCTCTGTTTCTCCCTCTGTAAGATGTCTGACACTATCTACCTCCAGCATGGTGGGGAAGCCATATGGCATAATATACATGGACAGCCTGGCACAAAAAGGGGGTCAATAGGGTGCCTGGGTGGCTCAGTGGGTTAAGACTCTGCCTTCGGCTCAGGTCATGACCCCAGAGTCCCGGGATCGAGCCCCGCATCGGGCTCTCTGCTCAGCAGAAAGCCTGCTTCCTCTCTCTCCCCACCTGCCTCTCTGCCTACTTGTAATCTCTATCTGTCAAATAAATAAATAAAATCTTTAAAAAAAAAGGGGGGAGGGTCAATAAATGTTTGCTAATAATCTGAGTGAAGTTCTTTGAAGCTAAAGATTGAGGAATTCAATCACATGATGCCAGAAGGCTTTCATTTACGGTTAAATGCCTTAAGGAGCAAGATAGGGAGTTAACAGATTTTTAAAAATATTTGCACAACTGGCTTGGAAACCCCTTCTTGCTTAAGATACTTGGCAGTGGGAAACAAATTCAGGGCTGGCTTGGCCAAGCCATTCGTCTGTGAGAGGCATACCATACTCCAATTAGGATAAACCCAGACCATGGTTCATTTTTCTTCATCACAAGTTATATTCAAAGGGAAAGTTCATAGGACTTCTGAAGCCAAACCATCCAAAGAGATAAGAGGTAGAAAACACAGAGATGGAGAATTTTCAGAAATGGGTTCAATAATGGGCCCATCTATGGAGCCTGGAGTACATACAAGGAATGAGCACGTTGACCATGAAAGAACACGAAGATATTTACAGATCAACCACAAACACCGAGCCCCACAAAGACACCAGGACACATTTGTGCCCCCAAAGGCCCCTTCCTGGTCGGCAGGGGAGACAGACCCACCACCAACTGAAACCCTATGGGAGACACATAAGGGCTGACGTGTGCATGGGGTTCCACTAGGGAGTGCAGGTGGGTGAGCCCAAGTTGGCCTGGGGTCTTCAGGGAAGCTTCCCAGGGGAGCTGGGCCCCAGGGAAGCAGACACCTTACAGCAGAGCAGAGAGTGTGGAATCTGGAGCCCAGATGAATGCCCGGGTTGAATCAGTACTTCACAGCCACATCACCCAGGCATGCTATTTAGCCTCCCTGTGCCTCAGTTTCCTTGTGAATAGCACAGGAATGGTATAGTGCAATCTTCATAGGGCCACTGGATGATGAAATAAGTACATACATGTGAATCTTGGTCCCTAGAAATAGCTCAATAAATAACTCACTACAATAGCTTATTATTATTATTATTATTATTATTGGGACATTCCAGGAAGAACAAAGACCCAGAGGCACTGCATCTAAGAGTGGCTGGAGCTCTGCAACCACTTCCTCCATCAGAGGGAGCAAGATGGGAACAGACGGTGTCGAAGGACGGAGGAGTGCAGGGAGCAGCAGGACTGGGAGGCAGGGACCACAGAGGGCACTGGGCCATAAGGGGTCTGGACTTAAAAACTAAGCCTTTCCCTTCTGGCTACTGTGCATCTCTCTCTTCCCTTTCACAGCCAAAATTCTAGAAGGAGTGGTCTGCACTAGTCATCTGTACTTCTTCCTGAGCCTCACTGTCTCTAGATCTTATTAACTCCCTGTTTTTGCTCAGTGCCCAGCAAGTTCAAGTTCATCCTTCAAGGCCCAATACAAAGGTCACATCTGAGATCTCAAGACTCAAAAAGATTGCAGCCCCTGTTCTTAGGAAGCTCCCAGTCGGGAAAGGGAGATCCTGAGACAATAAGGAGACTGGGGCTTACTGGAGCGGGTGTGCCTACTGCATACTGGAGCGGGTGTGCCTACTGCATGCTGAGCTAGCTCCCAGCTACCCTGGGAACAGGGTAGCCTTACAGAAGAAGAGGCAACCAAAGGGGACAGGGTAGGCTGCCCTCCCCATATGAGCCAGGTGCAGCCAGCGTTCCCTAGCAGCCAGCTCAGGAATAAGAGAGCTAATAAGAATCTTGAGTTTGGGCATGTGAACCTCGCCAGCAGGACACAGAGGCAGCCACACTGCTATTAAGGAACTGTATATGCCACGGGGCACCAAGACAGGGGGGCGATGGGGCAGCTCTAACACTAATAGCATAAATGAGAAAATTGACTGTTATGGGATGGTGAAGAAACAAAAGGAAAACACTCTGACGGGTCCACTCCTTCAGTGAGTATTATTTGAGTACACCCTAGGTGCTAGGTGTTCTTCTAAGTACTAGGGGTCCTGTACTTAGAAGCCAAATGCTGGAAGTCCTTGCCATCTTGGTATGTTTGTTCCAAACATGTAAGTGGAATATGTAGCTGGTTGGGTGGCCAGCATCGTGGAGAAGGGCAGAGCAGGAAAGGAGGGGAGGGGAAGCTGGGTCTGGGAGCAGGTCACACGGAGAAGGGGGCATTCTAAGAGAGATGTCAAGGAAGTGAGCATGTGAGCCCAGCCAGTGTCTCAGGGGAAGAGCTGACCAGCAGTAGGGACCAGCAGTAAGGGGAAAGGTCCCAAGAGGGGTGGGCCTGTCTTACTGGGGAAAGGAACAGACATGGTGAGGAAGGAGTAGGCAATCAGGTAGGAGAAGGGGTGAGGGCAGTTTGGGGGGAGCCCCAGGGGCAACTCTAGACTTTGGCTTTTACTCAGAGTGAGATGGGAGCCATTGGGGGTTTCTGAGTAGAGAAGTGATGTGCCCTAAGCTTTTTGGAGGGTCACTCCAGCTCGTGAGTCAGAACAGGCTGTAGGCAACAGCCAGGGCAGAACCACGGGAGTTAACAGTGGAGGTGGTACGCAAGAGAATCTTCATTCAGTGTGAAGGTAAAGCCAGTGGAGTCACCAACTGGGCATGGGGTGTAGGAACAAGAGAGGTGCTGAGAGCAGCTTCAGGGTATCTGGCCTGAAAGGATGGATTTGCCATGTACCAACACTGTGGCGGGGGCAGGTCTGTGGAAAAGACCAAGAGTTTGGTTTTGGTCCTGTTCAGCTTGAGACAGCTGTTGGATACCCCAGTGGAGATGCTGGGCAGGCTTCCTTGCTGTCTCTCCTGACCTCCCATGTTGCAAAGTCTCATCATGTCAGCCCCATGGTGGCTTATGCCTTCCCCCCATCTATCTCCTCTTCCCTGTCACTAGAGAGCACTATTAAATATCCTTACAAGATGGCTGGATGCCTCCTTTGCCCTCCCTCCTCTCCCAGAGTTCTCCCTTTACTGGGGAGAATTTCCTTGAATTTCCCCCATAGAGTTCTGAGCTACATCCATTGCAGAGGGGCCTAGAAAAGAAAGAGTCTCATGTTCCCAGTATCCTTATCTCTGTAGTGACAAGCGTCCCTGCAGGGCTTGTAGTATCTGCTTTGGTCCCTGACTCCTCCTAAGGAGCATTTTGGACCTCCAGCTAGGTCTTAACTGGTGGAAATGTCAGAGATTGGTTAAATTTTAGAGATCATCTTGACCCCTGGGTCAAGAGCAACCTGGGTTTCTTGGGAGTTTCTCTGAACTCCCTTGCTCACTATATAACAGTGACCCAGGATCAGTATTGAAAGATGAGCTGATGGTCACTAGGTGAACTGGACTGGGGCTGAAGGAGAGAAGGGAAAACCAGAGAAAGCAGCAAAGGTGTACGGCAGGAAAACTGGTGCATTGTAGGGACTCTAATAAGCTGGGGAGCTGAACTGAAAAGAATCACAGTGAGGGTGTGATGAGGGAGGTGGGTGGAGACTGGATCATGGATGGCCTTGAGTGCTTTGATCAGGGGCTTGTACATCATGAGGAGAGGGGCAATGGAGTCCCTGGGAGGTAACTCTGATGCCTCATTTCTTGCCTCCATGAGGTCAAGGCTCATTGTTGGCGTTCTAGCCAGAATAACCATCCAACACCCAACGACACCCACAGTCAGTGGGAGATAGGACAGAGGGAGAGCACAGCACTCTGCTCAGGCTGCCAGCAGACCCAAATCAACACATTGCCCCATATCATTCTTGGCCGCTGACATCTCCTGGATTCAGAATGTTGCCGGAGGAACTTTTCTGGCTCAATGGATGACTTGAATTTGACCTCTGGCTTTCCTGAACTCTCGACACCCACTTTATCCTTCTCCATCTCTGTCCAAGACTCAGGATCTCAACCAGCCCCTTGGTGTGACTGAGCAGGGCATCTGACTGGATCTCCTGCCACCTTGGCACTGTCTTGACAGTATCCAGCCCAGACTGACCCTTTGCTTACTTATCAACATGTTGAGATAATGTAGTGAGTTGAAAGTTCACCTCCAGGTATCCTCTGTCTTCTCCTCACCACCCACTCTCATCTTTGACATTCATTTAAAAAAAGTGAGCTACTTTCAAATAATTAATTATAAAACTATACATGCCCATTTCAAAAACTTCAAAAGTAATAAGGGAATAGAGTGGTAACCTGAAAGCAATCTCCTTTCCTCTCCTGCAACTAGTCCTACTCTCCCATCATCACCACTCTTCTCTGTTGGTTGTGTGAGGTTCCAGAATTTTCTACCCATTCTCATTTACTGACTTATTCATTCACTCAACAAATATTTACTGGGTCTAAAGAATGTGCAATTTGCAGAAAACACAAAGGTGGTGTGAGCAAAACAACACACAAGTCCTACACTTATGGAGCTCAGAGTCTGGCTGGGGTGACAAATATCTATCAAGTAATCATACAAATAAATATACAAGTGCAATGTGTGAAGTGCCATGAAGAAAAAGCACACGTGTGTACACCATACCCTAACCAATAAGCCAGCTGACAAGCTGTCTCTAATTTGATTTCAAGTAATTATGAGCAAGATAGTCTCATCACAGTCACTAGCACCTGTTTCCCTTTGTTCGGGAAGTGCTTTTGCATACCTTTGCCTGGTTTTTGGTAGAAATATCAAATTCTCACTGATTTGTATGAGTTCTTTCTACATTAAGGAAATTAGCCTCTTGCCTGACAGGTGTCACGCACATGTGTTTTCCTAGTTTGTCATCTGCCGTTGAATATTTTTACAAGATTTTTCCAAGTAGAATTGTTTTCTTTCAACACAGGCAAATGTGTCATCTTTCTCTCTTTGATTTTTTGGTGTGGAGTGGTAGGTTTTAAATTTAGTTACAGGTGGTCCTGACTCATTTCTATTCCTTTCTTCTTTCTTCTCCTTTCTTACCGCCCCCCACCGACTTTATTTTTCAGAGCAGCTTTAAGTTCACAGCAAGATTGAATGTAAGATACAGAGATTTCCCACATATCCCCTATGTCCACTCATGCAGAGCTTCCCCCATTATCAACATCTCTCACCAGCGCAGTACATTCACATAATCGACGCACCTACATTGACACATCATAATCATTCAAAGCCCACAGTGTACGCTAGAGTTTGCTCTTCGTGTTGTACATTCTAGGAGTTTGGACAAATGCATAATGGCAGGTATCCACCATTATGATGTCATATAAAGTAATTTCACTGCCATAAAATGCCTCTGTGCTCCTCCTATTCATCCCTCCCTCCCCAAATCCTTGCCCATAACTGATCTTTTAACTGACTCCACGGTTTTGCCTTTTCCAGAATAATACAGTATTTAGCTTTTTCAGACTGGTTTCTTTTACTTAGTTCATCCACATCTTTTCATAGCTTAATATTCACTTCCTTTTAGTGCTGAATAATACCTCACTGTCCAGATATACTTGTTTATGTATTCATTCAATTAGTGGAAGAAATCTTGGTTGCTCCTAGGTTTTGGAAATTATGAATAAAGCAGCGGGTTTTATGTGGACACACATTTTCAATTCCTTTGGGTAAATACTAAGGAGATTAATTCCATATTAACCTTACATCTTGGAACCTTGTCATTATTGCCTAATACTTCCAAGAGTTTTGGTCAGTTCTTCTGGACTTCTACATAGATGATCATGTCCTCTATGAACAAAGAGTTGTATTTCTTCCTTCCCAATCTGTATACCTTTTATTTCCTTCTCTTGTCTTATTGCATTAGCTAGGACCTCTAGAACAATGCTGAAAATCAGTGACGAGAGGGAGCATCCTTGCCTTTTTCCTGAGCTTAGTAAGACAGATTTGAGTCTTTCACCATTAAGTGTGATGTAGCTGTGGAGTTTCTGTAGGTATTCTTTATCAAGTTGAACAAATTCCCCTCTTTCCTAGTTTACTAGGAGTTCTTACTATGAATAGTGCTGGGTTTTGTCAAATGATTATCTGTATCTATTGGTATGGTTATGTGATTTTTCTTCTCTAGTTTGTTGATGTGATGGATTACATTAATTGATTTTTGAATGTTGTACCAGCCTTGATTACCTGGGATAAATCCCACCTGGCCATGGTGTATGACTCTTTTTATACATTACTGGATTTGATTTGCTAGTATTTTGTTGAGGATTTTTAACAAATTTATGTTCATGATAGATACTTGTCTATAGTTTTCTTGCAATGTCTATGTCTGGTTTTGGTATTAAGGCAATGCTAGACTTGCACAATGAGTTAGAAAGTATTCCATCTGTTTCTGTTTTCTGAAAAAGACTGCAGAGAATTGGTATGATTTCTTCCCTAAATCTTTGGTACAATTCATCAGTGTTTCCTGTTCTGGAAGGCTATTGTTGATTCATTTTCCTTAATAGATATAGACATATTCAGATTATCTACTTCTTCTTGTGTGAATTTTGGTTCATTTCACCTAGGTTATCAAATTTGTGGGTGAATTCAGAGTTATTCATAGTATTATTCTTTTAACATCCTTGGAATCTGTAGTGATGCCCCTCTTTAATTGCTAGTATTAGTAATTTCTTTTTTTCTTAGTTAACCCTTAATCTGGCCAGAAGCTTATCAATTTTATTGATTTTTTTTCAAAGAACCAGTGCTTGGTTTTGTTGATTTTTCTATTGATTTCCTGTTTTTAATTTCATTTACATCAGCTCTGATTCTTATTGTGTCTTTTCTTTTGCTTACTTTGGATTAATTTGCTCTTTTTTTTTTTTAACCTAGTTTCCTAATGCAAAAGCTTAGATTATTGACCTTACATCTTTCTAACCTTACATTGACCTTACATTCTAACACACTCATTCACTATAATAAATTTTCCTTTAAGCTCTGCTTTCGTTGTATCCCACAAATTTTGATAAGTTATATTTCATTTTCATGGTGTTAAAAATATTTTTAAAATTTCTTTTGAGAGTTCTTCTTTGACCCACATGTTATTTAGAAGTATGCTATTTAATCCTCAAGTATTTGGGACTTTCCAGTTTTCTATTACTTATTTCTAGTTAATTCCATTGTAGTCTAAGTAGACATTGTGTGATTTTTATTCTTTTAAATTTCTTTTTTTAAAAAAAAGATTTTATTTATTTATCAGAGAGAGGGGGAGAGAGAGAGCGAGCACAGGCAGACAGAATGGCAGGCAGAGGCAGAGGGAGAAGCAGGCTCCCCGCCAAGCAAGGAGCCCGATGCGGGACTCGATCCCAGGATGCTGGGACCATGACCCGAGCTGAAGGCAGCATGGCCTAGAATGTGGTCCCACTTGACGAATGTTCTGTGTGAGCTTGAGAAGAATGTGTATTCTATTGTTGTTGGATGAAGTAGTTCATAGATATCCATTTTGTCCAGTTAATGGATGATGCTGTTGAGTTCACCTGTGTCCTTACTGCTGGATCTGCTCAATACTGACAGAGGGGTGTGAAGATCTCCATCTATAATAGGGGATTCATCTATTTCTCCTTGCAGTTCTGTTTTTGCCTTTTGTTTTTGAGAGTCATGTCGAGGCTATTTTAATTGTTTCTTTCCCATTTTAACGCTGCCTTCAGGATCTAAGTATGGAACTAATGAAGATGGTCACACTAGAGAGGGAAGGGAAGATGGTGAGCAGTCGGGGAAGCATGGAGGTCTATGCCAGATTATGAAAACTCTGGATTCATTATTTGAATATACATTATATGCCCTGAAAAAAATCTAGCTATACCCCCTCTGGCCAACTCCCTGATTCTACTGTGTCTCACTGAGACTAGCTAGATAAACACATGTTGAACTAATGAATGAATCCTGGGTAGTTCTTGATGGGAAAGAGACATTAATTAAAAAAAAAAAAAAGATAAATTTTAAAGAAAGGTGTTCATGATATATTAGCACCCTACTGAGGATTCCTCCCTGCTAGAGAAGTAAAAGGGGACTGAAAAATGAATTTCACACCAACTGTTAGAGCATCTTATGCCAAGGACAAATATTCACAGATCTGTTATCCCCGGGATGTCTAGAAAGCAATTCCAGGTAATTGTGAGGGTACCTTCTACAGTGGAATCCCATGTACTTGGCAGGCTTTCAACTAGAAATCTCTTTCTAAGGGAGCTTCTGCAAAGTAAGAGCGTGAGGATCATTTATATTCATCACAAAGGCCCCCAAGGCCTGTAGGATCCTGAATCACCCAAAAAAGATTAAATCATGTTCAACCAAGCTTTAGTGCTAAGTATATTTAATTGTATCCCAAGTCTTCCAAGACTGATTATCTTTAATTAAACAGCCTGGCGACTACAGACATATCACTTATTTGATATGATAGAGTGAGGAACTATTCAGTAGGACGTTTAATAAGTTGAAATACCCTATGGCTGACCACATGGGATGACAGAGGCGCGCGCGCGCACGTGTGTGTGTGTGTGTGTGTGTGTGTGTTTATAGGCATAGAGGAGGTTAAGCCAACATTTTGAGATCTGGCTAACTGCTGCTGTTAACACAGTGTGGATGTTAATGGCACATAAAAGCATAAATCTGCCATTTGCAGCCATGCATGTGTACGTGGATATAAATAACTAACAAGGCTTTCACAATCCATCCAAAATACAAAGATTACTAAATTGGCTTTTAAAAACATTAGAATCCCATTAGGCCAAATTCAGCAGCTGATTACTGAGCAAAATAAACCGCCAGAGGACTCTAAATTCTCCTTTGTTGCTGCTGTTAAAAGGTACTGCACTTTCAAGGAGGCCACAGGCCCCTGGGGAAGGGAGCACACAGTTTGTGCTGGCAAAGAGGGGCGGTGCAGCTAGACATCTGGATGAAGATGCTTCTGGAGAGATAGGAAGCCTGTCCAGGAAGAATATATGAAGCAGCTCAGATTTAAGTCAAGTAGTCCAGATATAACTTCTTACCATTATTTATTATGGTCTCTCCCTTATTATGAAGTCTTGACTCAATAAGTCTTTTTGCATATTTTCTTCCCTGCCTAGCCCCAACTTCTACCATATTCACCACATCTTTTACTTTTTGTATCCTGATGCTCTGAGGTCTGGGGCCTCACTTAATCTGGAGGGTCTGCCCCTCCCTGGGCTTGCCAGTTCCTGAAAGCAAACAACTTGCCAGTGAAGGTGCTTTCCAAATAGGAACCCACCAATCCAGAGCCCACACTCCTTATTAATCAGGCTCTCAAGCACCCGGTCACTAGCCTCCTACCCTAATCACCCCTGGGGCCAGGTACCAAACAACCAGGGACAGTCCCCTATGCCCCAGAGCCCACTGAAATGACTCAAACCAGTCAATTCTAAATCTGCTCAACCTGCCTCACCAGCTTCTTCCAGTGCAAACCACAAGAAAGACTCGTTTGCCCACACTCCTGTTTTCCCTCTGTCTCCTGACCTGTCCTGGTGCTTTCTCGTGTGCGTGTTCACATCCTTTCTCTTGGGACCCGAGAGTCACAATCTACCTTTTCAAACTCCCTCTTCGGATCTGGGGACCTTACTGTGCCTCAGATTTCCTGTCAATGTATGTTATTTTTAAACCCCATGGAATTTTAATACTATGGATACATTGTGTGTTTCGGGGCATCACAAACCACAGTAATGCCAAAGTATTCTTTTGCTTAAAGCAAAGTCTTCGAGCTCATGACTACTTTCTCCATTTGAACAGCTTTCAGTGGCTCCCTGCTGCCTGGACGGTAAATGGTAACTTCTTAGCAGGGCATTTAAACACCTCTATGAACTTTACCCTACCTAGCAGTCCAATCAAATGTCATAGGGCTTCTAAAGTGACAGAGGTACTCACTTCACTTGCTCTGGATCCCCACCTCCATGCCTCCGCTCACAAGGTTCCTCCCACCTAGAACACCTTTCCCTTGGCTTTTTACAGGGAGCAATTCTACCTGACTTCAAGGCAGAGCTCAAATGTGACCTGCTTCAGCAAGCTGCCCCAGATTTCCACAAATGCTAGGATCCTTCTTCCCAGAGCAGGGTGCCTGGTGGAACGTCCATACCGACTGAGTGTTGTGTCAAGATAATAATAACGCTGATGAAAAACAACAGTTAAGATTTTGTGGCCCTTGCTTCGAGCCAGGCACTATTCTAAGCATTATACATGTATTAATTATTTTAATCCTTACAACACCCCTTTGCAATTGACATTATAATTATCGAAAAGTAGACTAAGGCATGTGTGCATGTGTGTGTGCACACACACATACTCTTTCACCCTCTGTATGTATATACATATATGTGTACATATGTACATATACACACACATTTATAATTGTTCATCCATTCATTTAGTGTGTGTATGTGTGTGAGTGTGTGTGCGTGTGAGCATATGTGTGTAATCAAAATGCCTTCTAGGGAGCGCCTGGGTGGCTCATTTGGTTAAGCCTCAGACTCTTGATTTCGGCTCAGGTCACAATCCCATGGGTTGTGAGACTGAGCCCCACACTGGGTTCCATATTCAGTGGGGAGTCTGCTTGACATTCTTTCTCTCCCTCTCCTTCTGCCCCTCCCCCTGCTAGTGCACGAGTGTGCCCTCTGTCTCTATAGATAAAATCTTAAAAAATGCCTTTTAGGACAAAGATTTGTGCCACATAGAAAAATGAGACGCTTTCTGCCTAGAAGGAGTTTCTTGACAGATGTGAATACTCATTTTGGAAAATTTGTGTTTTATTTAGAACTGTGAGTCATGAAATCATGGACCTTGAAACTGGGAGGGCTAAGACACCACTAGGTCCAGCGCCAACCCCGAGTCAGTACAAATACTTTCTGAGTGTCTGTTATGTGCCAGACCCTTGGTAGGAGAGAAGGGGAAGCCATGGTGGCTTATTCTGAGAGCTTATAGCTAAACTCTTCATTTTAGAGATGAGAAAACCAAGGTTGAACCAGAGATGCTAAGTACCTTTCCTAAGGTCACACTAACTTGGTTTAATCACATTTCTTGGTAATAGAAAGCCATTTCCAATTCCAGCCATGAATCCCCAATTTTGAAAGAATCAGAATGCTATCCTATATTCTTAATATCGTGTGGTAGGCAAGATAATGGTCCCCCAAGAGGTTGGCATCCTAATCTCTTGAATCTGTGAAGATGTTAAGTACCATGGGGGTGGGTGGGTCAGGCATTACAGTAGCAGATGGAATTGAAGTTGATAACCGCTGACTTTAAAATAAGCGGATAGTCCTCGACTATCTGGGTGGACCCAGTGTATTCATGAGGGTCCTTCAAATGGAGAAGAGGCAGGCAGAGAGTCTGTTTGGGAGTGATGCAGTGTGATACAGACCCAACTGGCCACAGCTGCTCTTGAAGATGGAAGGGGCCACAGCAAAGGAATGCGGGTAGTCTCTAGATGCTGGAAAAAGCAAGAAAAGGGATTCTCCCCTAGAGCTTCCAGAAGGGAACATGGCCCAGCAGACATCTTAATTTTAGCTCAGTGAGACTTGGTTTGGACTCTATGTCCAGAATGGTAAGAGAATAAGTTATGTTGTTTTGGGCCACTAAGCTTGTGGTGATGTGTTACAGCATGTACAGGAGACTAATGCTCCCCACATTTAGGCTGAGTCTTACCAACCTCCTTAGGGGGCCTGATGGAGTTGTTCTGGCGTGAATGTCACTTATCCTTCTAAAAGCCCAGACATCTAATCTCATGTTAAATCATAGGAGCTGTTTTCAGTCAGGGCACCTCCATCAGCCTTTGACTTTTTCCCCTGTAGGTAAATTCCAGAGTTTAATGCAGAAACAGAGATGACCAAAGAATGCCATTTTTCATAACTTCCTTTCTCAGTTCTTCCAGACACTTCTTGCTTGGCCTTTAGATCACTGTCTCTGTTGTTTTATTTTTATTTTTTAAAAATATTTTATTTATTTATTTGACAGAGAGAGATCACAGGTAGGCAGAGAGGCAGGCAGAGAAAGAGAGAGGAGGAAGCAGGCTCCCTGCTGAGCAGAGAGCCCGATGCGGGACTCGATCCCAGGATCCTGAGATCATGACCTGAGCCAAAGGCAGAGGCTTAACCCACTGAGCCACCAAGATGTCCCTGCCATTTTATTTTTAGAAACAGTCTTGGTGTTCACTCCTTGCAGCCCATTGAAGAAACACCCTTTCAGGGACCCATGTTGCTCTCCATGGCCCCCAGCCTCTTTCCATTTCTCAGTTTCTGTGTCTGAGACTGTCTTCTGCTTTGGGGATGTGCTTCAGACCCTAGGCCCTCTTGACGTGGAGGGAAACAAGAGGGGCTTACACGCCTGGGTGGCTCAGCCAGTTAACCGTCTGCCTTCAGCTCAGGTCATGCTCTCGGGGTCCTGGGATGGAGCCCAGCATTGGGCTCTCTACTCAGCGGGGAGTCTGCTTTTCCCTCTCCCTCTCTCTCTCAAATAAATACATAATTTTTAAAAACTTCTTCTTAGTTATTTATTTATTTTTTGTAAAGAGGAGCTTATGGAGCAGGGCCAGGCTCTGTTTCCTGCTGTGAGGAGGGGGAACTGCTCCTGCCCACTGAGACCAGAGAGCTGAAATGGGACTGAGCCACTTCCAAGAGAAGGAAGGATGCAGCCACTGTCTCAGGCGAGGGAGGTGGGCAACGAAAGGCTTCTCTGGGGACTCAGAGTATCAGAGCATTCGTTGTCTGACACCAAAAACTGTTCCTCCTAGGAATGTGAATGATTGTGAGAAATGCCTCATCATTCATCATTCAACAAAATGTTCACTGAAAGTCTTTTTAATGCCAGATTCTGTGCAGGGGAACTAGATGATGATGGTGATCATAGTGATGGTGGTGGTGGTGTTGCTGGGCGTGCTCAGCAGTCACGATGATGGGGCTGTTGCTGGTGGTGGTGATGGTGGTGTTGATGGGGCCAGTGGTGCTGATGGTGCTTCTCCTGCTGCTGATGGTGCCTGATAGTCATGATGACAGTGCTGGTGGTACTGATGTTGATGATGGTGCTGATGGTGATGGTGCTGCTGCTGATAGTGCTGGTGATGCTTGATGGTCATGATGATGGTGATGATGATGGTGATGGTGGTGCTGATGGTGGTCTGCAGTTGATGGTCAAGATGATGGTGCTAATGGTGGTGATGGTGGTGGTAGCGCTGCTGATGGTACTAATGGCACTTGATGGTCATGATGATGGTGCTGATGGTGGTTCTGATGGTGATGCTGATGACGATGGGGATGATGCTTATGATGACAGTGCTGTTGCCGATGATGGTGGAGAACACCCAGTTCTAAGTACTTGGTTGTTTTAAGTACTTGCCATAAACTCACTGATTATGGCAAGTACTGTTCTAAGTACTTGCCATAAAATAAGTACTGTTCTAAGTACTTGCATAAACTCACACATTTTGTTTGGCAGGTGTATAATACTTGCTGAATGAATGAAGAGAGGAAGACTTGGTCCTACCACGCTAAGCTCACAATGAGGGGAAGGGACAGGTGGAGGAGAATGAAGAGAAGACAGGAGAGGGAAAGCAAATAGAAATAGTAAGGAGACATGGTAAGATGGAGCAGTGGTCAGGCATACGGGCTCAAGAGCCAAACTACCCAGGGTCTAAATCCAGGCTCTGGCACCAATGGGCTCTGTTAACCCTCTAGGAAAATTAATAAACCTCTCTGTGCCTGTTTCCTCATCTGTAAGGTGTGGGTAGTAGGAATATCATAGGGTGTGGGGTACGTATGCACACTGAACAGTGTCTGGCACACACTGGAGGCTCCATAACCCATGTTTCTTGTCACCCGCTCGGCAGAATTCACCTAAGTGAATCAGAAGCAGACTTGGTTGCTTAGGGTTCCTGTCTGGCTTCTTCCCAAGACCAGTCCTCAGCATCTATGTGGGAGTCTCGCCTGCTCCTATTCTTGCTGCCATCCTGGACACCAAAATCCCCATTTCTGATCAAATTTGGTTCCCTGTTTTGTATCTTGATCTCCTCCCCCACCCCCGCCAAAGAAGGACCTCATGGGACATCTGAGCTGAGACTTTAGGAATGTTTTCTTTCTTTCTCTTTTTAAAAAATTTACATATAATGTATTATTTGCCCCAGGGGTACAGATCTGTGAGTCATCAGTCTTACACATTTCACAGCACTCACCATAGCACATACTCTCCCCAATGTCCATCACCCAGCCACCCTCTCCCTATCCCCCCCACCCCAGCAACCCTCAGTTTGTTTCATGAGATTAAGAGTCTCTTATGGTTTGTCTCTCTCCTGATTCCATCTTGTTTCAAAGGGCTAGGATCAAAGAACAAATAATCCAATCAAGAAATGGGCAGAAGACATGAACAGACATTTCAGCAAAGGAGACATCCAGATGGCCAACAGACACATGGAAAAGTGCTTCACATCACTCAGCATCAGGGAAATACAAATCAAAACCACAGTGAGACACCACCTCACACCAGTCAGAATGGCTAAAATGAACAAGTCAGGAAATGACAGATACTGGCGAGGATGCGGAGAAAGGGGAACCCTCTTACACTGTCGGTGGGAATGCAAGCTTGTGTAGCCACTCCGGAAAACAGCATGGAGATTCCTCAAAGTGTTGAAAATAGAGCTACCCTACAATCCAGCAATCACACTACTGGGTATTTACCCCAAAGATACAAATGTAGTGTTCTGAAGGGGCACGTGCAACTGAATGTTTAAGAGAAGGCGACTGGTCCAGCTAGAGGGAGAAAGTGAGGTAGGAAGGGTCCAGTCCTGGTGGAAATTCTGGGCAGTGGGCTGTGCCCGAGGATAAGGCGGGAGCCTGGGGGGCAGGAGGCAGAACTACATATGAAAAGCCACCATAACATTTGAGAAGGTCCATGGGAAACCATTAAAGTTTCCAAACCTTTATAAACTTGTAGTTGTTCTGGACATCCTAGAGGGGGGTGTTGATCCTAGGGGCAGCATTAGTCCCAGTCCCAGGCGAGGTTGCGGCCATAATGGAATTAAGAGCAGCAATAATCATGGTAGGGGCCCCAGGACTGTGGTCATACTAGTGGCAGCACTGTGGGGACTGAGTCACCAGCACCATCATTCTTACAATTCACTGTTACTCGTACGTACTTGCTACGTGCCGTTCTAAATATATGGGGTTTTATCTCATGGGATCCACACAAGAACCAGAGGAGATCCCTACTATTAGTACCCGCATTTTACAGATGGGACAACAGAGTCAGAGAAGCGTGACATGACCTGGGCAAAGCTGCGCTGGAAGCCAGACACCAGGACCTGGGCACAGTGAGAGGCCGCCTGGGCCCGCCTGCTGGGAAGTGGAATCCTCACAAGGGAGCACTGGAGCAAGGTAGGAAACAGCTTCTCTGGAGCTCCGGGAGCACATGTGGAGGACAGGTCCTGAGAGATGACTGTGGGACCCTGGCTGAGCCGTGGAGTTGGTCACTGAGGGAGCCACAAGTCCCCGCCTCTCCGAAGCCCCCTTGCCCTCCGCCAGGGATGGGGTCCTGGGTCGGCTGCACTCTGTTCTAGTCATACCCAGGCCAACACCTATGATTAGTGCATGCGGGGCACCGAAGCTCCCTCTGCAGGCCTCTTGCCAGCTGCGGATGACGATCCCCAGGGTGTGGGGGCAGCCTGGGCCCCCCTCCCCCCAGCCCCACTGCTGCCCGCCTCGAGTCTGGTGTACCTGCAGCGCACAGAGCAGAGGGGAACTGCAGTACGGCTGAGCTGGTCTAAGGGGGGCCTGACTCCCCCCACCCCGAGGCTGGACACCGGCCAAGTGGTCCAGCGGGAGGCAATGACAAAGGCAAAATGTAATTACCCCAACTGCAATTTAGCTCTGCTGCCTGCAAAACATGTCATATTCCCCTTCGGCTCCCCCTTCACCAAGGGGAAGGGTGTGGCATTCCTGAGGACAGCAGGAAGTACGTACAAGCCTCAGGTCCCAAATGCTTCTGAGTAAGGACCCTCAGGCAGGTGGGGGTCCTGGCTGCCCCCTGCCTTTCCCTGGGTCCTGAGAAGTCACAGCCAGCCTGCTTGCTCTCTATTTGTTTCCCTGGCTCTGTTCGTGACAGCTCCCCTGTGTCCCCCATAATTCCTGGCAGGAGACAGAGCTTAAAAGGCCTGTTCTGCAGGCTCCTGGGGGACTGCGACGCCATATTTCCGTGCCTTGATTAAGAATGATCCTGGGGCCCTGCTGTAGGAGAGGCTGACTCCCCTGACAGGGTAGGGACAGTGCAGTGCGAGGGCCTCCACAGGAAAGGGAGCTGCTGCCTGGGGACAGCTGCTCAAGCCCGAGGGAGGTGGCATGGGGAGCAGAGCCAGAGGCCTGTGCGGAATAACTTGGTTACTCCTGGGGGAGGGGCCCAGGCTTTGAAAGCCTGCAGGAGAAGAACATTAAAGAGAGGGAGGGGCAGGCTTCCTCAGGCCTCCCGGTGGATGCTCCAATGACCTCCTGGTCCCCGTGATGTCAAGCCTTGGAGCTGGGACCCCTCGACTCCCTGGCTTCCCCCAGCCGAGGCTGGAGAGTCTTTTGGCCCCTTCAGTCAGCTGGCTGCGGGGCTCCCTCTGATTTCTGGTCAGCTCCTTACCCTTGACTTTCCCAGATACTGTACCAGGGACTCAGCTTGACATCGTCTGGACTAGTCCTGCCTTTTCGGCCCAGCCCCTGAGATCATGGAAAGGCGGGACCTGGCCCAGGATCCCAAGATGCCTAGCCCTGTCCCACGAATCTCCTGGGTATCTTTTGCTTCCAACCACGACCCAGAATTCAATGCTCTAGAGGCTCCCAGATAGTCTGTGCTTGGAGCTGAACGCAGCAGGGCTCATCTCATTTGCCTTTCTTCCTTTTCCCCTATCTTTTAAAGATTTATTTATTTAATTATTTATTTGGGGGGCGGGGCAGAGGCACAGAATTTCAAGCAGACTCCCCGCTGGGTGTGGAACCCAACGTGAGATTCCATCCCATGACCTCGAGATCATGACCTGAGCCGAAACCAAGAGGCAGACGCCTAACTGACTGAGCCACCCAGGTACCCCTGCCCTCTTTTCATAATTAGTGTGTGGGTTTGGACAAGTCACTGGACCCCTCTGAGCCTCAATTCTTACATCTGTAAGATGTGGATAATAATACTTCCCTTTGCAGTCTTGGTGCGAATCTAAGAAGGTAACATACTGTTTTGCGTTCCTAGGGCTGTCGTCACAAAGCACTACAAACTTACTGGCTTCAGCAACACATTTATTCTCTCATTGTTCTAGAGGCTGGACATCTGGGATCAAAGTGTTGGCGGGGTTTGGTTCCCTCTGAGAGCAGCGACAGAGAATCTGTCCCACTCTTCTCCCTGAGCTCCTGGTGATTTGCTGGTGTCCTTGGTATTCTTGGAGTGGAAAAAGAATCACCCCAAACTTTGCTTTCATCTTCACATCTCCAATACCCCTGCTGTCAGGGGTCTGCCTTCATGCTCTGGTTTGACCTTCCCGTTAGGGATGTGTTGCCTCCAGAGAACATCTCCTTGTTCCACGCTGAGGCTGCCCTCTAGGTGACAGGCTTTCTGCCCATGCCTCCCTGTGGGGACCCTGAGTGGGAAGTCCCAAAGAGCTCCCTCCGGCCCCTGGTTACTCCTCTGGGCTGGAGCTTGGCCATTTCCCTCTATTTGCTGTCACAGAAGAGAATTCTTTCTCTCCTGCTCAGTCCTGGGGAAGCTCATCTCTCTAGCCCTGGGGGTTCGCGTGCTTCCTGTTTGTCTAATATCATTTTAACAGACTGAGCCACCCAGGCATCCCTGTCTAATATCATTTTGATCTTAACAGCAGCACTGTGAAAACAATACCGACTAAACACTGATGCTGGGTGGCATGACCAGCATGGAGCTCCTTCCAGATTCTCAGCTGACTCTGCACCAGCAGCCTGCCTCGGAGGTGTTATCTCCTGGGAAGGCGAGTGGCGGCCCAAGGGCACAGAGCTAATAAATAAGCAGAGAAGTCAGCACAAGGTTCTTCCCTGCGGCTGTCCCTAAATGGTACTAGCTTGAACTGTGACAATTTTTTTTTTAGTTGTGTTGAGTGTGGACGGTTGGCCTGGGCAGACCTGCCTGTCGGGAAAGGAAGAGAGGACAGTGAGAGAGGGCCTGGGGCGGAGGACAGGAAGGTGGGGGGGGGGTGCTTGGTCCACAGGGCTAAACTGGGGACCGTGACGCCTGTGCCACTGCCCTTAAGAGCAGTACCGGCTCTGGTGGGAAAGAGACCAGCTCTGGAGCCTGGAAGAGCCGAGGGCACATCCTGCCTTTTTTCTCTGCCTTCCTGAAGGGCACCTTGAGCAAGGCTCTGTCGTCTCTGACCCTCAGCCTCCCCACCTGTAAGACAGAGAGGGCCAGCCATGCCGCCCAGGGATGCGGCAAGACCCCTGGATCAGCAGCGTCACCCCATTTCTCAGACGACAAAATGGCGCGTGGTCCGTGCCAGCAGGTGGAGGTGACGGGAAGCTTCCAGGAAGGGGCAGGTGAGAGGGCATTTTTTTTCTACTCTCAAAATCTCGATTCTCCTCCATGGGCTTCAGAAACATGACCTTATAGTTTTCTCAGAGCACTGCTGCTTTTTACAATGCTCCCCCCAGAGCTCCTGGACCCCAACAGGCTAGCACCACCACGACTCGACTGTGTTACCGGATGAAAGGGTTTATCACTGTTCACTGCTCCATCCCAGCCCTCGGGCAAGGACTGGGTTCCGTTCCGCTCTGGTTCTGAGCTCGAGGCGTGGGACAGGGGAATGACTTGATGATGTTTGTTGAATGAAAAAATGAGCAAACGGGTGAAAGAAGGAATGCCTTTGAAAGGAAACAACCAGCTTCTGTCACCACATTCTCCTCCTGTTTATTAAAGTTGTGGGCAGACCTGAGGAAGAGAGCGTGAAGACAAGGAGTGTGCCCTGCTCTCAACCACAGGACACTGAGATGCTGAGGTACACAGCTGAGGCATCATTATTCATGACAAACAATGACAACCATATGACAAACAAACGACTGAACCATGGAGAGCTGGTCTTCTCCTTATACTTGGCCTCGGGGCACCTGATCCCTTGGCCACAGGAGCCCCCCTACTCTGCGTACATTATGAGGTATGGCCCCAGCAGGCTTTGGAGCCGGGAAGATGGGAGTTCTAATCCCAGCTCTGCCTCTCACAGGCTGTGTAGACTTGGCCCGTGATTCAGCCTCTCTGAGCCTCTTTCCTCACCTACAAAAGGGGATGTCAATAGCCAAGCGTGGTTGTAAAGACTGAATTGAAGTGAGATTATTTAAAAGCTCCTAGCACAGTCCTGGAAACACTGTGTTTCTCCCCAGTTCTTCACCATAGGTCAAGAAGACAAACTGCTTTGCCCAACCTTGCCTCAGTTTCTCCCTCTGGGAAGTGGGGCCAAAAGTATCTGCCCAGCTTTCTCACAGGACTCTTGTAAAGAGCCGAAGAAAATGAAGGTGCTATACAAACATCAATGGACGGAGGAAAAAGGCGTTTGTTTGTGTTGTAGCTAACTCCTAGGGGCCTTTGTTCCAACTTCATTCCTACAGGCGTGAGAGCTTCCTGAGTTGGCTTCTCCCCCCTGAATATCCACATGCCTCTCCCCTCAGCACCGACATTTCTGATCCTACTGTCTAAGAAATCCGGGGGCAGTCCTAAGCCACCATTTGTGCCAATTTGTGTCTATGGACACGGATACCTATGAGTGGGTCTTACTTTTGCAACAGGTCAATTATTCCCTAGCTGTTCCGTATAAATAAAACTTTAGTCAAAGTCTATCTTCCATGCCTCAGGGTACCTCCCTATGCAAGGGAGCCCTGCAGCACATTTCAAAAAAAAATGTTCAAGGGTTCAAAGCCATGGTTTATTGAACTGTTTCATTAACTGAGGACAGTCTGGTTGGTGTGCACTTGGGAGCTATTACCCAAAAGGCCAACAAATGAAGTTCATGGATATATGCACATGGGTATGCATGCGCAAATACACACACACACACACACACACACACACACACAGCTTCTCTGAAGTCTAGATCATTCTGAGAATGGATTCCAGGAATTCACACCAGATCAGGGAAAGAACCATTTTTTTTTAAAAAAGAATGGTTTTTGACCTGTATTGCCAAATTAGTTTTCTAAATAAAGGTTGTGCCCCAAGTGATAGACAGTAGTGACAATATCCCCATATTTTACTAGCATTCCCTATTATTTCGGGACTGCCAGAATCTTAGGCCAAATCCTATGCCACAAATAGTAGTATTACAAAGAGAGCCGAGATATCCTTTCATTTCTTCTTGGAAATCACAGTCCTCTTTGATGCTCCTTTCTTTCTCATACTCAAATTACAATCATTCACCAAATCGTATGGTTTCTTCGGTGCTAAGTTCCACGCCTATAAATTCATCTTCCATCCGGGCCCTTAACATCCCCACATACACTATTCCAATGACCTCTGCAGGGGCCTCCCGTGACTGTCTCTCTTGTCGGGGTCATCCCGCCCAATTCCTCTCTTAAAAACAAAATTTGGGGGTGGTGATAGTTTCACAACACTCTGAAGGCACCGACAATAAAATGTCCCTTCTAAGCATGCAACCACATGAGTTTCGGCAACGGTACAACTTGTGGAGCTAAGATCCCAACCAAGTCATAGCACATTTCCACCATCCCCCAAGCATGAAGAGATTTAGCCAGCCAACAAACGAAGTGGCTGAGAATTGAAGCCAGGTCTGATTCTGGAACCAAACTCTTGGCCCCTCGTGGCTCTCGTATCTCCTAGTACCCTCCAGTTAGGACTCGTCAGCTGTGTCTCATTGGCTGGAGCCTCCTGTACCTGAACCATACCTTCCACCCCCACCTCTGCACTGGAATGCTGCTGCTCCTCCTCCTGCTTGACCGAATGCCACCCAAGACTAGAGCTTGGCTCTAATCTTTCCTCCTTCAGGAAGTTTTTCTGGCTTGACCTAGCCAGCCCAAAGGCAGGGCTCCTCTCCTCTGAATGCCTGCTTTGTGATCTGTGTCACCCCTTGGACTCCGCTCAAATGCTCAACTGATGGTGATCAAACACCATTTTTATTTTGGGGAATAAAAAGAAATTGTCCTTTACCTCTCATGGACCAAATGATCCCTGAGTCTTTCTGGCAACGACTGTGATTTTTGTGACTGCAAAAATGTAGCCGGGGTCTTTGTGAATCATCAACCCCACAGGAATGAGAGGGGTTAAATTACACCTGCTGACGTATTTCCTGGTGCCGGCAGAATTCATGGGGCTTTACCCCTTACGAGTAATCAGTGAGGCCTTTGAAACGGCAGCCAAGTTACACTGAAAACCGGTGAACGGTGAACGTGGCAGGTAACATCCTTTCCTTTCCCTGGGAATGCCTCCCAGCCAAGTTAAATAGACCCTGGCACAGAGCCTTGGCCTTTTCCTAATGGTATTTGGAAAGTCAGAGGCATCATGTCTCAGGCACCAACACAGGCAGAAATAACAAGCCAAGAGGAATGAAGGAAAGAAAGAGCGAGGCGGCCAGAGATGGAAGGGTTCCTGGTCCCAGAAAAATTCTCCCCTTCCTCTCCCACTTGCTGAGCCCACTTCCTTGAGGCAGGTGCCAGGCCGGGCCCTGGAGCTCCAGAGATGAATAAGCTGACCTTCCTGCCCTTGAAGGGCTCACCGTCCAGAAGGTGACCCCACCTTAACCGTTAGCCCCTGAGCACTCGGTATGTGCCAGGGACTAGGGTGTAGGGTATGGGGTGAGGAAGAGCATTTTTGCCCTTGAGGAAAAACTGGGAAGAGACAGACATGGATGCACTTCCTTATAACATAATGGAATACGTGCTGTGTAAGTCTCAGTTTCCCATCTATAAAATGGGGATAGTAACCGCCTGCGGCGGCAAAGTGGTGAACACGCTCCCCTCTGAGGACAGGCCCCCTGGGTCCAAACTCCAACTGACCTGTTTAGCAGCTGTGGGGCTATGGGAAAGTCAGTTAACCTCTCTGTGCCTTGGTTTTCCCATCCGTGACATGGTGATAATAAAGGGATTATCACTATCGCTCAGAACTGTATGGAGGTCAAATTAGTTCATTCATGCTACGCACTTAGACCAATGTCTGGTACACAGTGTTCTATGAACAACAGTGATCATTAGCTCTTCAGAGCCCCTTGGGGGGCCTGAGGGGGATACGGTTAGCTTTGTCTTGGGTTTGGGTGGCTTAAGAGGTTGCTCAGTAGAGAGATTTCTTAAGTGGACCTTGCAGGATGCATAGGAGTTTGCTAGATTGTGTGTGTGTGTGTGAGAGAGAGAGAGAGAGAGAGAGGGAAAAGGGGGGAGAGAGCTTGGTCCACCTTTCCTATAAAGAGCCAGACAGTAAATATTTCCAGCTTTGTGGGCCATATGATCTCTGTGGTAACTACTCAGTTCTGCTGTTGAGTGGGTATGGCTGTGTTCCAATAAAACTTTATTTACAAAAATGGGCCCTTAGGCCACAGTTTGCCAACCTCTGAGTTAGAGGATTAATGGGCCCTAAACCCTTATTTATGGCAGTAGTAGGCCTGGCAATGCTCCTTTAGATGAATGTTTTTTGGTTTTGGGTTTTTTTTTTTTTTGTTGTTTGTTTGTTTGTTTGTTTGTGAAGAGCTGATCCCCAGGCTCTTTTCCACAGCGGAGTCATAAACATTTCTTTAAAACTTCTTAAAACTAACTAGAGGTGAAATTAATGCCCACATAATCATCCCTTCATGCTATGTGTGTATGTGTGTGAGAGAGAGAGAGAGAGACAGAGACAGACAGACAGACAGAGCCAGTATGTCTGCATCTCTGCCTGTGCCAGAGGAAACATCCTGACATCTTCCCTTTCTGGCTGACATTCCTGGGAGCCATGAAGTTTCAAGAAGAGGCAGCTCTGGATGGCAAAAAGGCTGCCTCTCCAGGAAGTCCTCAATGCATGCCACCCTGAGGAGGGAGGCTGGACAGACGCTGATGTTCCCCCATTGCGTCCCAGTCAGGTCACGCCCCACCCCCACGCCCGCCCCGACAGGTTCTACATGGAAAGGCTGGGTCCGTGGGTTATTGCTCATGTCTGTCAGCACTGGGACTCGCTGTGTTCCCTGACCCCACACCTGGGTAGAATTTTCAAATGTTGTCTGTGGGGCCAGGATGGGACTTACAAATGTGGTGTAGGAGAAAGAACGCGGGCTTTGGAGCCAGGTTCAAATCCCAGCTCTGCCGTTTACTAGCTGAGTGATCTGGGGGCTCTCCTCTGGACCTCAGTTTCTGACCTGTAAAATGGGTTGCTGTGAGAATTCAATGAGGCAATGGATGCTAAGTAACCAGGTTAAGCACATTATTAAGACTCCAAGGATCTTGGCTATCTTTATGTTGTTACCCATACAAACTCCCGACCAATTCATTCTCCTGTCCCAGACTCAGAGCTATCTCTGCCCTCCGCAGCTCACATGCTCTGCTATCAGGAGCTCGGATCAGGAAGGCCTTGCCACTTCAGCATACATCAGAGAAACATTTAAGAGAGTAAAATGGATCTATGAAGTCATCTTTTCAGATTAACCACAGAGACAGTATGTGCTCTCCTGAAAATAATTTCAACCATAGTTTTGGGCAGGCCTGGAAACATTGCTTTCCAGAGAAAGTTATGCTGTATTTTAAGAGAATATGAAAAAAAAAAAAAAAAAAAAAAGGAAAACAGTGATCTGGCTTATTGCCCTGCAGGTGTAATCCCCCTTGGGCTGGTTGAGCAGCTAATTTATTTGCAAGGTTGTTACTCATTGCACAAGTTCAAGCATTCTGTTATTTTCATTGTTCTGGCTTACAATGTGTAAAAACATGCAGAGACACACACACAGAGTCTCCCTCTTAGGAAGCAAAGGGCACAGTGCTAGCAGAAAGAGGCATTAAAGAAAAAGCAGGGGCTCGTGGGTGGCTCAGCTGGTTGAGCATCTGACTCTGGGTTTTGGCTCAGGTCATGATCTCTCGGTTGTGAGATCGAGCCCCGCCTTGGGCTCTGTGCCGACAGCAGAGTCTGCTTGAGATTCTCTGACTCTCCCTATGCCCCGTATCCCCTCCCTCCCCCGCTCATGTGCACAAGTGCAAGTGTGCTCTCTCAATCTCTCTCTAAAATAAACAAATAAATCTAAAAAAAAACCCAAAAACCTGCACAAACCAAATGGCCCCATTGCTCTGATTTTGGGAGTGGTACCTATGCCACAGTCACCTACAACCTTGCCTGCCTGGGACACAGTGGTGGCAAGGGAGGGACTGGGATCTGGGGCTGTGGAGGGGGGATCTCGTCTTCCAGTGGGGATGATGAAGGTAGCATTCCCTGGCTATCCATTTCTCCAACCAGGTTTTTAATCTCTTGAAAGCCTGTGGGAATAGCACGTGGAGAGGAAAGAGGAAATGGATTTGAAATCAGAGAGGCTGGGCCTGCTTTGCTATATATATAGGCTGATTCTGTGATGTTGGGCCAGTTACTTACTCACCCCTGTGACCCTCAGTCTCTTCCTCTCTGAAATGGGCATCACCAGATCTACCAGGCCATGGTTCTCAATAAAGGAAGGAATGTGTGAAGGTCTGTCAGCCCCTGAGCACGCCTGCTTCAGGCTTCATCTTGGGGGATGTGCACTGGACAGGACATTGTCCCTTGGTGTCAAAGGACATCTCACACTGAACACGTCCCACAGGCACTTGTGGCCGCCTGATGTCCCCAAACCTGCACCTCCAGCCTCTTCCCCAGGCTTCTAGGACTCTAGCCCAAACCCTGGACCCACCTTGACTCCTTGTTCCTCTTACAAACCCATCCAATCTGTCTCTTGCCTCTTTTTGTTCAGAACAAGCTCAGAACCACTTCTCAATAGCTCCACTGCACCCCCAAGCCGCTACGTGGTCTCTGATGGGGATTACTCTATGGCCCCAGCAGTGGTCTCCCTGCTTCCATCTCGGCCTCCGGGCACCCAGGTCTATTCTCAACATAGCAGCCAGGTGAGTCTGTCTAAAAAAACCCCACTGGATCAGGTCCCTCCTCTGCTCAAAGGCTTCCGGCGGCCCCCACCCCACTGGGGTAAAGGCTGAAGTCCTCCAATGCCTGTGTGCGGGCAGATCCACCACCCCTGGGGCTCACCTGCCCCTCCTCCCCAGCTGGGTCAGTCCCAAGGCCATGACCTGGCACAGCCTCCACCCCCGGCATTCTCAAGCCCCCCCCCCACCCCATGCTATTTCTGCCCACTGAGCTTTTCTGACCTGAACACTGGGTGGGCACAGAGTAAGTACCCAACGGACACCCACGGAAAGATTTCCAGATGTTTCTTTACAAGAGGCACACTTAATATTCATAGTTTGTACTGGATTACAAAGAAAACAGCCTAGACCCATCTAACCAGTGCCATCTTGTCTATATCTGGAACGAGCTTTGGGCAAGCATTTTGGAATCAGACCAACCAAGCTCTTTCAGCTTCTAGCTGATGCCTGTAAAGGAGCTGCCAGGAAAGGGGTCTGCAGGGAGAGAGGCTGAGGGTGCCCAGGATTGCATAGGGAATGTCTGCCATGCCAAGGGGTCTGACAACCCACTGGTCCCTGGCAAAAGCAGGGGCCAAGGAATCCACATGGTGACAGTCATCCTCCCTCCTGTGCTCTAACGTTGAAATGGGATTAAAATAAGCATCGGGGCGCCTGGGTGGCTCAGTGGATTAAGCTGCTGCCTTCGGCTCAGGTCATGATCTCAGGGTCCTGGGATCGAGCCCCGCATCGGGCTTTCTGCTCAGCAGGGAGCCTGCTTCCCCCTCTGTCTCTGCCTGCCTCTCTGCCTACTTGTGATCTCTCTCTCTGTCAAATAAAATAAATAAAATTAAAAAAAAAAGATTTAAAATAAGCATCAAATGGAGCTGGAGGCAGGGGGACGAGGTGCGGGGTGGGGGCGGAGAAGACATCCTGCACCGGAACCAAGGCCTGGAGTGGAAGATGAAGAAGGCAACACGCACTCGGTTCCTATTCCCTGGAGGGAAGGTAGTAAGCTGACGGTTGAGTCAGTTCCCAAGTCCTGGATCTGGGCCCTTCTTGTCCTCCATCTCCAAGTCCCTGCCCAGTCAAAGCCTCCTGCCTCTGCTCCCTTGCCACAAGTCCCAGCCTTGAAGAGAGCAGGGCCGGAGCTCCGATTCCACTGCGCCGAGCTCCCAGCCCTGGACCCTTCCCTCCCAGCTCTGTCCTACCTCTTGCTGCTCTGGGGCAGGTGTCAAAACCAGGGTGGGACCTGGGGAGGCAGCAGCTCTGCCTTAGGAGGCTGTGGCAGAGCTGACAGAGCAGGGCAGTTACTGGCTGGGCATGGTGACCATCTGTCATCCTGGTCCACCCAGGGTCCACTCCCCCTGCCTCTCATACCAGCATCTCCAAATTCCTAGTGGAGGACCTCCCCCTCTCCCGCTCCCTGTGCAGGCAATGCGGCCTCTCTGTCTCTGTCCGCTCCGGGCTGGTCATTCAGAACACCACTTCTCTCCGGCAACACCGGGGCGGATCGGGGGCAGACAGGTTCCCTCATTCACAGTCAGAAGTGCACTCTCAGAGAACACAGGGAGAAAGGCACTTTATGTCTCCCTTGCTTGAAGCTGTGAAGGTAGAGCCTGGAAACCCAGTGATTATCTTGCCTCCAAGAAGGGAGGCCATGCCCTAGGGGGAGAGCAGAGCGGAGAACAGTAGAGCAGAGTCAAGAACCTAATGACGTTGTCCGTGCCCCTGGATCCAGCTGTGTCGGAGCCATACCGCTGGATCGTTCAGTTCTTGAAGGAAGACCCTTGGCTTCATGTCACCAGAGGAGCCCACATAGATACACACCCACAGGCTCGGGCAAGTCGGTTCACTTCCCTGGGTTGCAGTGTCTTTGCTCAACATGGGGGATCGGGGTGGGGGGGACTCAGTGATCTCCCAAGCCACGTCCAGCTCTGTGCTATGAGTCTGCGCAGAGAGCCATCCCCAACCACCCAAGTCCTGAATTCCTGCTAAAGAGGAAGACATGCACCTCGGTGTCCAGAGGGAACCAGGCCAAGTGGGTGCTGGGCAGGGCCTCCTGGTTCAGGCCCAGGTCCCACATGGTCCCTTTTGTACCGAGGGCTAATGGATATCACAAAGCCTTCCAGGCACCTGCTCACCACACACAATTCTGTCACTCCATGGAAAGCTAATTAGTTCTGGAAGCTGAGCAGCAGAAGGCACGGAGCCAGTGGTCCTGCTCAGCCTCTGCATATTTGTAAGGCAAAACTCCCTTCCTCTCTAAAGCAGGGTTCTACATCCTCAACGCTATTGATGTTACAGGTCAGATAATTCTTTGCTGCTGGGGGGCTGTCCTGTGCATTTAGGAGGCTAAGCAGCATTCTCTAAGCATGAGATGGCATTAACCCCCCTCACCCCCCTCCAAGTTATGACAGCTCAGTGTGTGTCCAGATGTTGCCACATGTTCCCTGGGGGGGGGTGCAATTCACCCCTAGTTGAGAACCACTGCTTGAAAGAACGCTGATTACCCAAGAGGACAACTCTTGGTTCTGAGACCTGAAGTGTTCCTTTTCCCTCTGTCCTTCTCTCTTCCCACCCAAATCAATCAATCAATCAATCAATCAATCTCTTTCTGTGTTTCTCTTTCTCCTTGCTTCTGGGTTTCCAGGCATCGTGCCTGCAGAATTCTGGGCTTCACCTTGGGGTGTGACCCTGGGGGCGTCGCTGAGGCTCATGGCTGTTCTCGCAGTCAGGGATTCATCCAAGGAGCTGAGTGGACGTCTCCCAGCTCAGATGCTCGTGCGTCAGCTCGAAGGACTCACACGCATCCCATTCTGCCTGATGTCGGTGTCGTCAGTCTCCTTCTAGCTGGAGCTGCAACCCCTCAGAGTTCGTGGGATTTCTTCACCCTTTCTGACCTTCTGACAGGCTCGGTCATGTCTTTGCCCCACAGAGCAGAATGAACACAATTTGGAGTCAGAAGACCTCTGGAGTTGGGGCTGTACCCTTCATTAGCTGGATGATTTTGGCCAAGGGATCCGACCTCACTGAGCCTGGGTTCTGGAAAATTGGGACGACCTCCCTGGCGTAGGTCTATAAGGAAAATAAGGCACCATCAAGTCCAATGATCTCCCAGTATCCATTCTCCCCACTTCTCATTCCACCTGACATTCCTCTGCCAGGTTAATCTTCCTAGAGCACAGGTATGGGCGTGTTCTCCTGTGCTCACACGCATGCCATGGCTCCCTATTTCCTAGAGGAGAGCATCCCTTTTCATCCTCCAGTGGGGTCCTGTTCTAGCTTTCTACCCTAGCTAGCTACTTCTGTGCTTAAACATTTTCTGAGGTTTCCACCTTTCTATATTTGTTCATGCTGTTCCTATACCTGCAATGTCTTTCTCTATCCTCATCTTGGTTTATCCTCTATAAGGCCTGGCTCAAAGGTCACCTTGGTGGAGGGAGACACAATCTAGGCCCATCCTAAGTTCCTGTAGCCCTTGGCATCATGGGTTCTGCCTGTACCCCTCCAACAGCAGCTTCAGGCCCAAGGACATGCCTCCGGGTAGCAGGTAAGAACATGGGCACTGAGGCTCTCCGTCCTGGATTAAGCCCTAGACACCATTTGTTTCTTCAGTTTCTGCCTGGGCCTTCTCCTCCTCAGCTGAAAAATGGAGCTAATAATAGTGCCTCCTTCCAAGAATTGCACACTGTGGCAGGCACTAAGCCAAGCTATAGGATCTCATACAGGCCACTATGTCAAGTATATATATCAAATGCTTCTATCACCGTGCCTGGCACAGAGGAGGTACTCAATAAATTTCAGTACTATCACTGCCATCATTAGTAGGCTCCAGGGAGAGATAAAGAAAAAGACTTCCACAGGGCTAAGGTAAATTGATAACGACCAATTAAAGGACACGGACCAGCTTCGAATTCCTTAGTGGCCTCTGGAGGAGGAGGAGAAAATTAGAAATAATAACAGCAAACATCTACTTTGTGCTGAGTATGTACCAGGCACTGTCCCAAGTCTTTTGCATGAGTTTACTCTGCAATTCCCACCGCAGCCTCGAAGGCGGAGACAATTAGCTCTCTTTTAGAGATGTGGACATTGAAATACAGAGAGGGCAAGTAATTTGCCTGAGATCACACAGCTGAGCTGGGACTCAGGCCCAGGTCACCTGGCTCTGGAGCTCCTGTACACTCCTGGCCTCACGGGGTATGTTTGTGATCTCTCTCGGGACAGAGACCCTGGGTGGCTCTTCAGGGGACATCTCAGATCCGGAGAAGACAGTGGCAAAGCCCACACAGGAATCTAAAAGGTGCCTTTCTGCAGGCCTATCTGTTGTTTAGTCTGAGCTCCGTCTACAACCACCTGGGATTGGCCCACCACATAGCAGGAGCAGAAAACATCTGGAGCCCAGATGTGCCCACCACTCCCTGGGCCAAGAAAACATATGCACAATTTTCCAAACTCGTTGGTTCTCAAAATATTTTAAAGTGCTTTGTAGGAAGGAGGAAAGAAGTTGGGGGGCCTGGTTAGAAAGAACATCTCCAGGAAGAATCTCAAACAAACTCCATTTCCTCTAGTAGCTTTAAACTTCTGCTGGCTCTGGTCGTTCAAAGGCTACGACTCCTGGGTCAGTGCCCAGAAGCTGGCTGGGGCCCAAGGTCATTCTGAGGTGGTCAGAGGCTGAGAGTCTGGGGAATCCAGGGCAGCCAAGACTGGAACTACTCTTGGATTCCAGATGATGTGAAGACCAGAGCCCTCTCTCCAAGACCTGAGATGGGACGGGCATCAAGGCCCCTGCACCCCAAACCTGTTAGTTACATAATAGATAAAGTCGGAGGAATGAAACTGATTTGTTATCTAAGACCCCATCCTTCCTGAATTTAAGTCATTGCCTCTTTATTCAGACTCTTCAAATGGTGGGAAAGGAAAAATGGCTCAGCTGTGTCCACTCCCACTGTCTTAACCTGGATCAATTCGTTCCCAGCCCTGTTCTCCTTCTAGCTCTTCTCCAGCCAATGGTCACAGCTTTCAAAATTCCACTGAGACCATGACTTCTTAAAAAACAAACACGTATGCCCTATAACTAAATGCCCATTTAAAAATCATTGCATATAGTTTCAGCTCTGGGACAAGAATCCCTGTGCTAAACCCATGCAAGTAATTGGCGGGAGCAGTAGAGTTGGAAGTCTGTGCTTGGAGGGAAACCACAAAGGTCTTAGAGGAAAACCCCTCAGGTCTCAATATCAGCCAACTTTGACTTGTTCTGATCAATAGTCTTATTTGAGGGCCATTGGGCTATGTAACTGACCAGGTTCCCCTTTTCCTAATGCCTTCCAGGAAGCTCAGAGCCCTGTTTCTAGCTCATCAGAGCAAGCACATAGAGAGGGTGGTAGAGCGTTGCTTGCAAAACGCGTCTCATTTCTGGCTCCGTTTTGTGTCTTCACCTCTCTTTTTCTTTTATTTCAGTCACTGAGTTCACATTTAGTTTACCTTTATATAACCTTGAAAGCAAACTTTAATCCTTTCTGGAACATGTTGTTAGATAAAATAGAATTAAATGGAATGGAAGGAAATAAAATAACAGTGTTGAGCTTGAAGTTTTGAAACCTTCCAGGCCTACCCATAGACCCAGATGACCTGTCTGTAGCATTCACACTGAAGTACAAAGAGTACTGGGGCGCCTGGGAGGCTCAGGTTAAGCATCAACACTTGGTTCTGGCTCAGGTCATGATCTCAGGGTCATGAGATCGAGCCCCACATCAGGTTCCATGCTCAGTGAGGAGACTCCTTGAGATTCTCACTCCCTCTGCCCCACTCGTGCTTGCATGAATGCATGTTTGCTCTCAAACAATAAATACATCTTTAAAAAAATAAATAGGGGCACCTGGGTGGCTCAGTGGGTTAAAGCCTCTGTCTTCAGCTCAGGTCATGATCCCAGGGTCCTGGGATCGAGCCCCGCATCGGGCTGTCTGCTCCGTGGAGAGCCTGCTTCCTCCTCTCTCTCTCTCTCTGCCTGCCTCTCTGCCTACTTGTGATCTCTGTCAAATAAATAAAATCTTTAAAAAAATAAATAAATAAAAATAAAAAATAAAAAAATAAATAAAACACAAAAAGTACATTCTAGCATCTTCTTTCCAAAGGCCCGTCCATATGGGATTAGACTCTTCCCATCCCAGTGGAAGCATCAGGCAGAAGCAAGTTGAAGAGCTGGTGTGTCTGCTAATGACCTTCCCATCCCAAGAAAAAAGAGCTTTTGTTGCCAGCTCCCCACTAACAAGCATTAAGAGGTGGTCAGCTTTCCATTCTTCTGTTTTTCACAGTGATGTCTCTTGACCTACTCGTTGAACTCTATCATGGACACGTGCAAAAGGCAATAGCAGGAGAGAGGCCCAGGCCCCCTTGACCTTACATCGGTCAGAGGTGACTGATGGAAGTGGCCTTGTGCCATCTTTGAAAGCATGAGCACCAGGGCCTCATCTTTCTTTCATTTTTAAATTAGGCTCCATGCCCAGAGTGGAGCCAACACGGGGCTTGAACTCATGACCCTGAGATCAAGACCTGAGCCAAGGTCAAGAGTTGGATGCTCAACTGACTGAGCCACTCAGGTGCCCTAACAGGGCCTCGATTTTGAAGCCTAAAGGCCCAGCACGCTCACACACAGAGTGGAGATGGATTTAATTGCCCTTCGTGAGCCAGCACAGAGGATGGGCAGGCCTGGGGACACAGCTGATGTGGGTTTCTTCTGAAAGCTGGACACCGCCCCCCCGCCCCCAACTCCCTCCAAACTGGAAAACAAAACTGCCTTCTCCACAAATATTTACTGAGGGCCTCCTATGTGACCTTCCTATCAGGCACAAGTATATGGACACAAAGTGAATACGGAGTAGATATGTTGTTTATACGTGCACAAATTAGTACGTTAGCAAGCAGGCAGAACCAAGAACCAAGAACCACATGTATGTGCCCTGCCTTCAAGGAGCTCACAGTCCAGCTTGGGGGTGTGGTGACAGACATTGGCCTGTATACAATCCTGGCTCTCTCCATTCCACCAATTTTTATGGAGAATCTCCAATGGAGATTAAACATCACCTCCTCGGAGAAGCCTGCCCTGATTTCTCTCCAGCCTGCCTGCCCCCCAGGCAGGTCGGGTATCCCACACATCTAGTGACAATACTGATGCTCTGGGACACCCCCCATGCTCTAGCTGTACTAGGGAAGAATCTGCAGAATGTTCCCCAGTGAGCTGAAGTAGGACTATCGTTCTGGAGCACGGCTCTGGGTCAGGCACGGTGCTGAATGCTTTTCACGAACTATTTGCTTCTTACAGAAGCCTTACGAAGCAGGAGCTGTAATTATCTCCATTTTGCACACGGCAAAGCTGAGACCCTAGGAGACTGCCTGACATGTCCTGGTTTCCCCTCCAGGCACAGAAAGAGCCAGGATGAATCCAGGCCTCTTGACACCTAAAGGCGAAGATGGGCAAGAGATGATTAGGTGATTTCCAAGTTGCTCATTTTCCACTTTGGCAACTTCCGGTTCCTTGGTCTTTTGGGGAACTGAAGTTTCTGGACTTCAGTTTAGAAAGAGGGCATAGGGTAGGGGAGGGCCGGCTTAGTGGCTCCCAACTTGCACCTGGCTCGACAGGAAGCCTCATAGGGAGGGGCAGGCAATGCATCACACAGCCTGAGTCAGCCCTGAGCCCAGTCTGCTTGGCCTCGATGGCCGGAGGTTTGCCCGCCAGCCAGCCAGCTCCCTCTGCCCTACCTCTCACCCAGCGGGTCCCCCTCTTTGCTTGGCTCTCTCCCCACCCAGTCTACCAAAGGAAGGGGTGGTTTGATATTGCAAAATAAGCAAATGAGGGCCCCAGCTGCTGGAGGAATGTTTGCATCTTGCCCCATCCTGCAGAACTGCAATTGCTTGAATCCCCAGCCACCAAGAACCAATATCTCAGATGCCAACACAGTGGCTCCAGGGGCATGGGGAGCTGTAAGGATCTTCACTGGCCAGGCAAGGCGGTCCTATTCCTGAGGCATTTTGCAACCATCAGCGGGCATGGTGTGCTCTGCTGTTGGACAGTTACCGGTAGGAGCCAGGGAAAGGCCAGAGAACAAATTGGTACGAAGGAAAAGTACAAGGGCTTTGGTGTCAGAAACCCTGAGTGCAAGGCCCAGCTTTATCCCTGACTAGTCTGTGTCTCAGTTTCCCGTTTCTAAAAATGAAGACAACAATAGTGCTGGGGGCTCAGGTCTGACTTGCAGGAGGGGGGAATACAATTGCTCATGTAAAGTCCTTATATCCCGGGGTCTGGCACAGAAATGCTGCAGGTTCACCCTTGCTCTCTTCAGGGGTTGCAACACGGGAGGGTCTGAGTCAAATTTGGGTTCTGCTAGGATCCTTGGGGAAAGACCAGAGGAGACAAGGTTGGAGCAGGGCTTCTAGGCAGAAGGCCAATGCAACAGGCCCTGGGCAGCAAAAATAGTTTGCTCTCACCCTTGGGTTCTGTCTTTTATGGGTGCCCTGAGCACCCAACTTGTCAGGTGAGTCACGGTTAGCATCTTATGTCCGTCATATCCTTTGGGAATCACAACAAATGAATCTAGGTCTTATTATTATTTCCAGGCCACAGAATAGGCTGAGAAAGGTCAAGGTCAAGTCAGACTTCCATGGAACCCATTAGCACAAGAGTCTGCTTTCTGATTTGGGGCCTGGGGTGAAACTGTCCCCCAAAGGTACCAGAGGGAGGTCCGTGTTGAAGGGGTGTTACTTAAAAGCAGCCTGAGGGGGGCGCCTGAGTGGCTCAGTGGTTTAAAGCCTCTGCCTTTGGCTCAGGTCATGATCCCGGGATCCTGGATCGATCACCGCATCAGGCTCTCTGCTCAGCAGGGAGCTTGTTTCCTCCCCTCTCTCTGCCTGCCTCTCTGCCTGCTTGTGATTTCTGTCTGTCAAATAAATAAATAAAATCTTTAGGGAAAAAAAAAGCAAACTGAGGAAGTCAAGCTGGGATGGACATTCATTGCTGGATGGTTAATAAGGTACATGTGGAAAAAAAATCATCTAGAGAAACCCAGCCGGGGAGAAGTTAGGGAATGGGCTGAGGCTGTGAATTGTGAGTCAAGAAAGCCGAGTCCCTTTTTGATGGGGCCCAGCGTGGGCCAAAGAGATGGTCCCTTAAAACAGTATTTTCCAGACCTGAGTGGGCACCAGAATCCCTACTGGGGCTGGTACAAAAATATTGTTTCCATGGCTCCAGCCTGGCGGAATGTAATTCAGCGGAAGGCAGTATATCAGATCTCTGTGTTCAACTCACCTCTAGGGGCACACCCCCCCCACACACACTCGGAGGAGGGGGTGGTGGGAACCCAGCACTCTGCTACAGGTTGGTAAAATGTGGTACCAAGTTCAGGTTCCTCATATTATCCACCCTGATTCAATGTATGTTTGGCTGTCCCCTCCTTATCTGTCCTTCCAGTGCTAAGGGCATCCTAATCTCAAATCTTCCTGATTTCTCTCTAATGCCCTATCTCCCCCTGTGGGGCTGACCACCACCTTCCCAACATCACTGGTCCAGTGACAAGTCTGTGGTCCCAGACCATCTGTCCCTGGGCCGAGCCATTTCAGAAAACAGGCTCTGATTTCTTAATCTTTGCTCAAGCATCTCTGCTTCCCATGGCTTTTAATCACTCGGAAAGGGCCTGCTGTTCAGAGCAGCACTCCCTGAAATGTGTCGATATCTTGTTATAAATCTCCATGCTGCTGCGTCTCTAGGGCCTGACTCAGGGTCACAACCGCATTAGAGAGACAGTGAGCGGAGGTGGTGCTCAGCAGCCGTGGCTGGCTGGGCAGGCCTGTACCAGATTCGGCTCCGAACCCATGCTCAGTAAATGTGGGCTGATGGGCGCCTTGCAAGCCTCCTGTGGCTAGAGGTCCAGGGCAGAGGTATCGGCCATGCCACTTGCAGGAATATACCCAACAGGACTTGGGCAAAACGTCACCAAAAACAGGTTCTAGAATGTTCATAGCAGTACCACACATGGTAGCCCCAACCTGGAAACAGCTCTAATCGATGCTGTACCAGTCAAGACAGCATTGCCCTGGGAATAGGCAGTGACTGGAGGAGGGGACAGGAGGGGCAACCTTGCTCCCAGTCTTGGTCTGGGGGCTGGTGACACAGGTGTGCTCTTGGTGAGAATTCAAGGACTTGTACACTTTTCAGGTGTGCAGTTTCCATACGTCTATGACATTTCAAGTTTAAAATGATCTCACCCCAGAGATGTCCACGAATGGGCAGAGGGGAGGATACCAGAGATCCAAAAACGGCCACATGGGACTCTGTCCTCACTCAGCTACCGGCCTGCTGTGGCCTCTCCTTGATCCCTGGGTCTCCGGGGCCTCAGTGTCCTCCTTCACCTATAGAGCAAAGGCACGGGATTGTGATGACCTCTGGCATCTAAATGGGGACTGGCTCTGATGACGGTGCTAAGGGACATTCAAAAGCAAAGGTCACATCACACATATCTCTGGCTTCCTTGAATAGCGGAACATCCCTGGACTCAGCTAAACCTCTCTAAGGGCCCCATTCTGTCATTATGTCCTGTGTCACCAGCCTGTGAATTCCTCCAAGTCCCATTTATCTTTACACTCTGAGGGCCCAGCCCCAAGGAGAGGATCCCATCAACTTGTGCTGGACTGAGTAGCAAGTGCTCCCATCACAGGCAATAATGATACCAGGGAGAACCAGTGCTTGTACAAGCTTTGCTGCGTCTGTGCCAGGCACCGCTCGAAGTCCTTTCCAGGTAGTATCTTATTTAATCGTCGGAGCAGCACCGTGAGGCGGGTTCTACCTCCTGGCCCATTTTACAGCTGTAATCCAAAGAACAGAGGGACCGTGTGAATTGCCTAAGGTCACACAGCTAGTAAACAGCAGGGCAGGGTTTCCAATGGAGCAGTCTGGCTCCAGGGTCCATGTTTTTACCTTCTCCCTAAAGCTACACTTCGATTTGTCCTGGCCTCTGGCATTTACTGTCCTGTGTTTGCTCTGCCCACCCCTTCCCTTTGACATCTTATAGGCTGCCATCTTAGCCTCTTGGCCTTAATCCTCCTAGACTGGAGAGGACTTTTAGGTTTATCTGTACACATCCACAGCAGCCACTCAGGGCCCTTCATCAGTGTGGCTGCTTTGCTCTGGACCTTCCAGTCTGGATGTATCTTTGCCGTAGCAACAACAGGGATGGATGGAGGAGCTCTGTTCTGGGCTCTGTCTGATCAGACAATATGCAAGAGCCCCTTGATGTTTCCGCTTTGGTCCCCAGTATCCTTCCTGGTCATGACCAGCTACCCTAGGTCTAGGTTCAAGAGGTGCTGAGGAGCCCCCAAAGCTACACTGGGCTGGGAGCCCTGGGTTCAAGTCACCTCGAGTCCCTGTTCTAAAAAGCAGTTCTCTCTACACCCAGGGGGTGGGGTTCTCGCCAGGTCTAGGAGGAAGATCTGGGAGCCTCCCTGACGGGAGCTCACCTGCGATTGTCTAGAAGTCTTCAAGGGAAGGGAATCAACATCCCAGAATTCCAGGCATGATGGGGAAGTTGGCATCCACTATGCCACTGAGCCTCACAGCCTCATGAGGGAGGCATGCTGAGTCCCATTTTGTAGAGAAGGACACTGAGGCTCAGAGAGCTCACCCTGCCGTGGGCCTCAGGATGCATGAGCCCCCGTGGCCCATCTTAAAGCCTGACCTGCCAGATCACAGAGGGAGAAGCTGCTGCTCTACTTCCCTCCCAGAGACTCCAGGCCCATCTGCAATGAGTCCCATTTACAAAGGCTACATACTGGGGACAAAACTCGAGCAAACCTTACCGTATTGCTACTCTAAAGGTCAACTAAGATGAAGCATCTCAGGGGCTCAGTAAAGAACCTGGCACACAGTAAGGACTCAGTACCTACTGGTGTTACTAGCGGTGGGAGCCCCTACTTCTGTGCCTGATCCTCAGATTTCAGGGAAATGAGGGGCAGACCCTAGAAGAAGATTAGACTCACTCCCATGACCCTTCTAGATCTCCCAAATCTTGTGAACCTTCTCTTATCCCTAACACTCCTTAGTCACATGACTTCACACTGGTTACTGGAATTCTCTGTGCCTTGGCTTCCTCATCCATAAGATAAGATGATAACATCTTTCATAGAATTCTTATGAGAATCCATTGCATAAATTGTTATATGAATAAGTGCTCAGAGTAACGCTTGACTCAATGCACCATGTAAGGATTTCTATTACAGTGTATGTGAGAAAAACTTCCTGAGCACCAACTGTATACATACAATCCCATCCAGCTATGCATCAAGCCATTCAACAATTTATTATTTACTGAATGCCTCCTTTGTGCCTGGCATGCTCGGTACCTCCCGTCTGTTCTCTGACAGCAACAATTCCCAACAACTGTTCTAAGGTGTTGGATACAAGGGCAATAAGACCTCCACAGCTCACACTCTCTCCCTTGCCACACCCCCATTAGAACAAGCTCTCATTTCACCCAGATGGCCAGTGAGGCGTCTGGCTAACTCCAGCTTTCCAGATGGCTCAGTGCCTTCTCCCCCCAGGGTCTTTATTCTGGGGGGGGGGGTTCCTCCTCTCTGGCCACCATCTCAAGAAGCAGAGACAGCCCCTCCCAGCTGAGGTCCAGCCAGCTAGAGGCAGGCACTGGGAGAGGTGCCACCAGACCAGGGTCGGTTAATCTTGCCTTTAATTAGCATACATGCTAAGTGACGGGGCCAGGGGTGACCCCACAGATGGCAGCCTGCTCTGCTGCCCGTGATAAATTGGGTGCATCCAGTTCTGTGAAGGGCCATATCTGAGCTGATTCTTGTGACTGCACTTCTCACACCTGCTGCTCGGGCACGACGGCACTGAGAGGGTAGCATGGCCAGTTCAGGTGCCCTCAGTACCCAAGGCCAAGACTCCTGTCCAGCAGCCCAAGGGATATGGGGCCCAAGCGGAAGAGGGGAGGGTGGGAAGCTCCGCTTTCCCTGGGCTCCCACGCTGGCTTCGTCCAACCAGATTCTTTGGGAGAAGGAACCAAACATTTATAAAGGCCCTGCCACAAGCAGCTTGCTACGAAATAGTAATAACTACTGGGTCAGACTATAGAAAGTTGCCATGTCTGGAGGTCAACACAGAATTGAATACAGCCAATCTCATGTGGTTCAAACTACTATTATCTGACAAGTGCTTTCTACGTGTCAGGCGTTGTTCTCATATTAACCAGCTGAGTCTTTACAACCACACTTGGAGGAGGGGCTCCTTGCTGGTGGGGGGCCCTCCTCTCTCTGGCTTTGTGCTTCAGAGTAGACGACTTCCATTGGAACACCAGCTTGTTCCCTGACTCTCTCGACCCCAGTGTGTTCCAGGCCCTGTCCTAAGTGACTGACATGTGTCACCTCATTTATTCCTCATAGGAATCCTATGGGATGGGTACCAGTGTCGTTCCCATTTCAAGGGTGAGGACATCAAGTCCCAGGCATGTTGAGCACTTATTCAAGGTCATGTGCTTAGTAAAGCGCAAAGGCAGCCCTGGAAGCCAGGCTGTGCCATCTTGTTGGGGAAGAAGCTGAGCCCCTACCTCTCTCCTTTCTTGTCTGCTTCCGGGAGCCAGCTGCCTAGAGGAGACACACGTTCTGCCTGTGGGGTCCCTTTATGCAGAACTTCACAGAGGCACGATCTGGCGTGTGGGGGGGGGCCTGTGTCTGACCAGAGGCCCCGAGGGCTAAGGTCTGGTAATGAGGCCCACTGTGGCCACGCAGGGAAGCCATCTCCTCTAATCCAGCCTTCCCCCATCAGAAGGGACATATCGCCATCATTGTCTGTCTGCCTAGTTGGGTCTCTGTCTCTCCATCAATTCCAAATTTAGGGGGTATGGGAAGAGTGGTGTTATTTAATGGACCCTTAAAGTCCCTACCCTAACCATCCCCATTTCGCAGATGAGGAGGCTGAGGCATGGGAAGCTTGTGTGACCCGGCTGAAGTTCTCTGAGATCCGATGAGCCTCCTCATGTCCGCTGGACCACGTTTCAGCAATGTCACCTGGGTCTAATGGCTCCAAATCTTGACTGCCCCGCAGGGGTCACAGGAACAACCCCATTCAGATCATAGAGTGGCCATGAGAGTTAAATGTTAGAAACCACAGGTTTAAGACTCCTGGAAACATGCGTGGTGCAGAGTAAACACTCAATGTTAGCTATAGATCAAGAGTAACAGGAAGAACACCCCCTCCCTTCTACTCTCGTATCCTGCTCCGTTTTCCATTGCATTTATCTAAACCAGAAGTTATCATGTTAACGTATCTATGCACTTGGTTCTTATTCCCTGCCGCCAGCAAAGTGTAAGGTCCATGAAGCAGGGTCCTCATTATCTTACTCATCTCTGCATCTCCCTTGCCTAAAACAGTGCCTAACACATAGCAGATGCTCAACAAACCCTTGTGGAACAACCTTATATATTCCCCAATGATGGCTTCTTTCCCTTCCCCGAGGCCAAGGAACACTCAGCTTACAACCCGCACCCCAGGAGCTGCTCCTCCTTCCAGTTCATCCTTTCCCACCCAGCCTCGCCCACAGGGGACTTTGGAAGAAGTGCTGCGCCTCTTCAAGGTCATGCTCAAGGTGTCTTGCTCTCACTCCCGTCCCTGGCTCTCTGCGACTTTCACGGCCCTAGTGGCCCCCTGCCAGAAGGCAGCACCCCCTTAAACTCTCGCTGCTCGCAAGACTCCTGTCTGGCCAGCTCCTCTCCCTCCCAGCATAATGGGGGAAGAAGCCCTTTCTCCCGCCAGACCCACAAAGCGAGAAATGAGAAACGCACACCCCACCCAGGCTGCTGGCTGGCTCCGGCGCCCGTTTCGCTGCTGCCAGGGAGTGCTTGGTCTTTAGCTTTCCCCCTTTTTGGCTTGATTAATACAATGCCAGTTTCCTGCTGCCCAGCCTTTGGAGAGGCATGTTTTGCTTTCAATTCGGCTGACCTCAGCTCCTGCGGGAAGGGTTCATATGGGAAAATCGGGGGGTCGGGGGAAGGGATGGATTTGGCAATCTTGGTTGCAAAAACCATGAATGAGGCTTAGCAAAGCTCAAGAATCAAGTCAGGGTGAAGACCAGGAGTGGGGGAGGGTCTCTGAAGGCGTCTCCCTTTGCTTCTTCCTGCATATGGGGGGCCGGGGCACCTCTGGTCGGTTCAAGCAGATCACATCTGGGGCTGGCAGTCACATCACATCAGGAGCGCCCAGAGGCCGCCACGCCTCACCTCTGCTCTTTGTTTATTATGGGCCTCGGCAGCTGAGTGGCTCCAAAAGGCGAGGAAAAGGCAGGAGGGAACAGTTCTCTTTCAAAAAATGTGGGATAACGTTTGATATAAAACAAAAACAAAGCGTTTTTCTCCAGGGCCCGTTCCCTAAAGTCTCTTTCTGTGATGGAGTAAAGCAGGAGAGAAATGAGTGTCACCTCAAGGAAACTGGTTTCTCCCTGTCTCAGAGGGGGTCATAATATAGACGGGGTCTGGGCACGCGTCTGCGGCACCCGCGCGCGAGTGTGCGCGCTTGCGAGTGTCGGGGCTGCGCGATCCGGCCGCATCTCCAGCAGCTCTCGAGCGAGCGTCTGCTCAGAGTCAATAGAGAGGATTCAACCCAGTGAACAATTATGGAGTGTCCCAGCTGCTGCTGAGGACAAGAGGGCGACAAGACAGCCCCGGCTGCCAGGAGCTCGCAGGCTGGCTGTCACACGCCAGGCCATGGGCACAGGATGCCCCCTGGGAGCACTCGCCGGAAGTGGCCGTGACTGCTGGTCTCCACAACCCCGCAGCACAAAGACCCGCTTTGATGCGGTCCCTGCTAAGCTGCAGCAGGCCGCCATGCAGATGGCCTCCGTGCCCCACCTGGCTGTCTCCTTCACGGCACCCCGACCCCGCAGACAGCAAGCGCTGGCTGAGACTCGCTCAGCACATTGGCGACGCGGACAGCTGGCAGCCACCTGATACCCACTGTGTGCTGTCTGGCACCGTTTGGAGGGCCGGGCGGGAACAAGCTGATTTTGATTCCCCTCAACTCCCCTACGAGGGTGACGTTGCAGACACACAACCCCTTCTCCCAAGCCCATGGAGCCAGATGTGGCTCAGAATTCAGAAACTCTGGGATTTCAGGAAGAGGCTACGGCAGATATGCTGTATATCACTAATGCGCACCCAGGATCCAGGAGGATTCCCATAATCGATCATCTTAGTGCCTGTCCAGCAACGGGTAGGAATAGCTTCACTCGGCATGGTAAGACTGTAAAGAACCCTGCGTCCTATGTGCCAGGGTGAGCTGTCAAATAAATTTCTGCCAGTGTATGGAAAAAACCCCTCCTGATTCCAGAGCTTTCTGGGATTTGCAGTTACAGATAATTGGGGGTGTGAAGCCCTGTTCTGCACAGAAGAGTAAAATGTGGAGACACAGAGCTGGGGAGGAGAAGCAGGCTTCATTTCCAGGCCAACTGGCTCCCAAACTGAGTTCTTAGGCCCTGCACATGGCACAGCCTTGCTTACATGTCTGTGGGGACTCCCGAAGAGTACATCCCTGGGTGCAAAGGCCTCTGGGTGCAGCTCCCATCAGACCTCTCCAGACCCAGGGGTGTTCACATACTTTTGTTCCGACACTAGGAGCCGACCGCACATGTTTCTGAACACACCAGGAGCTTTTAGTCCTGTGGCTTTTGCAAATACTGTTCCTCCTGCCTTGAATGCCTCCCACTGTTTGGCCAACTCTTATTCATCCTACAGAAGCCACTCAAATGACCCTTCCCTGGCGAGCCACATACCAATCCCAGTGGGCCCAGGATGACTTGTTGGATCCTTTCTGGCCCGGCTCAGAGCTGCAAGGCTCCTTGCTAACTCTCTGGGAACACTTTCCACTGAGCATTTAAGCCAGATGCCAGGGGACCCTGCCTGCTCTTTGGGATGGGGACAGCCAGGCCCCAACCCCCAGTTCCACATCCTCCTGAAGTCCAAAGGCTTTCTCAAGTTGACTGTGGATGCAGCCCATGGTAGCCTCCAGTCTTCTTCCTCTGGGCCGTGTCATTCACACAGTAGCCAGCACCCTCCCAAGGCCCACCGCCCATCCACAAAGCATCTGTGAGCAGAGCAGCCTTTGCGGGGCATTTGCCATTAGGGCGGGTGGAAGAGAGGCAATGTTGCCACCGTAGGAATACAACCTATCTCAAACTGAATGTAGGGTTTTGTTCTTAAATGGCCCCCACAGGACAATGTCTTGTTCCTCCGCTCTCTGGGTCCCAAGCCTCCCGCTATCTCACAGGTGTCCCCCCCAACCCCGCCATCCCCCCTACTCTGCTCTCTTCTCGCCTCTGGCCCACCTCTCAATGCAGATCTGACGCCAACTCCAGTTTCCTCTACTCTTTCCTTTTGCAGGCCCTTCCCACCACCCTCCTACCTCATTGCCCTTGGCCTCGGCTTCTGTCTTCCATGCTCCTGTAGGAAGCTCGGGCTCCCACCTTCAGTACCATAAGCAGCTCAACCGGACTTTACCCCAAAGCAGGCAGCATCCTTCTGGGGGGCTGGTTATGTAATAGCCCATTATAAAATGTCTCTGCTTATCAGAGTGGTTTACTATCTGTCTTCCTGGCAGAGGCCTGCTTTGCTCAGCTCAGAGTGTCCTCTGTCTCTAGCACAAAGCTGGGGGCACAGGAGGGCTTCGAGAAGTGATTCTGTGGAATAAATGAACGGGAAGTGAATAGTCCTGAGATGCATAACAAAATGCAGAGAAGTTACTTCCTACAGGAGCATGGAAGACAGAAGCCGAGGAGTGTGTGTGTGTACACACGCATGTGCATGTGTATTTTCTGGGAGTGGGGGTCACGGATTGTCAGGCCTGGGAATATGTAAGGTAGGAAGAGACCAGATAAGACAAATCCATGAGATCAGTAGAGATGCCCAGAGCCTAAGGCCTGAGTCACCAAGAGCATCCTAGTGATCAAGAAACGTGGTGGGGACTTTGCCCCCAGGGCAGTGGCCCCGGCTGTGCCTTTCCCCCCCTAGTATGTAGATGAGGACAGACCTTACCCATCTGTCCTCCAGCACTCTCCTCCCCTGATTTGATGCCTATATTTTCAGAAGGAAGGGACAGGATTTAAGTCTAAGAGCTTCATGTCTACTTGTGTTTAATAAGCCATTACTGAGCCCTTACTATGTGCCAACCCCAGTACCAGGTGCGGGGGATACAATGGTATAAAGGGGCTCATAGAGGTCCACACAGATGATCCCAACACAGGCAGTGCAGGCTAGTGGCCATGAGCGTGTGCTCCGGGGTCAGACTGCCTAGTCAGAGCCTGGGTCCTGAACATATGACCTTGCCAAAGTCATTGTACCTCCTTGCCTTGGGTCCTTCCTCCCTAGCATGTGGAGAGTAATGGGGCCTCCCTCACTAGAGAGCTGTGAGTTTTAAATGAGTCAATATGTATCACGACTTCAGAATACTTACATGACTCCATCACACTCTGCGGGAGTTGGACATACTCCTACTGATGACGATTACTATTACATTGTGACGAACACTACTGCAATCCTTGTCATGGTCCTTGGGCTCCATCCAGACCCTCTCTGACCTCAACTCTCAACAATCCTCCACCGCTACCCCCTCCCCCCCGCCTCACTTCAGACCAGGGTTTCTCAATCCGAGCATTATTGATACTCAGGATTGGAGATCATCTTCGGTGTGTGTGGTGGGGGAGGGTGCTGTCCCGTGGACTATAGGACATTTAGTAGCATCACCCCTCCCACACCCAGCTGTCACCTAAAAATATTCCCAGATACTGCCACATGTTCCCTGGGCAGGTGAAATGTCCCCGGGTTGAGGTTCACCACTCTACATTCAGTCATCTTGCTGCTCAACTAGGGAAGCCTACTTAGACCCCAGGGTCTTAGCACCTACTGTTCCTTCTACCTGGTGTGCTCTTCCCTCAGATAAGAAGATGGCTCAGGTCTCAGCTCAAATGTCACCACCTCCTCAGAGAGGCCTTCTCTGACCACTACGGCAACAGGCAATGCGTGCACGCATGAGCTCGTGTGCACACACACACACTTCATGGCTCTCAAACTCCTTTTCAGCCTTCACCCTATGGTTAAACTCCAAATGGCCAGAGCTTGTGCCGGCCCGACTCAAAAGGCTGTGGGTTCCACATAAGGTAAGACGCAAAGCCAAGCTGCCCCCAGATGTGTCTCCACTGGCCCATCACTCCCTGTACTGACTCTGATGAGCTGTGGAGATCATCTGGTCTCCCCCTTATTTTCAGCTGGCACAGCAGAGGCCCAGAGACGGGAGGGGAGAGCCTCCTAAAGTGGCAATATAGGGACCAGAACCCCCAGCTCTTCTGATCCCAGGACGGAAAGGCATTCTCCTGAAGCCAAAACTGTAAGGGAGGCTGGTTGAGGTCCCTTCACACAGCATTAGGGCAAGCTCTTTATCTGCAAAATGAGGGTAAGCCCCTTGTGGGGTTGTTGGGGAGATTAAACGGGATTGTTTATAGTTTATAAAACACCCAGAACATGCCCGGTGCAAAGCATCAGCTTAACAAATCACATCTGTTATTGGGGCTCTTATCATTATTATTGCGAGGCCTTATCTCACACCAAGTGTATGTGGCTTAGCTACAGGCTTTGGAGTCTGCCTGTGGTAGTGCAAATCCCAGATCCATTGCCTCCTGGCTGTGTGATTCTGGGCAAGTTATTTAACCCTTCTGTACCTCCATCATCTTGTGCATAAAATGCAGGTAATCGCAGAACCTACCTCATGGGAAGCTTACGAGGATGAAAGGAAATCATGTACGCAAAGTACTCAGCCCCAGAGCCAGTGCTCACTAAAGGGGACTATCGCCACCGTCATCAGTGACCACGACCATGACCTCCACCACCATCATCACCACCATAGCCTCCTTGTTCTGAAGTGCTCACTCAGTCTGGCCCCACGCCAGCCCCAGAGAAGGGCTCCACACATCTCCGTGCTGACTGACCTTCAAGTTCTCATCCCTTGGTTCCCAGGGAAGCTTTTGCTTCACCCAAAACTCTTGCTCAGAGGATTTCTCTACTCTCAGAAATGGTTCTAAACATGACAGATATCACAGGAGGGTCCCAGAATGCACTCAAGATAGTCTTGATCATTGAATATTAAACTAATATTAAAATCTCCCTTCTTTCAAAGGCACTAATAAGGCATAATAAACTAAGGCATAATAAGATAAGACTTCCATCTTTCTGCAAATAAAAAGTCCTTGCAAAATGTACAAAGATTTGCAGGACTGGCAAAGCCCCACCCAGTCCTTTCCTGAAGGGATTTTTAAACTGAAGCAGATTGAAGTCTTACAATTCTCCCCAGGGATGCCCCCAAAGGGAAACAAGAGTCCTGACTCTTCTCCCATTCAGCCCCTCTTCTCTTGGGACAGCTTCTTCTTTGCCCCAGCCCACGATTCTAAATCACATGGAGCTCTGCAGAGACACCCTAGCTCTGGTCGGCCCTCCTTATTTATTCATCCGCAAGTTCAAGTCTAGCTGACTTTGGAATCATGCCAGGAGGGGGAAGACCATTATGCCGATAGCTTCCCGCTCTGGATTCCCGGCCCCGGGCCTGGTTTCTTTTCTTTCTCTGGAGGCTTCAGGGCTGCTGTGAATCTCTGAGGTTGGAGTTTTGGTGTCCTTCACCTCCCCAGCTGTCCCCTCCCCTCAAAGCTGTCTTTCTTTTTCACGGCAAATAGAAAGTAGAAAGTTGGTCATTCAGAAGCTGTTAAGAGTCAAGGGTTTGGAAACCAAGGAGAGGGGTCGGTCTTGGGTTCCCAGAGCTGCTGTAACAAACCCCCACAAACTCAGTGGCTTAAAATAATGAAATCTATTTTCTCCTAGCCTGGAGGTCAGAAGTCTGAAATCAAGGCATCCGCTGGGTTGTTCCCTCCAGAGGCTCGGAGGGAGAATCCATCTCAGGCCTCTCCCAGCTTCTGGTGGCTCTGCGAAGGTTTGGAGCTCCGGGGCTTGTAGCTGCATCCCTTGTCCCCGCCTCTGTCTTCAGGAGGCCTCTTCCCCTTTGTCTGTTCTCTGTGTGTCCTCTTTTCTTTTTATAAGTCCAGATTGGATTAGGGGCCCACTCTAGTCCAGTATGACCTCATCTTAACTAATTACACCTCCAAGCCCCCTAAGGTCACTTTCTAAGGTTCCAGGTGGACATGGATTTTGGGTGGGGACAGTATTTAACCCAGTACAGGGGGCAAGGGCTTAAGAAAATGACTTCGTACTTTCCCCCACTGGAACCCTCTCTCAACGCCTCACCTAGGCCGCAGTCCCCCAGTGCAGCCTGGAAAAGGGAGAAACACTGTGGCCCCTCCATGGGAGAATGTGGAGATTTCAAACCATTTTCCCACCAGTGTGTCCGCGTGATCTCATAATGACCACAGAGGGAGACTGGGCTTCCTCATCTTCCAACGACAAAATGACTCGGAGAGGTTAGGCCACTTGCCTAAGGTCACATATCTGCTAAGTGGAGAGTGGGGCCTAGATCCCAGGCCTTCTCCCCCAAATCCAAGGCTCTTTCTGTCTTTCCATTTCCTCACCAGGGAAGATACAGGGCTGGTGAGTTTGCAAGAGAAACCTGGTGGCTTGAAAACCTGTTGGGGGTTTGGAGAGAAACTGCTTCTGAAGAAAGTAAGAGGGAGTAAGGAAGCGTCTCCAGAACACAGTAGCAGGGGCCTGGCCAGGGAGGAAGAAGGCAGCTTGTTTCCCCCACCATGAAAAAATATCAAGGGAAGCTGCGGTTTGGTGGTCTCCCTTCCTGCAGTTCCTCTCCGCATTAGCTCTCCTCTCCTGCTGCAGGCTCCTTGTGCTAATTCTGTCTTTACCTGCAGGGCAGCTTTGCCATCTGCGGAGAGATGAAAGTGAGCTAGGACAGGTGTCTGGAGCGCAGGCGGGATGAGCTCAGCGCACCTGCAGGGGGCGCTTGGAGGGCAGGCGTCTCGCTGGACACCCCAGCACGCAGGGCTGGGCCCCAGGGAAGTACAGGCAGAGGCCAGTCTATTTAATCAATGGTAATAAGCTAGAGTTTGAGAACTAGCCTTGGTGTGTCCACCTACCTTGGGGCTGCCACACCTGCTGTTCCCTCTCCCAGAACATTCTTCCCCCAGAGGGGCACATGGGCACTTCCTCACTTGCTTCAAGTTCTGCTCTGTGCATGACCAGCCTTCTTAAAATCCACACCCCCCCAACTCCCTAGCTCCCTCCCTGAATTCTTCTCCAACATCTTATGTATTTTAGTTTTCAGTTTTGTTTACAGCCTATCCCTCTACGTCCTAGGGTCCAGGAGAGGAGGGATTTACATCTGTTTTGTTCACTGTTGAATCCCTAGTGTCTGCCATGTAACCCAGACCTCAATAAATATTTGTTAAATAAGTTGGTACGTGAATGAGTGAATTTACTACAAGATTCAGCATGGTAATGTGAGGCTCTGGATTCAGATTCTCTAGAATCAAATCTCACTCCTCACTGCCTGGCGTGGGACCTTGGGCATATTCCTTAAATGTCTCCGGGCATCAGTCTTCTCAAATGTCCAATGGGGATAATACGAGTGCCTATCCCACAGGCTTGTGAGGAGGTCAGCTGAGTGAATCTCAAGTGCCTGGTACACTGCCAACCTTCCATGTATATAACAGCTATCATGATTATTGGATTTATTAGTATTTGGGAAAGAACACTGCAAAGTTGTGCAGGAGAGAGTGTGAGGGAGACATGCCCCCCCCCCCATCCTCAGGGGCCTTAAGAGTTTCAAGCACTCACTGAGCTACCAGCATTTATCCCAGTGCCTGGCACAGAGTGGGCCTTCAGGGGGCAGCAGATAAAGAGAACGTGCCCCATTTTCCAGCGCCCCTGACAAAGGATGATTCCATGTTCCCCCCCATGCATGGGAGGCAGCAACTAATTCCATGGTGAGGGGAGTAGGAAGGGTGGAGTATGTCCAGAAAAGGTGGGTCATCTGTTGGCTTTCCATCACGTCTGCCTGCCCAAGGAGGCTCCCTCAGACATCTAGGGTTCAAGTTCTGGCTCTGTCCCCAGCTGGCCTGACCATGCCAAGTTTCTACCTTGAGGACTTCCAGAAGGAGATACATCCTGCCAGATTCTATCCTGACCCATTAGGTAAGTATTGATGGGGCTGTTGTTCTAGGTCCAAACCTCTTGCCAGCTGCCTGAAGGGTGTTGGATCTTGGTCTTTGCACCGACTGGGCTCCAGTCCCAACTCTGCACCTGCTTGAGGAGAGTGACCTTATGCAAGTCACTCAATTTCTCTGACCCCATTCTCTTCATCTATCAAATCACGCGCGCACACACACACACACACACACACACACACACCTTTCACTGCGCAGAGGAGTGTGACAATGGAGCAAATACCCACAGCAGTGCCTGGTGTACAGCAGGGGCTCTGGACACAGTGCTTCCCTTCTCTTTCCCCTGGCAGGCAGAGGGAGAGATGGGGGAGGAAGAGAATGAAGATGGCAGGAGTGAACATTCACCATGTTCTTGTACCTAACCCTGCACAAAGTTAAAAGCTTTGCCCATTTCAATCTCCTTACTATTCACATTTTACAGGACAAGAAATTGAGGCTAGGCAATGTCAAGCAAGCTGCCCAAGGTCATACAGACCCCAACGGACAGAGCAGGAACTCAAACCCATTTCTTTCTGTTGCTAACGCCTTGGTTGTTACCGCAACACATGGCCTGCCTCTCATGGAGTGAGCACTGAGCCACTGGTTCCCTCAGCCCACTCAGCCAAGCAGGAAGGTACAGGTGGAAGAACACGGCAGGACGCTTGGCACACAGCAGGCAGCTGAGGCCATGCCTCCGGGGCTGTGGGTGACATTGCAGCTTTTTATCAAGCCCTTTGGGCGGGGAGCTGGGACAGCTCTGAGCTCACAGAATCCTTTCTGCTCTAACCAGATTGAACACTGTGAATCTCTACCCAGAGACCTCATCCATTAGTTGATTAAAAGCCATAGATCAGCCTGCCTGGCTGCCAGCGCCATTATGAATAAGAAGTGTCAGGAAATCTTTCGGCATAACCAATGTCTCTGAAATTGCCATGGTGACAGTTAATAAAACTTCGGAGTCTCTTTTGGCAGGCGGGCTCTGCCGCCAAGCAGCAACATTTGGGACAGCCTTTGAAATCATTTGTATTTAAATGAGCCACGAGTGCCATAGCTCAAAGTTCCACACCCTCAGATTTAAAACAAACACTGCCATCAAAAATGAGCTTGTCAAACAATTATTCCCAGCCAACAGAAGTGGCTACAAACAGCATTCAGGGCACCCAGGATTAATGAGAGGCAATAAGACTGACCACCTTAGTGGGCATAGACATGGTTACTAGAGTTAAACTGCTCAAGTTCAAATCCAGGCTCCAGCACCCCTCTACCTGTGTGAACTTGGGTAAGTTACATAACCTGTCTGTGCTTCAGTTTCTTCCCATATAAAATGGGATAAAGCTTAGTAACTCTTTCAGTGGGCTGCTGTCAGGATTCAGTGTATTACTACTGATCTCTTGGTCAGTTTGGGCCACTATAACAAAGTACTCTATACTGGGTGACTTATGAACAAGAGAAATTTAAAATCTCACAGTCCTGGAGGCTGGGAGGTTCAAGATCAAGGCATTGACAGATTCAGTGTCTGGTTCACATTATGCTGGCTTTTTACTATAATCTCATGTGGCAGTGGGAACAAGGGAACCTCTGGGGTTTCTTACAAGGACACTAATCCCATTCATGAGGACTCCATCCTCATAACATAATGACCTCCTAAAGGTCCTGCCTCCAAACACCACTGCCTAAGGGGTGAAGCTAGATAAATTCTGCAGGGGACATAAATATTCAGTGTAGAGCAATGGAAAAGGCTTAGAATTGTCCCTGGCATCAGTTTAGTGCATACTCATTTACTTACTAAACATTTATTGGCACAATGTCTCCAATTTTTCAAACCACTCTGACTCATACTCTCTGACCCATACCCTTCCACATCAACTCTGCACTGGACTTGGGGGCTTCTTGGATAACGGCAGTAGGGGAAGAAATACTTGAACCTTTGCATTTGTCTCCAAACAATGCAGTGGACTGATGGTGTTCTAGTTCTGAGCCTAGTCCTGAAGATCTTGTCACATTCTCCTCCCTCTCTTGGGGCCCTAGCAGGGCCAGGTGAATGAACCTAACTAGCCTGCTTCAGGGTGACAGACTGTGGAGGAGAACCCAGCTGACCCCCACACCTGTGAGAGCCCAGCCCAGAAAACAGAACCAACTCCCCTGACCTAGAGCGGACTCAGAGGATGCATGAGAAATCCTAGTGGAGACTGGAAGAGCCATCCAGTTGTACCCCAAATGCGCATTATTAATAATGCTTAGTGTTTAATTCACTTGAGTTTTGGGGTGGTTTGTTACACAGCAATACCTAAAGATACAGGACCCACTACATACTGAGAACGGAGTGCGATACTATCATCCCTCCAAGGGTTCACTGTCCAGCAGAAGAAACAAGGCCAACAAGGCCATCACAACCGGGCCTTGTGGGATTGTCCACTGAGAGGGAGGAGGGCACTCCAGGCAGCAAGACCAGCATGGGCAAAAGCTGGGAGGTGAAGAAGAACCATGAATCTGACTCTTCCTTGGGTTTGGAGACAAATGCAAAGGTTCAAGTATTTCTTCCCCTACTGCCGTTATCCAAGAAGCAGGGGATCTGAGCATCCCATCTCTCAACCAGGAGGAAGAACACAAACTACAGAACCCTCTCCAGGTCAGATGCAGGAGCTTGGCTTTCGATAAACCCATGTCCTCATCTCCACAACCGAAGGAGGTAAGATTTTTCAGAGAGGCAAGAAGGCCGGGAGACTCGCCTGAAACCATTCAGTTAAGAAGTGGTACCGATGCCTCTCCCAGGTATGAGGCACCATGACCCAGCTTTAGAAGCAGAGGGACAGCAGTTCAACCCCCTCGCTAGGTTTGTGCGGGGGGTTTTACTGTCCCTCACTAACTGTGTGACCCCAGGCTAAATACAACCCACCTGCAGATAAGGTGACATTCCCCAAGAGCTGAAGAATCAGTACCCATTTGTTATCATTACTTATTATCATTCAAAGTAACTTCCTTCCCCAGAGAATTAATATTAACAAATGCTAGAGGAAAGGAGGGGGAGGAAAGGAAAGCAGCGAAAATGCATCCCCTCCCCCGCACAGGGTCTGGAGTTCAGAGGTCAAGGGCTGCTGCTTCCTCCTGCCCCAGAAAGGACACCAGCCACACAAAGGCCTGCCTTCCCACCTCCAATCTGGCCTCTGCCCATGAGACCAGGGCCTGCCCAAGAGGTAGATAGGATACATCCTCCAGGAGAACTTCACAGCTGAACTGCTCCCTGAGACATGCAGGCTGCACACAGTCTGTCCCCACGGGGCCCCTTGCACATCTGGGCTCCTGAAGCCTCTAGGGAAGGTTCTTCAGACTTTTTCTCGGAAACCCAGGTAGACCCACATTTGCCTTCAAGGAGTAGGCTTCCTACTTAGGAGAAGGGCCTCTCAGGCTTGGTTGATGCTCTGCTGCCACTCACTTGAATTTCTTCATGCTTTTTAACCAGGGACCCCTGCCTTTTCATTTTGCGCCATGGCCTGCAAATCACTTAGACTCTCCTGCTTGTGGCCTGTTCCAAGTGTGGAGGCTGCAGGTATCCCCAATCATATCTTTAAAAACAGGGATCAAAGCTGCAGCCCCCTTTGGTCAGGCAGACTTGGGTATGTATTCATTCAACAAGCATTTAGAAGCACCGAAAGGCCTGGCACATGGCTACGTGCTGGGGGTACGTACAATGAATGAGACAAAGACAACCTTTAAGAACTCTGCATATCCCAAATGTACTCTTGATTTCCCTTAGTCCTGCTCCTTTCCTCCTGCCCCTGCACTTCTCCCACTCAGTCAACAGTGTCACCATCCTCTCAGTCTCTCCAGCTGGAATCCCAGTCATCGTGATTCCTCTAACCCCCTCACCCCTGCATATGGAACAATAGCAAGTCCCATGGGTCTCGCCTTCAAAGCTTAGCTCCAATCTGTGCACATCTCTCTATCCCGACAGGTATCCCTTCTCCAGGCCAACTTCCCCTCTCATCTTAGGGCTCCAACAACTCTCAACTGGTCTTCCTACCTCCATTCTTGCCCCATTCTATTCCCTATCTTCTTCCAGAAGAATTAACATGTAAAGAAACCATATTACTTCCTGTTTAAAGCCCTCTAGTCACTTCCTATTGCCCTTAGTATCATATTCCTGCTCCTAACCTTGGTCTCAAGCCACAGGCTTCCCAATATCACCTTCTGCTTTGCCCCCTTGCTCATGATTATCTAGCCAAGTGGGTCTCCTTTCAATTCCCTGAGTATATCAAGCTCTTTCCTGCCACAGGGTCTTTGCATATGTTGTTCCCTAGACCTGACCACTTTCTGTTCTTTTGGACTATACTGTCCCTTTCTCTCCTTTTAGTTCTTTTTTTTTTCTTAATATTTATTTATTTGACAGACAGAGACACAAACAGGCAGAGAGGCAGGCAGAGAGAGAGAGGGAGAAGCAGGCTCCCTGCTGAGCAGAGAGCCCGATGCGGGGCTCTATCCCAGGACCCTGGGATCACGACCCGAGCCGAAGGCAGAGGCTTTAACCCACTGAGCCACCCAGGCACCCCTCTCCTTTTAGTTCTTAATAGAAATATCAAAGCTCCCAAGAAGCCTTTGCTGCCACTCTGTCTAAAGGTTTTTCAGCCTTGTCCCATTACCCCATATCCCATCTTGGCTTTTTTCAACAATTACTTATCACAACGGGTGATTATTTTGTTCATACATCTTTCTAAATTTTTACGTCTCCCTCCATGACCTACCCCTGGATACTGTAAGCTCCATGGGGGCAGGGATCTTTTCATCTGTCTGAATCACTCTTAACCCCAGTACCAAACACTGTGCTTGGAACATAATCGGTGTTTGCAACTTGCTTGCCAAATGAATGAATGAGTGAATGAATGAATGAATGAGCTCAGCCCTGGGCAGGAGGCAGAGAAATAAAGCAACAGTTATGATCCAGCCTAGACCATGAATGCTGCAAGAGCACAAAAGAGGCACCATCTTTATCAAGATGGGGAATCAAAGGTTCATAACGGTTTCGCTGTTCTAGTTTGGCTAAGGTGTAAATGTATATAAAGTGTTTAGCTCTGTGCCTGGCAGCCATAAACACTCAATACCTGTTAGCTATTGTTACTGTATCGTTATTATTTTCCAATATGTTGAGAGCTAAGCAGAGTCTCGAAGGGCAAATGAGATTGAGAGAGGGTAGACATCGCAGCAGAGAGGCCTTGGAAAGCAGGAGGCAGGACAGAGCACATGCATCGGGCTGTCTGGGAGGAGGGCTGGGTGAGTGGAGAGCACTGAGGGGTGCGGCTAGGGCTCAGATCCCAAAAGCCTTGTTAGCCATGCTAAGACGCCCAGGCTTCGGGGGCAGTGGGAAACCCCTGGAGAACTGAAGCAAGACATAATCTGGTTTTGCCAGTGCATCGCGGTGGTTGCGTGGAGGATGAATTAGAAGGGGCCAGGGGAAGATAGTTATTTCCGAACTCCAGGGAGCTCATCACCCATTTCGTGCAGCCCTTGGAAGGGCTCAGGATCACGTTACAGCAGCGGGAGGGTGACGGGGGCATTGCAGACAATCCTGCCTTCAATGTGCTGTAAACGGGCTCACCTTTGGAGTCTCAACTTCCAGCTGAAATAGAAATGAGGTTTCCAGCTCACATTTTGCAAGGAGGAGGGCAAAAAGAGGCATCAAAGTGCACCAACCTCATCCCAAATCAAGTTGTGAACAAGAGAAAGAAAATCCATCCTCTGTGGGGCCATATTCTTCTTGCTTTAATGCCACTTCTTTCAAACCTATCAAAGCAAAACGTGCTCTGCACAGTGGTCGCGTTGGCAGCTGCTACGTGGAGTCCATCTGCCTTGCAAAAGGGCACCATTTAGTTCTAATGTTGAATTCCTTGGTCTGAGAATCTTCCGAGTCATTTTACATGCTCTCTCTCTTTTTTAAGGTATATGTATCTTAACCCAATGGGGGAATTCAAATATTCTTCTGCTCTCTTATGGGAAGAGATGGAAGTGGGAGGGGGAAGGGAAGGGAGGGAGGAAGGAAGGAAGTGAGGAAGAGGGGGAAGGAAGGGGAGGAGGGAAGAGGGAGAGCAAAACCAGTAAGAAGAAGATCAAAGAAAAGTGACCCCCGAGAAATGCTTCTGATCACTTCCTACCCATCTCCATGGCTGTTCATGATTCAGAATTCCAGCAACCATACGTAAATCATTTGGACAGCAAAAACTCCCTATTAAGGGAAGCAGAGTGTTGACATTTATTGAGCACCTGCTGCATACCAAGCATGGTGCTGAACTCACCGTCTCAATTAAACTTCCCATCTTTCCTTCAGAAACGGCTTTCTTACGACCCTTATTTTTAGATACAAAGACAGCACACTGAAAGGTTAAGCGATGTGGCTAAGGGTATGCAGAGGGCTATGAGGACTGTTGGTGCTATTGTGCTCCCTGGCCAGCACAACGTGGTGCTTGGAAGGATGCCAAAGTCAGGGAAATCGGGGTCTGCCCTTGAGAAGCTCAGGGCCCCCTGTATTAGGAAGGAAGATGCGGGCAGAGCCTTGAGAAGCAGAGGAGAGGTTCCCCGAGGCCTCCACTTTGGGATGTTTCTTAGTTGTCCCACATGCCATCTGGACACTGGCAGTTCGGCTGTCAAGAGAGCTGCACAACCGGTGCGCACCGGGCCTGTCAGGGCGCTGAAACAGGCCCAGCGCAGGAGGGAGAGAAATCCAACAGCTGAGTCTCTCCCCAACAGTGCGGCCTGGATCTCCAGGACCCTAGCACGCTGGCTGGAGAAGCGTTGGCACTTAGTTTCACAAGTGGGGAACCTAAAGGCCAGGACATATGAATGTCTCATCCAAGGTCACACGCCTGGCATCAGATGTAGCTGATGGCGGGTGCTTTGCAGGACTTGCCTTGGGCTCGGGTTGAAGTTCTTCTGCTTTACGTTTAAATTATCTCATTTGGGGTGCCTGGGTGGCTCAGTGGTTAAGCCGCTGCCTTCGGCTCAGGTCATGATCTCAGGGTCCTGGGATCGAGTCCCGCATAGGGCTTTCTGCTCAGCAGGGAGCCTGCTTCTGCCTCTCTCTCTCTCTGCCTGCCTCTCTGCCTACTTGTGATTTCTCTCTGTCAAATAAATAAATAAAATCTTTTAAAAAAATAAATTATTTCATTTGCTCTTCTAATTTCTCTGGAAAGCACCCTCCCTTCCCTTTGGATGCCATGTATGCTGACCCCAGTGGGCACCAGAGCGCAGACTCTGAATGGCGCTCCCTGGGGACAGAGCCTGGAACTAGTGGCCGAAGACTCCGGGTTCTCTCAGGTGGGATGTAGGCTAATCAACCAACCACACAACTGTCACTCAACCGAATTCCCGCAGGATTCCACGTGTTCCTTCATTTGTCTTCAGGACAACTCCTGAAGCCAGTCAACGGTCAACGGTCCTCATTTTTGCAGGTGAAGAAGCTGAGAGGATTGATATTCTGTGTAAGTCACGCAGCTCACCTTGAGGGAGAGCCTGGTTGGGAGATGGTTTCAGCTCAGGTTAGTCTGACACTTGCTTCCATCGGGGCCTTGTTCTTGCAATCTCTACAATGGGGACTGCAGAACTTACTTCTACAAGGTTGCTCTGAAATGCATTTAAGAGCGTTAAGGAGGGGCGCCTGGGTGGCTCCATCAATTAAGTGTCTGCCTTTGGCTCAGGGGGTGATCCCAGAGTCCTGAGATTGAGTCCCATGTTGGGCTCCCTGCTCAGCAGGGAGTCTGCTTCTCCCTCTGCCTCTATCCCCGCTTGCACGCATGCTCTCTCTCTCAAATAAAGAAATAAAATCTTTTTTTTTTTTTAAAGGCAGTTTTAGAGAAGTCCTTCACCATGCTTGGTTATCGGCTCTTTCATGACTATGTGGGAGAGCACAACATCCCAAATGCTGGCTGAGCAGGGGCCCCTGGGACATGCCCTGGCCATCATCACAGAGCCCACATGGCTGTGGGTCATAGGTCAAGGCTCCAGTTCTCCCTTGGCCTTCATAAGCAAGTTCAAAGTCACATTTTCAACTTGCAGGAGGGACTTAACAAAGAGGCTATGCCTGGTGCCTCTGATCTCCCTCTCTCTCAGCAGAGGAGACCAGGGAGGGCTCCATAATTCATGGAGACAGAACTAACACATGGGCTGACCTGTGAGTTCCACCGTGAGCCGAACTGGTAATTGTGAAAGTTAATACAGTCTGGGGAAGCGGTGCAGCTATTTAAATTTCAAATGTGGCCAGATGCCAGAAACGTCCTGGTGTGCAAGTCGGGTGCATTTCATTCTCTCACCATCCCTGCCCCCAACCACTAGCTTGGATTGTAGCTTTCGGAGGACCTGGAGTCTCAGGTAACCACCAACAGGAAGCACCAGGCAGGGCGTAGGGAGGCGGAGAGGAGATTTTAAAAAGTCAACTTAAGGGCCTCCCCACTTTTCTCAGCCTGGGAGCAGAGGTCTGGGGCCATACATACTGTTACCTCGAATGTTCTGGAACAGATTGTTCCAGAAAACAAGAGCTAACTGAGAAGGGCTATGAGATACTGAATGACCACCTTTCAAAGACTGAAAATACGTTTCTAAAAACTCTACTGTTTTAAAAATTACCAAGCTCTTTTGGGGAGGCACTTCTCAAAGTATTCTACCATCAAATTTCCTCACAGTTCCCCTGGAGTAGAAGTTATTATCCCCATTTTTTAGATGAGGAAATTGAGGCTCTGAGAAGTTAGGGAAACTTGCCCAGGGCCACACAGTGTGGCAAGACAGCTGGGATCTGGACACAAATCTTCAGAATTTGAATCCAGCCTCTTTCTGTCACCCCATGTCTACTGGACACTGCATTTGGAAGGTAGTTCTTTTCTCTGGGATTAAGGACTTCATAGGCATCACTGGTCACTCTGGAGATACACACAGAAGCTGGCAGAGCCTGGGCTAAAGCTCTTTCAGCCTCAGGAAGGACTGAGGAGCTTCTCTGACCTTCACGTGGTCACCTGGGGCTTGCCTCCCTGCCCAGATATTAAGGGACACCACGGAGGAAATGATCCCAGTCATCCATCATGTCTCATTTTCTTAAAAAAGATTTATTAGAGAGAGAGAGTGCTCACAAGAGAGAGTGTGCCCATGAATGGGGGGGAGGGGCAGAGGGAGAGAGAATCTCAAGCAGACTCCCCACTGAGTGTGGAGCCTGATGTGGGGCTCCATCTCATGACCCACGAGATCATGACCTGAACCGAAATCATGAGTCAGATGCTCAACCGACTGATCCCCTGGAGCGCCCCTTGAGTTGTCCACGTTCTAGTGCACATTGGATTTCCAGTCTCTATAATTTATAAACCTGTGACCATCCCCCCTCCCAGTCTGCATGGTTCAAGGCCCTCCTGTCTCCAAATGGTCCTCCTGTCTTAAGCCACCACAAATAAACACACAATTCAAATAAAGACAGTAGACCGGATGGAATATGGTAACTTTGGGACAAGCCTACGGCCCACCTTTTTCTACCCAGACTAACCCCCAGGCCCTCCTCTCAAGGAACTCCAGAGAGCCAAAAACCACTTCTCACCTGGGAGAGGACCTGAAAAATTTTAATTCTTCTTCCTAAGCATTCACAAGGCACTGACACTACACCCACCTTGCCTGGGTTAAAGCAATTTCTCCAGCCTGGGGTATCTTCCCATCTGCGGTGGATGGACTAATGGCCCCCAAAGATGGGGCTGGAACCAATGAAGATGTTACCTAATGGGCCAACAGTAACTCTGCAGATGCGATTAAATTAAGGACCTTAGGATAGAACGATTATTCCAGATTACCTGGGTGGCTCAGTGTAATCACATGGGTCCTTATAGGAGGGAGGCAGGAGGGTCAGACACAGAGAAGGAGATGGGGATGACAGGAGCGGAGTCTCAGAGAGATCTGAAGACGCTATGCTATCGGTCTTAAAGATGGAGGAAGGGGCCGCAAACCAAGGAACACAGGAGAAACTAGAAAAGGCAAAGAAGCGGATTCTCCTCTAAGGCCTAGGGAAGGCACACAGCTCCAACTTGGTTTTAGGGTTTCTGACCTGCAGAACTGCAAAATCCTAAGTTAGTGTTCTAATCACTAAACTTGTGATAATTTATCACAAAATACCACTAAATTTGTGATAATTCTTCACGAGAACTTCTCTCGGTTCTTCTCCAGAACGCAATGCCCACCAAGGACTTTGCTCAAATGTGACCTTGACAAGGAGACCTTCCTGGGTGCTTTCCCTCGCCTAGCAATTCTGTGCCTCACCCATTCTGGCTTTTTCTCCATAAAACTTATCATCATCCAATGTGTTCTGCATTTTACTTATTTACTTAAGTATGCAATTACCCATTTATTTCTATATTTACATGTACACTTATTTTCTGTCTCCTCTCCTAGAATATAAGCTCCCAAGAGTGCAGGGGCTCTGTGGTCGTCATGGCAGTATCCTCTTCTAGGTGCTAAGGCTGGGGCAATTAACAAAACAACGTGGGCGTTGATCAACAGCTGCTGAATTAGTGAATGAATTAATAAGTGACTGAGTGAGTGGCTTGTCCTTCCAGTCCCGTGCTTCCTGGGCTGACTCCTCCAGTTTCTAGCTTCCCCCTGCCTGTTTCTCCCAGATGGGCTGTGTGGGGCACCCCAATTCCTCTGCCCAGCTTACTGCCTCCTCTTGCCAAGTTTCTCCCTTGCTCTTGAGAAACTCAAGAGAACAAGTCATACCATTGCATTTTTCCAACTCCTGCTGACCGAATGCAGCCCACACTTTTGTGGATTTGTCAGAGGAGCATGGCTGTGTTGGGAACAGCATACGCCAAGTGAAGGAGAGAAGACTCAAGGGTGACCAAGCAGGCCAGGCGCCCCCACCTTCTCCACACTCTTTACTTAAGAGTCCTCCTGGGTCTCTGGGAAGCACAATTATCTCACAGGATTTACATGCCTTATGCTTTTCATGAGTCCCTTACCACCTCTTCCAGAACCATTACCAGCTGCGAGGAAAAGAAAAGGAGGAAAAATGGGAGAAAGGACAAAAAAAAAACCTCGTAGATATTTTACTGGCTATTCTACCTCCTAAAACTTTGGAGCCTGGTGATGAAAAGCTAGCAGATATTAGGCTCTTTGGTGAAATAAATAACAAATAAACCTTCAAAATCAATCCTCCCCAGTTTGCAATATACATTTCAATGACAACCAGAAAAAAAAAAACAACAAAAAAAAAACCTGTGGATTTCAAAGGGCAAAAACCAAGTGAAACCTATAGTCTTCTCTGCTTTTCAAACACAAATTAGGTGATAGCCCAGAATGCAGGAAAGTGACTAGAGCAAACGTTCTATTAAATTCTAACAGGACCTGAATTACTTTAGAAATTGCTAGCTTAATTGGAAAACAAGGATCCAAACTGAAAACCTTCACTCATTCACTCGTCCTATCCAGTTAGCGCATGTTTACTGAACACCAGCTACGTAATCCACGCCAGGCCACGGGAAAGCAATAGAATAAGAAAAGAGTATAGACCAAGGTGTTTAAAAAATAGTAATAATTCCAGGAACCCCTTCCAAAGCTACTGAAATCAGAACTTTTGAGGTGACATTGGAATTCTGCATTTTAAGGAAACACCACAGGTGATTCTTGAGCACTTAGAAACCTTTACTTGAAGTTTGAGAGCCACGGGCTCATCCTCCCGCCAGGAGCAGAGGCTGGTTCTGTCTCTTCCTCCAGTGCCCAGCTGGAGCCTCATTCTCCTCATCAATAAAAGTGGAGAAATACTAAAAACTTGGACAGGTCATGGTGAGACTTTAAAAGAGCCTGTGGATGCCATGCCCTTGGTTCAGGGTCCAACATGGTGTTGGCATTCACTCAACATAGCTGTCATCTTTATTGGTCTCGTACTGGTGGGGGCCACCCCCCAACTCACTCTTTTCCCCATCTTTCTTTCCCTGACCCCCTTCTTTCCCTCTTCTGTCTGAGAAATAATTATCATGTGACTCGGAGGTCCCCAGCGCTGTGTCAGGCAGTTGGGAAGTTCAAGTGTGCTCATTACAAGATAGATCCAGGCCTGGTGGAACAGACATTCTCATGGGGAAGCTGATCATGACATGCCAACAAACAGATGAAGTGATCGAGACTGCGCTAATCTGTACGAACAAAACACAGAAGGCACAGAGGCAGGGGATGAGGGAGGGGCCTAACTAGGAAGCATGGAGGAAGGAAGGCCTCTTTTGAAGAGGCGACAGCCACAGGCAGGCTAGAAGGATGAGAAGGGCTTGGAGACAGGTGCCTCCCTCCCAAGCAAGGGGAACAACACAGAGAGTGCTCTGGAAAGCAGACGTGAGCTTGAGGTGTTTGAGAACCGAAAGAGGTCAGTGTGGCCGAACGGAGGAGGCCAAGGAATGAACCCAGAGGGGGAAACGGAGGCCAGAAGATGTAGAACTTTATAAACTGGGTGGTGGGGCAGAAGAGCAAACAGGCCTCCAAGGCGTCTCATGGATGCTGACCGTGGTGCTGAGGCAGGGGTCTCACGGCCCCCAAGATACCAGGTATTATCTCTTCCCTGATGGGATTATGAGGAGCTGTGGGGGTGGAGGGATTCCCAGGCCATGGCCCAGACAAGATTCCTAATAGACGGTACACAGCCCCCAGTGAGTACCAACTGAGTATCACGCCAACGAATAAGTCACGGGAAGCCATTTAGAGTTTATTCTGGGCACAACGGGAAGCCCCTGATGGGTAAAGCAACAGGGAAATAACACCAGCAGGATGACATTTTAAAAATGCATTCTGTTTGCTGTGTGTGGATGAACGGCAGGGCCCAGAGTGTGAGCAGAGGCAGGAAGCAGGCCTCTGAGCTGGTCCAGGAGAGATGGTGGGCGTGGCCGTCAGTGAGGAGAAGTGGGGCCAGTTGGTAGTCTCAGCCCCGCCTGTGTGGTCCCCAAGGCGCCCTGGAGCCCAGCCCACCCACGGGCTCCTGAGCATCCCCAAGGGCTCACCAGGGGGGGATTGTGTAACCCAAGCATCCCTGCCTGCAACCGGAAAGACAGGTAGAGGTGAGATTTCTGACCTGCAGATGCCTCTCTGGGAGTAAGGGGCCCCAGCCGAGAAATGAGAGGCTAATTGGGCTAAAGACTTCCTTCCACATTCCAAACATTCCCAGAGCTAAAGTTCAAACCCAGCTCATGTCAACTGGAGACAGCCAACCTTATTATTAAGCCAGGCATGCCTGGCTAAGGTTAAATCCTGGAAGAAGGAAAAAAAAAAAACAAAAAACGCAGACATCTGAAGGGCTATTATCTACGAATTATAGCACCATGAAAGACGTGCAAATTATTAGCACCTTGTGTGTGTGGGTGACTGTCTTTATGTTCAAGCAACAAACAGTTTGTTCTTCAAGAGACAAATGTTAGCCACACTTCCATGGCTGCTAACAACCACAAGAATAAAATAAAACAGGTGATGCCTTATGTTTGCAAAACACAGTCCCACTGCTAATTGCCTAATATTGGCACAAGCAGGAACGCTTTCTTCAGCGAAACAGATATTAAGTAAGATTTTTTTTTTTTTTTTGAAAGGCAGTGTGACTGCTTGGCATTCAAAGTTATTTCACCGAGAGCAAGTGCCCTTTGAGACCAAGGAGCTGGAGCCTCCGGAGGCCAGAATTTATTTTTTCCATCAAGATCATCACTACGAAGGACCTGCTGCTAATGTATCGTTTTGTCTCATCTTCGGTGAGAACTTTGGGGTCGCTCCATGAAATGGCTCCAAGAACTCAAAGGGAGAGGGAGCAGTGATGGTGGTTTATTGGTAAAAACAGAACAAAACAAACAAAAAAACAAAAAACAAAAGAAAAAAGAGAGAGAGACAGAAGAACGGAAATGTTCTCGGAGGGCTGATGCCTTTTATCTGCTGGAAGATGTGTTTCCACAAAGCACCGATATTTTGCATTTCCAGAGGACAAAGCATTGCACATGTAAAGAATATCACTAGTGTCTCTCTCAAGGTGGCAGCGCGCAAGTTTCTGACAGGCTAAGACAGAAGCAAAGCAGGAAAATAGCAGACTCCGTGTGAGGGTTCAAACACAGCTCCTTTGAGTTCAACACCACGCTCCCACCTGGAAGAATCCATCATGAGATGCCACAGAGTTGGAATAAGACTTTTTTTTTTTTTTTTTTTTAAAGGCAAACTCATTTCTGTGGCCTGGAAAGGTGTGATTTGCTGGCTCTCCGTTCTCAGGAGAATGGCTTTCGGACAGCCCCTTCCACACCTGCCAATGCATGAAAAGGGGGAGCCGTGTGAAACACTCACCACCACCACCCCAATCCCCCTTCATGCTTCTAGGAAATAGCATTGCACAGTGTTGGCAGCGACTGTAACCCAGAGAGAATCGGTGCCTTAGAGCCGAGCTCAGAGCAACTCAGAGTTTCTGGGTCACCTTTCCACGGCCTTCCCGTTAAAGAATATCCTCGGGAGAGGCAGCTGCCATGCCGACTGAGCGGCTGCCAACCAAGGTCAAGTCTGTTTGGGAGTAGTATGGGGACAATGGCAAGAGAAAGCAAACAAGCCCCCATTCCCACAGTACTCAGCTGAGGGATGTCCCCCGCAAAAATATGTGTCCACATCCTAATTCCCAGAACCCCGAATGTGACCTTATTTGAGATGCAATTAAATTAAGGATCTTGAAGTGGGATTATCCAGGTGGGTGTGAAATGCAATGATAAGTGTCCTGATAAGAGAAAACCAGGGGAGAGAATGGAGAGAGACAGGAGGGGAGGAGGTACTGGGACTACAGAGGCACTAACAGGACCAGGCAGCTTCAAGGGAAAAAAATGCCTCAGCTGCCAGAAGCCAGACCTGATTTCCCCCTAGAACCTCCAGGAGTGCTGCCCTGTCCACACTTGACTTTGAACTCCTGGCCTCTAGAAGTGTCAGGGGACAAGTCTCTGTTGTTTTAAGCCAGCCAGTTCATGTGTTATGGCCACCACCTAATACACGTCATCAGAGGACGTTACCCAAGGGAGTGCACACTGCCCGAAGCCCAGGCTTTCTCAAGAAGGATCCATGGACCCCTAGATGCTCCAGGATGGCTTTCTACTCCTGAAGTCATACAAAAATGTTCTATGTGACAGGGTGATCGGGGATGCTGGCGGGAAAATACCTGCTTCCACCAGACTCTCAAAACGGTCCAGGATCCCCAAAAGCACCAAACCTCACAGATTTCCATGAAGGCCCAGAGCTGTCCAGGGTCACACAGCTTAGCACTCACTCACTCGCTTATTCTTTCAACTTTTCTGCGAACATTTATAAAGCAGCGACTATGCGCCAGGAGCCCAGCTGTGTGCTAAACAAGCAGAGCCAGTAGATTTCCCACTGCATGCTGGGAAAAAAAAAAAAAAACAGAGACACAAGCTCAACACCTGGAGTCTTTTTGCCCACGAGGTCCAAACTCCCTTAAGCCTTGACTGCCTGTTGCATCTCAAAGACGGTGGCAGGCCGGAGAAGTCTCCCGTGTTCTGAGTCAGTCATAGGCTTGAGTATGTGTCCACGGAAAGCCCTCACACCCTTCCTTACAAGTTCCAGAAATTCCAATATGGCGACCATACTCCTGACTGCCTCTCTCAGCCAGAAGTGGCCCCAGACCCTTGTTTAGATCATGTGATCACATTAGTGGTGTAGAAAGGACAGCCCCAGGGCTAACTGCAAGAGCCGCAAGCCCAGCCCATCCCTCCCTCCTCATGTCTCCTATTGGCCTTGGATTAGGCCTCTTAGCATCTGTCACGTCATTTTTGGAAGGAATATGGCTCCTGGTCCATAGCTCTTAAAGGCAGAGGTTGGGCATCCCTTCTGAGTGGTGTTCTCTCAGCACCACATCTGACACCTTGGAGAACATTCAGTGCGCATTTCCTGAATGAAGAAACGAGCCAATGGACTGTCCCCCTTTTTCCACTCCTTCCACCGCAGCTGAGGGAAAATCACCAGAACTCCATGTGGGCAGATGTGGGGACCTGGGTGCACAGGCACGCGAGTGGGTTGCATTTTGAGGAGGGTGCTCAGGAAATACGGAGAAAGGGTTTAAAGCAGTGTGCGCCTGCACAGTCCCATGTGGTACCCACTAGCCCCATGTGGCTACTTAAATTTAAATTAGCAACTCAGTCACACTAGCCCCAATTGAAGTACTTAATAGCCACTTGTGACTAATGGCTGGACAGCGCAGACACAGGACCCCTCTGTCAGGGCAGGAAGTTCTGGGCAGCATAGGGCTCTCTCCACTTTAGGAATTATATCCTGAGGAAATAATAAGGGGAGAACAAAGTATCTGGGGGTAGAGGGCACCACTTAAAGCAAGGGAAGGTTGGAAACATCCCAAATGCTTCCACCCAGGAGAGTGGTTGAACAAGCTCTCAGGAAAAAATCATGACCCCTCACTCCCTCCACAAATATTTATTGAGCACCTACTGTGCAGCAGGCCCCATGATGCGAAGACATGGAAGCCAAATGAGGCAGAGACGATCTCTGTCCTCGTGGTTCTTTTGTTCCGGAGCATGGGGGGCAGAGGCTGAAGGTCCATGAATGAATAAAGATTATTTCAAAATGTGAAAGTATCATCAAAGATATAATAATCGCAAAGCCACAACTGTGATGGTGGGGGGAGGGTCCTACTAGCAAAGGCGTCCCTAACCCTTCGAAGACACGCTGGCTTCTCTCAGCAGGTGGATTAAAGTCAGGACATCAGGCTACGTGCGCACCAGGGTCATGTGGAAGCCCCCAGAGGGATGGCCCGGACACCCCAGTTCCTTTTCCGTCAGGACATGGGGACATCAAGCAACAGCAACCGGAAGAGAGCTCGGTGGCCTGAGGTTTAATGAACGGTCTGCAAGTATGGTTTTGGTGTGTTTGTATTTGTGACGCTGTTGACATTCACCGTTTCCAACAAAAGAAACTTCAGGGGCGCCTGGGTGGCTCAGCGGGTTAAAGCCTCTGCCTTCGGCTCAGGTCATGATCCCAGGGTCCTGGGATGGAGCCCCGCATCAGGCTCTCTGCTCAGCAGGAAGCCTGCTTTCCCCTCTCTCTCTGCCTGCCTCTCTGCCTACTTGTGATCTCTGTCTGTCCAATAAACGAATAAAATCTTAAAAAGAAAAAAAAAGAGAGACTTCAAATTAGGGCCACACCAGTGTGTTCACGGCGGACCAGGTGACCACTTAGGGCTGGTGCCTGTCACACTCAGGAGCCACCTTGTCCCTCTGACACTACCTGTTCCTGAGCAGAATTAATTGTTTCCTCTTCCGTGTGTCCATCTGCCTTTTCTCCTCATGCAGAGCTGGTTCTCAGACATTGAACTATAGGTCGCATCTGAATCCTGGGTCTTCCTCCAGTATGTTTGGATGGATTTCTGAGGCTGATGGAAATTGGTGTCAGAATGTCTCAGCTGCCTTGCCCCACAGGGAGGGTAATTCTGAGCTGTGTTCTGTGCTGGCTGGGAGTAAGTCACAGTCCCCACGGGTAGCTGGCTCGCTAACACACCCCTCATTTGGTTCTCTTCCCTTCCATGACTCATGACTCCACTCCTCTCCCTTTACCTCCCGTGTACATTTCTAGCACTCAATCTCTTGCTCAGAGTCGGCTCCTGGGGGACTTATCCGGAGACCAGGTTAGGTTAGAGACCTACCCTACGTGAGGCCGTATGAGGACTTGGAGGCGAGAATAGATACCACATTCCCAGAGCGTCACCCAGCAGGCACTTAACAAACTGGACGTCCTTCCATGGGGGCTGCTCCCTTCTTCGTCTTTCTGTGTTTGCAGCACTGCCTTGGCCAGCAAGCCCCGCGGAGCCTTCCGGGGCTGCCTATGTCCTGTTCTACTATTTCCCCAACAGCTGTTTGGGTAATTACAGTTTCTAATTATAACTCATCTTTGTGATTTGGATAACTCCATTAGAGCCACCTTCAACAAACCTCCATTGCTCGTCTTGTCTTGCATGGGTGAAGAAGAGGCAGGCAAAGAGGTGTGCTTGCTAATGAGTGGGCTGCGAACAGGAAGCTTTTCATAACATAATCTCATTAAGCATCATCGCCCAGAGCATGGGCCTCAAATTAAAGAGCCCATCAGAACCTCTGGGGAAGGGGGGGGGCAGTTGTTATCAATTCACAGTCCTGGGCCCCTCCTGCAGAGACTCTGATATGGAAATTTAGACAGAGTTCAGGAATATGCTTTTCAACAACTGATACCTCAAGGAATTCTGACACAAAAGGACCCCCCACCCCTCGCCTGGCACACACTCGGGAAAAAACAGTCCTCTTGTTCCTTACTGGCATCAGTGGTCACTGGCCCAGGGTCTGGAGAGAGCAACTTCCCACCCAGGCATCCATCCAGCATCTCTCACTGCACACCTCTGTCCTGGCCACAAAGCAGGGCACTGGGACCACCAGAAAGACTTGTCAAACGACGGGGCACATGGGTGGCTCTGTCGGTTAAATGTCTGCCTTTGGCTCAGGTCATGATCCCGGAGTCCTGGGATCGAGCCCCACATGAGGCTCCTTGCGCTGCGGGGAGCCTGCTTCTCCCTCTCCGTCTGCCTGCTGCATGCACCCCTGCTTGTGTTCTCTCTCTCAATCTGTGTCAAATAAATAAATAAAATCTTAAAAAAAAAATTTGCCAAATGAGAACAGGCCCTTTCCCGCTCCTTTCAGTACACCGGAAACCTGCTTTGAACCCACAGTAAGCTCCTTGTGAAGACGTACAGAATTGTCGGGGCCTTCCGCTGTGAGGGGGTGGCTAATGTCTCCACAAGAGGTGAGGGGCCTGCCTCGCCAAGGCCTCTGTAGTTTTATGGTGACTCCAAGAGGTTAAAATGCCCCCGAGGGTCTTACGCACGACATCAGCACGCAGCCCACTTCCCTCATACACCCTGGCTCTTTCCCTCTCTCCCAATAGCCACCAGCCTCTTCAGCCTCAGAGTGACCTTTGACCTCTAGTGCTCCTCCCACCCGACCCCCCTACCCAGGCCCCCAGTACCACCCACCGCCCAGCCACACAAGGGAGGAAGAAGGGGGTGGAAGCTCGTAATACAATCTCACTTGTGTCTGGCTACAAGGACCTTACATAATTGTAAATCAGCGGCACCCGGGCGGCTCAGTCAGTGAAGTGCCTGACTCTTGGGTTTCGGCTCAGGTCATGATCTCAGGGTCATGAGATGGAGCCCTGAGTTGGGCTCTGCACTCCGTGGATGGTCTGCTTAAGATTCTCTCTCTCGCTCTCCCTCTGTCCCTTCCCCTGCTTGCGTGCGCCCTCTCTCTAATAAATAAGTTAAAAAAAAAAAAAAGGTGTCATAATGTAGAGTTCTTTGGGTTGACTTTTTTACAGTACCTACTATATGCCAGAAATTTCGGGAGTGCACAAATGACGAAACCAAGCCTGTGTATGAGTTGGAATGAGCAATTTCCTCCCGCTGGTCAGTGTTTAACAAGAACAGAAATCAAACCCAGTGAGTCAATTTTTTTTTTTTTTTTTAGCACATGAACCAGAGCCCCTAATTCCCTCTCTCCCAGGTCATATAGCCCCTGACTCACTTACTAGAAATATCCAGCAGGAGCACAAGCAGGTACATGTTCAAGCATTTATGGGGTCTCCAAGAATGGAGAGCCAAGAAGCTTCTCCATTTATTTTATGATGTTAACAAAAACTTAAAACCACAGGCAGTGGTATGTCCTGAAAATCATAATAGGAAGTGTTGACTAAGACAAATTTATTCTACTAATAAGGTCTAATATTAGGAAAAGCATATAGTTCAATCACACTGATTGATCCTAGGAGATAAACAAATGGTTTTCTCTATAGATGACAAAAGATAGTTCATCATTTGCTCTTAAGGTTTAAAAAACCAAGAGTGCAGGCCATTTTCCTACTCTTGTGGGCCATGTGTCTTTAACTAATATCAACATCGTTCTTAATGATATAACAGTTGAGATATTCCCGCTAAATTCTGGCACGAGAAAATGCGACCCAGGACCACTACTTGTGAACATCGTTCTGGAAGCTGTAGCCAGTGCCCCGAGGAAAGGATGGATGGATGTCAGAATGGACGGAAGGAAGACGTATATTGGAGAGAAGTGACCCAAGTCACATATGCGGGTGGGGACTGTCAGTCTAGAATGCCGAAAGTGTGAGGAAATGGAGGTACTTTTAATGCTGACTAGTAGACTATAAATCATACTGCATTTTCACCTGTAGTATTTCAAACATCAAAAGCAGAAGTCTTCACACACCTTTTAATCTGGTAACTACCCATCTAGAGATATGTCTTCAGGAAATAATCTGAGATGCGTGGGCTCAAGTTCACCATTACACTAGCTATAAAAGTACAAAAGAAGAAAAACATCAATGTCCAGCGAAAAGGGACTGGATAAATAAATAATCATTTCCCTAAAAGACGGATAGACTATAAAACAGTACTTCAAAATTATATTTTTGATGAGCAAGGCTTCCTGCAGGAAAGAAGGCATGACAGCGTGCTCCGTGTAAGCTTCAGGTATAAGCAAAACAGACTAGAAAGACCCCGACAGATGTGGAAACTTACTATCTTGGTGGTTTTGTTTACTTTTTCTTTGGGCTTATTAGCAAGGAGTTAGAGGGGGTGCCTGGCTGGGTCTGTTGGAAGAGCATGCAACTCTTGATCTCAGGGTTGTGGGTTCAAGCCCCATCTTGGGTATTGAGATTACTTTAAAAATAAAAGCTTAAAAAAAGATAAGTAGTTAGGGGCACCTGGGTAGCTCAGTTTTCAGCGGAGGTCATGTTTTCATCTCGGGGTCCTGAGATCAAGCCCCACGTGGGGCTCTACGCTCAACACAGAGTCTGCTTGTCCCTCTCCCTCTACTCCTCCCCTGCCTCGTGCCTGTACACACCCATGCTCTCTTCCTCTCTCTCTCTCAAATAAATGAATAAATAAAATCTTTTCAAAAAATCAAGTAGTTAGAAAACACAGTGTGCTATTTAAAAGTGATTTTGACATAATACTAATGAGCAGTAAGCATGGGGCTTGGATCTCAGAAGACCATTCCTGCCATGGGCACCCAATGCCAGAAACAACAAAGCCTGTCCATGGACCTGTGACAAGGCTAACAGCTTTGGACCATGTGTATCTGTGAAGGCAAACCAGATCCACACAATCATGAACCAGACTGTTTTGTGCACTGAGCCCTAGACAAAACCTACACCAATGGCCAAGTCTCTCATAAACCCCTGTTCACTTAGTAGCAACTTGAGGAGTTCTGAGAAATGAGCAGTTTCTGTGCTGACCTTGCAATTCAAACCTGATAGGGGAGGACTGACGCCGAGCTTCAGAGAGCCCAGCCCACAGGGTAAAGAACCTTTTGGCCCAGGTGAGCGGGTGAGACCGCTGTGATTCACCACCCCCACTCCACATCCCTAACTCCCAGGGAAGACAGCAGACCAAGCATGAGAATCAAAACTTAACACCTGGCGTGGGCTGACAAGGGTGGTCGACCAGTTGTCGAGGTTGATGGCCGAGTGGTTCTTGTCTCAAGCAGAGGGAGGAGGAGACGGAGGGTTACTGACCTGGGCCTCCAGGTGGAGAGGAGAGGAGGGGAGGGCGTGGGAGGGGAATGTGAGCCTTGCTGGGGTAGGAGGAGGTGGTGTGCAGCCCAAGGTCAGCTCAGCAGCTGGTCCTGCTCCTGCCACAGGCACCACCCAGGCTGGGGCCTCTAACTCAGCTCTGATGCAGACGAGAGAAAAGAGAGGAGCCTACCGGCTGGTGCCGAGAAGACCAGCACTTTTTTCTGTGCTTTGAACCAGAGAAACAGCCCCACACCTCCTTCTGCGCTCACCTCTGGCAACAAATCTTCCTTTACGGGTGGGCCTGCTCTCCCTCTCTTCCCCCTGGACCTCCCTTCTCCGTGCCTGAGGTGCTTGAACTAGCAAAGTGGGGTGGCAGCCACATGACTGGGAATACACCTTGTCCCCGCGTGGGTCTTTCGTCTCGGAAAGAGGCCTGACAGCAGCACCGGCCTCACAGGGCTGCTGGGAGGACCGGACCGCAGGATGTTGGCTGATGGCGGTGCCTGGTTACCAAGCAGGTGCTCAGTAACGTTACCCTCTATCATTTCAGCCTGCTTCTGTGTCTTTGCGGTGGGTAGGGTTCGAGTTTGGGTTCTTCAAAAGCAGATCCTCCAGCAGGGACTTAGGTGAGTGGTTGATACTGGGAGGCACTGGGAGAAAGCAGGGAGGAAAACCCAAGGGAGCCTTAATGAGAGGGTTACACTATGCATGATTGGGGCTCAGCCTTGCTGGGAACCTTCTCTGAGGCTGTGAACACACCGCAGAGCTGTCCCACCAAGGAGGCAAGGGCACTGGCTATCTACCAATTCCCATCCTTCATGGGTGGAGGGTCGCTCCTCGGGTGTTAGCTCCCAACACTTTCCAGCCTGCCTAGGTGGAAGCTGAAATGCCCCCGTGGCCAGAGGACGTGCAGGGTGGACACGCAGGGGTAAGTTGTGCGAGGGGCTGAGGACACGGGTGGGTCACTGACTGCACCTGTTACGGGTTGGTGAGGGATGTGGGACAGTGTGATCCCTGACTATTAATTATGCTAAAATCTGCCAGGCATTTCGGGGCTTTTTAGGCAAGCTGGTCTTCCCTATTGTATACATTAATTTGTTCATTTCTTCGATCCCTTATTCAGCCATTCACGAAACATCTACTGAGCCCTTCCCGTTGGCCATGTGCCAGACGCTACAGGAGTCAGAGGAAGGAGCTGTGAAAGGCAGAAAATAGCTGGAGGTGCATTCCAGGCTGAGCTAAGCACATGCTAAGACTGGGAGACAGAAAACCTTCATGGCAACGGGGAGGTAGCAGGTGGCATAGTCTGGCTAGACCTGGCACTCGTGAGAAAATGAGGTGGAGACAAGGAGGGCCGAGTGCGTTAGAGGTGTCCCTGGGGGGTGTTCTAGTCTCATGGGAAGGTGCTAACATGCTGGGGACATGCAGGCACAAGGTCAACACTCAGTGCGCCCTGACAGGCAGAACTTGACTTTGCTCTGTAAGCCACGGGGCGCCATCTTTCATTCCTGCAGAGAGACGCAGTGTTTGGGAAGCTTTGTAGAGGTAATTAAATTCAGGATCTTGGGATGGGGAGATAGATTATCCTGGATTATCCAGGTAGGCCCAATGTAATCATGAAGGGCCTTCTAGGAGGGACACAGGAGGGTCAGAGGTCGGAGAGGAGAAGGCCACGTGATCACGGAGGCAGAGCCTGCAGGGTTATGGCCACAAGTCAAGGAAGGCCGGCATCCTCTAGAAGCCAGAAGAGGCCAGGAACAGCTTCTCCCATGGAACCTCCAGAAGGAACCATCCCTGCTGACACCTGGTCTCCAGCTCTGGAAATTTCATCTTGGACCCGTACCCTCTGTAACTGTAGGAGAGCGCACAGAGTCACAACAGCCACAAGGCTCTGGGGACCCCTGCAATGGCTCTGAGACGGTAGGGAAAATGGATGAAACTGGGGTAAGTGCAGGAGTGGAAGGGGCCACCGCTGGGTCCCAGGGGACGGTGGTTGAAGGGCGGGGCGGCAGCGGCAGGCACGAGGGAGGGGCTGGGTTAGAGAGGAATTACACGGTGGCAATCCCCGGGCCTTGGTTGAGGTGGGAGAGGTGGGAGGAGGGGGGCAAGCCAGGCCCAGGCTTCTGGTTTGGGTGATGGAGCAGAAGGTGGTGGTTCCCGAGTTCCAGGCCCTCTTACTCCCCACGGTGGAGGCAGGGCCAATCCTGCTTCTCCTGATCAGCTGCTTTTCTCGGCTGTCTGACTCTCCGAGGCTAGCGTGGGCCAGTGAGCTAGTCCAGAAAAGCGAACTCAATCACAAGGTGCAAGAGAGCCATTGCGGGTGGTGAAGGAGACATCGGGATATTGTCCAGGTGACCAGGGAAAGAAGGGAGGAGAAGCCAGCTTGGGTGGGCAGGAAGAGAGGCCAGCAGTGCCCCTGTCCCCTGGCTTTGTTGAGGACGCTGCCACAGCGGGCCCGGAGCCCACTCCAAGGCTCTGGCTCCATGGACCTGCCCACGTGTGGGTTCGAGGACCTGGTCCCGCCAGGGATGGTCAAGGCCGCCCGATGGGATGCACACTGACTCCCAGCAGGCTGGCAGCTACCCCGGTCCTTGTCCCCATGCATCCACCCACCATCTGCCCAGACACAGTGGGGCCAGCGGGCCACTACTTGGCCCCAGTTCTGTCCTTAATCAGTTGAGAATGCTCCAGAAAGAGGGACACGGCACCGCTGTGAAGTGCTGATGGCACAAATCTGGAGAGGAAAGCAAATAAAAAGGAAGCACGCAGGAGAGGAGCGGGAAAGGAGATGCCAACGTTTCTGCAATTATGCCCAGAGCTGTGAATCCCTCTGGCTGGGGGTGGGAGGGAGGTGGGCCAGGAAGCCACGGTGGGAATGCAAATGCCTTGTGCCGCCCAGCACAGACCCTCGGAGTCTGAACTGCAGAAGTCTCGTTAGACAATGACGGGCTGTCAAAGCCCAGTGGGCACAGGCCTCCTCCCTTCTCCAGAATGTGGGGACTTGAAGGGTTACAACCTCCCAGGAAGACAAGATGGGGTTGGGGGTTAGCAGCCTCTGAGACGCCCTTGCGTGCCTGGCCCAGCGCTAGCCGCAGAGGGTGCTGGCTGCGTGGAGCCGGATGGCTGCTCTCGAGGAGCTCCTGGGCCGCTGGGGGCATAGATGTGGGGACAAATGAATGCCGAGAAGTCCCAGGGGACATCTGATCAAAATTGAGATGGCATATGGCGGGCATGGGAGCCACGATGGGAGAGGGGTCTGTTCCACGTGGGTGAGTCAGAAAGTCTTCTTGAACAGGCAGTTCTTTTTGTTAGTTTAATTGAGGTGCAATTCACGTAACATAAAATGAACCATTTTAAAATGCACGATTCAGTGGCATTTAGTATTTTCGTAATGCCGCCCAACCACTACTTCTCTGTAGTTCCCAAACATTGCATCACCCCAAAAGGAAGCTTTAGCCCCCTTGGGCATCCCCCATATTCCCCTCCCCGAGCCCCTGGCTGCTGCCAACCTGCTTTCTGTCTCTATGGATTTCCCTTTTCTGGTTTTCCCATATAAATGGAGTCCATATAATATGCAGCCTCTGGTGTCTACTTTAATTCACTCAGTGTAATGTTTCTGAGGCTCACCTGTCTTGCAGCAAGTCTCAGTACTTCATTCCTTTTTATGGCTGAGTCATAAGGCAGGTGATTCTTTTGCTAATTGTGAAAAATGAGTAGATGTGTGCAAGCCAGGGAAACAAAGGGGGAAGGGGGGGATCCTGGCAAAGACATGAAAGCATGACATAGCAGGGTCTCCTCCGGGGACCTCATGAATGCTGGGATGGCCAAAGGGCTGCAGGGCAGCAAACGATGAGACCTGGAAGGGAGAAGGGGCCTAGGAGGTTAAGGGGGCTCCGTGCTTGGGTAACGGGAGCCATGGAAGGCGAACCAGGGTACCATAGGACTAGATCTGCATTTCAGGAAAGATGTTCTGGCTGCAGTGTGGACCAGAAGGGAGACCAGTTGGATGCTACTGGGAGGTGATGGGGGCAGGACTAAGGTAAGAGCCAGGTAGGGACCCAGAGAAGGGACCAGTCGAAATGCAACAGCCTTGACCTTGCAAATGAGCGAGATGAGGTGACCAGCTGTGGGTTCTTGGGTCATTCAGGTGGGCCCTCCTGCAGCAGCTGGCTGGTACCCTGGACTCGGTCAGGACAAGTGTCTGGGCTGAAGAAGAAGGTTTATGAATCTTGCTTTGTGTATTCCTTCCTGCATTAGAGAATGTGCTCCCATTCTAAAGACAGGGAAGTGGAGACCCACGGAGGAGAAGCCACACACCCACGCCCACATAGCTGATTCAGCGCCAGAGTCAGGGTTTGGCCCCATGTTTGGTGGGTTCCAAAGGCTCCTAGCTTTCCGGGAAGCCAAACAGGCTTTTAAATCCTTTCACTGCAACTCCCACCTCCTCCCCAAATTCTAAATTCACCCAGCACTTCCACAGGAGAAGGAATATGGGCCTGAACGTGACACTGAGCAGCAATTCTGCCATCTTGATGTTCCGCTGCAGGGGGCAGAGAGGGGAGGGGGAGGAAGGAAGGCCCTGTTTTCCAAGTAAACACTTAAAATTCCCCAGGACACACTGGAGATGCTGCTGAACTTGAATTAGACCCCAGCGTGGAGAGGACACGGCGGCCTCTGATAACGTAGCCAGGGAGACGTCCCCGGGGTGGAGAGCTGGAGTCGTGTGTGTTTTTTATAACACTTAAGTGCCCACTCCAGCCTCTCAAGGTTAATGGCATTAGCCGATCCCTCCCACGTCACGTGGCCCAGCTGATGGTGCCACGGCGGGGAGCAAGATGCAAATTAACAATTTCATGGGCCAACGTGGGGCTCTGGGAAGTTTCTTAACTGGGGAGAAGAAAGGAGCCCCGGAGGCGAACAAAATCCAGGCAAGAGCAAAATGACCCAGCAAATAAACTGGGGGTGGTGATTAGGTGTCATTCGAAGCGAGAGAAACGATGGAGGAGCCGTTATTTTCATGAAACAGAAATGGCATCAACTCAGAAGGTTTCAGCGAGTCCAGCTTGCATCCTCAAGGCCAAACAGCCCCGGCTGCGGAGGACCAGGTTTGGAGCCGCACCATGTGGTCATGAAACTCGTGTCTGAATCATTCACTGTGACTCAGCCACTCTCTTTAACAGAGAAACCTGCTGCCCAGGGGTCATTAGGCCTCACTGGCTCTGTGCGACAGCCCCTGACTGTTCTCTGAGCCGGCTCCCCCTCCTGCCCTGCCCCCAACCTCCCCCCACCCCCATTACGATCTCCCTTCTCCCTATGCAATAGCTCAGGACACTGTTCTGTCCCTTCTGAATACAGGGAATATTGGGCTGCTTTCTGCTCTCACTGGGCTCATCAGGTAGCTAGAGAACGTGTGACTGTCAGCTTTTCAGGTTCAAGTTCCTTTTCCTGGCATGGACACATCACGTTCTGCAGCTGGGTACTGGGTAGGGAAGTACTTTGAAACCTGGTATCCAGAACACTGAGGTTTTCATCCCTGCAATTACTTTTTGTGTTTCTGGGAAAGCACAGCGTGTGACATAAGGAAAACGAGAGGGGAAAATTCTCGTTTATTTAAAAAAAAAAAAGTCTAATTCCCAGGTACTATAAATTGGTTATTTTTGTCTACACAGCAGCAACTTTCTATCCTTCTAGCAAAGCAAAACTATTTGTGGGGGGGGAGGGCACGTTTCTCTCCTAGTCACCACCCCTGGTTCTAGGTTGGTTACATAGCAAGGGATGCCCTAAATGTATCCTATTTCCTTGGACTGAGTGATTGGGTTAGGCATACAGATGACTTGAGGTTGATGAATCCATTATGGAAAAAATACCCTTTTCCTCCTCATGCTATCTGCACAGTCTGCATAAGCCTGGAGATGCTGGTGGCCACCATGTGGGAAACGAACCCAAGCTAAGATAAGAAAAGAGATAATAACTATACCCTGAACACAGGCTTTGTGCTCCTGGAACCAGCCATACCTAAAACCCTTGTATGGCTATGCTGTTCTACTGTTATGCTGATTGGGTTTTTGTACTTATAAGCAAAAGGGTCCTAACTGCAACCTACCACTGTGCTTTGTACAGAGAACATGTAAGAGGTTCTCTTTTCATTTAATCTACTAGCAAATCCTGCTGGATCTATCTTCAGAATATATCCCAAATCATACCACTTCTCGTCACCTACAAGGTCCAAGCCAACAATATCTCTCACTACTGGCTTCACTGTCTCCGTTCCTATCCCTCCACAGCCGATTCATTCCTTAGGCAAGCAGACAGAAAGATCTTTTTGCAATCCCACTCAAACCAGGTCATTCTTCTGCTCAGAACTATTCAATAGCTCCCACCCCACTGTGGATAAAATCCAAAGGCCTTCCATCGGGCCAGCTCCCTCTCTCACCCCTTTCCCATGAACCCCTCCTCGCTCTCTGCACCCTGGCCAGGCTGGCTTCCTGGCACGTCCTTGTTTGTGTCAAATACTTTCTCACGTTAGGCCCTTTGCACCTACTGTTCCCTCTGTCTGCAACCCTCTTCTCCCAGTATTTTCTTGCCTCTCTCTTTGCTCAAATATCACTTCTTCAAGGCCTTCCTTGATCATTCCATCAAGCCCCTCACCTTACCCTGGCCTTACTTCACTGCATGGTGTTGCACTCTCTACTACCTGACATCATATGTATTTCCATCTGTACATTGCCTGCCTTCCCCACTGGCCTTTAAGTTCCATGAGGACAGGACCCAGCACGGTGCCTGGCACATTGTAGACACCTGATTAAATATTTGCTGAGAACCTGAGTGAGTGCTAAACTTGTAACGGATGACCTTGGACAATGAGCAGCCTCTTTGGCTCATCCATTTTCCCACATGTGAAGGAAATGAAGGGATGAGATTTATGGTTTTCAAAGTACATTCTGTCTCCCTGCTTCAACAGAGCAGCTCAACTTTTATTTTTATGTACTCGGGTTCCACAGAAGAAGCAATTGTGTATTACTGTTAAGAGGTGGCTCCGACGGTCTCCTGGGTGACTTCAAGGATAGCCCGGCAAGTTTGCTCTCGCTCACATCATTCTAGAACTTGTCACATCTACTCTTAGCAGAAGGCCTTTGTGGGCTCTCTTTCTTTGCCTTAAATTCTGAAAAGTCTAAGCGGATTCTCTTTCTCTTCATTAAAGAAGTACAGAGGTGTTACTGTCTTCCAGCACCGATCTGTTATCTGGTCGGTACTGCCATGGAAGGTCCCAGCAGAGAGGTCCCCGTGCTTTGGAAGTTTAAAGGAAACCCCCTCCCTCCCCCTCACTTGGCAACAAACTGCTCCTTTTTCTTTTACCGCACGCCATTTAGAGAAATTGGCAAATTTCTCGAAAACCGCAGAGACGTTAAGTTTAAACAGGAAGGGAAAATTGATCTGGGTATGAGGCTAATTAAAAAAGCTCTCAGAAGGACTGTGATTTTGCCTATTCTTGTACCTTCTCTTGGAGGCAAAAATTTTCCTCCATAGACTCAGCATATTGAGAAATGTACCTGGGGGGAGAAAAAGGCTCAGAGTCGACCTTAGACAAGAGCCCTCCGGTGGATTTCCCCCAGGAAAGGGGCTTTGAGACCTCTCTTCTCTTTGACCAGAACGTTGGTGGAAGAGACAAGGAAAATTGGGAGCCAAGACTTCTGTAATCTGAGCCATGGGGATTTAGGCAGTTCCTCTGGAGAATTCCTAATTGCCTTGGGTTTGATCCTCATACGGGGTGAACCCCCTTCCCCCAGCTCCTCCCCTAACTCTGCTGTTTCCTCGGCATCTTGTTCTTCCAACACGCACGTGAACGAGGGCTCTCTGAGGCCTCAAGCACTAGCGAGGCGTGGCCAAAATTAATGAGGGTGATAACGACATTAACATTTACGCAGCACCTCCTCTGTGTCCGACTCTGGGCTAAGGAGAGTAACTCATTCACTTCTCACAGCCATGCCACGTGGTCAGGCACCATCGGTTCACAGCAGAGAAGCCAAGGCCCAGAAGGGGTAAGGAGTTGAGGATGACAAAACTGGGAGGGGTCAGGTAGCCCCACGCAGTGTTAGGGACTAAATGTTCAAAATTCATATTGGCTGAAGCCCTAACCCGAATGTGTTGGGAGACCGGGCATTTAAAGAGGTAATTCAGATCGAGTGAGGGCATAAAGATCGGGTCCTGATTTGAAAGGGTTAGAGTCCTTCTAAGAAGAGATAACCAGAGGGCTCTCTCTTTCTCTCTTTCAGCTCCTACCAATCACCAAACTGCCGGAAGCCTTGATCTTGGACTTCTATTCTCCAGGACTGTGAGAAAATTAATTTCTCTTGTTTAAACCACTCAGTCTATGGTTTTTTGTTATAGTGGTGCAAGCTGGCTAATTTGGGGAGTAACAAGAGTAGTGTTCCAGGCTGTTTTCTCCAAGGAGGTAGGGGACATTGCAGCTGAGCTCTGAAGGGGGGGTCATGGGAGCACCTGGTGGAAGAACCACCCAGGCAGAGGAACTAGCAAGTGCAAAGATCCTGTGACAGGGACCATCCCTGCATACTGGAGAAACAGAAAGGCGGTGAGTAAAGGGAAGCTTGTACTGGGAGGGTCTGGAGAGGCAGGCAGGAGCCCGAGTGTGGAGGGCCTCTGAGGCCACGAAAAAGAATCTAGATTTTATCCTAAGCGCCCTCCCTGGCCTGCATCCATCGTCCAAGCAGACCAAGCAGCTCAGCGCCTGCAGGAGTAGAGTGAGAGAGGGAAAGTTCACAGAACAAACATCTTTGCCTCCTACAGAGGCCACGCCACGCCACGCCACGCCACCCCAGAGCCCATGCTCCACACCACTCCGTGGGTGCCGTGCACGTGAGCTCTGCTCTAAGTACAGTCCCTCAGGCTGGGCAGCAGGGACCCTGCTCACCCAACCCTCAGAATTGTCTCGGAGAACAAGCATTCTCAAAGTGGTTCCCTGTTATTCTTAAATCCCAGTGACCTGCTCCCCTTCACTGCATTGAATTACCAGACCATCTGCTGCCTGGGAACAGAGGAGCCAGCAAGCAGCCCGAGGTGGGGGAGGGCCGTACCCAGGAGACAGCCTTGTGCTCCCTCCTGAAGACATTCTCTTTATGCACATCCGACAGCATCTGCCTGACCACTGGGATGGAAAGAGAAGAGCAGTCTGGAGAGTGTGGTTTTTTGTCTACAATTCTTGCTGGTGTACAGATACCTGGGAATGAGTAGGAGATGGGCAAGGGGAGCCCGTGGGTCCTGAGGGCTCCGTTGTCTCTTGGAGGTGACCCAACTCAGGCCCCGCGTGTGATTCTGCTCTGTCGGGGCAATTCTGACCAGAAAACGACTTTCCAACCCAACACCTGGGTGAGGTGTGGCCTCACCACGTAGATCGGAGGTGAGAAGGCGCTGTCAGTGCTTCAGTAACCCCTGAGCCCCTGCGCTGCACCAGTATGGGGTTGGTGCTGGGGTTCATGACAAAGGAAAATGTCATTTCAGGGGGGACAGAACAGCACAGCAGGGGGTGACTCCTGAGATGCCTCGTGAAGGAAAGACAAATACAACGAAGTCCTCAAATATTTGACTACGGAAGACATTGAGTTCCAAAGATTAATAAAGTCTCAGCATTTTGCCCCCGAGGGGCCCACATTCTGCTAGGGGAGCAAGACCATATTCAAAGGACCATAAGAGCAGGTAGTACATACTGTGAACAGAATGATGCCCAAATGCCCGGGATTGAAAGAAATACGGAAGAGTAATTCTGTCTGGGAAACAGAAGGGACGCTGCAGACAGGAGGGAACGTCGGAAAAGCCCCCGAAGGACAAATTTGGTATCTATCGCAAGGCAGGTGTGGTTGGTGGAATAACAGCCCTTTAAGATAGCCTTCCCCAAAGCCTGGAACCTGAGGATATGCTATGTTACAAGGCAAGAGGGGCTTTGCAGAGGGATGAAAATTACGGATCCTGAGATGGGGGAAATTATCCAGGTGAGTTCAGTGTCTCCCTAAGAGTCCTTGTAAGGGGAGGTCAGGAGGGTATGAGCCAGAGAGAGAGATACGATGTTGGAAGTAGTAGTTGGATGGACGCCGCATGAGGAAGGCGGGTAGCTTGTCGGCTTTGAAGATGGATGAAGGCGCCACCAGCCAAGGAACGACGGAGCCCCTAAAAGCTAGAAAAGTCAAGAAACAGATTCTCCCCTGGAGTTTGCAGGAGGAACACAACCTTGCTGACACCTTGATCTTTGCCCAGGAAGACCCACCTCAGATTTCCGCCCTCCAGAATCGTTACTAGATTGGTGTTATTTTAAGCCATGGGGTTTGGGATGATCTGTTACAGCAGCCATAGGAAAGGAACACAGCGGGGAAAGGCATTCCAGGCAGGAAGAACAGCACATACGGAAGTGCAGAGGCCTAACAGGCAAAGCTGCATTTCGAAAACCAAGTGGGGGACTTGGCCACAGGGTACATGCAGGATACATGCTGGATGGGACATCGACAAGTAGTTGGGGACAGGGGGTTCCAGGCCTTTGCAGTATGTCTGAAAAGTGGGTGTGTACTCTGGAAGCACTAGGGAAAGCACTCGGGATCTTTAAGCCCAGTAAGATGGGGAGTGGGACGAACAGATCTGTATTTGGCAGCGGAAATAGTCTAAAGGTAAAAGGAGACAGAAGTCACTGAGCACCGGTAACCTCAACACCCATGACTTGTGGGTCACAGCCCACGACCAGCTGGACTCCTGCTTCTGACAGATGGGGGCGGCCAGGTCACAGCCCTGCAGCAGTGTCCGTGGCCCCAGTCCCTGACCTCCCTGTCATGAATGGGAAGAGCCAGCTCCAGCGCCCCCGGGACTGTGGTCACGCTCAGCCTCTGTGGGGAAAAGTGCTGCGATGGATTAGTCATGTCTGCTCTGGACCCGAAGGGGCACATGGGCTGTGGTAGCAGAGGACTGTGGCAGTGCTGGTGGGGGTGGGAAGAGGATACAGGGGGGCTGTAGGGACAGGGCATGATGGTACTCTCTTGAGAGAGGGTACAGAGAGAAGGAAAGGGCTGGGCTGAGGCAACTGGAGGGTGTCAGTCCAGCTTGGGCCAGGATGTGACCTCTCTTGTGGCCCCCTTCCACCTTCCATGAAGTCCACAAAAATTCTTGGAGTGAGGGGGTGTTCCCGGGAGAGAGAAAAGGGGGTGAGTTCTGCATCCTGATTCTGAGGGGTACTTGCAAATGAGGAAGCAAGCATGGACGCTCGGAGAAAATCATGGGGATGCCACGGGCCCTGGACAAGGGGAGGACCGGGGCCAGGAGGAGCCTTCTGTGGACACAGGGCTCCCCAAAAAGGGATTCTGGGAAAGGTTTTAAGATACGTGTACTGTTTTTTTTTTTTTAAGGTGGGGAACCACTGCTCAAAATCAATGCTACAGATCTTTAGCTGGATATCTGAGACTTGAGGGAGCTCAGAATCTTGCCCAAGGTCATACGAGGGAAATGAAAGGCAGGGATGAGCACTCCTGCCAACGTTCTATCATGCCAGTTCTCCATCCCACTGTCTCCTTCCTGGCTGCCCCATTTCTAGGCCATAACATGCCTTCCCTGCCCTCAGGATTTCCACACCCCTGTCGTCCATGGAATGCCTACTCCGTGGGGGATAAGACATGTCCTCATCCATTCCAAACCCTGAGGAAAACCACGGTGGCTAGGGCAGGTGGGCTGGGTGGGGGACAGGATGCAGGGCTGGAATGCCTTCCAACAGCCAGGCGCTCATTTCCTCCATCCCGCTCACAGGTGTCCTAGGATGAGCTAAGGAACTTTCTAGAAATGTCTTTACAACTTTTCCCTATTGGTGGGTCATTCCACACATAGGCAGGGGAACTGAATTTCGCAGAGCTGCCGGGTACTCACAGGCCTCCAGTGTGCGTAGGAATGAACAGAAGTTCTGCAGGCTCTATCATAAGGGGTGTGATCTCACTTCTCAGGGGACATGGTGTGAGCTCAGCACAATGTCTCAGCACATCATAGATGCTCAGTGAGTTAGAAGAACTGCTGCTGATGAAGAATGAGCTGTGTATGGGCACTAAAAAGGTCTTCGACATCTTATCCCTGGGAGGTATAGACTAGAGGCATCTCCGTTTCTCGGTCAAAGACTCTGAGGCGCACAGAGATTTAATGACCGGTCTAAGGTCATACAGTGGGGGTTGAGTGGTGGGATCTGTAAATGTGGAAAGAGTCTTGGCAGAGGTAATTAGGTGAAGGATCCTAAAATGAGGTCATTCTGGACGATCTGGGTGGGTACCAGACCCAATGACAAGTGTCCTTAGAAGGGATGGGAGAGGAAGTGGCCATATGAAGACAGAGGTAGGGACAGGAGGTCTGCTCTGGAGCCTGTGGCCACCAGAAGCTGAAACAGGTGAGGAAGGGTTACTCCCTCAGAGCGCAGCCCAGCTGACACCCCTTGGATTTGGGCCATCCATCCTCCAGAGCTATGAGACAACACATCTCTGTGGTCTCGAGGTTCCAAGTTTGTGGTAATTTGTTCCAGCAACCCAAGGACCCTGGCACAGGTCACGAGGCCAGGGTGAGGGCTGTGCGTCAGTCTGACCCCAAAGTCAGTACTTTTAATCATAAATGAGTGGATCCACAGCCAGAGGGCTGAATGAGGGGAATGTCCTTGCTGCAGACTATCAATACTGTTTCCTTGATGGGAAGAGGAAGTGGGAGATCCAGCGGGGAAAATCAGTTGTCAATTTCTTTGCCCTCAGGTGTCACATTTAACACCCTTAATTCCACCTGTTCATTCATCATTAGGGTTTCCATGCTCAACACAAAGGGAAGAAGGGGCCACAGGCCTCGCATGGAGAGGCCATCGGGGGAAATTAAGATGGAAATGCCCGTCTCAGCCAGGCAACCAAACGCTGTCGCAACGTGAAGGGGTCACTCCTGGAAAGAGACCAAGAGGGAACACGAGGAGGAGGCCGGTGTCTTAAGGGACATGCCTAACAAGGCATCACGATGAACGGATTTATCCTTCAGAAGGCTACAGGACCTCAGCTGTTCCTCCTGTTTTCTGCTGACTGGGCTCTCCCACCTCCTGCCCCAGGCCGAAGGGGTGGGTGCGGTGCCTTCAGAGCAGAGGAAGCGCCAGCCAGTGGGATTTCCTGAATTTGCTAAAAGGTTCGCACCCTGCAGGTGCTCAGCAGAAAGAAAGAAGCAGAACATTCTCGATCTCTTGATCTCGGTGTCAGTGCCTGACATCCCGCTTCAAAACCGCACAAGCGACGGAAGGGAAGATGAAGGGCCTTCCTGCCCACGACCACAAACACGTCTGCCCTAGCGCCTTCCCCCAGATTCTGGGCTTCGTTATGACAGGCGGGCCAAGCATTTCTCCAGGCTGCGTTCACCTACTGCTGTTCCTGACCACAGACTTTTCCAATTTGCAGCTGGGCCTGCCTGAATTATTTCAGACTCCGGAATTTTTCCAAACTCCCATTACTGGCTGGCTGTGAAACAGAGCGTAAAATGCCAGTCATTTTTTTTTTTCTTTCAAATTCCATAGTCATCTGACATCATAACAGATTTCAAACTCAGACAGTCAAGCTGGACTCAAACACCTCTTGGCTGGCCTCTGAAGGGTAAGAGGCCGCTGGGCATGATGGGAAGCACCTTGAACTTGGGGTCAACCAGGGTTAAAAAGCAAATCCTCACTCCACCGTTTCTAGGCAGCACGGCCCAGATAAGCGCCCTAAGCTCTGACTCTTGGGGTGCATGTTCATCCTGTACCTCGTTCCTGAGTCTCCCACTGTGATCAGCACCACTTCTCTGCCAAAGGAGGCAGCTGGCAAACAAGAAAGATTGCCGATGTGATACGCGGTACTCAGACTGTGAAAATGGTCAGTGTCAGAGAGAGTGGCCAGCTGTAGCTTTAGACGGAGTAGTCATGGAGGGCTCCTCAGAGGTGGTGATGTTGGAAATAAGACCTGGGTGTCAGGAAGCGAGCTACACAAAAGCAAAAGGAAAAGCATTCCAAGAAGAGGGAACAGATGGGTGCAAAGGCCCATAGGCCGAGCCGAGGCATGCCTGGAGATCTGGATGGAAGGCATTGGGCTGGAGCTTAGGGTATGGCTGAAGATGGTGGCAGACGATGCTGAAAGAAAGGTGGGGACCAGGTCCTGGAGGGGCTGGACACAGGGCCGCACAGGATGATGGATGAGGTGCAGGAAAAAACGTGACAACTTGTCATGACATCAAATAGATGAATCTCAAAATAGATTCTATATTTTAATCTAAAATTTGAATCTAAAAATAGAAGAAGGAACTCAAACTCCACCTCTGAGAATTATTGCCGGTAGCATAGACACTTAGTTTCCAAATGAACAGGCACAGAATGAAGGGACACGCTCAGATTTTTTTGGTGGGGGGGGGGAGCACAATAAAAAAGTTCAGACATCACTAGTGTAGGGCTTTGTAAAGTGAGCAGTGGGATGGTGAGCTTTCAGAGAGCTTTCGTTGGGAGGAGGACAGGAGCTGGTCGATATTTTGGAAGCATCACTCCCTGCAGAAAGGTGCTAACTTCCCCAGTCTGTATGACCCACACAGGGTGTTTAGAGCCCTCACTAAGAAAATACTTAGTAGCACTGTGTTTACTGCTTGCAAAAATGTTACCCGCACAGCCTCAGAGGTGCTACAACTGTTCCCAATTGCCATATTATCCCCATTACTCAAATCAGTCTAAAAAAATTCATGCTCATTTGAGTCCAAATATTCCACTGGTCTCTGAATTTCACATTGCCCATCCCTGTCTCCTCTTACCAGTACACACTCTCTCCATATTTACTGTGGCCTTCCTTTGCTAGCTTTCTTTCCTCTCATACACCCCTGATCACCAAGCTAAGAAAACAATCTATATATTTCTCTTTCTGGAGATTCATAATGTACCTTGGGCTTTAAAGTCCCTGAGAAGTTCTGCAGTTGAAAAAATAAAGTCTGTTTAACTCTGTCTAGCCCGATGGCTTTCAACCTGGCCATAAGTCCACATCAAAGAACTTCTCAAAATTCTATGCCTGGGTCCTGTCCCCCAATACACAGGCATGTAGCCTGTGTATTGGGGGTTTTCAAAACTTCCCAGGCGACTCTAATGGGCAGGCACAATGGGAATCGCTCCTCTAACACAGTAGTTTCTAAACTTATTGGCCAGGAGGATTTTTTTCTTTATTATATAACACCTATTAATGTCTCCACGGAACTAAGATGGTGTTCTACGGAACAGGCAGGAATACTGAACTAAGGCAGCAATTTCCAAATCTGACTACACATTAGAACCTGTGGGGACCTGAAAGAAGCCTCATTTCCCAGTTGCAACCCCAGACGTACCACATCTGCAGCTCTAGGGCCATGGCCTGGAATCTGCAGTTCTAACAGGTGCCCAAGGGGGCTCATGATCTCTTGAGTCTGGGGCACAACAGGCCCTAGACAGGTAGGGTGAAGGATAGGAGAACCAACTGAGGATGAGGTCTCTCCACTCAGAGTTTCTCTAATTGGTGGGGGGGAGTCCTGACTTTCCTATCTCCTTGCTTCCCTGCCGTTGCTCCCAGCAAGAGCACCTTCATTGAGCTGGGGGACCTCGTTGGCACAAGGCAGTTTGACAGGGAGGTCAGGGAAGGATGCGTCTCCATTAATCTGTGTGTCATCTGGCACACCTTCCATGGTTTTTCTCATTTGCAAAATAACCAGGGGAGTTCTGGGACCCTGCTCCAACCTTCCACGTCTCCATGTTCCTCTGCCAATGCCATTTCATGAATGGCATCATCACTGGAAGACCTTAAGCACACACGGCTTCCCTTCATGGTCTCCTTCAACCTTGCAAGACTGCTGTGCCCTGCTTGGATGCATCAAATCCAACAGACAGTGTGTGGACTCAGGCAGCGGAGCCAAGCTCACACCATGAGCCATGGGACCCAGAGCATATTATCTAACTTGCCGGAGCGTATTGTCTGAACTTGCCAAACCTCAGCTTCCTCATCTGCAAAATGGGGAGAGATGTGACTATGCACACCACTAGGGCTATTGCAGAAATAAAATAAGGCACTGTATACCGAGTGTTAGCACAGCGCCTAGCATCCGCCAAGAGGGTCCGTAAATATCTGCTGTTGATGGTAGCAGTAAAGGGGAGTAATAGAGGGCCAGCCCATAAACATTGTCAATTGCTGTTGTAAGGCCAACAGGTCCCCAGTGACACTGAAGTTGCTCGGCCCTCTCCAGGAGTCAGGGTTTGCATCCTCGAAGGGAGCCCAGAGCAAGTCACTGCCTTTATACCTCCCAGTGTGACAGTTCACAAGGAGACTTACTTTTGGTCCCCACAACCACTGGGCGAGCATGGCTAGTTGGAGCTCAGAAGTTTATCAACTGTGCTGTCCACTCGTTGATTTAAATCATGCCTCACAACGCACAACAGATCAGTCCTACAGGGCAGAGGGACATAGGGAGGGGAAGCCTGCGTCCGCACAGCTCCTTAGGGCCCCTGGCCCGACTCAGAGATGATGGCTCCAAGGCTCACAGTCCTACCTATGAGAAAACCGAGCGTCAGAGGGGTGTCGACACTCACCAAGGCATCCTAGTATTTATTCCAAGTAATCCACCCGTGAGGCAGGCATGAAATCTACACAAAACCAAACAACCAAAGCTCAGGCAGGAGAAACGACTAGAATGCCTAATACCAAGGCCAGCTTTGCCGTGCAGGAGCCGCATGACCCCGGACAAGATATTTAACCTCTTAGTACCACACTGTCCTCATTGGCAAAATGGAAATCACAGGTTTACCAAAGATAAAATATACATGTAAAACACTTAGAACAATGTCCAAAGCTCAGTGCTCAAGAAATGCCAGCTCTCCCCAGCTCTTCCGAAATCCAGTCCAGCTCTCCTCCCCAGCCCCCTGCAATCTTCCCAGAGATGAGCCCTTGTCACTAACAGTCAAAGAGCTCCCAGACCATGCCAGTGTTTAAACCATTTCCCGACGATCTTTAAATTTGCAAATTAGAAATGTCAACACACGCCTTGAATGAGCTAGATAAGGATGGAACAGCAGTCCGCTGGACTCTGGATTGTAATAAAAGAAAAATAACCAACAATATCCATTAAAAAAAAAAAACACCTGATGTACAATTTCCAAATTACTGCTCTTTGCATTTCTTTCCTTTATGCGTGCTGCGGTAAAATTACCTTTCTCAGACAATCTCAGCCACACAGAGCATGCTTGCCTCCCGACAACGCTGCATACATTTTTAGCATCCACTTGGGGTTTCATTGTGGCGAGTACAATACCCAGCGAGACACAGTTTATCATATTTGGTCGGTTTGCCCCTCGTGTTTCCAGCTCACAGTTTTATTTATTTCTTTTGCAGGAACAGGTTTCATGGAGCGGTGCAGGGGGGCGGGGGAGCATTCCTGGGCTTTGCAGTCCAGCCTACCCGTGCCCATCCTCCATCTTCTCACAACATTTTTGGGGAGAAAACCCCATACTGCATCCCTGGGACAATGTGGGTGCAGAAAGGAAGTCAACTTCTGGAGCAGTGATCCAATGAGATGTTCAGGGTTCCTGGCCCCATGATACGGTTGAAACGCCTACCCAAACCAGTGGCCCTCACTGGCAGTTCTGACCCCAGCCCTCTCCTGGGAGTCCTTTTTTTTTTTTTTTTTTTTAAGATTGTATTGATTTACTTGACAGACAGAGATCACAAGTAGGCAGAGAGGCAGGCAGGGGGCGGGGGGAGAAGCGGGCTTCCCGCCAAGCAAAGAGCCCGATGTGGGGCTCGATCCCAGCACCCTGGGATCATGACCTGAGCCGAAGGCAGAGGCTTTAATCCACTGATCCACCCAGGTGCCCTTCTTGGGGAGTTCTTGGGAGGCCCAGCAGATCCCCTTAATGTCCCTCAGTCTTCATGCCTGCCTTTACGCACACCCTCTTTCGTGGGAATCGGCAGTTCCCTCCACTAAAGGACCAGAGTCTCCTTCTCTACCTGCTGACTTTGGGTTTGGCCATGTGACTGTTTTGGCAACAGAATGAGGTGGAAGGGATGGTCCTGTCCCAGCCTAACCCTTCGGAGGCCTTAAATGTTTGCCCTCCCGCACCTCCACATCGCAGTGAGAAATGGGTCCCTTGGGGGCACCTGGGTGGCTCAGTCGGTTGAGTGTCTGACTCATAGTTTTGGCTCAGGTCATGATCTCAGGGTCACGACATCCACCCCAGCACTGGGCTCTGTGCTCAGCGGGGAGTCTGCTTGAGATTCTCCCTCTCTCTCTGCCCGTCCTTCCACATACACACTCTCTCAAATACATAAATTTAAAAAAAAAAAAGAAGAAGAAGAAGAAAGAAAGATGTGTCCCCTGTGTGGTTACTCCTCTCTCAGACAGGCCCTAAGATGAAGGCATATGGAGCAGATCCGAGCCCAAGCCTCAGCGAGGAGCCCCATCCTGCTGGGCCCCCAGTGTAATGCCCAGGGGCCCAGTCAAACCTAGAATGTTCCTGCTGCCTCACCTGATGCACAGATATGGAGGCAACTGTAAGTTGTTGTTGTCTGAAGCCCCTGACTTTGGGACGAGTTTTTTCATAGTAGTAATTCATCAGTCCAGGAGAAGAGAAACAGCACCCGCTCTGTGCTAAGCCGAGAGCTTTACATGCATTCTATCGCATTTTGGCTTTCCATGTGCCTCCTGTGAATTAGGTATGATTTTCTGTCCATTTTACAGAAGAGCAAACTGAGGCTCAAAGTCTCTCAGTTTTGCCCAAAGTCCTACAGGCATAAGCACGGCCATTTCACAGATGAGAAGACTGTTACCCAGAGAGGTTAAGTGACCTCTCCTCCAGTAAGAAGCCACGAAATCATAATCAGAACCACCCCACTTAACCACGACCTTATGCTGCCCCCCCCAAACCAGAATGGGGAAAGAAGAGAATTTCCAAGGTCATCTAGAACACGCCCTCATTTACAGATGGGGAAACTGAGGTCAGGGAGCGGAAGCATCATGCCCAAGACAGGGAGCTGGATCCGTACCTGGATCTCTCAGTACCCAGTTCAGACCCTGCTTCACAGGACACACAGACCGAGGGCCCGGCTGGGGCAGGCAGGGTGACAGAGGAAGCCCAACCCCACCACCTGTAGGCAGGAAGGCCCTCCTTGGCTGGGGTCCATGCCAGCGCGTGTGTCTGTTTCCAGCACGGCCTCCCCCAGGGACCGGCTTCCCTTCCCAGCGTGCGCTGGCGGGTCAGCTGCCCGCCTTGGCTTCAGCCCAGACTGGAGGATTTTCTGTGCCTGCCACTAACTCTGCTCTCCTGCAGCCAGGCGGTCGACCCCTGGGCTGCCCCCGCTCGGACAGCGGCTGCCTTCAAGAAGGGATGATGCTCTAGATGTAAAGAAAAAGATGAGTAAACGCAATAGCGACCTTGTGACAACTTACTATCTGATCCTTACGATGACTCTGATAGGCGGCTGTCACCATTATCCCCATCACACAGGTGTGGAAAGAGAAGTGGAGAGCCCAGTCACGTTGCCAAAGTAAGAGTCAGCGCTTCCGGCCGGCCAGGGACCAAGCCCAGCGCTCTGTGTGGATTAAATCATGACGACACCGCGGACAGGCCCTACTGTCACCACCGCTGTCCGGAGAAGGACGCTGAGGCTCAGAGAGGTGAAGTACGTTGCCTGCGGCAAGTAGTGAGTAGAAGACCCAGGCAGTCTGATTCCTAACCGCCCCGCCCTCCTGCCTCACGTACCACAGATGCAGCAAAAATCATGGCTTAGTGTTCGGATTACTGGAACCTGGGGAACTGAGCTGGTCCACTGCGGCCACGCTGGTCACTCCACCTCCTCGGGGGCAGCCTGAGATCTGGTCTGTCCCAGCGCGCTCATGGCTGGCCTTTCTGGGGACCCTCTACCCCAACACTAATACAACCCCTCCGAATAGGACATCCCAGCATCCAGGCCCAGACTCTGCTGGGGCTGGGAGTTCAGGGCTGTTTCTCCAAATCTTCGGCAGCCAAAGCTGGAAGGTTGCTTAGTATTTAGTTCAAATGTTTTTTGTGATGACTTGTTTATTTATCACCACCAGAAGTCTTTAATCAAAGTCTCCCACAGAAATCTGACAAACAGAATAAGTAACAAGGGCATTGTTCCAGCATCTCTGAGCGCCCCCCCCCACCAAGGACCCTAAAAGTCTGTGGAACTCACCTTGAAAACCACTGTTATGTGCCAAGCCCTGACTTTACGGTTGAAACAACCAAGGTTCAGAGAGGGAAAGTGATTTGCCCAAGGCCACATAGCAATTAGGAGTCCAGTTAGGACCAGATCAGGGCCACCTCCTGGGCAGGAGGGCCAAGAGTAAGGTGGCAATGCCCTGGCTGTAGCCGGGTGGCAGGGGTCCGGAGATGGTGGTGGGGAGGCACGAGAGGCTAATGACCAAGGACCTGGGATCTGGCATGGAGCCTGCGTCAAGATCACAGCATCAAGGCTTCTGGGGGCATGGTCTTAGGAGTGTTATGCTCAGGGCTGTTTTTCTTGTTTGTAATGAAATTAACACCACACAGGGTTGTTTGCAGGGAATCAAGTGAGATGGAGCCTTTCCCAAGACACTGTCACATAGTAGGTGTTCAACAAACATCAGCACTTATCATGGCCTCCGAGCCCACGGCCTGAGACCACTCAAGATAGAGCCCATGTATATTCATCAATTAGTTTAGGGCCGGTCTGTCTATCTGTCTGTCTCTCTCACACTCACATACACACAACCTTATAGGCCAGTGCACCTACCTACCCTCCGGGAAAGAGATTGCCTTCTTTTCACAGCTTCAAATGGATGCTTTGGAAGCTGTGATCCTAAGCTTTGTCTGGGCCAAGAAGCTTGGCTGCATCTGGAAGAATCCTCAGTATTCTGGAAGGGGCCTGCTGCCCTGCTCATGCGCCAGAAGATCCGGCTGCAGTGTGGCCCTCTCTTGCTGCCTTTTGCGTGGGCCGCTGAGACCCCTGATGCAGGCAGCTGTCCGTTCTGCCAGGTCCCACCGCCCCCACCCCGTCTGGACCGCGAAGGCCCCTGGTGCAGTCTGCTACCATCTCAGACTCTGGGCCTACTCTCTCCCTTAAAACACACAGTGAGCGTCCTTCAGCTGCTCCCCTGCTGTCACCCCCGCCAAGGAAAAGGATAAGGCGAGCAAGGCCTCACACCCAGCACACGTGTATTCGGCAGCTGGGCCTCTTCCAAAGGGCGGGCCAGGTCAACCTGTCATGGTGCATGCCGAGTGCGGTGCGTCCTCCTCTGTCCCTGCCCACAGCAATCCTTACTGCCTGCCTGGCCTTGGTTGGCCCTTCTGGCGGGCCTGCCCAGCCCCTCCCTGGGACAAACCCTTGGTTTCTTCCACCCTGGGTCAATCCTCATGGAGACCGGTGGGTAGCTGCCTCCTTGAGTTAGGTGGTCCAGGTCTGAGAGGCCCATGATGCTAGCTGGGGTGGCCCAGGGACCAACAGGGTAGGGGAGCACCTCCATTCCATGACTGTCTGCGGCCAGGCTGGTAAGGCACAAGTCCCTTGGGAAGAGCAGGGCATATCTTTGCTTGAGTGGATTGACTGGCTTCCTCGAGGCAGCCACCTCCTGAACAGTGGTAGGACACAGGCTCTGAAGTCACAGAAATGGGGGTTCAAATCCTACCCACCAGTTTCATGTCCTTGAGCAGGGTCCTTGCCCTCTCTGAGAATCTCCCGAGCTCTGTGAAGATGGAAAGAGATTGCTCATAGTGGATATGTAGGCCCTAGGTCAGACCTGGCACCTGGAGGCCTCTCTCAATTCATAAACCCTACTCTTGTCACCCCCGGCAGCAGTCCCTTTCTCGGACTTTGCCTGATTGCACAGAGATATCAGGGGCAGCCCGAGAACGAGAAGACGCACAGCAACGCCTATGTGATCATACACACAGCATAAGTCACAGCAGCCAAAAAGTGGGAACAACCCAAAGGTCCATAAGCTGGTGAACGGAAAAGCGAAACTGGTCTAGCCACACAATGCAACATTATTCGGCCATAAAAGGGGATGAAGTTCTCATATGTGCCAGAACCTGGATGAGCCTTAGGAATGGACTTCCGGGTAAAAGGAGGCAGACATCAGGGATGACATACGGTAGGATTCTACTTCTACAGGATGTTCGGAAGAGGAAAATCTGTAGAGACAGAAAGTAGACTAGTGGTTGCCAGAAGCTGGGGGAGAGTTGAGGTGAAGACTTCCTGAGTGCGGGGTTTCCTTCTGAGGTTTTGGAAATGTTCTAGAATGAGACTGTGCTGGCTGGGCAACTCTGTGCATATGCTCAAAACAACTGAATCGTGCACTTAAGCCATTAAAAAGGAAAGAAAAAGGAAATGTGGTCAAATAAATAAATGATGACTTTATATTTTAAAACAACAACTAAAAAAGAAAAAGACATATGGCGGTATGCATCATATGCAAATTTCCTGGTGTTAGGTGACCATTAGGAGGACATCAACTTATCCATTCAACGAAAACCACAAACCATTTATTAAAGATCGAACATGTGCCAAGCCTCGGGCAAAGCACATGAAGAGGCAGGACGAGACGAACCGGCGGTGCCCTCCACCCACTCGGGAGTCCAGTCACGGCGACTCTTCACACAGTGGCCTGGCTGTCGTGTGGATGCAGTCAGTGAGACGCCGGCAATGTGCTCCAAGGAGGATCAGAGCAGGGCATGGGGAGCCCCCTCCCAGGGAAATCAGGGAAGACTTCACGGAAGAGGCCATACCCAAGCCACACCTTGTAAGGTGAATGTGGACACAGGAAAAACTCGGCCTGGCGTTCCAGGTGTGGCAAATAACACAAGCAGGGGCCCCAAGGTGGGAAAGTGGAAGGAATGTGTGGGGAAAGATAAGCTATTTGACTGGTCAAGAGCGTGTTGGGTAGTGAAAGGGACAGTGGGAAATGAGATTGTGAGAGTCATAAAAACAACAGCAAATGTGAGCAGCCACCATTCACGGGGTGCTGACTATGGGCCAGGATCGTCCCAATCACTATGTACGGATGAACTCCTGTAATTACTGCGCCAACCCTCAGAAAAGACAATGCTCTTAGTCCCTGCTTTATAGATGAGTAAACTGAGGCACAGAATGGTTACTGAATTTACCCTAGGTCACATGAACAAAAGGTGGCAGAGCTAGCTGTCCAAGCCACAGCTGATGAAGCAGTGCATAGTCTCCTGAGCCCTCCCGCTGATTAAACAGCTGAAAACAGCTGGAAACCCAGGGCTGACATTCTGATTGGGCTGCTTGTGCACTGCACGATTTTAGAGGGCACCAGGCCCATAGACCACACTGTGACAGGTACCTTTCGAGTCGTGTAGTGCACAACCTGGCCAACTGTACACTACAGTCCAGACAGAGGTGCCTCCTAAGGCTGATGAATCAAGTCAGTATGTCATCTACTCCCACCACTGACTCCCACTACTAACATCACCCTCAAGATCTGCTCATCAAAGCACAGTGTCACACAGAACCACAGGGCCCTAGGTTCACACCAACCTGGGCTGGCACCCTGGATCTGCCATCTCATGCTGACGTAAGGCTTGGGGAAGTTCCCGATGCTCAGCAGACCTTACTATCCTTAACTACAAAATGGACAATAATCAAGAGCGCCTTCCTTGTGGGACACGTGAACAGTGCCTCAAACACAGCGGGCGCTGGGAACATTGTAGCCACTGTGATGAATGGAGCTTGCAGTAGGGAGAGGGAGCCCTGATCTAGGCTGCCCCAACCAGGGAAGAGGTTGTGCCATCCATCAGGGCTGGCGGTGGCAGTGAGAAAGCACCTGCCTCGAATGAGCGTCACAGAACCATTCATCAGTGCTCTCCAAACCGGTAGAGAAACTGGGTATGCATTATTCCTAGAAGCCAGAGGAAGTCCCAGGAGAACCAAATCCAGCAAGTTATTCACAGAACACTCCATCTTCCCAGATACTGTGTAAGATGCTAGAGTTGCTTTCAAAGGCAATCTTGAGCAGATCTGTCTCTATTACGCATTTTAAAGAGATGGGTGCGATGACACAGAGTCGCTCGTGAGAGGCAGTGGGGAGCCAGGCACAGCTGCTGTGCTGTCTGTCTAGGGCAGAAACTGTGTCTTCACGGCGCCAGGACCCCAAACTGCAACATCACTGGTTGCTCTCCCTCAACTCAGGAGATGGAAAGCTTTTGCTGTAGAAACAAGTTCTTCCCAGCAGATGGGACATGGATCATTACAATAAAATCTGGTTGCCATTGACTTTGCTTTCTACGTGAAGTCCAAAGATTCTGGGCATTTTATTGGGCTCCCTCTGCTCTTTCTGATGTGTGGGGGGTGGGGGGGGTGGGGGGGAGTGGCAGGAAAGGGTGGGCTCTCACTGACAGCCTTAGGGGTTCCTATGAAACACACAGCCCTTCGGAGCGGTGCGCTCCTCGCCAGGCATTTCCTCCACACTCTGGGATCTGTGATCCCAAAAGACTCTCTGGCCATCCAGTCTATGCCCCTAGAGAGCTGTATATTTTTTTGTATTTTTTTTTTTTTAACAAGAATGTACTTATATTGATGGAGGGTTTTGTCAAGGGGAAGGGGAATAACATTTATTAAGTGTTGACTGTTGGTGAGCCTTTTGTAGACATAACCTCATTTTATTCTCCCTACAGCTCTGGGAGGTATTATTAGGTATCTGTAGGCCCACTCAAACAAGGAGAAAAGCAAGACCTATTGCAGAGGTGAAGGCACAGCTAGGCAGAGGTAGCTGGTAGGGAGGTGGTGGTACCCATCCCCCAAACTTACCATGTGGATTCTAGAAGCAGAGTCTGCTTAAACAACGCACTACCTTTCTGACCTGTGGCATGCCAGGCACAGAAATGTTTAGAATCAAGAAGGCTTTGGCAAGTCCGGATCTGTCTGTAACAGACTATGGGGATATGCACATCTCTTCGCCCTCGCCAGGCCTTGCTGTGCTCATCCACCAAATGGAAGTTAACGGGACCCGCCTCACAAGCAGTTAGGAGGATCCGCTGATGCATGTGATCGACAGACCATGCCTGGGACACACCCGGGACATTCCAGGTGTCAAGTTAAAGGGAATCCACGTAAGCAGAACATGTGACTTGCACCCAAGGCTGGGGGGAGCCCTCTCAGCAACCCGGGTCTAACTGGGGGAAAGAAGGAGCAAGGATCCGTGCATAAGGCATGCTGTGGCTGGGCTCTACCCACCTCCCCACCTCCCACCAGCTCAGCTTGGGGAGGGAGCAAACATGGCATAGCGGGGACTCCAGAGCCCCAGCTACTGCCCTAGACACTGTGGGCTCCACGTTTCCAATCCATGGGGCTGGACTTAGAGATGCAAATCCAGGAAGAGGCGGTAGTTAGGGGTTAGCAGAGGGAGCACGATGTCATTAGCTAGGAATTCTGTCCGCAAGGCGTTGGGGTAAGGTAAAGCAGGGCTGGGGGGGGTGCGGGTACTGGGCACCCCCCACCTCCCACAGTCAGAATCCTGGGGGCGGAGGTAGCAGCTTGGGGTGCTGGTCAGGACTTGAGAAAGGTAATAAAGCAGTGCGTGGGGAGGCAGGGAAGCAGCAGCTTGGTTTAATCACCGTGGGAAGCAAGCTGCAGGACTGAAGGGCAGGAAGAAGTCGCAGGGAGCCTTTCGGAGCCCAGCGGGTACGTCTGGGTGAGGAGAAGGAAAAGGAGGCACCTCTCCCAAACGCCTTCCATTACCTCACGTTTTCCTCAGCACATCCGTGGCCGGCCACTGCTACGAGGACCCCTTTACAGATGAGAAAACAGAGGCTCGCAGAGGTTAAGAGCCAGCCCTAGCATAGTGAAGCTGGGCTCTGGGCCCAGGCCTCCCCTTTTCCCCTGCCACGTCTTATCACGAGGGAGGCAGTGAAAGCACAGGCTCTGTGTCCGGCGGCCTGGGTTCACATCCCAGCTCTGTTCTTCAGAGCTGTGTGGCTTTGGGGAAATGCTTTAACCTCTCGGGGCCTCAGGGTCCCCACTCTAAGACAGGGAAGCCACTACTCTTCATGGCACCCGTCTCCCAGTATTGTTGGGGAGACTCAGTACACTGAGTATGACAAGGGCTTAGCTCACAGGAAGGACGTAGCCGGTGGCGGCTGGCTGTGTTATGCCGACTCTTCTACGCCCATCTCCACCGAGCCCGGCTTAAGACTCAAGACAGGGCTGGGCCCGCAGGCAGGGAGGTTTCCAAGGAGCCGCTCTGGAAACTGGAAGTGGGGAAGATGGGGAAAAAAGACCGGGGGAGCCAGCAAGGAATCCCTAAGCACCTATTACCAATTGTGTGAAGAGCAGAGGCTGAGGCTTAAAAGGCAAAGCGCAAGGGATTAAAAAAGGAACAAGGGTCCTTTTATATTGTATTATTTTGTTGATTATGTTATTCCTTCATATATAAAGCAGTGGTTCCAGATTCTAGGATTTCAGAGATCAGGAATTTCTCCCCAAAAGAGACGGCGATATTAGAGACCAATTTCGCGTTATAACAAAATGACAGAAGCCACCACTAATTATTAGCACCATCATTTTGGATTTGGATTTTTAAAAGGATGTTGTTAACATCCACTCGAGATCAAGCGCTAGCCTTTAAACTGTATGGATTCTGCAGGGGTTTTTTGGAGGGTGGGGTGGGGGTGGGAAACCTGATTTCCATCTCATTTTGCCACAGACAGTGGAGACCTGGGGAGGGACCGGTGTGCGGGCCAGCGATGGGGCCTTCTTGGTATTGAATATCCCCCATCCAGCCACTGGGAATGCTGGTGACTCGAGAGGTGTCTATTTCCTATAATTACTGCGCGTTAATGTAATCACCGGAGCGGAGAGCCAGCTGGAAAGGATGGAGTCCGACATCCCGCAAAGACAGACAGCTAAATAAGTCATAGGGCCTGCAGACAGCCTGGCTGCTGGGGTTATGTAATCACCTCCCCTTGGCTCCCTTTCCATTGGTCTCTTTCTCCGTTTGGCCTTTTTGTGCTTTTGCTTTTGCCTTCTGAGGCTGAGCCTCTACAATAGGCTGAGAAAATATTGGACATGAAAGAGAACCCATTTGGGAACACGGTACAGACAGCCACCTCATTTGTCTCCAGGCTCAGAACCAAACCCCAGGTTTCCATGGGAGCTGGGCTGTGGCCTGGCACAGCCCGGTCCAGCACGTGAGTGTGGCATGGGCGGCGGCCCAGGGCACGCGGGCAGGAGGCAGGGGCTGGGCCCTCCCAGATGGCTGGTGGCTCCTTGACAAACTAAGTTCATGCATTTTAATTTGACCAGGGCCTTTTGAAACCAGGCTGCTGAGGGAGGCAGGAAGTAATCAATTTCTCTGCCAATCCATTTTCCTCTGGGCACCGGCTCTCCATGTAAGAAAGGGCGAAAGGAGATTAGCTTGAGTACATTCCCAGCAGTCAACTGGGTCAAGGCCACTCCATCGGGGAACATGGGTGCAGGGGTGTGAGTCTCTCTGTGCGCTCTGCCCACCTCCAAGTAATAGTAATAACAACAACAATGGACACACTGGCCGCTTACGGGGCACCAGACATCCCGCTTTGGATGCTCTGTCTCACTGAATTCTCATGCACTCTGGGAAGTGGATCCCATGGCCATTCTGCTGTTGCAGAAGAACAGACTCAGGCTCAGGAAGGTTTGGTTCATGGGAGAAGATACATGCATGCAAAGTGATGCAAATTTCACCATACCAGCTCAGCAAAGAAACGAGGACAGAGAAACAACGATTCTGCATTTCCAAAACCCATCTGTACATAAGGGTTACCTGGAGGGCCAGTTAAACACAAAGATTCCCAGGCTTTGCCCCAGATCTACTCAATCAGAAACTCCGGTGGAGAGGCCAGGCAACTGTCTGGTTAGTGCGTGGCCCAGGTGATCCTATTAAGGGCACAATGGAGTGTTGATTACACACACATTGCCAAGTAAGTCAATATCCATAAAGCACTTAGAATGCTGGACACGTAGTGTTGGCTGATGTAATACTAGTGGTCCAGTAACTATTATCATTTTGGGGGCAGGTGATTCCACCCACTCTTCAGTTGGTAAGTTCAAGCCCAGAGTATAGAGAAGATGGGCATCTTAAGTTCGCTGCTTCCTCTTGGGCTCCCAGCAACCCAAATGTTCTCCTCTCCCAGCCCTGAGTATGAGTCCACTGTTCAAAGACGGAGGCAGAGCCAGGCTCTAACAGTGAAGCGAATGGGTCTGGGGAAGCGGGGAGCTGTGCCCCTGCTGAGGAAGCTTCTCAGGGTCCTGTTTCCACATGGCTCCCTTCTCCATGGTCTTATCAGGCGACCGTGTGACTTCAACATTGTGAGAAAGGAGTCACTCTCAGTGAATGGCCTCGGTGAGCTCCTGTGCCCCGCTCCTCCCTGGCCAGCTGTGTTTCTGTTTGAAGGTAACTGGTTTCCAAATGCATCCCCTACACACACACACACCACCTACTTCATCTGCTGCTCAAGCAAAGAAACGGCAATCTGCTCCAGGAAAACTGGCTGTGCTGGATGTCTTTTGAGAATGTCATGTCTATACGTTACACTTGAGAGACAATGCAAGGGATTTTGCCGGGTAATACACTGATGTTAGACGTAATCCACCTCTCCCAACCCCACCTTGTGTAAGATGGGTCTCCACCAGAACTCATCTGGGATCACAGAACTCAAGGCCAAGTCTGGTCTCCAGAGTCCAGCATGTTAATGCTTTAGGGACTGTACTGATTCTTTGAAGGTACAGGGAAGCCAGACTGTGCTTCATAAATCACACAGAGTTCTGTGAAACTCCCTGTTAAATGAGTCTTCTGCTGTGTGACTTCAGAACCTCTGTGTAAAACGTAAATGACCACCCTGCACCCCTAAACCTCTCCCAGCCCTAATTCGCGGGTCTCTTAAGTCGCATGGATTTTAAAGTGAGGCTGAGCAGCATGGGAACTGTGCATCAATGCCACATCCCGGAAGGCAAGAACAAGAGGCGGGCAATGATGAGACATTTCTGAATGCCCTAGACTACCGGCAAATGCGGCTGCATAAGGATGTGGCAACATGAAATGCAGTGTCTTGCAGCTGCCCAGGCGACCAGAGTGCTTGCTTTGCAGTGGATGGGCTCTGCTCCTGACCTGGGGAGAACCCACCTTGGGAACTTACCTCCCCCACCTCCTCTTTCCATTGGAAAATGCTAATCTGTCCTGCCAATGGGCTCAGAAGCTCTGATTTTTGTAAGGGAGCCAACTTGTGCTATTGTGCACATGCATGACCTAATCTCTGTGTGGACAGGTCTGCTGCCCTGGTGGGGCTCCTCTTAAGAATGGCTCCATCCCAGGAAAGGCAGGCGTGCATAAACACCAGCTTCCATGAGCAAACTTGAGACTCACCTGCATGCAGCCACCCAGAGTGGCGTGGCACCTGTCCCTGCTCGATGAGTCAGGCTTTCTTCTCCCAAGTGGGTGCCCACCCCAGCCCCAACCTGCAACTGTCTGCAAGGGCGGACAGTTCACACAAGGCGGCTTGGCCATGTAATAAAAAGTCCATAACTCATATAAAAGCTGAGAAAGCAGCAGAATAGAGAGAGCACAGAAATGAAAGACCTCCCCAATGCCCCAGCTGTAAGTTCTCATAGTATCTTGGGCTTCTCTAGCATAGCATTTGCCACAATTAAGATTAAATAATAATTTATATCTATAGATAGAACAAAACAATGAGCCTAGAGAAAGACCTACATATACCAGTCAACGCAGTATAGAACAGAAATGGCATTATGAAACAGTGGGAAGGGGCGCTGCTTTGGGCTCAGGTCATGATCCCAGGGTCCTGGGATTGAGCCCCACTTCTGGCTCCCTGCTCAGAGGGGAGCCTGCTTCTCCCTCTCCCTCTGCCCCTCCCCTGCTTATGCTCTCTTTCTCTCTCTCTCAAATAAATGAATAAAATCTTTAAAACACACACACACACACACAAAGGCAAGCATCCCAGTAGGAAAAAAAAAAATGGGTAATGGATTTGAACAGGTATTTAACTGAACAGGGCACCTCAACATTCCAAAAACTTGGAATAATGTTCAACTCACTAGTGATCAGAGATATGCAGATGAAGCCAAAGTATGAGATGCCATTCCACACCCAATCAGATCGGCAAAAATTAAAAAGTCTAATAAAACCAAGCACTGGCTGAGAATGTGGAGAAGCAAGAACTCTCATATGTTGCTAGAGTAAATCAGAACAAACACTTTGGAAAACAAGTCAGCACTGGCCGGCCGAGCAGCAAACACGCAAACCCTATGATTCAGCAACTCTACTTCTAAGAATACCTCCTATAGGAGCTCAAGGAGAAGCCTGCCGACAGGATCCCTGCAGCCCTGGGGGACAGCAAAGATTGAGAATTTCCAGAATAGCGTGTGCCAATCAAAATCGATAAGCAAACTCAATGTTTCAATGTGGATAAATCTGAAAAACAATACTGGGTAAAAAAAAAAAAAAATTTGAGTTGCAGAGTATCACCTACAGTTTGATGCTACGAATATAAATATCACATCCAAAAATTCGTGATTTATGAACACACAGAGAAAGCAAAATAAAAAGGCAGACTGCAAGACCTGCCCCATATTCAAGCCTCTAGGGAAGCTTCCTTCCCTAGAATCAAGGGTGGCTAACAGGCGAATTTCAGCTTTAACAAAAATGTTTGCTTTCTTTTGAGAAAATCATGCAAATATGTGGAATTCTTAACCACTGTTAATTCTAGTGGGGGGGGGGTTATATGCTCTGCATTTTTAATTACTGAAAAGAGCATTCATCTCCAAACAACATTAAAATCCACCACTTGAGAAAAATCATGCATGTCCCTATCGATTTTGGAGTCCACCTCCCCCAAGGGCAGAGCCTGGGACCTTGTTGTCTTTTACAAAGCCAGTGCTGCTGAACGAATGAACCTTTCCAGTGCATTTACACTTCTTTCGGTCCTCACATTTTTAGAAGTTCCCCATAGTACAAATGAGAAAATTGTGATTTGGGAAGGTTAAAAGACTTACCCAAGCTCACAAGGCTAGCAGTTTTTGAACTTGGGTCTACGGACATGGGTGGGGCAAGTTCAGAGCACACAAGAGAAGCAGGAATTTGGGGAGAAGGTGGGGCACAGTGCATGAGTTTGTAGGCATTGTTCTAAATTCTCCATGTGGATTAGCTCATTAAAACAACACGGTGACCCTATAAGGAAAATATTATTATTAATATGCAGAAGACAATGAGGAGAAGCAGAAGGAGATTAGGTTGGGTTGTATAGGGTCTGAAAATCAAGGGATGGGCACACTTGGTCCCTGGATCTCCCAAGTTTAGGCAGGGCAGTGCCAGGAGGACCTACCAAGGTCAGGAGCTGCCCAGAAGCACACACCTGCCCTAGCCAGGTCTGTGCCTTCCCTCCTTGCTCCCCACTATGGTGCAGTGCTCAGGTCCTTGTCCTGTCACCTTGGGTATCCTTCGAGACCTAGCCTCCTGGCACACATCACATCACGTTCTGAGTGTCTTTGGTCACCATCCTTCTGTGAATTACTCATCCTGTACAGCAATGGGGACTTAGGAGATGGTGGGTGGGAGAGGGGAGGCAGCTGGAGTGAGGGATGTGACCAGGGCTGGCCCCTGCTGGGGGGTGGGTGGTCGCTCTCCCATGGCACCTGCGGAGTGTGGCGGATCTGGAAGGCCCTGGACATACACCAAAGGATCCTCTGTTGGGGTGGGTGGCAGCACCCACCTGTCCAGGGTTAAATGGGGGGTGCCTACAATTGAGAAAAGGCTTGGACACACTGGGCAGTTGGTCTGGAACGGTGCCCAGAGCAGGTGCCCAATAAACGTGTTTGAACAAAACAAATTTGGAGCCACTGGCTAGGGGCACAAGCAACACACGTGTGTGTATTGCAGGGAGAGGATGTCAAGGTCAGGGGCCAATAGCCTGGACTTCCAGATAGCATCAGCAGGGATGCCAAATCGGGAAAGCAAGGCAGAAGCCCCAGCCTGGGAAAGAGGTAAACCTAGAAGCAGCGGCAGAGAACAAAGTTCTGGGCACGCGCAGTCGGGTGTGTGGGTCTGAGGGGTGAAGACAAGAGTGCTGCCCGAGGCTCCCGCTAAGGAAAATAGCAGTGGGCTGCACAGGGGCTCCTACCTTGGCCAGACCACAGGGGAGGACAGCTGTGCAGGTGGGAGCGCTCAGAGCTCCACGGAGAGGCCAGAGAAGAGAGTAAAACGTGCGAATGAGAATGAGGACCCTGGTGGAAAAACCCCAGGACCTCTGCACAGAGCGGCCCTCCAGGGCTGACCACTGGGCTGCATGGGTTCTGCTGGGAGCCACCAGGCCACTGCAGGGAGCCCCTGGCCTGCCTCTGTGTGGGAGAAGAGGAATGACGTCGGTGATCCTCACCGTAATGATGGCAACGGTGACCAGAGCTACGATGTGCTGAGAACTTGCTCTGCGCCAGACATTGTTCTCAGCGCTTCAGGTGCACGGACTTCCTTCGAGAGTACAATCCCCCACCCCCATGAGGAAAGTCAAATCTTGCAGGGGAAGAAACTGAGGCACCAAGGGGAGTAGTAACACTGCTGGCCTCGGGGCTGGGAAGCGAACCCAGCACATGGCTCCAAAGTCCATCCCCCAATGGGCCATGCAAACCAGCTCACACATGCATGGCGCTGCCATGTTTACAAACCAACATTTGCATGCATTTCCTCATTCGAATCTAACGTGGTCTTCATGCAGGGATGCGGCACCCCTCACCACCGGGGGCATGGGGACCAGAACAGACAGAACTATGGATGCCAAAGCAAGTACTAAGCTAACAGGATGCAAAACTTCCCAACGAAATGTCTTTATAATTCTGAGTTTGGTCCCAGAACTCTGTTGTCTACCACTCTGTGACCCCAGGTAAGTTGATTATTCTAAGCCTCGGTTTCCCTGAAAAATGGGCCAACACAGGACACGCTCAACATCTGCTGGAAGAATTATGTGAGACGTCAGGTACAAATTGCCTACGGAAATTCCAGTTTGGGGGGTTGCTTGGGGGGCTTCAAGAAGCATCATTATGGGGTCACCTGGGTGGTTCAGTGGGTTAAAGCCTCTGCCTTCCGCTTGGATCATGATCCCAGGGTCCTGGGATCGAGCCCCGCATCAGGCTCTCTGCTCAACAGGGAGCCTGCTTCCTCTTCTCTCTCTCTCTCTGCCTGCCTCTTCAACTACTTGTGATCTCTGTCTGTCAAATAAATAAATAAAATCTTAAAAAAAAAAAAAAGAAGAAGAAGAAGAAGCATCACTATGTAAATTCTGTGCAAAAGGACTCCACAGAGCAATGGTTAAGAACCCTGGTTTTGGAGTCTGGCCACCCTGGGTGGGCATCTGGACTCCACTAGCTGTGCAGCTTTGGGGAAGTGAATTCACCTCCCTGTGTGCTTTGGTTTTTATCATTCATTCAACAAACATTTACTGATTGCCTACTATGAGCCAGACACCACAATAGGCATGACTGTGAAGTAGGGGTGGGAGTGGGAAGCTGTGGTGAAGACATGACATCACCTCTGGGGAGGGCATCACACGGTGCTTGGTCATAGTTACTGCCATTGGGCAGCTACTATAAATGCTAGAGCTCAGGGCTGTGCTGTCATTTTTTTGTCTCCCGTCCACATTGCCATGAAGCGCAAGAACTGTGGAAGGCAGGCTCTGGAGGCTATCAGATCTCCGTTTCCCCAGATCTCCTGGCAGCCCTATGCCCGTTGCACCTCCGCTGAGATGTGAAATGAGATCCAGAGATCCTCTCCTGTGCCCTGCTTACTAGAAAGCACAGTGTTCTTCCTGTGACCTCATTAGAAAACCACAAAAGATTTATTTTTAAGACGGGAGGTGATGATTGCACTTTGCAGAGCAGGAGCTCCTGTCGCTGCCTGACTGTCCCCAGGACCCCCCAGGGAAGCATTTCCTGCATGCCAATCACCAGTTTCTTCAACAGCAGCCAGAGAGGCACACCGAGGCCTGGGAGGGGCAGATCCCGCACACCTGCTTCCCCCCTTCTCCTCCCCAACAGTCCTTGCCCTGAACACTGCACCCTGATGAAGGCAAAATGCCTCACGCATCCCCAGCCACTTTCCTCCTCTGGCCCTTTTAGCGATCTGTCCACCTCCAGGAGTCTTTAAGGGCAGAACTTCCCCGAGTCCGAGGAAATCTTTCTGATTTGCCTTTCTCTATGATTAGCATGACCTACACTTTTCACTTCGGTGCCCACTGTGGACCTGACACTGGGCCTGATTCATCAGAGGACCGGATTCCCGCCCTCATGGGGCACAGTCTTGGAGAGGGGACAAGTGCTAATTGGGAACTAATCCGTCCCAACTTCTGTGCTGGTTACCGTTAGGCTCATTCCTCCCCTACAAGCACTCACTGCTTTACCTGCGACGTCTCCAAAGAGCCCCCCTCAAAACGAGCCCCCCATTGGGAGGGTCGGCGAAGCCTGATAACCAGGATTCTTGTTTGGGTTTGAATCCAGCTCCGTGACTTTAGGAGCCATGAAAACTTGGCCCAGTTACTTCCCTTCTCGGGGCCCCGGTCTCCTCACCTGTAAAGTGGCATTAATGATGGCCCCCAGGTCTTTGGGTTGTTTGAGGGCTCAAGGAGGGAATGGAAAGCTAGAAGTACCCTGTGTACCACATATAATGTGGTATCCGTTATGTAAGTTCAATGATGACCACCCCGGCACTCAGACTTTTTTCGAAATCCCAATCGCTTCTTATAGTCCAGCGTAAGCTCTACTTCCTTAAGAAGAACCACCCGAGGTTGCCAGCCACGCTCTCTCTCTTTCCATCCTTGGAACGACCAACCCTTTCCGCACCAGCCAGCCTCGCTATGGCGGCTGGTCTCCAGAGGAGACCCTGCGTGGGCCAACCCTCTCAGTGCTGGGCCTAAGGTTAGTCTCCTCCCCCATGCGGAATAAGGCTTGGCAGCTTCTGCTTTTGAGATTTTGGGGTTCCTGGAAAGGACCCCTTTTGGGGTCATGCTGGAAAGACCACATGGAGAAACCTATGGGAAAGGCCACGTGAAAAGGAGGCGGCCCTCTACCAGGGGAGGAAGACAGACACATGCTCCTGGGTGTCCCACCGACCCGCCCGACTTCAGATGTGCACCCATCTCCCAGGACGACATCAGACATGGCAGTGAGCCCACCGCCATATGCCAGTCCAACAGCCAGAGCTGTGTGGAGTCCCGGCTGACATCACTGGAGAGAAGAACCACTCACTGAGCTCAGTCAACACCCAGAGTTCCAGGAGATGAGACGGTTGGTCGCTGTTTCAAGTCACTACACTTCTGTTGCGTGGTTACATAGCAAATCGTACCCAGAAATGTTCGCTCTGTCCCGGAGTATGGGAGGAGACCCACCCCGGGAGTTAGGGTTGTCATGCCAATTTCAGAACCTGTGATGTAAAAAAGTTCTTGCTGGGGGCAGGATGTCACCGTGGGAAGTATGTAGCCACAGGTGACTCTGGGTTCTGTCAATTACCAGCTGTGTGGGCTTGGGTGTATTCCTGCTTATACCTGTTTTTGTACCTGTAAAATGGGATTATAGGGGTTGCTGTAAATTTAAATGAGATGAAAGATACAAAAATGTCTCACACGTAAGAATGAAACGTTTTGAGCTCTTATGGGGAAGAGACAAGCAGCCATAATCGAAACGATGCAGCTTCTTTACAGAGTCTTGTTTAATTAAAAATGTTTCCCCAAATACTGTTGCAAATGTGTGGAGGTGAATCCCATTAGCCTCCAGCTCCGTTTCCAACCCGGAGCATTCATACAAAGCTGCTATGGGGTCCCCCAGGTTCAGAGGCACAGTCCCAATTACCACAGCCTAGCTCACCTGCTGCTCACATGCTTTCTTTGAAAAAAGAAATTTAAAAAAAAAAAGTGAACTCTGACGTTTTGTGTGATTCACTCCAACACAGGAAAATGTAAACTCCCAATGCTTTTCCTCCAAGGAACACAAAACGTGAGCAAACCCATCTGATCCTTGTTAAATTCATGTATCCATGGAAGAACTGAAGAAGAAAGCCTGCTAATAACGTCACCGCTGTCACCAACGTGGTCACGACTGCCATGTGTTTCTGAGCACTGACTACGTGCCAGGCTCTGTGGCAAGCACTTTACTCCGATTACCGGAGCCTGGGGTGGACCCAGCCGGGGAGGCTGGGAGATAAGGAACACCCCACACAGGAGACACTTCGGTGCTACACAGATGACACTCGTGCGATCCCCAGCATAGGTCTTCAAGGGCTCAGAAACAGCCTGGTACAGGGAGTGTTCCAATTATGTGTTTAATCAGTGCTAAACTGAGACTGATTGGAATACATCAAAGTCCCCAAGTCCCAGATGGGAGGAACAGGTGTTGTGGGCTGTTCAGAGGAAAGTCACCACCCTCTGGCCTGGACATCTAGGAAGGTTCCAGAGAGGAAACCAAGCACTCTGCCTGGCCCAGAGCAGGTACCTCGAGATATTGTTGAAGAAATAAATAAATGGACTTAGGAGTGCGACATCTCTCCTGCCATCCCCTCCCCTGTAACTTTCTTTGCAGCTCCTGGAACCCTAGCTGCCCTACCTTACTACACCTGCTGATTCATTTAACATCTGTTTCCCTAAGCCAGCAGGGACCCTGCCTCTACTGTCACCATGTCACCATTTGAGTCCTCAACACCCAGCCCAACATTTGGCATACAGTGATCATTCAACAAATACTCACTGACTTAGGGACAGACCGACTGAGGGACAGAGCCTGCCTATTGTCACCAGCGGGGCAGGAAGGACCCGCCGGCAGGAGGAGGCTCGCGAGTGTTTCAGGTGGGTTCGGAATACAGCTGCCTGTCTTACCGATACCACATCCTTGTGCATTCATGCACCCACACACAGACCTTCCGCTTCTCAGTGTTCCACCTGGGGAGGCCTAGGCCGCGGTGACATGCCAAAGATATCACTGTGACATGACACAATTAGAAAGCTGTGTGTGGCAGCTGCAGGGAGAGGCTGAGTCAGCCAACCTGCCATGGGCTCAGGAACACCTACCCTCATCTATTCTACAACAAAGGCCACATCATGACCAGTTAGGGGTGTTGGCTCCCTGGGCACAGGCTGACACTGAAGATTGAGCAGGCAAATGAGCTTTAGGTTCTAGAAAAGTTAACTCAGATCCCTGAGGAAACTGAGATGCTTCCCCCAGGTGAGTGCTAGAGTCCCCGGATAATCAAACACCTCCTTTTTTGTCTAGAGCTTTACATTTAGAAAGTTCTTTACCTACACAATCTTGTCAGGATACTCGTCCGCAACAAAAATTTACTGAGAATCTACTATAAGCCAGGGACTGTGCTACGTGTTGACACAGACACAGACAAGGTGGTAAGACATCCGCTGTCTTTATGGCATATAAAGATGTCACCGGTCTGAGAATCCCATGAATGTCAACCAACAACTGACCAGTGACAAGCAGAAGGAAGGGAGCTCTAAGTAGTCCTCGGAGGGTGGATAATGGGGACCTGACCTGGTTTGGTAGGTGTGATAACTGACTAAGACCCAAAAGAAAAATGAAGCCCATGAGGTCAAAGGGAAAGGGGTGAAGAATATGCTAGCAGAAGGAAGAGCCCATGCAAAGGCCCTGAGGCAGGAGAGAATTACCCAGAGAGGTAAACAAGAACATATTCACCTCATCTCCACCTGACAGAAAAAGGACTAAGACCCAGAGAACCACATGGCAGAGCCAGGAAGGCCCAGAACTCAGACTTCTGACTCTAACCCTGGCTTTGTGAAACTCCATGAACTCTCAAAGTCCCCAGGGTTCCCTTCTCGGGCCCTGCCATGTTCCTGGCTGAGGTCAGGCTGGGCAGGTTGGTGGAGACGGCAGGAAGGTAGGGGCAGGGGTATAGCCACGAGGCCTTGCAGGCCAGGAAGGGGCAGGAAATTGCACCGAGTGATTGCCCAACAGGATTCGGGGCATGCGGTTAGCCATCAGGCCCCGGGAGCTGTCAGCATGCCAGAGCTGCTCTGATCCTCACCTCTAGGGTCCTGGGCCCAGTGCCAAGGGGTGGGGGGGAGGTTTCCCAAGGAACACGTCAGCCCTGCCCGGCAGAGGACACCACACCTCTGGAGAAGCCGTGCGGAGCCCCGCCCTAGCCAGCAGGAAGGAGACAGGCTCCTGAGCTCTGACAATGACACCCCAGACTGTCAGTCAGTTCTGTTCAAATAGTTAGTGCTCGTCACGCTCTAGTCAGGTTGCAAAGATGCAGAAGCCACCAACTCATCTTTTGGTCACCTTCGGGAAGCCCACCAGACGGTCTCGCAATCCCTTGCTGTACCTTTACCCCAGCGCTCAGCACTACCGGAAGTTATCCCACAGGGTGACCTGTCCGTTGTCTGTCTGCCCAGGAGAAGCCACGTGCTCTGAGGAGCGAGCCCATCCTCGCCCGCCTTCTCACGGCTGTATCTCAGAACCTGGCCCTTACTCAGTACTAGGGCGTTCAGTCGGTTGAGAAGACTCTTGATTTCAGTTCAGGTTCTGATCTCAAGGTCGTGAGATGGAACCCTGCGGTGGGCTCCGTGCTCAGCAGGGAGTCTGCTGGTCCCTCTCCCTTCCCTTGCTCGCACTCTCTCTCAAATAAATACATAAATAAAATCTTTAATAAAGAAGAATGAAGGGGGCGCCTGGGTGGCTCAGTGGGTTAAGCCACTGCCTTCGGCTCGGGTCGTGATCTCAGGGTCCTGGGATCGAGTCCCACATCGGGCTCTCTGCTCAGCAGGGGGCCTGCTTCCCTTCCTCTCTCTGTGATCTCTTCCCTTCCTCTCTCCTACTGTGATCTCTCTCTGTCAAATAAATAAAATCTTTAAAAAAAAAAAAAAGAAGAAGAATGAAGGACTCCTTCAAGAAAGGGAAGAAGAACGAATGCGGGGTGTCTAAACGAGCCAGAGCCGGGCCCAGAGCTTTCTTCCTCAGTCCACTGACTCCGGCACCTCCCTGAAAGGACGGGGTCGTTCCCACCACCGAGTGCGCAAGGTTCGGAGTCTAGACGCAGCCCAGCGAGAAGTGCTGAACCCAGGAGGGCAACCGAGAGAAGCGGGGACAATCATGGATGTGCCTAAGGAAAAACCGCAGGACAGGTGACGTCACGTGGGGGCTGAGAAAGAAACGAGGTGCTGGCCACCTATCACCCAGGTTCCGGGGTATGACTCCTGATCCCACAGTGATTCCAGCCCGGCTTCACAGCGATTAGAAAACCGTAGAACTGGTCACGTCCGCCGTGCCTGATGGAGGGGACACTGTGGGGTTTCCTCCCATGGCCCTCTGGTTCACGGCACTCTGCCCCCAGCTGCCGAGTCCCTTCTCAGGAGGCTGACCCGGTCACGCACCCCGCAGGGACAGCTGTATCTAACGGCCAGTTCGTGTGGCAGTACAGAGGCCCCCTCGCCTGAGTTGAGACAGGTCTAAAGGGGCCTTCCAGCCTCAGAGCTCCCCATGCTATCGGCCGAGGCCTCTGTTGCAACCAGATCACCTCCTCTGTCTTCTTCTGCTTCTCAGAGTCGAGTCCAAGAGCTCCCTCCAATGAACCTCCAGCAGGCAGATCTGAGAGTTGCTTTTCCAGGAAACCCAACCTAAGACACCTCCCAAGACGTGCTTTGGAAACCAAGGAAACCCAACCAGGACCTCCGTCTGGGGTCAGTGCCACTGGCTCCCAGTAATCCTGCTGCTCTACCCACTGGGACTTGGCGAGCTTCTTGCTCCTGGCGAGAAACGGCCACACGCTGGGTAAGGACGTTGTTGGCTCTGGAGGCGGGCTGCCTGAGTTCAAATCCCAGCCCCACCCTCCCCAGCTACAGGACCCTAAGCAAGCCTTTTCAGTTTCCTCATTGGTCAAAGGGAATTCTGTCTCCCAGGACATGGAGGATCACATAGGTGGCGACACAGAGGCCTTTAGAACATGACCTTGCACCCTGTAAGAGCCCGAGACCTGTTAGCTCTCAGCCGCCGCTGGTTTTACACGGGGCCCATGTGCCCTCTCTCCTGTAGGGACCACACTGCAGCCCGGCACAGCCGGGGCCTGACTCTCATCCCGGACGGAGGGGCGTAGGGGTGCAAATCCCGCCTGCACTTGGAGGGGTATCCCCTTGCTTCTACCTTACGTAGCCTTCTAGAAGCTTCTAGAATGAAAGCCCCAGGGTAGATGGAAGATACTGTTATTATCTACACTGTCTGAAACTTGCTTATCACCGATTCAGATCAACTAGGGACACGCCATTTCCATAAATCAACCGACCACACAACAGGCCCACCCGGCAAAGCCTAAGATGACAATAATAATCATGCGTATTTATGCGGCGCCTTTGTTCTGCGAGGCTCCCAACAGTCGAGAATCATTATTCCTGTTAACGCTACAGCCATCTTGGGAGAAGCGGGCAGCGAACACGGGCCTCTCCCCTTGAACAGGCAGGAAAAAAATACCGAGAGTGACCGGGAATGCTTATTGATCTTTTATTCGGTGCTGGGCCCTATTTCAAGCCCTTTATAAATATTAACTCACTGGTAACTCTGTGAGGTAATTACTATTATTATCCTCATTTCACAGAGGAGGAAACTAGCGTCTAGAGAGTGGAAAGGGGCAGGAGCCGAGAAGCAGGTGACCCTGCCCCCCACGGCCTGCTCCTGGGGGCCTGCTGGCTTCATCCCCGCACCGGGCTGCCTCCCCAAACCCAGGAGTCAACGAGGCACTGGGAACAAATGCAGAAGTCAGAGCTGTGGGTCGGGGGACACCTCAGTGAGGGTGACGGCCCCGGGCCAGCGACACGTGCAGGGAGAATGGGGAAGGCCGACAGGCCCTGACTTCAGGAGCGGGTCCGCACTCCAGACGTGGCATTCACTTGCTGGCTGGTCTTGCTCCCAAACCAAGAGCCACCAAGTCATCCACTGCTGTCATTTGGACCTTTGCCTGGCTGAGCGTCAGAGTGCCACATGCGACAGGGAGACAAATTAAGGTCACTGGTAGGAATGGCAGGTGAAGGTCCCATCCGGGGGTGAAGGGACTCGAGAAGGGGAAGACAGACAAGACCCTCTTTCTCCATATCATCTTTTCCTCCCATTCTGCTTGAGTTCAGGCAGCGGCCATGGGCTCTTTTCAAAGAGAGCCAAATCCCATCGCTGCCTGATCAAACACACACTTTTCCACCCAAATCCTTTACCTTGACAAGACTGGGTCCTCTGCTATCTCTCCAAAATCTTCCCCTCCATTCCCCTTCCCCCTGCTACACCCAGATGCACTGGTTCTTTGGGGTCTTACACACACCCAATCTTGCAGCAGGTAAGTCACCTCCTCCAGGAGGCCCTCCCGGGGTGCCCAGCCTGAGGGAGTCCCCAGGCACCTCTCTCTATATAGCCCTATTCCAATTCTCTTCGTAGGCTTCTCACTGGATGATTTGTTCTTGTTAACTTGTTTATTCATTTATTATTTTTCCTCCCCTAATTACAATGCAAGCTCCATGCCAGGGTGGTTTATGTCTGATTTGGTCACGACTGTATCCCCAGCCTGGAGAACAGCATGATGCTCAATTAATATTTGTTGAATGAATTATAATAAGCAACACTTGCTGAGCAGTTATCCCATGCCAGGAACCATCTCTGTGATTTACATAAATTAGCTCATTTAATCCTTACAACACCCTACGGAGGCCGGTCCTGTTATCATCCCCATTTTGCAGATGAGGGCGCTGAGGCAGAAGGATGAAACCTCCTTCTGAAAGGATAGTGCCAGGATGCGAATCCAGACAGCCTGGCTTGCTAGGTTCCCGCTCCACACCACCACAAGGACACCCTGCCCTCAGGATCCAGCCTCGACTCCTGAAAACCATGAGCCAGGTTTTGGTGACCGATCTGACCTCCTTTCTAACACCATTCTCGGAGGCACATATGAAGCCTCGGCCCCGCGGAACCTTCTGGAAGACCCTGCCCTCTCTTGTCTGTGCCATTTGGCCTTGCTGTTCTCCACCCGGAGCTCTCATCTTTCTTGACCAACTCCTGCCTTACCCTTCAGGGACCAGCTCAGGCAGCCTCTGTCTAAGAAGCCTCTCCTAGTTCAGACACTCCCTCGGTGCTTCCTTGACTCCCTGCACATCCCCTAACCCTGTACCTAGTCTACTCTGATGGGCATGTGCATTCACCTGTCTGCTGAGACACCCGGCCAGACCCATTCATTTGTTTCAGCAATTATTTACTGTGCGCCCACTACATGCCCAGCCCTACGGGTACTGGAGAGACGTCAGCAGGCAAATCAAAGTCTCCAACTAAGCAGAGCTTTCTAGTGGGGGAGACAGACAAGAAGCAAACAAAAATATAATGTAACATCAGGAAGAAAGAAGGAGACAGAGGCAGAGGAATGGGAAAGGATTAGGAGGTAGAGCTATATCCTAGACAGAGTGGTGAGGATGGTCTGTGTCCACTAAACCCACAGGGTCCAAATATTTTTGATCACACACCCCTACAATCCTTGGGGATACCTCCCCAGTATACGGATATATGGTTACATTTAATTAGAGACTACACATAATCACTGCTGTGTTTTTGTATTACACAGTTCACTATAACATATATATAAAATATAGAAATAAGAAAAGGATGGGCAAACAATTCATAGGAAGAGATGTTCTAGAATGTTCTTCTTGCCCCCCACACGCTCATGCATGCACTCTGATTTAGAGACTATTGTGCCAGAACATCAGCTCAGCTTCGAGTTAAAGAGGAAAACCGCAAACAAAGAAACAAGGCTACTCTCGATCCTAGCTAATTACACACAGCAGGCACCCCAAAATAATCTGTCAAATGACTCAGGGGGTGGTGTTCAGTAGCTGTTAGGTAAGTCAGCCTCAGGTCATTTCCTAATTCCTGGTCTCAGTTTCCCCATCTGTAAACAGAGGGTATGGTCTGAATCCCCATGGGAGTCAGTCTACACTGGCTCAGAGGGGAGGCTGCAGTTTACTGAGCCGCTCCCCGGGTAGGAAGGGGGCTCCTCAGTGGGAGTGTGACGTGCAGCCGAGTTCTGGAGTGGGCAGGGCTTTCTTTCACTGGCCTTTTATTGATTTTTACTGGTTTACACAGAAGGAGAAAAAAAATGCAAACAAGGAAACAAAGGCACTCCATCTCCAACCCGGACCAATTATGCAGAGATTCAAGAGAGTAATGAAAACCATAAAGCATTCACTGAAATAAGAGCTCCCAATCTTCCATAATCTTTGGTGATAAAACGCAAAACAGCAGGCCAGTGACATCCATTCATAAATCCCAGGTCCGTTTACTAGTGCTCAGTTCGGAACACATTGGCCGGCGCTGAGAGCCCATTCTGTTGTTCTGCACGCTGGGTGTTAGGGCAGGTCCTTTAAGGGTCACACGTGACTCTCCTCATTGCACCAGAGCCAGCGGGAAGGACCCTGAGGATGCTGTGGCCACGGGCACACAGATGGTGGGAGGGCACTTCCCCTGGGGACCGTAGCTGGACACGGCGTTGTCAAGGGCTCATGGGGATGGGAGAGAGCCTGCTGTTGGGCTAAGGGATCCAGGGCTTTGAGAAATGAACTTGTCCTTGAGTCACAGTTTAGGAGTGGAGCCCAGCCTCCAACCAGGGCTTCCTGGCAGCCTGACCCATGATCTCCAGTTTTCTGGAAGGTTCTGTAAGCTCCTCAAGGTTGGGTCACTCTCCCTCATTCTCTGTCTCCCAGTGGCCTGGCACAAGACTTTGCTGGCAGTAGGTGGTAACTGACAGTGAGGAAGGAAGGGAAGGAGAGGAGGAAATTCAAGGTATGGCTTGTCTGCCAGTCCTGAGAACAACGCTAAAGTAAGGACAGTTAGAGCCCTTACTCCACACCAGCTAGACCAACGCCGCCTTAAATGTAATGTCTCATCTACTCTCCAACTCCCAACGACCTCTGGGGAAGCCACTGTTGTTGCCATTGCACAGAAGGGGAAATGGAGGCTCTGAGAGGTTCAGTAACTTGCCGAAGATCACTTGGCAGGTAGGTGGTAAATCCAGAATGTCAACTTTGACAGTTCTGGTGCTTAACCACCACCGCACACTGCCTGCCCCTGAGCAGGAATCCACTCTTGAACGCTTCCCGGTACCTTCTGTTATTCTGTGGCCCAAAGCAGGAGTGACTTTCACATCCGTGGAGGCAGCATCCTGGTGATCCCCATGTCACAGCCTTCTAAGGAATCAGATGGTTGTCCACAGGGCAGGGGGTGCAGCCAAAGCGCTGTCATGGGGCATTTTCTCAAGGGACAGAAGATCCGTTCTCATTCCCAAAGGCAGAAGGAGCCAATGCAATTGTCGATCTTGGCGTTACCAGTTGGGACCAGGATGGGAAAGAGAAAGCGGAGGGAAGAAGGGCCAGTGTGTAGAGGCACGACCAGGGAGCACAGGGGGAATGAGGGCCGGCTTCTGGGGCATACCAGGCTGCCAAGATGGAAGCCAAAACGAAGGGAAAGTGGGCACCCGTCTCCAGGAGGAGAGCCACCGGGAGAACGGGCTGCATGGCTGCCTCATCCTGGTTCCATGGCTCCCTTCTCTGAGACACTGGACAAATCATCCCCCCAGAGCCTCCGACTGTCATCTATAAAATGAGGATAGGAATAGTACCTACCTTATAGAGTTGTTAGGAGGATTAAATAAAGTCTATAAATTGCTTTAAACACGGGGAAATGCTCCATTGAGCAACTGTGATTGGTAGTGGTGGTAGCACAGCAGGCAGGCTGATTTGTAAAGCGATGGGGTGGGGGCAAAGGCAGCAGCAGGTAAGATAGAAGGAGGAGCCACCACTCCACCCCGATCTGCAAGCGATGCAATGTTCACAGACCACATCTGAATCCAGCCAAGCCAAAGAAAGTGGTTCTGTGACATGCCCAAGGCTGAGTCACAGCATTTTCTGGGCAGGGACCTGGCTGACTCATCTGATAGTCCGGTCCCTGGCATTGGCTTTGCACTCCACTAATGGCTGAGAAACCTACAAGTGGCTGAGGCTCCCAAAGTCTATCATGAGATTACACCCCCCACTGCCTCCCTTTCCCTGATTCCTCTTTCCTTCCCTCCCTGCTGATTCATTTATCTTCTTCCACACTTCTTGACCATCTACCTACTCTAGATTGCAGTCCTTCTGGAAAAGAGGAGGGTATTAAAAGAAGTCCCGGACAGGACTGTAATTGAAGCAACGAGACATAAACATTGAACAACCAGAATATAAATTACGGATTACGCGCAGTGGTTTTCCCACCACCTACCCAAAACAAGTTCTTTCCCTTGCCTGTGCAGGCGACATGTGAAATCTTCAAAGGGCAATCTCCTTCTGCTTTCCCATTCCCAAACCATCCGGTCCCCAACAGACATTTGCCTAAGGCCATGACGTGGGCTTACAGTGGCCCAGGAAACACTCGTTCATTTCAGCAGCGAAGTATTACAACTCTGAACCACAGCGAGAACCAAATGGGGTCTGATGCTGACCGCTCTCCTTCCTCTGGTCATCACGGCCAGCAAACAGCTGCAAGCCTTCAACCTGGCCCTCTAAGACCCAAGACACTTCTAAGGGGATACAGTGGAGTCTACGGGACAGGCTGGGTCCCCTGAGAAGCAGAAGAGGAGGTGGGTATGAGCATGTGGCCATACAGAGAGAAATACAGGATATATATTTCCCATGTATCATACATGTCATATATATACACACATATCCTATATACACACTTAAAGGTGTAGCTCTTGGGCTTGACCCATGTAAGGGAAGGCGAGAAGCAGGACTGGCACAGGGAGAAGCTGGGAGGGCCCTTTAGAACTACCCTAAGTTGGTGAGCGGGGCCAGGCTCATAAGGTGTACCTTATGTCTATGGGTCACTGAGTGGGGGCTGCCTAGGAAGGGGGCGTGACTTCACTTCCAATGCTCTCTTGAACTAAAGCAATTTCTAAACACGACAGGAGCAGGGGACTGGACCAGTCCTCAGTCTAAAGGGGATCCTGACCGTTCCTCTCTGTGTCCGAGACAGTTCAGGTAATAGCCTCCAACTCCTTTACCCATTGAACAGCAGGAAGACACATGGCTGGGGTTCAGATGTGGGCCTGCGCTCCCGTGGAGAGCCTGCCCCTTACCCCTCTAAGCCCCTCACCTATAAAATGGGGCCACTAAGAGTGTCGTGCAGGTCAGCTCCTGTAGGAGCTTGACCCAAACAACACAGTGCAAGGCAGCTGTGGTCTTTATCACACACCCAGAATCGAGGAGGAAACTGCTTGCTTCAGGCCACAGCTGTAGGGTTTCTGTTTCTTAGCCTCACCCTAATGCAGGTTATACCAAGAAACATTTCGGGGATGTTCCGCGGTCATGGCAGCTGACTGTCAGGGGCTAAACAGTCTCTCTGTGTCCTCTGAGCAGCCTCTCTCTGTTCCAAACACTGGGTGAGGCCAAAAACACTTAACCTTTCCCCAGAGGCACGTGCCCTCCTCCCTCCTGAAGCACTTACACAGGGCCCAGGAGAGAGAACACTCCTGTTCTCAGGGAGTGCGCACAGCGGGCTCCCGCACCACGGTTAGGCTCTGCTCCTAGATGTTTCTGCGGGGTGGAGGCTACAGAAAAACGTGAGAAGATTCAGGCCAATGCCAAGAGGCCACCCGCTCAAATCCTTCTTAACTGCACCGGGGCTCTCCAGCTCTCCTGGGACTTGCTTTCTGTACCTGAAGCATCACTCTCAGGCAGGGTGGCCAAGAATCCCTGTCGGGGCAGGCTGGGCGGAGCTGCCAATATTCGGGACAAAGACCGCAGCTCCTTTGGAAAAGACCAAGGAGGGTGGCGGCTGGAGGAAAGTGCCTCCGGGTGGCAGGCCAAAGCTCAGAGATCTGAAAGCCAGATCCCGGGCCTGGTGTGGGGAGGGTCCCAGGCGGGGAGGGCTAGGAGGGGAGGAAGGCCTCAGACCACACCCCCTGTAGGGCAGGGGAGAAATCTGGGCAGCTCCAGGAGGGGCCTGGCCAGAGTGAACAGCAGGGGAGGGAAATGTAGGTTAGACATCTAGGACAGTTCTGAAGCCGGGGCTGTGTCTGCCAGGAAGTCAGGCAGGGGCGGGACGAGGTGGGAAGTGGAAAAAGACCAAAGACCAAGACGGCCTCAAAGCCTCCGATTTGGAAAAGGAGCCCAGGGGGCAGAAAGAAGAGTCCCTCTGATGAAGCAGGAGGGGTGCTGGGGAGGCCGGCCAAGGCGGGGCAGAGCTGCCAGGAGCCCCCTCCTCTGCCCACTCCCGCAGCGGGCACGGGGGCTAAGGGATACAGGGGCTGGGCATCCCCGGGCCACCACGGGCATCCGTGGAGACTGGAGGCCGGCCCTCAGGCTCACTGGGCAGTGTTCCGCTAACGTCCTTTCTGCCAGAATGAACAGTCGCCCCGCCGTGCGTCCCGAGTTCTCGGCATGGACTCCACTCCAGCATTTATCTCGTCTGACTTTTATTTGCAGGGTTTGCACTCAGATTCTTCCACAAATATTTACGGAGCATAAATAAGGCGCTGTGCCGGGGGTTTGTGAAGGATGCTGTTACAAGATCATCCCTCTCTCAAGGACGGCAGGGATCCCGAGGCCAGCTGGGTCACTTCCTGGCTGTGCAACCCGGGGCAAATTCCTCCCCTGGTCTCCATTTCATGTCTCTGCAAAAGGGAGGGGCATGGGGCTGGGGGTGGGGGGGGGGTGATAAAGCTAAAAGAGCAAAGGAGGAGGGGCCGGGTCGGGGCCTCTGCGTAACATCACGACTGCCATTTATGAAAGCACCTGGTATGAAGTGTCCGGAACTGTTTTGGATGTGTCTGGCTGTCATTACTCACCCGACAATCGCCCCACCAGGTGGGAAGTGCTCAATCTCGGCCGACCCAGATGTGAACCTGGCTCAATGCCCTGCGCATAGTAGGACTGGGAACAAAGGCTGACACCTGTTCATGTTTCCTATGTGCTAGATGTTTTGAGGCCAGTGGTTCTCAACCAGAGGACACTGAGCAACGAGGCGGGGGCGGGGGAGGGGAGACAGTGCTGCTGGCATCTAAGCAGGGGGCAAGGATGATGCTCACCATCTTACAATGCACAGCACAGTCCCCACGACGGAGAATTATCTGGTCCAAACTGTCAGTCATGCTGCGGTTGACAAACCCTGCTCCAGGACTGGGGACCCAGGAATGCACCAAAAGGACAACGTCCCTGGAGCTCGTGTGCCAGGAGCGTGGACAGATAAAGAACAAGTAAATGTACAGGTATCTGTTGGTGCCACATGCGGAGGAGAAAAATAAAGTTGGACAAGAGAAGAGAGAGTGACCGGGGAGTCCCGGGGGACATAAGAGGTCATGCAAGAAGAGACCAGAAGGAAGTGAGGGGCTGAACCCGGGGCCTCCTGCTGTGATGAGCCAAGGCCCTGTGCAGGGCACACAGGCACCCTTGGGAGGGCAGGGGGGGTACGTGGCTGGAAGGCTGTGAGCACAGATCGAATGGTCAGAGTCAAGGTTGGAAAGGTGCTCAGACAATTTAGTGAGCCGTGTGGATGCTCCTGGAAGTGGTGAGTACCCTCCTTGAGGACACAGGTCATACCGTTGGATACAACTCCTTTGGGCCACACATTTGCTGGAACCAGGCTGAGGAAGAAGCCAAGTTGAACTGCATTTTGGCTGAGGGGAGGCGGTTTCCTGTACTGCAAAATTTACACGAGACAAATTGTCCCCGCTTTGTTCTGGTTTGGGGCAGGAAATGAGTTTAAATGTGCTGTCAGCTTTTTTATAATTATTGGTTGGCTTTCATTCATTTCAGGAGAGAGAGACCATAATGATAACTGAGCCTCTGATACTTGGTACTGTTAGGGCTGTTAGTCCAGTGCCAACCCAGACGCCCGGGTCCAACAGAGACACACTCTCTGGTGACACAAGGGGAGAATATATCGTATCGTCCCCCAGAGAAAAGGCCTAAGCCCAGGGTGGTCCTGGTTCATGGGGGCCGCACCGCTACCACGTCATTTCTAAAATGAAGATCTGTCGTAGCTCCTGCCTGAGAAATATTTCTCTTACGGCCCCCTGGCCTCGCAATGCCGATGTCCCTTTCCATTGTGTCAGGAAACATCTTCCTGTCACGGGCCCCTGTTGACACTGATGTTCACAATCACCCCAGCTGTCACTGAAGTTCACTGCTGGGTCTGTAGAAAGGACCTCTTTACTGGGTCACTGGGAAACCACAGTTCTGTGGGTTTTCTTTGGTCTCACATCGGTACAGGTGCCGTGATCCTGGGATAAACACCTCCAAAGAGAGGGAAGCGAGCCCTAGAGCTGAGTCCGAGCATTTCCACACTGTTCTTTTAGTCTCCACAGGAAGGCAGTCGCTCATTGATCCAACAAGTAGTTGTTGGCGATGACAAGAGGGCAGAGGACGCGAAGAGGAGTCAAGCACTGATTCTTCTCTCAAGCGACTTACGGGATGGTAGAAAAGTTCCAACACCTATCTAGTTAATAATACTGGGTACAAAGTCCTAACTGAGAATTCGATGTTTACGTAGAAGGCAGGATAGCATGAAGATTTCATCTCACATGCCAACTGTGATCAATAGTGGTTGCCAAGAACAGTGTTGAGAAGGATTCTGAAGTCCCATCTGAGTTCAGGGAGAGTTAGGGCCAGGCTGAGTTGATTGTGTCTGCTGTAAACAGAGAAACCACGTGGCAAGGGTACCAAGTATCTTAGTCCTCCAAACATAAAGTAGAGACCAATTAAGTGGACGTGTAGCTTTAAGAATGAATTATGTCCTTCCTTTTAATGTTTAACATAGAAATACAATAACTATGTTACACTATTAGAGTAGAAAGGAAAGAGTAGTAAAAACCCAGCTTAATGCTAAGTGTGTATTTTTTACCTCCTTAACTCTAGGAGTATTTAAAAAGCAAGAGAAAGAGACTCACCACTTGAAATCAGGGCAGCGCTCTGGGCTGAGGGCCCCTCCCCTGTCCACTGTCATACTTTCTCTCCCCAAAGATCCTCCAAGACCATCGTAGGGAGCCTGGCAGTGGAGCGGTGAAGTCTCATCCTAGAACTAGATTTGCCAGTCAAATCCGCTCTTCTTCTGAACAGAGAGGGCAAATTGTCCTTCTGTGACTGTCCAGTCCTTCAAGAGGCTGTTCACCAACAGCTTCCGGGGTAGACTTCCTGTCTCCCTTCGCTGGGACCCTGCTCACACCCAACTGTTTGAAGAACCCTGTGGGCATGGTGGAAGCAGCCCAGACAGGGATTTAGTCTCATTCTGATACAACGAAGCTCCAGAATGCTCTCCCCACTAGCCAGTCAAGCTACAGTGGAGCCAAAGGCTGCACACAGGATCCAGAATGAGATGGAACTGCCTTCTTAATATCACAAAGTGGAGGAGAAAAAAAGAAAGAGGGTTCTGGATTTGCTGTGCCAGCAGAGCTTCATTATGGAGAAGAGGAGGTCAGGTGGATTCACGCCCTCTGAGGGCCGCCACCTTGGGAGGAAGTGGTGGCCCTTCCTGGCCACGTGTTGTCAAGAGGAACTGCTATGTCCTCTCACCTAGCGGGTCAGCCCTCCGAGACTCAGGAAGGAAGGTGACAGAAGAGAGCCACGACCAAAGGATCAAAAGCTTAAATTATAAAATTTTTTTAAAATCTTTTCTTGAAAGGCAGCCCAAAAAAGGCCTTCACAGAGCTAGCTCTATGGGGACTTTAGCCCCAACCACTTCCAGCAGCAGGGGCTGAGCAGCCCACTAGGCTGCCCACACCAGGGCTTGGCCGTAAAACCTTTAGTACTTCTTTCACACAGGTGGTCCAGAGACTTGGCTTTATTTTGCTTTTATTTTTATTTTTCATTTCAGGGGAAAGGGCTGAGGTTGCGGGGGGGATGGAGAGTAAAACAGAAATACTACATGTTCCCAAAGTTCATCTACACAAATGGCCAGGCAACAGAAGCATTCTGATGACTCATTCAGCCTACTTAGCTAAGCATCTACCATGGGCCAGGCCCTTGTCTCCAAGCCTTGTACAGCTGGACAAAGCAGGTGCTCTATGGAAACCCCTGCTGTGCCCACAGGTGTGCTGGTGGGAAGCCCGCTGGGAAGCTTTCACGAGGCCACATGGACCACCGTGGGGACAGCCAGAAACAACTGAGTACAAGCCATGGATTAGCAGGTAGGGGCAAGAGGCAAGGACATTTGGGGGTTTGGGGTAACGAATACCCACAGCTTGCCAGCCTGGGGAAATGGCTTACAGAGCCATTAAAGTCATTGTTAGATAAGGATGATCAAAGAGGAAATAACATTTATTAAGTGGTATGCATTCACATATATTATAGCATTTAATTCTTAGGACACTCCCAGAAGGGTGTTATCCCTGCTTTACAGATGAAGAGACAGAGGTTCAGAGGGGTTGAAGAAGATGCTCAAGTTCACAAGGCTGGTAAATGGAAGAGCCAGGACTGAGTGCAGGTTCATCTGACCCCAAGGTTCCTGTTTATTTCATTATGGTTCGCCACCTCTTAGCATTACCGGAAATCGTCAAGGTTCCCCTACTCAGGACACACCATACAAATTCTGCAAAACAAAGCCTCCTTCAGCCTCGGTGTTTGAATGATAAAGCTCAGAGCACTCAGAAGAGAGAAAGAATCTCAGAAATGAACCCATGTATGGAAGAACACGACTTAGGATAAAGGTTGCACCTCGTATCACTGGAGAAAGGAACGGCTCTCTAGTAATGTTGAGAAAACTGATCACTAAGTGAATTTGGATCTTTCCTGTGCACGCGACATAAAGGGAGACTCCAAGTGGATGACAAAGCTGCACGTGAAAAGACAACCCCAAAGCTAACAGAAGAAAGTGTGAGACTATCTTTGTGAACTTAAAGTACAGAAGAGCCTCTTACATAAGATCCCCCAGAGCACCAACCATAAAGCCCAGTAAGTTGATAGATTTGATTACACCAAAATTAAGGGATTCTGTTCAACAAAAGACACCATGGACAATGTAGTGTAGTTGCAATATTATCGCCACACTAGGATGGCAAAAATGAAAATGCCACGCTCATCCCAGTGGGGGTGGGATATGAGTAAACGGGAGCCCTCACGCACTGCTGGTGATGGTTCAGATTTGGGCAACTGTTCTAGAAACTCATCTGGTAGTGACCATGGAAACCAAATATGTGTAAGTCCTATGACCCAATACACCCACACTCAGAGATAAAGCCCCAAGAGAGAGATTGCACAGGTTCTTGAGGGGACAAGTAGGAGGAGAGGAGGATATTCATGGGGCCGCGGGGGGACCTGGGAGCCCCTGGTGCCTATCACTTAAGAATGAATAAATTCGGGACGCCTGGGTGGCTCAGTTGGTTAAGCAGCTGCCTTCGGCTCAGGTCATGATCCCGGCGTCCTGGGATCGAGTCCCACATCGGGCTCCTTGCTCCGCAGGGAGCCTGCTTCTCCCTCTGCCTCTGCCTTCCACTCTGTCTGCCTGTGCTTGCTCTTGCTCGCTCTCTCTCTCTCTGACAAATTAAAAAAAAAAAAAATCTTTAAAAAAAAAAAAGAATGAATAAATTCAATGTAGAGGGGGTTCCTACTATATGGTAGTTGTTAGCGGCACTCAATAATTATTTTCAGCTTTCTTCCTTCTGATCCCTTATGACGTTGGGAATGACCACTTCTGGAGTTGAAGCCACCTGGACCCGGGTGCCATTTGCCACCTTCTGAACAGAGTCTTGACAACCCAGTGAGTGGCCACTTTCTCCTCTGTCTGCCACGGTGAGAGGCGGGGGCTCCCTCAGCCTAGGCCCCCAAATAAGATGTGAAGCAGAGCTCCTACTGACTTGACGCGCATCAGATATGGCCCAACAGTAAACCTTTATTATTTTAGGGCTCTAAGATTTTGGTGTTGCTACTGAAGAATAAGTCCGCCTACCTCAAATGAGACAACTAGGCACCTGTTAGAGATAATGAACCAGACATACAGCCAACTGTATACAGCTAACTGTGAGGATAGATCTTAAAACCATGGTGAGAATGTGGTGATGTGGTCAAAGAAGCTCCTAGGGGTCATACCATTTCCAGAAATCAGTAACACACACACACATACACATGCACACGTGCACACACACATGCACACACATCAACAATGCATGTTTGATAGACACACACGTTCCAGGGTATTGAACACTTGAGATGGGTTCTTTTATGGGAGAGAAGATCACAGAGGAAGAGAAAAAAAAATGAAGAACTGAAATGGGGAGAGAGCCTGGCACTGATGATGATGGAGCTTCCATGAATCCTCAAGCATGAATAACTCAAGTCTCTATCGAAGATCAAAAGGAAAGAGGAAGGAGTGTAAATAACTCTTCTGGGTTGACTTCGGGATGCATTTTAAATCCTGCAGGCCAATCAGTCTCCTACTGGCACAGCGCTCCCCTTTTCCCACCAAACTTTTTTTTTTTTTTTTTCATTTTTTTAATGATGGAAGTACATAGTTAGGAAACCCTCGTGCACTATGGCTGAGAATGTAAACTGGTACAGCTGCTGAGGAAAACAGTGTGAGACGCCTCCAAAATTTAAAAATAGAAATATCACAGGGTCCTGGAATTCCTCCCTTTACCTAAAGAAAATGAAAACGTTAGTTCAGAAATATACATGCTCCCTCTATGTTTACTGCAGCACTATTTACAACAGCTGAGATACGGAAGCAGCCCAAGCATCCATCAATAGATGAACGGATAAAGAAGAGTGGTGTATATATCACACACACACACACACACACACACACAGAGGAATATTATGCAGCAATAAAAAAAGAATAAGCTCTTTCTCCAGTGCTCACTGACCCACCCAGACAGGCTTTCACCTCACAGTCTCTGTAGTGACCACACCTTCTTGGCCAGCCACAGCAGCAACTGCCCAGCTCCCATTTCTCTGTGAGCTGAGGGAAGATGCCTCCTGAGGGAACAGACATCTAGCAGCCCGACTGGAGACACGAGAAGGGAAATGCACCCACTCTGACAAACTCCAAGCCAATGGCATTGATCAGCTGTGTCCTCCTTTCTGGGGAGCACTCCTGGATCCCGACAGATCTGAGTTGAGAACAAATAGCCAGCTCAGGTCCACAAGTGCAGGAGATGATGCAAGGCTCAGTCAAGTGCTCCTGGCAGGCTGTGTTTCCTGGGTTCCGGGAGTGGTGGATTCAGGAGTTGGCTGGCTTGGAATTCCACTACCTAGCCTCATCATAGCAATGGCTGTGCCCAGCACGCTGAGAGACAAGCACAGTGCAGCTCAAACAGCTCACCGGAGAGGCTCCCTGCTGTCCTTTTCTTTCCTGGGTTTAGTGCAAAGGGGCTGGGCTTGGAGTCAGGCAGACCTGAGTCTGAGCTCTCTCCCCCTAGGCACTGAATTAATTCAGGGCATTGGGTTTTTTTCCTTCCATGCCTGGTACTATGTCAGGCACATAGCAGAAGCATATAAATATTTGTTGAACAGAACTGTTTATGTGCTTCTTACTCATCTTCCTCAAGAAACCACCAACTTGGGTAAGTGCGTTCATTTTATTTGAGGCACTTGCTCCTAGAATGTAAATAACAGTAATTCTTTTTAATTATCAAACGTGTGACACAAGGTTTTTTCATACTCATTTCCAAGATTAATCTTTATATTAACTCTCTTATTATGCTCTTTATATAGATAAGTAGGATAAAGCTCAAAGAGGGTAAGTAATCAACCCACGGGTTTTCGGGAATGCACGCTAATCAATGTGGAAGGAACAACAGAATTAGCAAACCAACAATTTGCAATCCAAAGCATAACAACCAGCTCAGGTAAGGATTGGCAAGAGATGCAAAGACTTCTGGGAGAAAGACAGTTGGAGAACAGGATGTTCACATGCTCTCCGGGTATCACTCACGGATCCCATAATAGCTACAAAGGGAAAATGTGTCTTTACAATGGGAAGATCTTGCCGTCACCACCTTTAACCAAGAGATCTAACAATGTTTCCAACTGTAAGGCATTCAAGTATTATGTGCTCCCAATAGGACACAGTTAACAAGCACACAGTAATGCCTGTGGCTATTCCTGCCAAACATCTTTCATTTCCTTATAACCATGAGGAAGCCATCGGACAAACCCAGAAGGGGGCACATTCTACAAGACAAGTAGTCTGTTTTTCTTCAAGAACAGTCGTTTATGAAAACATAGAAAGGCAGGGGAGCTGTTCTAGACTAAAAGGGACTAAAGAGGGGCGCCTGGGTGGCTCCAGTTGGTTAAGTGTCTGACCCTTGCTTTTGGCTCAGGTCATGATCTCAGGGTCATGATCTCAAGGTTGTGAGTTCGAGCCCCACATCAGGCTCCACACATGAAGCCTGCCTAAGATTCTCTCTCCCCCTCTCCCTCTGTCCCTCCCCGCTCCCTATCTTAGAAAAAAAAAAAGGCAGGGGGACTAAAGAGACAGAGCAGCCAAATGTAATGCATTTGCTTTTTATGTTCTTAAAAAGTTACAAAAGTCATTCTTGGGACATTGGAGGAAAATTACATAAGGATTGAATAATGCATGGTATTACTGAATTAGTATTAATTTGGGGGAGTGTGATAATATTATGTTAGATCTCTTTATTGTGATAATGGTCTTGCGATTATATAAGAGAATATCCATATTCTTAGGAAATGCAACTGAAACATTGGGAGTAACGATTAGGGGTCAAGTGTCTTGATGGCTGAGACTTACTTCTAAATGGTTCAGCAACACAGAAGAGTGTGGGTGTGTAAAGAGAGGGCCAGGGAGGAAGGGCAGAGAAAGGTACCAGATGCTCACAGCTGGGGACTCAAGGTGGAGATAAAGGGTATATCGGTATTCATTTGCCTATTCCTTCAAATTATCTGTAGGTTTGAAAATTTTCAATTAAAATAAAGTTGGGAAAAAAGCATAGGTGTTCTGACTGTTTTAAAAAAGATTTTTATTTATTTATTTGACAGATCACAAGTAGGCAGAGAGGCAGGCAGAGAGAGAGGAAGGGAAGCGGACTCCCTGTGCTGAGCAGAGAGCCTGATGCGGGGCTGGATCCCAGGACACTGGGATCATGACCTGAGCCGAAGGCAGAGTCTTTAACCCACTGAGCCACCCAGGCGCCCCAGGTGTTCTGATTTTAAAGCCAAGGATTACCCAGAACACTGACCCACCCCCTAGGAGGATTTTGGTGTGCAAGCAATGTGTCTCCTCCCTGTCCCCAGGACTGCCACCAAATCCCTTTCTAGCCAGAAAGAATCATGAGTCCTTCAGAGATAGGGGGTTGCTTTCCTTCTCGTTCATTAAAAAAATACTTTCTGTTGATAGCATACCACTATATACTCAAGATGGATTGGAAAATAAAGTCTATTTTCCACCCCATTTTCATCTTAATAGTGAGACACATTTGCTAAATATCCCAATTAAAGGTTGGAGAAAAGGCCATACTTCATTGTTTAAGCTGCCTTTTCACTAATTTGGTCACTAGTTAAGGGTTTAAGAGAGATGGCACCTGTCAGGTGGAAAATACTGCCCCCTCCCAGCCTTTCCCCCGCTCCCAGCAGACATGACTAATCAATTACCGTGCGCTTTTCTCCCAAGCCTGAACCTTTTCCCCAGCCTCCCATGGTCCCCTGCCATCTTTCTGGTGGTAGGCTTTTCCTTTCCTACTTCCTTTCCCTTTCTTTTTTCTTTAAAGACCTTAGAAGAGAAAAATATTCATTCTTCCCTTCGCAGGAGACTCATCTCCAAAGAGCTTATGTAAGAAGTGTTCTTTGGAGAATAGTCATTTGTGAGGTCCCTGATTTCCTCCCTTAATTATTCATCCAGCGATCATCTGCTCACCGCCTACTGTGTGCTAGTGTCTGGACAGCCAAGATGCAGGAGATCCAGATCTCCTCCTGTGGGCTCACCAAGAGATACTGACAGAAGTTCAAACAGGGCACAGAGCAAGGAGTGACCAACCGACTGGGTAAGTGAAGACAGGGCTTCAAAGAGCAAGAAGGTGGACACCGAGGCCGACCGTCGGCTGATCCCAGGATGAAACGGTCATTGACAGCCAGTCCTCCTTTGCAGGTGGTCGCATTCTGTGGCTGCTACTCTCCCGTGAGGGAAATCTAACCTTGTACTCTGTACTGGGTCTGTTGATGACAGCAGGCGGAATGGACAGTTACCCGTCAGTGCCCAGTTGGATCCACCCAAGATCACAAAACACCTCCCTTCCTGATGTCTGGAATTCCACCCCATCAGGGGAATAGCTCTTTATCAAAGAGAGGACATGAGGGGACAGGGGGAGGGCGATGGACACCAGCCTTTACCGAGCAACTACGAGGTTTACCTCCACTTACCTACCTCAACAACATTGGGAGCCTGGGAAGGAGTGAAGCTGCCCAGGTGGCTTCCCGATGCTAGATCAGGATCAAAATCTGATAGAATTATGAGGCAGATGGACAGAAAAGGAAAAAAGCAAGAACTTTTGGGTGTTTGCGTATTAAGTGTCCACATATGCGATCTGAAAATCTCTAAGAGGTATTACTATTCCCATGTTGCCAATGAGCAAATTCAGGCAAGTTGGGTACCATCCCCTGGGCTATCCCAACACAGTTACTACTTTGTATCAGGCTCTGCAAACATTGTATTTCTATTCCCTTCCTTCCTTATCACAGCAACCCTGTGCTGCCAGCATGATGATGAGGACCTGAACTGTGCTAACAAGCACTATTCCTACAGTGGCAGACACAGCACAACTCACCCCTATTCCTGGCCTTCTGGGCCACATCTGCTACCTTGAATTTAGGGACAGCCATGCACTTTGCTCTGGCCAATGAAACGCGAGCAGAGTGACTTGTGTCACCGTCCTTTGAGGCGCTGGAGAGCCAGTACATAATTCCCGGTAATCTGTCTTCTTCGCAAAAGCAAGCGTGCAAGGACATAGATACAGAGGGGCAGTAACACCGAAGCAGGCACAAGTGTGTTGAGCCAACACACCAAGGGCAGCCACGTTGGGAGTCATCCAGGCCTTTGGAGGACTTCACATGAGTAAGAAATAAACTTTGGTTGTGGCAAACTTCTGAGATCTCAGATTCGTCTGTTACAGCAGCGTAAGAGCAGAAGCTAGCCTACTCTGATGAAGAGTCAATGAATCCTCCTATCAGGTGTACAATGCGGGTGCAGTTATCCCCGTTTTACAGACGGGAAACCAGAGCACAGAGGGGCTAAGTAATTCACCAAAGATCACACAGCTAGTAAAAGGTAGAGCAATCGTGGACCTCAGGAACTCAGAGTCCAGAATTCATGCTCTTTATCAGTACCCTGCAATTCCTCACTAACATTTTTAATCAGATATACTAATGCATAAACATCAAGCTAAGTTTCTTGGTATATCTTAGCCAATGTTTAAAGAATAAAAGAATTATAAGAACATATAATTAAAGAAACACCAAAACTGCTTGCTTTAAAAAAGAAGAAAAAAGAAAACCAGCCTAGCTTCTGCTCGAAAGGCAGTTAAAACTGAAAATGGGTTATAGCAGAGGTGACTGTTCTTTGGAGAATTGCCTGGAACGAGGGAAAACCACTTAAAGAAAAACTCAGTTTCTCTTTCTTTACCCAATTCCTTAGAGTTTACCCTAAAGGGCCACAGGCACAATTAAAAGTATAATTAGTGTTCTCACCCACCGCCCCCAAATACATGTTTTTCCCTAATTAAAAAAAAATATTTCTTTAACAGATTCATTATATTCTTCTTAAATCAAAGCAAATCCTTAATGAGTTGCTGAGATTCCCCCAGATAAATTGGAATCATCAGAAACCGCACATCGTGTTTCTCTCCCAATCCTCTTTGAAGCAAGGACACTTGTCAAGGTCCCCTCTGTGTGCAGTCGTCAAAATCGCTGCTGGTCGTAATTTAGGACACTTGGTTAAGTGGTTCTTTCCAAAGCAATTAATGAATTTCATGGGAACAGGGCTGGTCAGAAGGTCTACGGAATGTGTAAGGGGTATGCCATTTCAACCTGGGGACCCTGACAAGCAGGCCGGTCTGGCTCTCAGCTGACTCTTCCCCCTATGTGGAGGGCGTGTCAACCTTTCAAAAGTCAGATGATGCTGATGGTGAGAGACAGATTATAACTGCTGAGACAGTGTGGTCTCTGGAGTCAGGGGGCCTGGGTCCAAATTCCAGCTCCTTCCAGTCCCAGCTAGGAGATTTGGGACACACTGCTTAATCCTCTAAACCTCATTTACAAGACAGAAAGGGCCAGAATATCTACTTCATTGTTAGAAGGATCAAAGGAAAGGATGCAAGTAAAAAGCCTGGCATAGTAGCAATACAAATTAGCTGTCATTTTAATAATAATTATCAGAGAATACTTATTGCCCTTTATGGTTGTTTCCTGCCTTGTGGGGGAACATCCATTTGTTTAACACTCCTGGCTTTTCTCACTCCCTTACGCACTCCTTCCCTGGGGAGCTGGAATGAGTCATCTGGTTGCTGAGCCACCATGGCTCAGCCCCTCGGCTCACCTTCTCCCTGGACGCCAGCTGCCTCTAGGAAGCCAGCATTCTGCTGACCTCCAGCATTGCCATAGCTTTCCAGGGGGAGGGCTGCGGTTTTCCTACATGGCCCAGGAGTAGGAACTTATACCTGATTCGTTGAGGGGTCTAGGATTAGGAAGGTCATTGTTACTGCATATCTAGGCCATGTTCTCCAAACTAGTCTTTATTAGTTATAAAAGGGGTATTTTTTTCTATCTGCCTGGCATGTCCTGTCTCCATCAGCTGCATTAGGACAGGTGTAGAGAAAGGAGGTAGCATTTACGAGATTCCCTCTAACCTCAGTGACTGTCACAGCAATCTCACTGGCAGGCACTCAAGGCTTTTTAGGAGCTGCCTGGTCCTGCCCCGCCATCCCACGGTTAGCCACGTATCCTTAGGATATAACCAATCACATGCAAAAAGCTGTATTACAGGGTAATTCACTACAGAGCTGTTTACAGAATCAAAGACTGGGATACAACCTAAATGTTCAATATTAGGGAACTGACCATAAGAGCATGGAACACTTAGTTTAAATGGTGCTGTCAAGGGGTATCAATGGCCTGTCCAGATGTTCATAGTCAGGTGAGTGCAGAACATGTACTATTTTATAAGGAAAATATCAGACACATAAAAACATTTGGAAAAAAAATACCCATTGTTAACACTTTAGATGGTGACATGGTGGGTCCCTTCAATTTTTTCTGTTATTGCTTGTGTAAAAATGCTCAAAATGTCTCCCTGATGGACATCTATTTCTTCTAAAATAAGCAAGGAAGGTATTTTTCCTTTTCCAAAAAGCCCGGTACACAATGGCTGATGGAGAGAATTCCTTTGAAGGGCTCAACCTCTGTTTCTTGCTTCTTTGAAAAAGAGCCAGTAGGTCCACATGACTGGGCTCATATAGTCAAGTCTTCCCTGACTTAGCGGTGGAGGGTCTGCTTGTTCTGACTGTTTTGGAAGAAGTCAGGCTGGGGTTCTGTATGGCGCAGGAACTCTCACAGGACTGACAGTGCTGGCTGGGAAGGGTGGGAGGTGCTGACCCAAGAAAGGAGCCTGGAAAAGCCTGGAAATATCCAAAAGGAAATGGGCACCTGGGACTTGGGTGGCTTCCCTGCCAAAGGTGAGAGTCCCCAGTGCTAGGCATCTGAGGCCTTTCTGATCTGACCCTCGTACCTATCCCACTGGCTCAGTTTCAGTCCAAGAAAACTCTTGCCACTCCTCAAATGGTTCATACCCTGGTCCCTCAAAGCCTCTGATGAGGTATGTCTTCTTCCTCCCCTCCTCCAATTAGCTCCCACCTCTTTCTTTCTTTCTTTCTTCCTTTTTTTAAAGATTTTATTTATTTATTTGACAAACGGAGATCACAAGTAGGCAGAGAGGCAGGCAGAGAGAGAGGAGGAAGCAGGCTCCCTGCCGAGCAGAGAGCCCACTGCGGGTCTTGATCCCAGGACCCTGGGATCATGACCTGAGCCAAAGGCAGAGACTTTAACCCACTGAGCCACCCAGGCGCCCCTCCCATCTCTTTCTGATGCTCTTCTGTACCACCAGCATTGCCTACGTCTGCCTACGTTGCCAGTGTCCCCCATGCCTACCTGCAACACCACTGTCCCTCACACCTCCCTATATTACAACACCCCTACATTGACACAACCAACACCATCTATTACAACCCAGCATCAGTATTCTCTGGGCATCACAAAGCTCTGGGACTGTGGGTACAACCTGAGAAGGAGCAGGTGCCTACAAGCCCAGACAACCCACAGGAATTCCACATGGATCTAATTAGGACTCATTTCTCCCTTTGATCTTCTCTGACAAATTGGAGGCCAGGACTGGGTGTCCTCAGGCCTTCTCTCCTCTGATAGTCAGTGACCCCATCTCCAGGGCATCAGCCCCTGCCTCCCTGCCTCCTACCTTCTGTTCTTTACAGCCATCCAACCTCGGTTTAAGCCCAGACCCAGCATGTGACCTTTCCCATCAATGTGAATGTCAACTAAGAGGATGGCATTTTTTGAGGTCAGGAGATCACATCAAGGATGACTGCCCCTTTTGTCTTAGCCCACAAAACAGAGGAACAACAGTCCATGCAGGGGCGGTCATGTGTAGCCTAGGTGTTTGATAGCAGTAGCTCTCACATCAGAATCCCCCAGGAGAGTTGGTTCAAATAAAGATTGTGGATCCCACCCCCAGAGGTTCTGATTCAGCAGATCTGGGCTGGTTCTGAGATGACATTTTGAGAACCATTATTTAAGACCTTTCAAGGTCTGGTTCCCACCCCCCCCCCATTACTTGTCTGAACTCATCTACACTTTCCCCTTGCTCAACCGACTCCACTCAGGCTCCTCACTATTCTTCAAACATGCCAAGCACATTCCTGCCCCAGGGCCTTTGCATGGACTATCCACACTGCCTAGGAAGCTCTTCCTCCATTGTCTCTATAGCCCTTTCCTAACTTCTCAAAGTCTTTGCTAAAATGCCACTCTCTCGGTGAGGCTTTCCCCACTGTATTTTTCTCTGTAGGACTTAACCTCACATAGCATACTATTTTATGTCACTGGTTATATATATATATATATATATATATATATATATATATATATATAATGTCACTGGTTTTATTTATCTCTGTCCCTTGGACTAGACTGCGGGCAGGGGCTTTTCTTGATTTCGTTTCCTGCTATATTCCAGAATAGCATCTGGTCTATTGCAGGTCATCTAGCATTTGTGGAAGGAAGGAAGAGAATGACCAAAGCAGAGGGGTAAGGAGGGGAAATGGAGAAAAGGAAGCAGAGGAAGAGAGTGGGGAGGGCAGAAGGTAACAAAGAAGGAAGGAAGAAATTTTAGAGAAATAATATCTTTTACCAGCTATAGATTAACAAGATGGGCGCTAACTTTATTATTCTGTCACATAAGAGCTTTAAAAGCTCAGAAACTTCAACTAACATCTATCTCATCAGGGCCCTGCAGGGGGGATCAGAAGCCACAAGTACAGGGTAGCCTACCCGGGTGGATAGTGGCCCTGGAGATGAACAGTCAGCAGCCTGTGCAGCACCACATGGCACTCCAAACACCACCATTTCATGAAATAAAGGATATTTTATTTATTTTTTTAAAGATTATTTGAGAGAGAGAAAGAAAGCATGAACGGTGGGATGCCTGGGTGGCTTAGTCCGTTAGGCATCTGCCTTCGGAACTCATGGTTACAGCTCACACATTCCAGAAAAGGCCAAACAAGAGGGCCAGAAAGTAAGCCAGGGTGGCTAAGGGTTAAGGGTACGTATATGGAGATAAGAAGAGATAACACTTCATACCCACTAGGATGGCTGTGATCAAAAGTATGGATATTAGCACATGGGGAGAGCGAGGAGCCCTCACACGCTGATTGTGGAATTATAAAATGGTGCTGCCCCCGTGCAGAAGAGCCTGGAAGTTTCTGGAAAGGTTATCCATGCAGCTACCTTGTGACCCAGGAATTCCACACAAAAACATGTGCGCCGACGTTCACAGCATTCTTGGTAACAGCCAAAAAGCAGAAACAACCCAAACGCCTATCCACTGACACAACGAGAAACAAAATATGGCACAGCCATGCCATAAAACACTATTCATCAGTGAAAAGGAATAAAGCACAGATCCATGCTACAACACGGACGAACCTTGAAAACAGGCTGCTCAGTAAGTAAGCCCGTCGACAAAAGCCCAGATCGCATAGGAATCCGTTTGTACGAAATGTCCAGAATAAGCGAATCCATAGAGACAGAAAGTAGACGAGTGGTTGCCAAGGGCTAGGGCACGGGAGGAAGGCAGAGGTAGAGGGAACGGACTGTGATTTCTAAAGGCACAGGGTTCCTTCGGGGGTCATGAAGGGGTCCTAAACCTGAACAGCTCTGTGAGTACACTAAAAAGCACTGAATTGTATACTTTCAACAGGTGAGTTGGATGGTATGTCAATCATAGCTCAAAAAGAAATGTTACAAAAACTAAGAGATAATAAATTACTACAAGCTTTTTAAAAAGTACAGGAAAAGCTTAACTACAAAAGGATAAGGCAAGGGAATTGGGGTGGGGGCAGTTAATTGAATAGTCTAGATCTTATTTGTGGTTCTGATTGCCTGACTCTATGCATTTGTCCAAACTCTCAAAACCGTACACCAAAAATGCAGAAATAAATTAGCCTATCCCAATTAATATTAAAAATGGTTATCCTCAGGGTGCCTGGGTGGCTCAGTCGGTTAAGCAACCAACTCTTGATTTCAGCTCAGGTCATCATCTCAAGATTGTGGGATCGAGCCCCTACATCGGGCTCCACACTCAGCAGGGGTCTGCTAGAGAATTCCTCCCTCTGCCCCTGCCCCTGCTCACTCTCGCTCTCTCTCTCTCTAGCCTAAATAAATAAATCTTTTTTTAAAAAATGGTTACCCTATAGTAGACCCTATGCTAAGCACTTTACAGGCCTTGAATTATTTAATCTTTAAAGCAAACCACTTAAGTATTACTCTCCCCCATTTTATAGGTAGGCAAACTGAGGCTCAGAGAGGTTTTGTGACTTGTTTTGGATCACAGTTAGGAAATGTTTTTAGAACTTGAACCCAGTTCTGTCTGACTCCAGATCCCACATCAATATCTACTGTGCTCTGCCCGCTTACACACTGATCATCTGGAACATTCTCTGAGTACCTCTCGGGTCGTCTTCGATGGTGGCCTGTCTGCTCATGACGGCCCCATAGGTGCGTTCCTTCAGGGCTGAGACTGTGCCTGAGAGCTTTGTATCGCCCACAGTGCTGGGCACAGAGCCAGGCACTTTAACAGCGGATTGGACTGGGGTATAATGAAAGAGAGGCAGCGTGAATGCCCTTTGGAAATGCAGTTGAGTAGTCTGAGAGCTGAATTCTCGGGTGTCCTGCCTCTTGGCCTCCAGTCTGGCCAGGCGGCCACACGCCCTCACTCCACGGGCCTCCCGCAGTTGGGTCAAACATCTGAGCCTGAGCTGGAGAGCCGAGACCACACCTAAACTCTGGCTCTCTCAGTAGCCTGGGGGCAAAACGCTTAGCCTCCTGGCTGTGTTCCTCAAAGATTTAGTATTGCTGCTCCTGAAAGAATTTCCTCACTTGACTCACTCACAGGAGGCAGTGAGAACCGGGTCTTTCCCACAGGCGACATGCTTCCTCTGTTATTTCCTTCTCTCCGTTCCCGCTGTCTCCCCAGGCTGCCGTCACAACCACTTCTGCCTACAATCTCTCCCACCACCCTGGGCCAGTCTCCTCCCCAGGCCTGATCCTTCACCCAACATACCCCACAACCAGAGAAAAGGCTTGAAAACATGAATCTGATCACATCACTCTCCTGATATCGAGGCTGGCATCGGCCCTTAAGGCTTCTTGATAAGAATGAGCAAAAAGTGCCCTCCTCCAGGCAGCCACATACCTGTACTGGGGCCCATACCTTGGTGAGCTTAGAGTCACCCTCTTAGTTGGCACCCTTGTGCAGGACACAACCTGGGTAACCGACCAGGGCAACCCTGAGCTTCACTGTCTGCCCACTGCTGTGAGAACAAACACCAAATTCTTGCCAGGGCCCTCTAAGGTCCCGCACAATGTAGCTCTGCTCTATTTCTGCAGGTTCTCCCCCCTCCAGAGTAGGCACCACCCCCCTGCCCACCACTGCACTCTACCCTCTGTCTGGACAGTCAGTACAGCTCTGGATTCCCCAAGCGTTCCATGTGTGCCCTCCCTTCGCACAAACTGTTCCCTCTAAGCCTAGCCAACTCCTGCACATCTTTTAGCTATTACCTTAAATGTCCCTCCCTTCACCAGAGCCTCACTTGGCCCCACCATCCCAAACATGTGTCTCCCTCCTAATAGTCTTCTTTCCTGATACCACCGTAAGAGCCTGCTTACTTGGACTCCAAGCTTTGCAAGGGCAGGCACCTGCTGCTTATTCACCAGTGTATCTGGGGCATATCCTTGGCACGAGGTAGATATTTATTGAAAGAATTAGCCAATCAACTAACAGAGGTCAGTGAGACAAAATGGTTTGCAGTAGGACACAGTTCAGTTCGAGAAAGGGCTGGACCCATCATCTTACTGAGAAGGAAAGAGGCCAATGTGTTAGGGAGGTCCCACGACTTTGCTCAGCTCACATGCACCAGTCTTTAGAGGCCAGGCCAACCCTCCACCCATGACAGCAGGCAGAGAAAACAGAAGTCCCTGCTGCAAAGGGGACACTCCTACAGGAGAAAGTCTGATGGCAAAATGCTGCAGAACGTGGTGTTTAAGCTCCAGGCCTTTGCGTCGGCAATCAGAAGGCCCAAGGCTGCTTACTAGCCCTACACTTCGGGTCTCCAGTCTGTAAAATGGGAACCCGGGGCCCATACTGCATGAGGTATGGGTAGAGATGGAAGAGATTCAGCATGAAAAGCATTTAGCACAGGGCCTGGTCGCCAGCTCATCAGTTAAAATGAGCTGTGAATCCGGTAACTGAGTAATGCTTCCTACCTCCGTGATGCATCCTCCCTCCACTCCCGCTGGGCCCCAGGTCCAGGTTTTCCCCCCATGCCAATCCCATCAGCAGAAACGCTTACCTCCACCTCCCCTCCACTCCTCACTGTGGACCAAGGGCCAACTCAAACCTCACTGAAAGCAAACAGAGGACTCCAAAAACAGTCTTCAGATTTGCAGGCCTTTCCAACCACCCCCTCATTCTAAAATATCCCCTTCTGTGTCTGGGAGAGAAGAGGGAGGCTTCAGGAATGCAGATCAGACCACGTTCAATATGAGGCCATCCATTTGCAAGGGAAGATAAGAATGTGTCTGGCAGGTAGCACCTTTTTAAAAATATTTGCAACCTGTTCTCCCCCCCCCCCCCCCCCCCCAGTATCTCTATGCTTGCAGCTTTGGGTAAATTTTAGTTTGGAAGCAAAGACTTCAATTGTGTGTCTCCTATGAGATCCCTGGGTGGCATGTGGCAAATTTACCTCTAGATCTCCAGGGAAGCAGAATAATGAATTATTAGCATTTTATCTGCGAGATGTACATTCCACAAAGTCAGGGAACAATGGGATTTTCCCCCAAATTAATTTCATTTCATTTTAAAATGGCCTATAGAAAATGAGAGGGAGAAATAGACTGCCTGTTTCGTGATCAACAAAGATCACCTTGTGCTTTGAGAGGGAAGAAAAAGAATTCATTTTCCCAGATTCGTAGATGGAAAGTGAACGTGAACTCTCCACCTCATCTAATGGGCCTGGATTTTGTGCTCTCGTGGCTTTAATTCCACAGTCACTGGGTATGTTCAATAAGCATGCCAGCATTCGGCAAGGGAGGAGGTCTGGATTTTTTTTTTAAGAGCCCAAAGGGGGCTGTCTGTGTTTCCACAGCACACAGTCTGTACCTCTGACGGGAGTCACATTGCCCTGCACTGCAGTCCTGTTCCTCATGCCCACCCCCCCCCCCGCCCCCCAGAAGGTGCTCCTCAAACTCAAGCATCCCTCCCCTGTCCCACCTTGCATCTTTATTTTAATTAAAATACCAATGCACAGTTAAGACTAAGACGTAATGTCAGAGAAGCATGCAACATTCAGGACCTAATGTATGGTAAAAAGCACTCCTTGTTTATCTGACATTCAAAATCTCCTCGGCACCCTTTTTATTTGCTAAACCCGGCAATCCTGACCCCAAGGTTCCTTCTCCTCTCATCTACGTGACTCGGAGAAGTCATACCCATTTTCCCATTTTATAGTTGAAGAAACAACGGCTCAGAAGGGCTAAACACCCTGCTGAACGCACACGGCTGGCAGGTGGGCGAGCTGAACGTGCAGCTCGCTACCGTTCCACCCCCAGGCTCGGGACCTGTTGGGGAATGAATGAGCGCGCGCATTCACTCCCGAAGAGCAGCGAGGGAATCCACTCTGCGCCTCACTCTGAGTCATCCTTCCCGCTCTGGAATCCCAGGCACAATTCCTTATTAGCCAGAGTGCTGCCCCACATTCCTCTTCTTGGGAAAGGGCCAGCTTCCTGGGAACAGCACTGATGCCGTGGCTGAGGCCAGGTTCTCCCTAAGTGAAAACAAATCTCCCCGGTGCCAGGAACAGCAGGGGGGAAGGTGGCTGGATATAGGGCTGGTGGCTCAGCACCCTGAGAAACCTCCGGGTGCTGGGGATCAAGGCCCGGACGCTGGCCATCCCCCACCGGCAGCCACCCTCCTCTGAGCTCAGAGCAGGCAGAAAAGCACGGGACAGGGGTCCTATGCCCACTGCAGCCGTGTGACCTCCCGGAGCTTAGGGTGCAGGAAGGCGGCCTCGCAGAGAGAACCACAGTGTGAGGCACAGGACTGACACCAAAGCCGTTCACACCCTGGCAGCTTGCTCTGCTTGGAACTCTCTGCCCAAACCCCTCACCTCTGCTCAAGGGAGGTCTCCCCAGAGGTCTTCCGGCTGCCCTGATTAAAACAGCACCCCTGTGGTCTCTTACCCCAAATCACGCGGCAGACTGCAAAGTTCACTAGTTTACCGCTGGTCTACATCACAGACCTGAAGTTCACCAACAGTCTCTCTTGCTCCGCACTTTTACTTTCTTCGCCATCATAGCCGTAGCACCTAGAACACTCTGGTATACGTGAGATACTCCGGACGCAGCTGCTGAGAGAAAGCCTGAACCGAGGTCTCTGGTTAAAAGAAAAATGATAGGAAGGACTGGGTGGCTCGGTGGGTTAGGTGGCTGGCTTCAGCTTGGTGCTCGGGTTGTGATCCCGGGGTCCTGGCATCGAGTCCCGCATCGGGCTCCCTGCTCAGTGGAGAGCCTGCTTCTCTCTCTGCCTCTGTCTGCCCCTCTGCCTGCTTGTACTCTCTCTCTCTGATAAATAAATAAATAAATAAAATCTTTAAAAATATATATATATATATATGGATATGGGTATATATTTTTATATATACATAGATAAACACATATGCACACACATATATACCCATATCCATACACACAGAGAGAGACAAAACATAAACCCAACTAATTAAATATAAGTGTGGCGGTGTTCCCGGGTAAACCCGTCAGAGGACCCTATCACATGCCTTCACACATACTATTTCCTCTCCCTGAAATCCACCAACGATTCAACTTTCAAAACCCAGCTGGGTTGCCTCCTTCTCTGACCTCACCCCCTCCCCACCCTGTTGGAGAGCCCATTACCCTGTCCCCTCTTTTGACTTGCTGGTGCGGTCACTGTTGTGGTTATTACACTGCCTTATAATTTACTCAATTGCACATTTTGACACCCTTGTGGCGGGACTGCATTTTACCAAAGACAGCTGCCGCAGTCTGTCTACTGCACGTGTTTGGCTGCACAGTGACCTTGCCCCTCCCCCGCCAGGACGTGGAATTCCTCCTGCTCCCTTGGAAGTGGGCTCCGGGGCTGGGCTTTGTGCCTTCTGACTGCTTTGGCTCGATGGCGGAAGTGAGGCCATATCGGTTTGAGATAGGACCGTTAGCAGACCTCAAAGCTTCTACTTCTTGCCTCTTGGAAGCTGGCCACTGCATCAGAAGGACAATTACCCTAAGACCTCCATGATGCACAGAGTCCAAGCCAAGGGGAGAGGCCCCAGAAACAAGATACTATGTAGCAAGAGATGGGTGGAAAACCATCATGGCACCGAAGGCGTGAGTAAGGAGGCCCTCCCGGGAGGGAATTCTTGAGCCTCGGCAACCCCACACACACTCACCAGAGATGATCGGCCCGACTGAGCCCTTTCTAGATTCCTAATGCACAAAACTGAGAGCAAAATAAATAGGTTGCTTTGAACCAGTAAGTGTCGGGGTAGTTTGTTTCGAGCAACAGTTCATTGGAACATCCTTGAAGACAGGAACTCTATTTTATTTAACTTTACATCTCCTAATCTAAAACCATGCAAGGCTCGTAGCTCAATAAAATTCAGCTGAGCCGAACTGGCTCAGATTGAATTTAATTTTCCCCAATTTAGAAGGACTACTTTAGTAAATAAAGCCAAAGTGTCCTCAGTCATCAGCTGAAGCTATAAGCTGGCCCATGTGCAGAATGGAAGGGTAGAGCTTATATGGAAATTTATAGAATATTACATGCTACTCTAAACAACAGACTTTTACAGGGATGAAATAAAACTACGATTATCCCTAGTAAGTTCTAGGAATATTTCTGGTAATGACAGTCACTGTAAAATCACCGCATAAAAATACTCCCTATTTTGTGTCTGGTGCCAGGAAGCCCTGATGTATTTCCCCATTCCCTGAAGGACCAGAATGGAGATGTGATTCTATGCCTTGCCTGTTTACTCCCATGCACTCAGAGATAGGGTCTGGCAAGTCAGGGTCCCTGTCGCCAGTGAAAATCACATTTACTTTTTATTGGCTAAGATATGGGAGCAGCCTCGACGTGAAGGGCTTCCTGTTCTGAGGAGGAAGAGGATGTGTCCTGTAGCTGAGATCCGGCTTCAGGACACCTTCCCTGGCCCATCACAAAGGACATTCTCTGGTCTGAGATGTCCCTTCATAGAGCCTACCCTCTAACTTCCCTCTCAAGATCCTCTCAGGTGAGCTGCCGCCTAAATCTAGACCTTCCATCTTTCCTGACATCACAAACTCAGAACCTAAAGGGACCTCGGAGTCACCTAGGTCATGCCCTGGTCAAACCCCCGCTCCAGAACACAGACAGGCCTTCTTCTTCCGGTGGGCAATGCAGCTCAGGGGACCAGGGACAAACTCTACCTCACCAGCCCTAGGAGGGAGTCATGATTCCACTCTTTATAGACAATGGGGCCTAAGACAAGTCCAATGACCTCATTGGGTCTACCCAGGCCAAGGATGCTCACGGGAATGAGTCCCAAGAAGACTGCAGGAGATGGGTATGTGGGGTGAATGAGTGAACATCGCTAGCAAGGACTGAGCACACTCTAACAATCTGTCAATTTTAGCCTGAAATAACTGTTTTTGTGCTGCAGCCCCAACAGCCCCATAAAACATCTTGGCCATTCTAGATCCCGACTTCACTCCCTAGAGTTTCTGGATGTTGGAACTGCATGGTCTCCAGCTCTCTGGGACCACCCTGTGTTGGGAAGGAGCCTCATTTTGACATGGGCAACCCCCCGCCAATAGTGACTAGGTCAGAGGTGGGCCCCAACCCTGTTTGGTCAGACCCAATGCGCACAGGACATGGGGATGAGGATATCTGGGAAAGGAAAATGTTTCTCTCCTCCTAATACAATCTGAGGAAGTCAGATCTGGGATAGTGAAGCTCATATGACTAGCCCACAAGAAGCTGAGCTGAAGATAAACCCACCCAGGGAGGAAGGTATGGCTGGCAAGGGCAGAGGGCAGCTGAGGCCAGAGCTCATGATGGCGTCCTCAAGCACGGCTCCTGAAGCCAGCCCTGTTCTAGACTTCTCATTTTCATGAGCCAGTGTTTCCCTCCTCTTTATGTTCACATTGGTTTGGATGTTTTATGACCTGAAGCGGACAACTTGCTCTTTCTATCTATGGACAAAATCAAAGCTCCCTCTAATTCTCTTTGTGGGGCAAATCCCACAAAACTCTACCTTCACAGAGAGTTCTAAAATCAAAGAACGGAGCTTCTTCCTGGTCTTACATGTGGCCTCAGAGATAGATTTTTCAGGCCCACCTAAGTGTCTGCTTATTTATAAAGGGCCCCTTGTCTCCATCATGCTTGATTCTACCCATCTTTTCTACCCGGAGACAGTCCATGGTGATTCACCAATAAGATACTTCACATTCACCTCCCCAAACCTACCCTGCGAATAGAAAACAGGCAGGTAAAAAGGGACTCCCTTCCAGACAGAGGGAACCTCCTGAACACCAGTAAAAGCAAGAGAGGTATCCAGCTAAAGCCTTATCTGGTGAGCTGGGATGAAGAACCAGACCAGGCTGGAAGGCCACTGTCTTCCATTGGAAATAAACAAGGTCTGGCCATAAAGTCATGAGTGCTTTTTGGTCCAACTACAATGTCCTTTAGAGTCCCTTTATGGACCAGAGTGATTTTAAAAGAAAATGAGTTATTTTTGAAAATCAGAATTTATTCTTATTTATATAATCAGGCTATTCCATTAAACCCTACAGACAAACTGAAGCTCAAAGTTGTGTGGAATCAATATCATGATCATTATCAAGTTTGGGGACAATGACTTAAACACAGAGGTCATGGCCTGGCTCCAAGTTTGCTTTAGCAAATCTTTCAAGTAATCCAGAACACAAGGACCATTCCTCAGTGCTAAAGGATGAAGTGGCCATGACAAGGGTGTCAGCCATCACCCTCTTTATGAGGGGTGACCGTGGGGTTCAAGGTGAATCATTCAAGAAATACTTGTCTGAGGATGAAATCCTGGAGAAACCTGACCACTGAAGTCCTGGGATTCACTGGCAGAAAATTGCAAAGAATGAACTAGAAATATCGGCTGCCTTCTTTGATAGGTACCTCCTGAGCCTCAAAAACAACAGGTGCCCTTCACCACCACAACAGGCATTGCTGGCTGCCAACCCAATCAATATTCCTTCCTGTGCTCTTCCTTAGTAAAAGCACTCAGATTGGGTAGTGGTGGTGGGAAAAATATGTCCAGCTAAAGAACTGAATGTCTTAGCCTCCCTTGGAGAAGTGGTGGCTCAAGAGGGACTAAGTGTTGGTCAAAGAGATATAAGCAGAATTACTGGGTGGGGATATCAGTGAGGCACCTTAAAAGAAGAACTGAGGCCACTGGCAGGCACCCTGTATTCCACCCCTCCTCATTCTTCATTGTGCTTAAAATGTGGAAGCAATGACTAGAGCTGTAGCAGCCATCTTGGGACCATGAGGTACCTTGAGAATGCAGACTATGTGTTAAAGATGACAGGTCAGAAAGACAAGAGCCTGAGATGTTGCAGAACCACCTACCTGACCTTGGACTTCCTATCTGCCTTGGGTTGTTGTAAGAGAGAAAACCAACTCCTTGCCTTATTGGAGCCAGTTAGTTTGGTCTCTGACACTAGCTGCCAAACACAATCTGGCATCAGATGGGCCAATTAAAATCAAGGGTTCTTATTGGTCAAAAATGACATCTGCAATTCACCCTGGGACACCTTTGACAATCAGAATGCTCTAATTGGATAATATAGTTTGTGCTCTAATTATTCTAGAAGGTCTGATCAAGTCATATCTTCACTGAACACAGGGCAGGAAAAGGGGCAGAAGAACTAAAAGATCCAAACTCTGCCCTCAAAGAGCTTATGGGTAATGGGAGAAGCAGGTCACAGCCACACAAAAGGTTTCCAACAAAAGGACCCATGTGACCCACAGCGGAAGCATTTCAGACAGCAACCAAATGCTGTGGGATTTCAAAGAAGAGAAAAATCTGCTTATTCTGGGGCAGCCCCAGGTAGGATGTAGGGCTTAATTTGGAGCCTGAAGCTGAGAGAAGTGGGAGAAAGGAGCCATTCCAGGTAGACAAGGTGCTTGAGTGGAGGCTTGGAATTAGGAAGGAAAGCGTTTGGGGGAGGGTGGAAGGAGCTTGGGAAGCCACAGAGGTTCCACTGAAGCAGGACTTGGTGAGGGGCGGGTACCAGGAGGAATGGACTGGGGGAGTGAGGCTCCAGGAAGGAGGCTGACTGTGGTCTGTAGAGGGCCCTGAGATGTTCTGGGTGGGGATGGAATTCAGTGGCTCTGGCCCAGGTGGCAGATAAAATGACAGTGGCAATGGCACAAGCCAATCCTCCAAGCTGAGAGACACCCTGAAGAACTAGAACAGAGCGAGCCAACCACACATCATCCCCTCCCCCCTCCCCTGCAGGCAGGCTTCTTGGATGGAAGCCTCAGCGTTTATGCTCCTCCTACCCCCCAAAGAGAAGCAGGACACAGATCTGGCATCCAGAGGCAGAGAAGGCTGACCGCCTCGATCCAACTGATGGTTCAGGATTCCAGAAACAGGATCATGACAACTTGGGATGGAAGGGACCTCACCTGTCATCAAGAAGCCACAGAACTCTAGCATGGGCTCCTCGGATCATCTCACCTACCAGTTTTCAAACTGGGTTCCATATGGCAGTAGGCTTCACTATTCGCAGAAGGGAGAGTGATCGAACCAAAACAACTCTGCCTTTTCTGTTGTGTATATTGAGGTTCCCAAAAAGGCTGCATTCCAAACCAAGTCTGAAACCCACCAACAACCCAGCTCCCTCCTCTTATGCTCCAGGGGAGGGAAGGGAGGCACACAGAACCCTGAACCCTCTTTGCTTGTAACTCCCATGGATCCTGCGTCACATGGTCAGTGTGTACATTTCCAGGACAGCCTCCTAAGGTTGGGGCAACGCTGTTCCCACTCACTGCGGGGCCCTCAGCTCCTAGCAGAGGATCGGCCGGCCACAAGGTAGGTGCTTCATAGATACCTTCGAAATAGAGCCACAAATGAAGGTGCTTGGAGGTTGCTTTCAGTGGCAGAGCCATGGTGACTCAATCCCTGCCACGCCTGTGGCTCAGCATGGCCCATTCAGGCAGGGGCCAAGCTCGGGCATGTGCAAACAGCATCCTTGGTTCCTCTGCACACCAAGCTCCCAGCTGCCTGTGGCGGGGCTGGGGGTAGGGGGGTGCGTTCCTGCCCTCCCCAGGGCCAGCTGCCTCCAGCCTCCACGCCAGCCCCCATCATCCTGTCCCTGAGTAAGGGCATGAGCTTCTCAGGGGCACCAAGTGCATCGTATCCATGGCTGCCTCTCCAGCACTCAGCACTACCCTTCTGCTTCTCTCTACCAAATCCCTGATTTAAAAAAAATAGTAATTTAAAAAAATGGCAGGTCTTTGAAAACGCTGGGAACGTGCAGACTGTTGCAGACACTGAGCTGAGACGTCCATTGTGGGACGTCTCTGGTGAGCCTCCAGGAGTGGTTTTTTCCGTCTGGTGTTCATTTTTCTCGTTCTCTCTAAAATGGGAAGGTTGGCTGCTTAATCAGCCTCCAAGGGCTGCATCAGTGCTCCGTGTAGCTGCAGGAAAAGGAACCGGGGAATCGTGGACACAAGGAAGCACAGCACACCGCAGGCCACCAACTGTGGTTTCGTTCCACACCTCTGAACCCACACACCCGTGGACCAAACTTCCTCTCCAGACTTGTAGACGACACACAGTGCCGTCCACAGGGAGCGAGGAGGGGCTAGAGAGCGATGGCGGTTAGGTTTGGCACTAGATTCTAACTACGTCAACGCAAGCATCGTAGGATGAGTGTGAGCATGGGTGAGACCACGTGTGAGTGAGTGTGTGTCTGTGTGAGGGACCTCCGTCGGGCAATGGACCTCTCAGAATGACCTTTCTGAGGCCAATATCAACTTGGTTTCTTTTTCTTTTTCTTTTTTTTTAAGATTTTATTTGTTTGACAGAGATCACAAGTAGGCAGAGAGAGAGAGAGAGAGAGGAAGGGAAGCAGGCTCCCTGCTGAGCAGAGAGCCCGATGCGGGGCCCCATCCCAGGACCTGGGATCATGACCTGAGCCGAAGGCAGAGGCTTTAACCCACTGAGCCACCCAGACGCCCCTCAACTTGGTTTCTTGATGTCAAAATCATGTGGTCATTTTTTCCAGCTAGGCAACTCAGTTCCTGGGCCTCTTCTTGGGCCTACAGAACTACCCAATGCCTTAAAAGTGAAAATTATCAGCTCCAAAACATGAAAAGAAAACTGCAAAGCCATAATTAATAGCGGTGTAATTAAGTGGCTAAAACCCGTAACACGAAGTCAACATTATGAACAGCTGATACCGACATTCATCACAATTTCATTACATTTGTGCTGGGGCTGGGGAGAGGCTGGTGAGATTTGTCTCGCTTTGTAAGAATTCCTGAGGACACACGAAGACAGCAGAGAAATCAGAGCGCACTGAAAACTGAGAAGTACACACAGCAAAATAATTTCAAAAGCAAAACCGTTACAATTTTTTTTTCCTCAGCGGTAACAGAAATCCGATGGGGTTCATCTGAGTGTGATGTGTGTGCCGCCAAAGACAGGGAGGCTAGAATTAAGGAAGCCGTTAAAACTACCTACGTGAGAGTCTGCAAATTTTAGCTATCAAAACTCAACCCAGACTCAGAAGTCCTGGCAAATGCCTGATTTCTGACAGTCTTGCTGAATAGAGGCCTGTGTGTGCGCGCACACACACACACACACACACACCAGCTGCCTGCCTCCCGGTCCTGCTGCAGTTAAGAAATATCTGCCCTCACTTCTTCCCAATGGAAACAAACTGAAGTTTTCCTTGATAAACGATGTATAATCAATAACCTCCTACTTCTCCTTTCATAGAAAACTCATTTTACTTTAAGGAAAACATGATGAATGATTAAGATCCATAACAGAGACCCGGCACACAGAATACATAAGGATTTCTAGTTATGACAAGTCTTTGCAATGGAAAACTTTGGGCAAACTGAAAACAGAGGTTAGAAACCTGTCTAGGAGCAGATCTCCCCCTGGGCACGCCCCCTCTCTACAAGCACCCGGTACAACACAGGTCAACCTCTTTCATGCAAGAGCAGGACGGATTTTGCAGTTGAGCTGAGGTACACAAAGCTTTGGGAGTCTCTGCGCTTGTGTTTTCTTTCAGAAGGAGATTGCTCAGGCTGGACCGGATTCCTCTAGAAAGTCTACCAGTGCAGGGGCCAGAGGCCCATTCTGTCTGGGCCACTGGGAAATTGGTGACGGGGCTGTCTGGGTTCTGCAGAGCCTGGCAGGTACACTCCTCCTTTCTGAGAGGGCATTCCAAGAACTTCCCAACTTTCAAATAGCAGCATCTGAGCCCAAATCACGAGGAGCCCCCCACCATGGCTGAAGATGCAAAGGTAGAGTCTGGTCGGATGCAAGGTTCCACTGAGGCCTGGCAGACTACAGGGGAAGGACACAGTATCTCCATGCACCCAAAGGTTGGGAGGGCCCAAAGCTGCGGTAACCTTCATATCCTGTTCAGTCTTCAGATGGGATCCCTGTGTACTCTTCCTCCCCGCCCCCCATCCCCCGCCTTGGGATAGCCAGTCCAGGTTCATAAAGCACTTGAGCACCAACAATGCACAAGGAGTGGCCTTGGGAAGCACAGAAAGAGCACTGGACTAGGAGCCCAACAGCTGCCCAGTGTTGCCACTTACCTGGCGACTCTGGGCAAAATATGTCCCCTGTGCCACATTCTGCTTCCTCTCATGCAAAACCAGGCTACTAGTGCCTACCACTCCTCCTAATACCCATGGTTGTTAGGAATATTGATAGAAATAATTGATGGAACTTGGCAAACGGTGCAAACCTAAAGAATGAATAATAACAAGGCACTGTGCGATTCACAATTAGAGTTAGTGCAGCCTGATAAGTAGCAAACGTCTCCTCCTGTCTTCCAGCGGTCCCATGCTTCAATTCCACTCAACTGGCAGGTGAGTTTGTTCCCCAAGGAAGGGAGAAGAAGAGGCAGACCTGAATAAGTCAATAGGGGCATTTAGTTAAACCGGCTCAGATTAAGTATTTGAATCAATACATGTCACACGGTTCTGGAAAAAAAGTGGTCCTGGTCTTTCTAATCACAAAAGTGGACTGGATATTGGTAGTGGTGTGTGCTTTCCTCCTATGCCAGTGCCTGGCACTTAGTAGACGCTGAACCCTGCTTCCCCAATGAAGGACCAGGAGAGATGGAGAGAGACCAACACATCCACAAACACTGAGTCAACAAGACGGAGGACTAGATATGTGCTTGCTTTATCTTTACAATTCCACACTGCCCATCTGATGAAACTGATCACTCATCTGATAGCTGATATTTTTTTTAATCCCCGGGGGACTGACCAGCTGCATCCTTATGGTCTCGACACAGTCCTAGGCTACCAGAACATTTAAGAAATTTTCAACAAGTCACATTGCAGCCTTGTTGCAGACTGCCGGCAAGGTTCACCCGCTGAAGGCAGGCCAGGTGGCCAGCAGGGTGGGGAGACAGCCAGCTCCTGCACCCTGCCAGCGTAGCCGTCCATGAGCCTCGTTAGCTTCTCTGGGTCAGGTCCCCAGGCTGTGCAGGACCTGGGTGGGGGGTGGGGGAGTGGTAAGCACAACTGAGGAAAGGGAACAAAGCCTTGTTTTTTTTCTTCCTGGGGCAGCCTGGCAATGTGAATGCCAACCTGGGGATTCAGGGAGCACAGGTCCAGCCCCAGCCGAGAGGTGAGGACCTCCCACTTGGAAAGCTCAGGACTCTTCCTCACCCGCTCATATGCCAGCAGCTGTGCAGCCCCACACAACTCTGGTAAGCCTCCCCGGCTCTCTGGTCTCTGGTGCACAAAATCCACCCGACACCCAACCTGAAGGCAGCAGGGCCCCCCAGGAGCATCGTGTGGGCTTCCTCCAGCTCTAAGATCCATGCAGCTTTTCCTCCAGCTCTAAGATCCTACGCAGACACAGACTTCAATTCTGAATTAGAGCGAGATGCCATCTCACAGGAAGAAAGTGGGTATGAGGGAATTAAGGAACAATCATTCTTTTTTTCCGCACTGCAAAGAGGGGCAAGTTTTGAAAAGGAGAGGTTTTCAGGGCTGGGAATTTGGAAACAGAGTGGGAGACTCCCAGCCAGTTAGCCAGTGGTTAGCTCCAGGCTCGGGGTTTGCCTGCTAGTGACGCTCCATTGATTTGTGGTTCATTTCACAGATGACCAGTGTTCACTCAGAGCCCACGATGTGTGGACGCTGTTCTATGTCTCGGGCTGACAGCGGGGAATGAAACAGACAAATACCCTGCTCGCACGGGGCTTATGGTCTATGGCCTCATTCACTCACCGAAGTGCTAACTACATGCCACCTGGAGACCCAAAGATGAAGAAGAAACAGTCTGGACCATAAAGATGAACAGGGAACGTGATGAGTGCTACAGCAGAGGTTTCAGGGGCTGCGGGATGAGAATCCCAGCGACACCAGCTGTCATGTGTGAGCGTTCACCACCCCCACGCTAAAGGCCTATCACATCATGGTATTTCATCTTAGCCCCAAAACATTCCTATGCACTGGGGGGAAACTGAGGCAGAGAGAGACACAAACCCATCCAGGATGGCCCAGCCAGTAAGGGATGACGCTGGGACGTGGACCCAGGCTGCCTGACCTCAGATGCTTGGTTAGACAACACGATACACCACACTGACTGCTCCCTAAAACAACAGCCGGGTGAGACATTTTAGTGGGTAAGTAACGTAAGCCACAACATCCCAGCGTCCCCAGCTTCCACACTGGGGTTTAGGCATCCAGGGCTGATCCTTTCCGTGGATGTAAAATTGAGTTAGTCACAAAACTTCTTAGGAAAAAATATACGTATTTCTTTAACACAGAGGCAAGCCAGTTTTGAACCTCAGACCTTCAAGAGCCAAGGTTGACATGCCAACCCTGACAAATGAAAGCAAGCACTTTGGCCTAGAAGGTTGGGATGCATCTGGGGGGACGGGGTTATTTTTGGCTCAGAGAGAGCTTTGACGAATTCCAACTTTGCTCTCTTGTATCAAAAATGGCACCTGGGAGATGAGGATATGGCAGTGAAGAGGGAATAAAAAGAAGCGCTTTGCATCAGGAAAAGAGCGGAATTGCAAATAATCAGAAGGAGATGCTCGGAAGCATCTAATTGGACCCTGCATCCTACCAGTCCCATTTATTTCCAATACTGGTTCTCCTCCTTCCCTTTCTTCCAACCCTTTTGGGTCCTAGAGCTCTATAAGGTTCCAAGCACAGCACCTACCTTCCTCTCCCCTCCCCGTCCCACCGGGCTTGGTGATTCTCTGAGCCTCAGGAGGACACTCCCCTGCTGCTGGTCCAGACAACCAAAGACAAGAAGGCCCAGCCATACTGTGGGATCCCCGCTGCCCGAGCAGCTGAGGCTCCTAGGATGCCAGAGCTGAAAGGACTTGCTAATCATCTGGGCCAGTGCTTTTCAGACTCTACTTGGCCACAGAATCCTTTTCTCAAATGCATCTTCTGCAAATGTCCGATATGCACAGCGCAGATGGAAGGGGAGGATCTCTGGTAGATGTGTGTGCAGGGTGGGGACAGGAAGACTCCCCACCCCACGCTTTATGGAACCTTAAGATCATGACAATCTGAAGCTACTGATCGGGCCTAAGGCCCTTAGTTTATAGATGACATCCTGAGACCATTTTGCCTCCATCCCGTTGAGAAAACAGCCTGCAGGGAGAAATACCCCCGCAGCTGGGGCACGATGGTGGTAACTGCTTCGCAGGCCACATGACACAGTGGAACCCTTCCTCATCCCAGATGCTCTCTCCCGCTGACTGTGAGAACATTTCTATTCTCTCATTTTCCTGGCTGTTCTTTTTCTTCTATCTAGCCCAAGCAAGGGCCCAGTCCTTGTTCTTCCTCTCTCTTCTACACTCACTCCCCAGGTGACTTTGTCCTATCTCATGGCTCTAAAAACCATCCGTATGCTCCCGACTCCCAAATTTATATCTCCAAACCAAAGTCTCTCCCGAACACAGCCATGATTATTCAACCACCTAGCTGACATCACCACCCACAGGTCTCAAAGGCTCCTCAGACAGTGCAGGAAGGAGAATCAGAAATCTTAACCCCCACCCCTCACCCCTAGGGCCCTTGAATGTCCGGTGTCCTGAGGCTGGCCTCAGCCACCCCTGGAGGCCCCCAGGAGGGGCAGCTGGGCCTCCCCACACTTCATCCCACCGCCTGAGGAGGCTTTGTCAGAGGACACCATGAACCTCTCCTCAGAAGCTCCTGCCATGGGCGCCCTTTTGCATTCAGGGGATAATCTGTGAATCAGCTAAACCCACCCCAGGCCTCAAAGCCTCAGGAGAGCCAGCCCCATGTCCGGCGCGGCCCACAGCGGCAAGTCCAGGCCCTAGGCCCTCAAAGTCAGCAAAGATAAGGCTTCAAGGGGTGGGGGCAGGAAGGCCTAGGAAAGGACAAGCTGCATCCGCTCCCCAGGACCCCAAATTCTCTGAGGCAAAGAGAGAGGGAAGGCGATCTGGGGGAATCTGTGCCAGCCCGCTCTCGTGTACGTCCTGACTTATGGGTGGCGCCGTGCGCTGGGATCAGGACGAAATGAGGACACCTGCCACCCAAGGTCCCCAGGGAAATGCAAGCAGCCTCTGATTTGCTTTCTGATGTCAACGCCCTGGGGAACTGCTAACATGATTCCACACTGAACACACCTGATCTTCGCAATAATTGCCTTCACTGGCACAGCCACGAGCTAACGGGGACCTCCCTGATCTGTACAGTGAAGACCAGAGATGCTACGGCCTGGTCACAAAGTCATCTCCGGAACTGCTGTAGACAACGCAGCCTCTCGGCCCTCGCTGCCCCCCAAGGAGTGATCTGGTTTGGAGGAGACAATGCATCACAGAGGACAGGAAATGGGCTAAGAATCCAGAAACCTAGGTTCCTGCTCTGCCGTGTGACCTTGTGACATGGGGCAAGGAGGGTCTCACTCTGAGCCTCAGTTTCCCCATCTATAAAGATGTGAGAGTTGAACCAAGGGTTCCCCAGGGATGGGGCACAGCTAGGAGGAAGGGAGAACTGAGCTCCCTTAGACTTGCGCTCTAATCCCCACCCTGCCATTTATGGGTCAGTGACTCTGGGCAAGTTACGAAATGTCATAGCCTTAGACTCCTCTTGTGTAAGCTGGGCGTGGTAACAATGCCTAACTGGCCTTCCGACACTCGTCCTTCCCTTCCTTCCTGTCTGTCCCAGTACTGCATGGGTACGGCATGAGCTTCTTAGAATACAAATCTGATCATAGCATCTCCCTCCTTAAAAACTTTCAAAGGCTTTCCAGCATCCTTGGGAAAAGACAGACTCTTTAATCTGGCAGGTGGCCGGGTCCAACCTCTACCCAGCTCCCCTCACTTTGTTCTCCCAGTCAGGCCACATTGGACGCTCTCTTTCTCACCAGGCTCCCTTCTGCCACCGGCCCTTTGCACATTCTGTTTGCATTCATGGAGGACTCTTCTACCTTTTTAACCAAACGGGCCACTCTTCCACTTCACTCAAGCCTCACCTGGTCGAAGCTTTCTTTTACTCCTGACTGCATCAAGAGCCTCAGAAAAGGCTCTTCCAGTCCCGTGTATCTCCCCTTTGTAGCAACCATCACAGCTGTTATTTGATAAAAAAAAAGTAAACTCCATGAGGACAGGGACCACGCTGCTTAACTAACACAGTACCTACAGTAAAAGTCATAATGAATATAACAAAATTCATTTATTAAGCAACATTTATCAAGCAATTTCTACTGTAAGACACTTTCCTAAGAATTATACTGTGTTATTACTCTCACTTAACAAAAGGGAAGACTGAGTCACAGAGAGGTTAGGTAACTTGCCCAATATCACACAGCTAGTAAGAGGTCAAACCCTGAAGTCTGGTTCCTGGGAGACTATTTGGAGCCTTTCACTCCGCATGAAGCAGGGTTCAGATGTTTAAGCAAGGAAACTGGCACTTCTTAAACATTTGATAATAATAATTATAACTGCCAACAGACACTAAGTATTTATGATATGTCCAATATTACATACTCTAGGGAGTTTTACATGAATCAACTCATTCTCTTAAGGACCCCATGAGGAAGTACTACCATTGCCCTCATTTAACAGATGAGGAAACTGAGTCTCAGAAGGTTTCCCAAGGTCATCAGAGTTTACCCCTTGGTCCCTCAAGTCTAAAGTCTGGGAAGACACCAGCTCTGGGATTCTCAAGGAGGACCAGGACAAATTCTCCACCACGCCGCAGATTTCTACATTCAGTCCTAGTCAGAAGGCATGCAAACCTCCTGGCCCTGAGCCTGCCCAGCTAGGCAGAGTATGGACAGAGTTATCCCCTGGAGACTCCAAAGCCAGCCACTGCCCCGGGGCCTCCGCTGAGGAGGCTACACAGCAACCTCACTGGGCAGGCAGGATGGGGAAAGCCAGCAGGGGCTAAGAAAAGAGCTGTGACCACATACTGCATAAATGACAATCCTCGACCAGGATCACCACACCGGGCCAAGCTGAGCCCCTCACTCCACACACCCCTTGGGCCGCGCACTGGAGTATTTCTGGGATCCCCTCAGAGGCTCATCTGAGCCGGAGTTCACCACGATGCTGTGGCCCTTCAGAGCACAGGTTCTGAAGCCCAAACCCCAATTCTACCCCTTCGGATCTATTGCAACTCAATCAGTCACTAAACCTGTCTGAGCTTTGGTTTCCTCTCCTGTAAAATGGGAATAAGAAACACCCACTTCACAGGAACGGTGTGAAAACTGAATGAAATATTATACATTATATATTTACGAGTCTAGTCTGTCGCCTAGGATAAGTCAGAGTCCAGTGCCTGGCCCAGCGAGGGTCAGTCCCTCAGCAGGAAAAATACCGGGGAGAGCACAGGTGAAAAGACAGGTGATAATACAATTTGCCCAGGACATCCACTCTCTGGGATTTCTATTTTATCCAGGCCTGAGAGTTTCATACCAATTCACTATGAATCCATACAACACCTGACTTTAAGAACAGGATGGCAGTAACAATGATGATACACCTAAGGGATGATAGCTATGCAGTATGTACTTAACATGAGACATTGGGAAAAATACTTTGTAGACACTATTTTAGGTCTTTCATATCATTTTAACTTCACAAAATATCCTACAAGGTGGTCCAGAGCCAGGCTGCCTGGGTTCACATCAGACCCAACCATTTGTTAGCTTTACCTTAGCCAAATTCTTTCAACTTTCTGTTCCTTCACTTTCTAATCTAGAATTACAGCTGGGAGTGGCTGCCCTGCCAGAGTCCGGCATTCCCAGTCCCTTTGTTTCTAGTCGAGGCCAGGTGACTTGAATTCTGGTCACGGGACAGTGGAAAGAGATGATATACACACATCCAGACTGTCCTCTAAAACCTGCCTACACAGTCTCCCACACCTCTGTTGTCCCTGAGCAGGAAAGTTCCCCAGAGTCAGTGTTCCAGAGGACAGAGCCTCCATCAACCACCACAGGACAAAGAGCCTGCTTGCCCTGCCACCACTCAGAAGGTCACTTTTACTGTGGTTAGCCACTAAGATCTTTGGGTTGATCTGATGCGACATCTAGCCTCACCCTGCTGAAGAAATTGGTACCAGAAGTGGGCTGCTTACATATGTGGCCCTTGCTTAGAAGTCAGAGAGCAGAGCCCAGGAAAAAGTGGTAAAATGTTTGCTTAAACTGTCACCGAGGATAACTCAGAGGCCCAAACTGGGCCAACTGAGCCTGGAGCCCCCAGAGAAAGAGGTCTGAAAATAAATAAATAAATAAATAAGTAAAGCAAATAGCAGGATCTGGTTGCTCCTGGTGGGAGTTTAGCAAGGTACTGGAAAGAAAAGAGGAGCCATGGCACAAATTTGCAAGTGAAATCGGAAAAGAATCATGGAGAACTGAAAAGGACAACTATTTCTAGACCCCAAATGTTAAGAGGCAAGAAGACTTTTAAGTGAAAGAAAGGATCAGATTCAGGGTAGAAGCTTCCCGCCTAAGTCTGATGGCCCCAAGGTAGCTGTCAGGACACGGAGAGATAAGGAAGGGTACCCACTTAAGAAAGGGAAGAAATCATCCAGGCTCGATAATTAGCCCTAGGAAAGGACTATGGGCGTGGCTATTGATGCACTAGATGTCGTCAATGAAAACCCTACTATGTAGTTAAGGGAGCTCCACTGGCAAGATCTATGAGCCTCCATTTTGGGTCTTCCACGGTTACACCATCAGCACTATCCTTGGGTCCCTCACAGTTCAAGGGCAGGAAGTAGGTTACAAAAAATGGAGAGTCTTGGGTGGGTCATATTCCTCAAGAGCCACTTGGGGAGTGACCAAGAAGGAAAATGGACAAAGACGATCTTCCCACAAGGCAGAGCCAGGAGGTTGGAGAACAACAAACCAGGAAATTGTTCAAGCAAGGAGCGTCACCCGTGTGCAGAACACAACCACACAGTGCCTGCCTGCCAAGGTTTCCTAAGAACTAAGGGCAGTCCCTTGTGTGTGCCTTCCACAACTGTGTGCTTCCCTTATGGGAGTTTTCCTGTGGCTGTCCTGCCCTGCTCCGAGATGTCGTATGGACGCAGAATGGCAGATAACATGTCTGTATTGGCTCAGGGCTCCCTTCCCCAAGAAGCCATACACACAATCCAATGGATAGGACTGAGCTTCACCCCAAGATCCTGAACTTTCCCTGGAAGCAGTGATTGCAGAGAATGTTAGTCTCTTCCCTTGGGAAAGGGGGAACACGCGTTGCATGGCAGAAGGACACACATAGATATTTGGCGGCTAGGGAGCTAGTGACACACCTGGCCAAGGATATGCGGGCACAAGGGATGGAGATCCCTTCCAGGCTTTCGTAAGATCCACTACCTTCTCCTTCTTCCTCTGCGTATTGGCTGGATGACTGTCCTGAAGGCCACATACTGATAATAAAGAAAGCCAAATCCTTCAGTCTTAATCCTTCAGGGCCTAAATGACCCTCTTGCTGCCCCGCACCTCGCTCCTCCCCCAGACTTGACAGAGTAAGAAACAACCTTCTATTATGTTCAAATCCTAAGATTTGGGGCTTGGTTTCTATAACAGCTAATGTAATTGTAATGATTATAATATAAAGAAACAATGCCCGGCATATAATAAGCACGACACAAGTGTAGCTATTATTATAATACCCATTTTACAGATAGGAAAACTGCCAAGTTGTGAGTGTGTCGAACTTCAAAGTCAATGGTTTTTTCTATATATACTTTTCAGTTGATGACAATGAGACGTATTTTACAGGTGAGTTTGGTTCAAGGCCACAAATAATAATAGATCCACAATTAGAGGCCTTCCCCCTATTTGAAAGCCATCAGCATGCCACACCCAACCCCAGGTCCCTAGATTGATCCCTCATTGTCTTATTTTGCTGTTATTTTTATTTTCTGTTCCTTGAAACGCCCTACTTGCGGATGCCCCAGCACTGAACTGGCAAGTCTGCAGAGAAAACCAAATAACCCTCCACTGACCCAAATTCTGAGTTTTAATTTACATGCAGCCAGTTAATTAAAAACGTGCTCTGTGAGCACAGACATGGCCATGGCTGACTCCTGAGATAGTTTTCCTAGTCTTCGTCAGAAGCTAGGTTTCTTCTGTGACATTTTTGTTCAGCACAGCAACACTGCACCATGGAACAGCATGGCCAGCTGGAGGGAATCGGAAAACCGCCGAGTAAGCATTTAGCGCAGATCGGAATCTAAAGGGGCAACAGTGAAGCAAAAGACCTGAAAACGGTCCTACTCATCAAGCCAGTGCTGCCAGGGGCCAGGGCTCATGTTAATTAATGTTTATAAAGTGATTTGGGATCCCTGAATGAAAGAGACTATTCAAAATCACCAGCCTGGATAATCAGTGTTTTAGGGAAGCCATTATAATTGAGTACCTACTATGTGACAGGTGTTTTCACATACTTGATCTGATTTAATCCTTTAATCACTGTATGGGGTAGATTTGGATTTTCTTCCTTCTTTATGCCTTTTTGTTTTGTTTTGGCAATCCTCACTGCACAGATGAGAAAACCAAATTCAGCAGAATTAAGTCATTTGCTGGAAAGCAGCAGAGCTGAAACATGAGGCGGAATCTTTCCCAGTATAAGGTCTTTATCCCTTTCATCATACCACATTGCCTCTTCCAGTCTTCCCTTCACATTTAAAACTAAATTTCATTCAAGGATGCCTATGGCTTTGTTTTTAATGTCTTCTTTACTGCTGTAACATTTTAAAATACAGCAAAATGCACACATCCTAAGTTTACAATGCAATCATTGCATTTTGACAAATGCACGTACCCCCTGAACCCTATCACCCTGGAAAGTTCCCTAGTGCCCGTTCACTAAGCATGTCTTTAATAAAAAATACGGCAAATAAAATGAGCTACTTTCCTTTGAACCAAACCATCTTTTTGTAACCTTGGCAGTGGGGGCTGAGCCCATGGAGCCAATCCCTGAGATGAGCCCCCTCGAATTATTTGACTTTGGGAATATCAGGAAAGGGGAATCAATCCAAGTAAAATTCTGTACCCTGCTGGCTCCATGCCTACTGAACTCATGGAGATGAGCTAATCTGGATGAGATAGAGCTGTGAGATAACATTAGGCCTGGATTACCACGACTACTGCCACCATTTTGGCCCCTACCATGTGTCAGGCAGCAGACTATAACATCCTTACACACATAATCTCACTTAATCCTAATTATTATCTCTATTTTATAGCTGAAGAAACTGGGCTCAGAGAGGTTAGGTAACAAGCCTAGGAACACAGAGCTGTAACATGACAGCCTTGAAATTCGGATCCAGGAAGCCTGACTTCAGAGGCCTTTAGAGAGGTCGATGACAGATGCTGGTGGGTGAATTTTATTTTTTTTTATTTATTTTATTTTTTTTTTTTAAAGATTTTATTTATTTATTTGACAGAGAGAGAGATCACAAGTCGGTGGAGAGTCAGGCAGAGAGAGAAAGAGAGAAGCAGGCTCCCGCTGAGCAAAGAGCCCGATGCGGGGCTCGATCCCAGGACACTGAGATCATGACCTGAGCCGAAGGCAGCGGCTTAATCCACTGAGCCACCCAGGCGCCCCGGGTGAATTTTAAATCCCAAGGGCTTAAGGCACCACTTTTATTCATTCAACAAATAGTACCCGGCATCTGCTAGGTATTAGGTGCTATGCTGAGTGATATGAAAGGAGAGACAAAGATGAATCCAACATAAGCTTGCACTGGAGGGGCCACAGTGTGATGGGGAGTGACTTAAAGCAAGGTCAGGGTCAGGATTCCCAAGGGAGGGGGAAAGGTCTGCCTATGGCACAGGCATGGGGATTGCGGAAGGGGCTGCATCGAGGGTGGTCTCACGGAGGTGTTGGAAAGATCATTCTTGACCAAGTCTCCAGGGATGAGAACTGGCCAGCTCTTAAGTGTTTGAGGTAAAATGACTCACACACACAAAATGGCTTGCAGAAGCACTTCTGCCTGCCCCTTATTTAGCTTTTGCAAAAATCAATCAAGCCAAATTTTAAAACCCCATAGAAACCCAACGTCCAGAAACCTAACGTCCACTGGAGTCTCTTAGCTCCTACCCCAGCTCCTCAAAACAGTTCAAAATCAACATAAGAAAAAAGCCCTCTGAAGCGTAAAACAGTCCCCACAAAGTACATGTCCTAAACCCAGTCCTATCATTTTTGAGAGCCGCCAAGCCCCTGCTTACAGCTAGGTATCTTCCGTTTTCTGAACTGAGTCCCGTGTGATTAGTTTCATAATTCCCTGGGCGTGGCCGTTTAGCCCCAGCAAATTTAGAAGTGTGGACAGGTGTAGAGATGGCAGGAAGAGGGGGCAACCAAAGTAGAAGGATTTGAAAAGATGATTCAAGAAACTCAAAAATCAATAGCTTCTTTGGGAACATCATTGTATAATATTACACAACAGCTTGAGCAACTGAACAGGCATCTAGTAAGCTCCAGCTGTATACTAGGCTCTCTCTTAGACTTAGGTAGAGGTTATAAAAATGTAAAATCTGGTACAGCCCAGTGCAGTTTGAAAGGAACAGAAAGTATATGAATTGGGACAGAGAGTCAGGCTGTAAAGGGTCTCTGTTCAACTGGGTAGATAATGAAGGGCAAGTCGGTGGCCTAAAGACAGGGAATTCATAAGAGCAAAACACTTAAGTTCCCTGTGCCTCAGTGCCTCCTCTAAACAATGGGGATAACAGGAGCAGCTTTCCAAGGGAATGCTGAAGATCAAATGGGTCAACATACAGAGTAATGTTGGAGGCACGGTTACTACTTCTGGACCCCAGTACTTGCTTGGTCCTTAAGTTTATTAACCGCTCAATAAATATCGATGAATAGACAAATTCACAAATGCATAAGTGAGACTGCTGAGTTAAGGGGGAAAAAAAAATCGATCACATAAGACACGGGCTCCTTAATAAGGCTTGCAGATCAGAAAGACTGCCATGAAAAATAGTTTAAAAGGTTTGATGTTTAATGTACGTTTCAGATACCTAAGAAATTAATTGCTCATTCCTTACTCTTCAGCATAAATGACCTGCCATTTTACACAAACTCAAGGAAAGCAGAGAGAGAGAGAGATTCACAATGAAATGACAGCATATCTCATAGTAAGGGATGGGCTGAAGGGCCCTGAAACCCAGGAGTTAAAGCTCTGTGGTGTGGGAATCTTTCCGAGGGCAGCAAACCCCAACCGCCACACACTCACCCTGCCCAAAACCAACTCTGTGGTCTTCTCCTTCCTTAAATTATACTTACTCCGAAAAGGATAAACACAAAAACTGTCTTTAAAATATGTTGAGGATCATAAAAGTAAAACCGATTTGAAAAAACCTAGAGGCTACTAATACAGACAGAGCTACAAGAGGCCCTTGATTTACAGAGGAGGAGACTGAGGCCCAAGGAGAGTCAACCAAAGTCACAAGTTCAAGAACATGGCAAAGACAGGTGGAGCAGGATTCCCAGATTCCCACAATGGTGCCTCCTAAGGGAAATGCTCCTTCCTTGAAGAAAACACTGTGAGAGCTTAGGAAAAGCAGGGTCCAGTCCCAGCAGGGGAAAAAGGTTTGGCGGCCAGTAAGAAGTAAAAGGACGATTGTAATGGGAAAGGTAAGAACAGGGGAGGTTGGGCACACCTGGTGGAAATAAAACTAAGCCCTTCTATGCTTTTTGTGGGGGTAGGGCAGCAGACAAGAGCAATCCAGTCCAAAGCTCTTGGGTTTTTCAGGTGAATCCTCCCCCTTTTGAAGAAGCTCATACAAAGACCAATGCCTTCTCCTGCATGTTTCCACCGCGGTCAGGATTTCACGTGTGCTCGGGGTGGGGGGAATGGGGAGGCTCTGCGTCCACGACTGCCTGCAGAAGGGGAAGGTGTCTGGCAAAGAGATTCTCAGGAGTCTCCAGATCAACGCGGAAGTCGCGATCCCTCCCCTCCCCCCAACCACGCCCACTTTTCCTTCCTTCTCCTCCTCCAACGATGATCAAAACCAGGTGAAAGCACCGAGAGCAGGAGGGTCAGCTTCCCGAGAGCTCTTGCTGGGGCGCCGCGCGCCTGCTCTTTCCTGCGCACACTCACAGGCACACTTAACATACACACGCACAGGCTCACACACTCTCACAAACAAGCACACACTCACATGCACACACACACTCGGCACCCCCAGAGGCCCGGCCGCGCCCGCTGGATCTCTCTTTCAGCCCCCGGGAAACAGGCAGGCAGCAACATGAATGAAATCTACCCAGAAAGACTGCATTTCAACTCCAACCACGCAATCTCCGGCCAAACCGCCGACTATGTAGCAAAGTTTTATTTCGCTTTAGAGTCTCCAGTTACTCTTCTACCATTTCCTGTGGAAAACTGAAGCTTTGAAGTGTCTAGCTCGGGCTTTCGCAGACAGGCAGGACGGCCAGCTCAAGCTCTCCAAAACAAGAGCCCCCGACCCCACCCCCTCCGCCTCCAGAACTGCAGGTTCAAACCCACCCAGCTCCAGCTTCCGATAGAGGGGATGTGGGAGGGGACAACAGAACCTGCTGGAAACGACACCCTAAACTGACAACCCCCTGCAGAACCCCGCCCCACTCCCATCTTGCCCGGGTCCCTTGCGGCGCTCCTTAAGCAAAGTGGTGACAGCTGCAGCTCCCTGCCACCTCGAACCCAGAGAGGCGTGAGCTGGGAAGTCGGAAATGGGGGGAGGGGGTGTGCATCGCGCTGCACCCACCAGCTGTGCGCTCCGGCCTTCAAAAACTGCCCCGGGAACACTCAGGACCTATAAGTCTTCAGCTCCACACTCCCACCACACACCCCTCTCCCCGACTGTTTCTAGGCCATGCGAGCTCTAAAACGTTCTGCCTTGACGGCCGCGGGGCCTCTGGTACACCCGCACCAGCTTAGCGTCCTGGAAGGCGCGGGGAAGTACGTGAGCGGGTCGGTGGAAGGAGGAATGTTCCTCCTCCGGAATTCCAGGGAGCAACACTCGTGCGTCCGAGAATTTGGCATCTTCAAGGTCAAAAAACAAAACAAAACATGGGGCTTTGGCAGAAATATGTACTACGGCCAAATGACAAAACCTGTGTCCGCAAACGGTGATGGGTTCTTCCCACAGACTGAGGGCGGCAGTAGCCGCCCCGCCCGGCACTAGGGACGGAACAGTGCGCTCCCGGACTTGGGAACCTTAGGAGCCGCGTAAAGTACGCGGATTCCGAGCGCGCGAGTGAGCAGGCGAGTTTCGCACCGCCTTCCGCTCCGCGGCCCTCTCAGAGGATTGGGACAGCTGTGGGTGGCCGGAACGACGCGAGAGTGAGGGCGCGAGGCAAACTTGCAACCAGAGTTGGCCAAGTGGGGTGGGAGGAGACGGCACAGCGCGGCCACTTACCGCTGGCATTCTTCCCGCAGATGAGGTGCTGGTAGGGCTGCAGGAGCCCCCAGATCTCGGAGTCGTTGTTGACCGTGTGCTCCAGAGTCTCCACGGTGAACCTGGGCGCCTCGTGGAGTGCGTGGTGGTGGTGATGGTGGTGGTTGGCGGCGGCGGCGGCGGCCACGGCGGCTGCGGCTGCCGGTGGGGCTGCGGCGGCGGCGGCGGCGGCGACAGCGGCGACCGGCGGGGCGCAACAGCTGCTGCCCCCGCTGGCGCTGCTGGCTGCGCTGCAGGCGCCGCCGCTCGCCGCTCCCCCTCCGGGTGCCTCCCGCTCCTTATCTGCCGCGGGGGCCGTGACGGGGCCAGAGCCCGGGCCTGGGCCCGAGCTGGAGCCCGAGCCAGGGCCACTGCAGCTCCGGGGCAGCCCGGAGGCCACGACCCGCGAGTAGATGTCCCGGAAGAGGCTCTCCATGCAGGCGGTCAGGTAGATGGCGGCGTGTTCGTGGATGCGCAGCGCCACGCGGCTGTCCACCATCCAGCGGTACACGCGGCCCACAGAGAAGGTGAGGCCGCAGCGCGCAGACTTGCCGCGGCCCAGGCGGTCGCCGCCGGCACTGCTCATGTTGTAGAGGGACAGCGCGGCCAGCGCGGCCGCTGTGCAGTGCGCCGCCAGGCCCCAGGACAGCACTATCTCCATGGCGCTCTGGATCTCGTACTTGGTGCACTTAGCGAAGCGCAGGCTCAGGCGCTGCGCCTCCTTGGCGATGCGAACCAGCGCCCGGCTCACCAGCATCGACAGCTTGGCCAGCGCGTCTTTGGGCAGGCCGCCGGGGGCCACCAGGCCTGCCCGGGGATCCCGCGAGCGCAGCAGCAGCGCCTCCAGCTCCTGGAGGGTCCAGGGGACCTCGTCGAGGTCCGGCAGCAGCCGCGAACAGTGCTGGCCGGCGCAGTCCAGCCCCTCGGAGTCTTCCACCAGGGCAGTGTTGACGGTGTCAAAGCTGTTGTGCCGGCTGTGCATGGAGTCAGCTAGAGGCGGCCAGCAGCTCCCGCCATACGGGGACGCCGGGTGCGAGTCGGAACAGCACAGGGACAAGTTGGAGGAGCGCACCGAGTCCGCCGCGCCACCATAACCCGAGTCCAGCGTCAGATCCTCCAGCGTCCGCACCACAGGCTTCTTACCTCTCCTGGCCATCGCTGCGCCACTTCATGCTGCGGCCGCCGGGGAGCCGAGGGGAAGGAGCAGCGAGAGCAGCGGGCGCCGGCGCGCGGGGAGAGCCCAGTCCGCGCTGCCTCGGTTCACTTTTCACCAGCTGCTACTACCAAGTGTTTCTACTTTCGGCTGCCTACCCGAGCCGCCGCCGCTGGTAGACTCCGGGCGGACCCTGAAGTCATCTTCCAGAGCCTGGGCCGGAGCTGGGGCGCACTGGGGAGCGAGAGAGGCCAGGAGGGAAGCTCACGCCGGGACTCGCCCCTTTCTTCCCAAATAAAATAAAAAGTGTCCGACCCGCTCCTCCCTGGGCCCCTCTGGGCGCAGAAGCCGCCGGCCGCCGGCCTTAGTGTTCGTAGGGCGGAAATGGACGCAGATGCTGCCGCCGCAGCCGCTCTGCCGGCTCCCGGCTCCCGGCCCGGGGTTCGCTGGGCGCCCACCCGGCACTGAAGCGCAGCAGCTACCGCGGCGGCTGCAAACCCGGCCCAACCCCGCAAACCCCCAGCAGCCAGCGGGGCGGGCGTATGTAAAGCAGGGCCGGCGGAGAGCCAATGGAATCAGAGGATGCTAATTACCTCGCCCTTTTTTTTTTAAAATATATTCCTCAGCTCCACGTAGCCCCGCCCCTCACACACGCCCCCGGCGGTGACCAGGGCCGCAGGAAGTAAGGGGCAGCGGCCTGGGGATTGGGGGTCCGGGAGCAACGTAGAGACGCGAATGTTATCTCCCTGTTGCTATCCCTGCCCGTCAGGCTCGTGGCTTTGGTACCAGAATGGAAGGGTGGTAGGTTGAGCAGGTGACTCCCCCCACCCCCCTGCCCCAAGGTGTGCTACCCGCCAGTGGTTCACAGTGTCAGCCTGGGGTCGCTTCCTGCCGCGTAGTTTTGGATTTCACTTTCCTTTTTTTCTTTAACACGCAAAGCGTGTTTTTTCTGCCTTACCCCTTCCCCCACCTTCGGGTCCCCAAACCAGTCAAGGCGGTCCTCTTTCCCCTCTAGTTTTCTACAGCGTGGAAGCAAGGTTAGGAACCAGGCCACCGAGCCAGAGGCCAGGGCACTGGACACCACTGGAAGGCTGAAATGTCAGGACATCTTAGCCACCTGCCACTTGGGCACATTAACTCGGTTCTTTTCCATAGCCAGGAGGACGACCCTGCACCCATCCTTCAAAGGCCTGGGAGGTGCCCCAGGAGGGAAAGCTCCTGTCCCACTTTACCAGCTTGGTGCCCCTAGTTCCAGACAGCTCGGCCTTAAAAGGGTAAATTTGGGGCACCTGGGTGACTAAGTTGGTTAGACAACTGAGTCTGGAGTCTCAGGATCAAGTCCCACATCAGGCTCCCTGCTCGGCAGGGAGTCTGCTTCTCCAGCTGACCTCTCTCCTCTCATGCTCTCTCTCATTCTCTCTGTCACAAATAAATAAATAAATAAAATCTTTAAAAAAAAAAAAAAGGAAAATTTGCAGGGAGGAGTTTTTTCTTTGGCGAAAGAAAGCTGTAACATTTGCGTGAAAGAACCATACCTTTTCACGAGGGGGTTCCAGCTCCCATACAGGCCTCTGCCTGAGGTTAGGAATTTTCAGCTTAGAAATCCCCTCCCACAGAAAGGTAGCCCAGATCCCCAGTATCCACCTGGGGGCCTTACCTGCCCATTCCCCTTTTAAAGCTGTTGATTTCTGTAATACTAGGTAGTTACCATACAATAACATGTCTAGATTGCACACCCGACTAGGGAGTCACCATGCATAGACCCGTCACAGAGTAGGCACTTAGTAAATAATTTGCTATAATTGGGTGGATGAAGGAAGTACATGCTTCTGAACTCTTGGTTTGAATGTTCAACAATGGACTTTCCCAGATAACTCTGTAGATTATCTGACGTTTCTCTTATCTGTCATCCCAAATCCACCCATCATTTCACCCCCCAATAAACCATGCCCCTCATAGTTATCATCCTTGTACCCAGGAGCATATATGCTCAGCACCTCTCACTCTATTATAATATTCTACCAACTGTTGGCCTTCTCCCCTGCCCCTTCCTTCTCCAAACCATCCACTCCCAGGATCTTGAAAAGCCTAGTTCTAATCTTGTCACTTGTCACTTCCTTGAAAAAAATTCAAAGGCTCCCAATGGCCTTCCAGATAAATAAAGTTTATACTGATTAGCTTCAGGGATCTCTCCATTCTATTCCAGACTCTCTTTCCATAAAATTCCAAATCTTTTAATAAGGGAGCATGATGATTAATTTTATGTATCAACTTGAGTGGGCCACAGGTGCCCACTTTAAACATTGTCTCTGGATATGTCTCTGAGGGTCTTTTCAGGTGAGATCAGAATTTGAATCTGCAGACCCAGGGAAGTAGATCGCCCTCCCCAACATAGCTAGGCATTACCCAATCCAAACAGTAGAAAAGGTAGAGGAAGGAAGAATTCGTTGAGTTTTTTTCCCACCTCACTGATTGAGCTGGGACAATATCTCATCTTCTTCAGCCCTCCAACAGGCATTTACACCACTGGTTCTGCCCGGTTCTCAGGTCTTTGGACTTGGACTGAATACCACCAGCTTTCCTGGGTCTCTAGCTCACATATGTCAGCCTGTGGGACTTCTCAGCCTCTATTATTCATATGAGCTAATTCCTCATAATAAATCTCTATATATTTGTTTTCTCTGTTTTTCCAGAGAACCAGAACCAATAGAAAGACAGACAGACAGACAGACACACACACACACGCACACACACACACACCTGATTCTCTGGAAAACTAACTACCACGTTTTCTTTAATGACATAAAGCGTGCCTTCCTCTCTAGATTATGCACCATCACACTAACCTCCTAAAAGTATATTCACACTCACGTACACACACACACACACACACACACTCTATTTTTAGCCATACTAAAATCACTTGTTGGTTTTCCAAGTTACCATGTTATCCCTTGCATCCCTTATGCTTTTGCAGAAGCTGTTACTTTTGCTCCAGACACTTGTCTCTGTCTTCTCCACCTGGCAAACTTCTCATCCTCTAAGGTTCAGCTCCAAGATTGTTATCACTGTGAAAGTTTCCCCATGCCTGCTGTCCACCCAGCCCAGACCTGGGAAGGTATTTCCATCTCTTTTACTCTGGCTTTGTTCCCAGGGCCCTTTTTCTTCTCCTCTGCATGTTTCCCTGGTGATCTCACCCACTCATATACCTTCACTTACCACCTATGTGCTGATGATGCTTAAGTGAGCACCGCCCAGTGGTGCAGAGGACTGGGGAAAGCCTCATGCATGGGGGGCTGGGGGGTGGGGGAGAGAGACTGAAAGAATGAGCTTAACATTGATTTATTTTCTTCTGTAGCACCAGGTCAACTTGCATTCCAGGACTGCTTCTGCCAATTCTCCAATCATGTACCTGGTGTTCACTCATTTCATTTTTTATTCTCCCTTTCTTTGCCTTTGAAATGCACAAAATAATCACAGCCATCTTTAGAGGGTTGCTGGGGGTTAAGTGAAATGTTTCCACATAAGGACTGAACACAGTGTTCCACATGTGATAATAACCCTGGAAATGTCTGTTGTCATTTTATGCATTTTCCTATCCTCTACAAGAAACACCTATCTCTTATAGAGTCAGCGGGAGAGTGACAACTGTTACATAAAAATCCAACTTCTTCCAGGATGTGCTGAATTACTAACTTCCCTGGAAGGTTTTCCTAATATCTCAGCAGACATGCTCTTCTCTCTTATGCTGTAGATGTCGGGCATATACCTTCTCCCACCTTCCAGGGACATACCCATTGAGAGCCAAGATCTGACCCCTAGCGCAATGCCAGTACTAATGGGCGTACTCCTTAGTATTATGGATAAACCAAAGCTTAGGTCCATTTAGTTCACTAAAATAAGTCCTTAATGATAATGTTATGCATCTGTAGGTAAATGACCTCTAATCAGTAGGAAGAGTGAAAGCATCAACCAGACATTAAAAATTAGTCTCTGTATTAGAAAATTCCATGTCTGCAAAAATGTATGATGCAAAAATTCAAATTGCCCAAAATCCCACCTTACAGAGATCATTTACATGAAAAATTTCTTGTATTTCCTTCTAGTCTAATTTCTTTCCCATCTTTTTCTTCTAAACTTACAGTTTAACAGTTGGAATTATTCTGTGAATTATTTTGCATTTTGATTTCTTTCCTCAAAAAAAAATTCCTATTAGGTATTTATCCAAAATTATTCTTTTTTGTGTAGCTACAAAATATTTTAACACATGTTTTATCTTAATTGGTGTGTTGGTTTCTCTTCTGGTTGTTGCTGTTTTCTAACTAGCGTAGGTAATGCTGAGATGGACCTCTTTGCATATAGATAAGTCTATTCTTTGAAACCAGAAGTCTTAATATATGTTATCCTCTAAGAAATTCAATGGACAGTAAACATATATTCAAGATTAAAAAATAAACAAAACAACCCCCTCCAGGAAATTAAATTCCTGGGATTATTTTGCCTATCAGGTTAGCAAAGATTTCTAAATTCAGTCATGATGGATGTGTATCATGGTGGGGCATAAACTGGGGCAATCTTCTGGGGGGACAGTTCACCAATACATATCAATATGTCAGTGTGCATTCCTTGTGATTTCCCAGAAATCGTATCTTCTGATTACCCAAGGTGATTCTTATGAATTTTTCAAAAGTCTACAGGATGATCTTGGTAATGTTTTCACATAGGACTTTGGGAAACAATCTAAATGTCTTTCAATTAGGTCTGATGAAATGTATGATAGTGACTCATACAAGGTAATACCACGCAGTTGCAAAGAATAATGGTGGTGATCTTTAGTTCCACATCATATTGGCGAGTGAAGAAATTTTTGAAAATAGGTTTTGGAATTGCATATATAATATGATCCCATTTGCGTAAAATGCTTTCTGTAGAACTAAATATGTCTATAAGCGTGTAAATGTGCCTAAAAGGACGGAAATAACAGCTATAAATAGTTTCTTGGATTTCTGGAGGGTTTTTCTTTTTGAAGGAGTTTGGTTTATTCTAGCTCTATCCCTTTTTTCCTTCTTTCTCTCCTTTTTTAAACTCATGATTTTCAACTTTCTTCTTTGTACTTCTGAACTTTGATGTAATACATATCGTATCAAAATACATATCATTTTTACCAGAGCCCAGAAAGCTACTGTCAAAAGAAAATTAAATTGTTTTCTGCCTACTCTTCTGAAGTCCACCAGTTAATCAAAATAGTAACATAATCTTTGTCCTTCTGCATTCTAGAAGCCCAAGAGAAAGTGTAGCAACTAACCCAACAAACAGGGTGGCACAGTGGGTTAAGCCTCTGCCTTTGGCTCAGATCATGATCTCTGGGTCCTAGGATGGAGCCCCATATCAGGCTCTCTGCTCAGCCTACTTGTAATCTCTGTCAAATAAATAAATAAAATCTAAAAAAAAAAAAAACCCCAATCACCATAAGGTGAACCAGCTTCGCTTGGCTGGATTCTCACATGTTGGGTGCTTCAGCACATGCTTCCAACACATCTACTGTACCCGAGCAGCAAGGTCACTTACATTAGAAGTGGGCTGAGTTGATATATCAAGGTATGTTTATTCTTGTGTCCCCCTCCCCCAGGTAGGTAAGGTAGGTAATTAACAAAGGCAAACCCAGGTTCTAACCACAGGTGGGACATCAAAAGATTATAATGAATTTTCTGTTACAGTTAAGAAATCGTTGTTGAGATAGTGTTTCTCACTCAGATTTGTTTATCTGTAAGATAGTATCACTGTTAAATCACCTCTCTTTAAAAGGATGAAAGTAAATGTGTCCGTAGTCTGAATAACAATGTTTGGGGGCATTTATTGCTTCTATAGCTCATTCTTAATTTGATCTTGTAATAAATGTAAATGTAATAAAAATATGTAAACAAAAAAAAAAAAAAGGAAGAAGAAGAAGTGGGTTCACTTATCTACCAGCCATGTAACCTTGAGCAAATCCCTCAGTCTCTCCATGCCTCAGTTTTTCAACTTTAATTGGGGAGAATAATACCACATGCATCAATGTTTGCCTGTGAGGATTAAATGAGATCTGTAGAACAGTGTCTGGTCAGTTTCCACCTGAAATGCTTCATCTCCTAACCACATTATCTGGTGAAGATCTCTGGGCAGCAACTCTAGGGAAAATGGACAGGCCCATTCTCCCCAGTGGCTTGTTGCTGCACCAAAGTCTTCTACTAAAACATACTTCAAAGGAAAGCATCACTGCTAGAATAATGTGCCCTACAAAAGTGCCCAGCATTTACTAGGCACTCAATACATGGTTGTTGAATGAATGAATGAATGAATGAATGGGTAGATAGGTGGAAACTGCACCATAACCCAAGTAAAGCACCAGGAAGACAGAACTAGAGTTCTTACCCTTCCTTATGTCCCTTCTCTTTTTAGATTCCGCACAAGGGAGTTAATGATGATGATCATTGGGATCCAAGGCTAGAAATCAACCAAATCTTTCTTGAGTGATTGCCATATACTTCTTCTTGGAATTCTAAACATGGAGAGAGGCCTGGGTGGCTCAGCTTGTTGTGCCTCTGCTTCTGCTCAGGTCATGATGTCAAGGTCCTGGGATCAAACCCTTTATCAGGTCCCTGCTCAGTAGAAAGTCTTCTTCTCCCTCTCCCTCTGCCTCCTCACCCCTTTTCATGCTCTCTCTCTTGCCCTCTCTCTCAAAATTAAAACAAAACAAAACAAAAAACTAAAAATGGAGAGGTACTGTCCCTGTCCACTGGAACTTCTGCTTCAGTGGGGTATCCAGCCAGGAAATAGACACCCCTCTAGGTGTCTCCATCTGAAGGAATCTAATACAAAGAATCAGTTACAGAAGAAATGGCAGAGCTATGTGGGACAGGAAGGAGACAACCAGGATAGTAGCATCAGCAAGAAGATGTTATCAACACTAGGGCTGGTGGGACAGGGAGAAGATGGTGTTACAAGACCTCACAAGCCAGGCTGAGTTGGACAGGCTCTAGAGCCAAATGGAGGCTGAGCTGGAGTGGTTGCTCTATGTTGGGAGGGGCTGCCTGGCAGGGTTTGGACTCAAGGATGAGACATAGCTCCTGCCAAGAACACAACCTGAAGTGGACAGATAGGGATTAAAAAACTTTGGGCTCTCCATGATCCCCCAACCCCTGTCTTCTGCTAGTGCTTCCCATTAGCCAAACCCAGCAAGAAGCTGGAGGGGGAGGGAGTCTGGGAAAGGTAGTGCCTGGGATACAAAGGTGACAAAGCAGGTCAAGAGAAGGGGAGGTATGGAAATGAGCATAAACAAGCAAAGGACCAGTTCAGGAAGACAAGAAGATTATTTCTAGACATGTATCTATTATGGAGTGACCCAACATAATGCTACATCATTCAGAAGCAGAAGCTTTGATACTGTTTCCTCTTCATTCTCACTGACCTTGCCTGGTAAAATAATTCATCACCTCCTGTGGGACTGTCCAGTCTCATTCACTGCCATCTACCCTGGTTACCTGCTTCCACACTCTCTACAAACTAAGAATAGTTTCTTAAATACACTGTGTGGCTTAATTCATGCTATTTTTCTCTGTATTGAATGTCCCCCCCCCCTTTTTTTGCCCATTGGACTCCTATGCATCCTTCAAAGCCCGTCTCAATTGTTACCACTTGGTAAGAACTACCCCACTCATCCTGTCCTGCACTGTAGAACTAGCCTTTCTCTTTGCTCTGCTTTTTTGAAATATTAAACACAGGCTTCCATTATAGCCTTGATCGAAAATTATTAGCTATTGATATCATTGTCAGCAGTTACAACAGCCTTCTGTTCTTTTCTCTGTGTGAAAGAGCAATAACTAAGAGTGTAAACTTGAGGTCATAAAGATCCATGTTTACCAGTGGCTGGCTGTGGTTTTTAGATAAGTTTTTAACCTTTAAATTTCTATTATTTTTTTATGTGGGGAAAATCATGATTCCCCATTACCTCATAGAGCTTTAGCTACATGAAACAATGCATGTAAAATACTTAGCACAGTGCCTGACACATAAAAAGTCTCCACTCAATAAATACCAGCTACTGTTATATAATCTTAATCTTCAAGGTAATAATAACAATAATGATAATGAGATTATATTGCACATATTGATTTTCAAACTACTTTTTTCATTAAGATATATCACAAAATAGATTATCACCCCCAAATCACAAAATACTATCATAATGTCATAAAATATATCAGAAATTTTTTTTTCATTAAAATATATCTCATCACTAAAAAAGTATTCTTTTTTGTACATTTTGTACTTTTGAAATTTTTTAAACAGGGAAGTTGATAGAAATACACGCCATCCACCATTTACTAGATTCATTAGGGCTGACATTTGCCTTCTTTCTAGTTCTCTGTGAAAAGTATGTATGGGTGTGTGCGTGCACACATGTGTGTATGACATAATGTCCCTTTCTTCCTGAACCATTTGAAAGTAAGCTGCAAAGATCATGACATTTCAGCATGTCCCCCCACTACACATACTCCTTTCCCTTACAAAGCATACCCAAGAAATAGCACTGACGTATTAACATTATCTAACATATAATTCATATTTCAGTTGTCCCCCAAATATCCTTTGGAGTGGTTTTTCCTTACATCGTCTGATGACTACAGAGAATTCTACTGAATGGATGTCCAATAATTTGTTCAATGAATCTATTATTTTTAGACATTTTGGTTCTTTCCAGTATTGCATCATGGTACATAGCTCTGAAAAAAAAAAGATCTTGACAGTAATTTTTAAAGTATATTTGACTTATTTCCTTGGGAAAAATTCCTACAGTGAAACTTGGTCCAAGGCAATGCAGCATTCTAAGAACCAGCTGCAGGAAGCTAACCTTCCCTGGGAGAAGATTGTACCACTTTATGCCCACCAGCAGTGTACAAAAGGGCATCTCCACACCATTAACACCCCTGCTAGTATCATTTCTATATTTATCAATTGAATAAGAGAAATAATAACTAACATTTATGTGACATTCCTAATATGCAAGCTGCTATTCCAAGAGTCTAACATACATCAACTTGCCTCGCCCTTGTCATTACCCTATAACCTTCATTTTACAGATCAGGAAACTGAGCAAAGAGGGTTTCAGCAGCTTTCCCAAGGTCGCACAGCTAGAGAGCAGCAACCTGGGGAGCCCGAATCCAGAGACTGTGTCACGATCTGCTGTATACTATTACCTCTCAGTAGAGTCTAACATTTATTTGATCACCCTTGAAGCTGATTTTTTTTACATATTTGTCTTTTATGCCTTTGCTTGTAAGAATATCCTTTTGGGGTGGTGGTATGAAGTAGGTCCCAAGGTGTTCATCTTTTTCTTAATAATTTTTTAAAAAAATTTTTTATTTCTTTTCAGCCTAACAGTATTCATTGTTTTTGCACCATACTCAGTGCTCCATGCAATCCGTGCTCTCTCCAATACCCACCGCCTGGTTCCCCCAACCTCCCACCCCCCGCCGCTTCAAAACCCTCAGATTGTTTTTCAGAGTCCATAGTCTCTCATGGTTCACCTCCCCTTCCAATTTCCCTCAATTCCCTTCTCCTCTCCATCTCCCCTTGTCTTCCATGCTATTTGTTATGCTCCACAAATAAGTGAAACCATATGATAATTGACTCTCTCTGCTTGACTTATTTCACTCAGCATAATCTCTTCCAGTCCCGTCCATGTTGCTACAAAAGTTGGGTATTCATCCTTTCTGATGGAGGCATAATACTCCATAGTGTAAATGGACCACATCTTCCTTATCCATTCATCCGTTGAAGGGCATCTTGGTTGTTCTTAAAAATTATTAAGAAGTGAACAGGCACTTCTTAACAATTTTTAAGAACAACTTGTAAAAGAAAAATATAACAGTTTTGGGATGCCTGGCTGGCTCAGTGGGTTGAGTGACTGCCTTTGGCTTGATCATGATCTTTGGGTCCTGGGGTGGAGTCCTTCATGGGGCTCCTTGCTCAGCAGGGAGGCTGCTTCTCCCTCTGCCTGTCACTCCCCCTGCTTGTGCTCTCTGTCTCTCTTTCTCTGACAAATAAATAAATAAAACCTTTAGAAAATAATAGCAATTTTTCTGTATTGCAGGTAATTCTCCACAGCTCGACATTTTCCCCTTTAAACTTATTTATTTACTTGTCTGTTTATCCATCTAGCATAAGTTCTTTTATTTTCTCATAGTTAAATTTGTCAATCCTTCTGTTTAAGTTTGCTAAGGGAAAAAAAGTCTGCCCTACTTTCTAGAGGATAAACATTATATTTTCCTCTTACATCTTCACATTTTACTTTAAAATCCTCAATCCATCTCATTTCTCAGCACCTTTGCCAACATCAGCTTGGCCTTATTTCTAAAGCAGACCCCAAATACCTTCCAGGGGTAGAAATGGGACATTGTTTGCTGAGAGGTCGGTCCAGGGACATTTACGATTTTATTAAATCTGGAAAGGTCACGTGCATTCCTAAGGGACAGTGTGCCAAAGACAAAATAGGATTGCCATTTCAATCTGTTTCCTAAATGAGCTACCCTTTTCCCCTACTGCTTTCCATCTCAAATATGAAACGCTTGGTACATGTTAGACAGTTAAGACAAAAGCCCTGTTTCTCCGGTCTTCTCTGAAGAGGGCTAGATGGAGGGAGCAGAGGTAGTTGAGGGAAAGGCATGCCAAGAATTCATTTCAATTTGAAAGACCTTTTCAGGGCTTTATTTATTCCAAGAGTTCTTTAAACATTTTAAATACAGTCCGATGAAGTGTTTCAGGCACTGTCTCAATAACGATTATGTCTCCTCTCCTTGAAGACAATGCCTTGCTTCAGTACACATTAGTGTTTTCAGCAGACCTTTGATTTTAACACTAACCAATCCCATTCTTTCTCTCCTTTGCTCTTTGCCGAAATATTGTGGCTGAAACCATTACTCACAAAATGAAACAATTAGCGTATTTCCAAAAATACTTCATTAAAAATACAGCAACCCCATCACCCAAGTAACAATTTGGTGCTTTGCAGTGCCTTTAACATAGTAGATAATCAGTCAATGTTTGCTGAGCAAATTAGCAACGTGTGCATGGGGTCCAGGGAAAGAAGAATAGCTATTAAGTCTATAATGTACAAAGGGGGCATACTCTGAAATTTTTGTAGGAGAGCTTAAGCCTTTGAAATTACAACTTTAATTCATTTACTCATTTAGCTAATAGAGAATTTTCCAATGTGTGTTCCATAAAACATTTGCCCTATGAAATGCAGACAAAAAAAAAGTTGAAAAGTTACAGACCCATTCTCCCTCTCTTAGAGAGTCAAGATGAACATTTGCATATTAAAAGCTCTGTCTCTTCCCACAGCATAGAAACATGTTTAAATTAACTTAAACCCCATAAGGGCAGAAGTCAGGTTTGTCGTGCTCAATGTGTCCCAAGAACTGCATATAACGCTATTAGATATTTATTGAATGAAAAGAATATCCTACTTGTCTATTGCTGATAAAGAATTACCCCAAAGCTCTGAGGATTAAAATGACAAACACTGATTACCTCACAGTGTCTGTGGGTTAGGAATCCAGGTCCAGCTAAGGCGGGTCCGGCTAAGGCGGGTCCGCTGCTCAGGGTCCCACAGGCTACAGTCATCTCGAGCCTCATTTAGGAAGGACTCACTTTCAGATCACTCACTTGGCTGTTGCTGGCCTCACGTGCTCACTAACTATTGGCTGGAGACGTCACATGGGTAGCTCACAAATTAACAGCTGGTTTCTTTCCCTCTGAGTCAAAAGCAAGAGAAGGTAGCCACAAGAGAGGGCAAGACAGAAGCCACAGTTTTTTTATAACCTAATATCAGAATTGACATGCCATCACTTTTGATATGTTCTGTTAGATGTGAGTCAACAAACCCAACCCACGCCCAAGGGTGTGATTACTGGCAGTGGAGGATATATATTAAAGATTTTACTTATTTATTCGGCAGAGAGAGAGCTCACACCAGGAGGGGGATCGGAAGGCAGAGGGAGAGGGAAAAGCAGGCTCTTTGCTGAGCAGGACCCTGGGATCATGAATTGAGCCGAAGGCAGATGCTTAACTGACTGAGCCACCCAGATGCCCTAAAAAACCAAATTTTCAGGAATTAGCACTGTCTCCTTGAAGAGCTTAGAGCTTCGGCCCAATCTGAGAGTCCCTTTTAGAACGTATCACCTTGGAAGAAGCACACTTAACAGATCACCAATACAGATTCCAACCGAAAGAGACGGGAAAGAATTCTGTCATGGTTATGGCCTTCTGACTGACTAGATTGTGCCCTCCCTCCTGTGCCTTCTTGATGGAGCACCGGACATGACCTAAACTTGGCTGGAGGGCTGCTTCCACCAGGATTTTGAACTTTTTTTAAAGTGACCTCTACACCGAACGTGGGGCTCAAACTTGCAGCCCTGAGATCAAGAGTTGCATGTGATACAGAGCAAGCCAGGTGCCTCCAGACTTTGAATTTTAAGAGTTACACAAAATACAGAACAAGTGAGCTAGCATTTGTGGTGGAAGTGGCATTGGAGCTTGTGAAGTCATCAAAGCTGATAAAAAATGTAAGAATTCTTATTTATGGGTACTTCATAGAATTGTATTTCCTACACTCCCCACCCCCTTCCCCAAATTGGACATGGTCATATGCCTTGCTTTGGTCAGAGAAATGGGAGGGGAAGTAGCATACACCACATCAAAAAGAAGCTTTAAGAGCTGGTTCAATTGATGGGCTGCCCTTATCCTTCTCTTTCCCAGATTCTGGGATCATGGAAGCACAGGCCTCCATTGGCTTGGGACTTTGAATGACTCTGATGAGCAGAGTCACCCTGCCCATCACTGTAGAGATGCAACAGGAATGAGAAATGAACCTTTGTCACTTAAGCCACTGAGATGTTGGGGTGGTTTGTCATGCCAGCATAGCCTTGCTGGCCCAGGAGTCCAGCAATGGCAGATGGAGCATCCAGTCATGGTGGTGCCAATGTTATCAGCTTAAGAAGCCATGACCTTGGCTGATTTTTTCTAACTTCTCTTCGTTCCCGCTTGAGCTATGAAGCTGGCTCTGTGAACTTATTCCCTTCCAGTACCTCACCAATGAACCCTTCTTCTGCATACGTCACTCAGGGCAGGTTTCTCTTGCTTGCAGCCCAAAACCTTGTCTGATACTCATTCTGTTTCATTCAACAGGAATCTCTTGAACCCAGGGTAGTCATCATTGTCCTAACAGCAGGCAAGTTTAAGACTGAAACTCAATAACAAATACGACATATTCCTTACTCCTTGATCTCAAGTAATTTCTAACCTCATTAAACAAATAATATGCACGTGAATGAAACTTATTGAGAAATTTAAAATAAGCCTGGGGTGACACTGGAGGCTCTGGGGTGAGTTCTTTACCTAGGAAACACATACATTTAAAAAGTAGGGCATATCTATTTTAATCTCTCCATCCTACCCTTCACCGACCAAAATTTACATCTTTCCTTTTGAAAGATATTTTCTCGACACAGGAAATATGATTATTGCAACCGTGCTTGGCACACCAGAAGCCATAAGTAAGTACAGATCTGTTGAGTGACTCGATGAATGAGTGTGAGGAGGAGCATGTGGCGTTAGAATCGGCAAGCTAGTGTTCAAGTCTTGCCTCTATGCATTTATTAGCTGTGTGCTGTGTCCCTTTAAGTCACTGAGCCTGGAAATGGAGACTTCTGTAATCCTCAGCACAGAATGGAGATGCTAGTATTGGTTTCCCAGGATTGTTGCCAGAATTGAATTTATATGATGGTATAGAGAGAGCCTATAATAAATGGAAATAGGCATTTAAATACCCACATATATGTACCTACGTGTATGTGTGTGCACACACTCTCCACAAGTCACTTCCCTTTTATTTTATTAATTCATATAGAAATGGTCATAGAGATTTTATTCATTCATATAGGAGTATAAAAATAGAGCATCTCCTGTATGCTGTGTGCAGTGCTAACGGCCGAGACTCAGTTGTGGGCAATGAGATAAACCTTATGAGGGGTGGGACAAATGTCAAAGGATATTCAGGGAGCTAAGGCCATGTGATAGGGAACATTGGGACTGACCTCTAGTAAAAATCAGCACTTGGCAGTTTGCCAAAGTCTTGGAAGTTCTCCCAGGTTTCTCCCTCTATCCTTCTTCCAACTGAGAAAAAAAAAAAAAAAATCAAAGGCCAGATATGACAGATGCTATAAGTCACCTCTCCAATATCCACCTCTCCTTTCTCCTACCATTAGAACTTTGATTTCCAGGAGTCTGGGTGGCTCAGTGGGCTAAGCATCTGCCTTCAGCTCAGGTCATGATCTCAGGGTCCAGGGATCAAGCCCTGTATCGGGCTCTCAGCTCAGTGGGGAGCCTGCTTCTCCCTCTCTCTCCCTCCCTCTCCCCGTGCTCGTGTGTGCACTCTCTCTTTCAGATAAATAAAAAAATCTTAAAAAAAAAAAAAAGAGCTTTGATTTTCTTCAAGATAGTCACATGTCCTGCTAGAAGACCACATTTCCTAATCTTTCCGGCAGCAGAGGGTAGCTGCAGGGCTTGGTGGTGGCCTAAGGGACACAAGAAGTAGTCTGAGAGACGTTTCTGGGAAGGATTTGCTTTCTTGATGTGTCACCTCCTCTTCACCCTCCCTTCTTTCTTTTACCAGCCCAGAACATGAAAGGGAGGCCACAGGTGGATTGAACTCCTGTACCCACAAGGACATCATGGGGAAAAGAAAGCTGTCCACCACAGGTGGCAGAGAGGAAAGCTGGAGGAGCCAAGGGGCCCTGATGACATCGTGAGCCACCCTACTGGCCTGACTCGGCCAACGTCATTTGGGTCTTCTGGGAGGCAGCAGAATTCCGAAACTTTAATGTTATATGTATCCATTTGGCAAACATTTCTTGAGCATGTACAACGTACAAGATATGATTCTAGGTAGGGATAGAGCAGAGCAAAAAGACACTGAGGGGAAGAATATTCCCACAGGGGGACCAGCCAGTGTCAGCAATGGGCTAAGTGTGGAGGGAGCAAAGTGAGCAAAGAGAAAAACAGAAGAAGATGGGGTCTGACAGGTGAGTGGCAGTGGGGAAGAGAGGGGTTAACCCAGAGCAGGGGTCAACAAACATTTCCTGTAAAGAGCCAAGAGATCTGAGCCGTTGCAGGTCATGTAGTCTCCACTGTAATGGCTTAACTGCTCAAGAAAGCAGCCAAAGACATCATGTCAACAAAGGGTGTGGCGGTTCCAGAACTTTCTTTGCAACAGGCTGCGGGCAGCTGGGTTTGGCCCGAGGGCCATAGTTTGCAGAACCCAGGGCCATGTAAACCAGGGCCTAGTCCTTGAGGACTAGGACCTTTACTAGAAGTAATTGATTAGCTCTTGGAAGGCTTTGAGTATGGGAGTGACATGGTCTGAAAAGCATCTTAACAGGATCACCCTGGATGTTGGGTAGAGAATAAAAATTAAGGGTAGAGGGCATGAAGAAAAGCTGGGAGACCAGTTCAGAGAGGACAGCTACAGTCCAGGCTTGTGTCACATAAAATATTCCCTTGGTTTCCCAGTCATTGGCGAGAGTATGACAGTGTTCCTCAAATGATTTATTCAACCTGCCATCCCTTGTGCAGAATTAATGATGCCCACCTTCCCTCCTGAGGGGAGGACCCCAAGTGCTTGGCAACCTGATTTGCCAAGCAGAACATGAAGAACTTTGTATCTAATTGAAACAGTGGGGGGAGATTTTAAATAGGCAACATGAAATCAGCTAGACTGGAAGAGACACGGGACACCAAGGCTCACACACGCACAAAAAATCAAAACCAGGAGCAGCCCAGCCCCGAGCTCAGATGTTCTGCAGGGAATCAGACCTGGGACCGGGGCATTCTGTTGACTTCATGGTAGAACATGGTAGAACAGACTCATCCCAAACACTGAGATTCAGACAGCCATAATGGAGAAGTTATTTTCCTCCTGTCTAATGCACATATGAGGTTGGCCATGGGGACAGGAAAGGCTCATGATAAAAAGCCATGTCTGATTCAGGTCTGGCTGAGATGGACATGCTCAACAGCCACCTGCTGGTACAAGAGCCATGTTGGGCGGGGAGGGGGAGGAGGTTGACTGACACTGCTGTGGCTTCCCCATCACTATTCCTTCCTTCCTTCCACTGAGAAGACTCCTTGCCTTCATTCTCTGAGTAGCCAAGTCCCCAGACAGGCCCCTTCCCCACCCCAGGGGTGAATCCTTACTGGTCTGTGCCAACTATGGGGCTCTCTTTCTCCTTGCTAAATGCAGTGGCCATGAGAATGTGCCTCTGAGGTCCCCTACTGCAGGGAGTGTAACTGGAAGTCAGCCCAGGGGCTATGCTCGAAAATCCATCCCAGCCTTGGCCATGACTCACGTTTCCCTTGGACTGCTCCCAGCCAGTGACAGAGAGTGGCAGGGATACTGAGGCAGACTTATTTCTGGGAGATGGGGGATTCCTCCCACAGGTGACTGCCCTGTTTTGCCAAGAGCCTTGCGGAACATTCCTTAGGCTCCACTGCAGTGCCTTCTTCACCCAGCTTTCCTCCTGCTCTCTCTCTTTCACTCAGGGTCAGACCCATGTTACTGTCTGCCGGCTATCCCGTCGCTTCTAGCTCCTTCCCATTTTCTGTCAAACATTCCCCCTACTACCTTTCTAGAATGTTCAATCCTAACCCAACATGTGCTTCTTAGAGAACCTGGACCCAACACACCAAGTAACTATTAAATCATGAGCATGTGTTACAATTTGGCCAATGAGATGTAAAGGGGACTGTGGGGAGGGGAGCTTCTGGGAAGCTTCTATAGTCTTAGAAAAGGGATTCAGGTTAGGACAGGTTTTTGTTGTCATTGCTATTGTTTTGTTTGTTTCTTTGCTGCCTCAGGACAAGGGGTGGGTCCGGATTTTGTGAGGCATAACACTTATATAATTTGAAGTACCTTCTTTAATTAAGAAAATGCACATAGGGGCGCCTGGGTGGCTCAGTGGGTTAAGCTGCTGCCTTCAGCTCAGGTCATGATCTCAGGGTCCTGGGATCAAGTCCCGCATCGGGCTCTCTGCTCAGCAGGGAGCCCGCTTCCCTCTCTCTCTCTCTCTGCCTGCCTCTCCATCTACTTGTGATCTCTCTCTGTCAAATAAATAAATAAAAAATCTTAAAAAAAAAAAAAAAAGAAAATGCACATAGTTTCTTTCCAAAAATTTCACAAAGGTATACGGCCACCTGAGCACATTGCCAGGCCTTGAAAGGGCCCATGAAAGTGAGAGACCTTGAAGCTCAAATTTTATTAGCTTCATGGAAACTTTCCTCTGCTTTTGAGGTTGCCATCAGCATGAGATGACTGGAGCTGGGGCAGCCATTCTGGGATCATGAGCCAACACAATGGAAGGAACCATTGATGGTTCCACTAACATTACCAAGCTGCCTGAGTCCCCAGCTCTGGAACTACCCTAATTCTAGATTTAAGGTTATGAGAGCTAATGAATGAATAAATGTCCTTATTCTTTAAGCCAAATTTAGTTGGATTTTCTCTGACTTGCAGTCAAAAGTATTTTCACTGATTTCAGATTTATTTCTGAAAAGGTTTCTTTTGTCAACCCCATCCCATGTTATACACTAGGTGATGAAGAGTGATCTGGGATGAGAAAAGAAAGGAGATGACATAGCAACCCTAGCAATGGGGTCTCCACAGCTGATGTTTCCTGAGAAAATCCGGAAATTCTTCTAAGCAGACATAAGTGAATGAGTGATCGAGTTAGAGAACACACTTGACTTTGGGAAAACAGTGAGCGTCCTGACAAAAAGGAAAATATTTGAGACTTTGGTTGTGATCTGGAGCTGTGAGTCACTGGAGAGGCAATGGGAGGTACTCAGTCACATTGGAACTGTTGTATCTCTGTGGAATACAACGAGAATGTCTCAGAAGACAAAGCACTAGCATCGAAACACAGGGTTTCAGGGCACACATAAAATCCCTCTTCCTGAGCCAACAGTACTTTAACCAAAAAACTGTTATCTTGATGACTGTAGGTAATGATGGCCTAGGACATGAATTGAGCCCTGGCTTTATGCCAGGCACAGTGCCAGCACTTTACACAGAGCATTTCAAGTAATCCTCATAGTAAATTTATGATAGAAGAACTCGTATCCCCATGAACAGATGAGGCTATCGAGGACCAGAAAATTTGAGTTGCTCAAAGGCACAGTCAGGAAATGGTGGAACCAGATCAAATCCCAATAGTGTGGATCTAGCATGAGCTTTTTCTTGCCTCATTTTTCGTCTTCTTGAGACCTTCGCAATCTCTCCCAACTTTATATACAAGGCCAGATCGTAAATATTTTCAGCTTCGTAAGCCAGACTGTAGCTGTGACAATTACTACTCCACTCTGCCCTTGCAGCGCAAAACCCACTGCAGACAACATGTAAATGAGTGAGGGCAGCTGTGTTCAAATAAAACTTTATTTGCAAACACAGGCAGAGGGCCTGACTTGACCTGTGGGCCATAGTTTGCTGACCCTTGTACCACATCATCATCACTTACATCTATTAGTGACCCGTGCTTGCTACCACCCCTGCTCTGCAATGCCCATTGCCAGTGACATACAGATGTCAGGGTAGTTGGCTAACTCCAGATTAGCTGTGGCTGCACAGGTCGATTGTCATGAAGTTCCTGAGGCTTCAGTTACATAGGCTCACTTGTACTGGTTTCTTCTAAGGCCCCGGATGAGCACTTAATGAATGTTAGCGATTTTATTTTCTTTTCCCTTCATTGTTCTATAAAAATGAGTGGGAAATAGAAAATGGATAACATTGAGATTAGTACTAAGAGATACAGCTCTCAGAAATGTAACGCTGTTAAGAACCAAGAGGGAGAACAGGGAGCAGACATTCTGTCAATTTTTAAGTTGAGATGGACACTTACTGATATGATCTGGCCGATCATATTCATCTGTGAAGGCAAAGAACAGAATGAAAAAACATGAAGCATGGAACCACATCTGTGGGAGGCCGCAGTAAGGCTTGAGAGAGGACCAAACCAGGCCCTGACTTGTGCCTCCTTTAAAGTCCGAATAACCTAACAAAAGGTGTAGGACGGGAAAAGTTGAGTAGCATTGAGAAAGGGTCTGTGCTATGTGTTGTGCGCTCGCCTACGTGACTTCCCACACGCTTGCTAAACAAGAGAGAACAATTCGGTTGGGGTCAAAAGTTCATTGCTGGTCCTTGCTGCCCTAGTACTGCTCTAAATTACTTTCAGGTTTGCTATATCAATACAGAACAATTGTACCAGCATCAACCGTTTGGTGTCATGAGGTCTGCTTATAGTTAAATGGGAAACTTATTATGGGAACTCGTGACTGTTTAACTAGACACAGGTGTATTGCTTCTCCTATCACTATATATATGGCCTTAGTGCTTTGAATAAACTTAGCACTGTTGCACATCCTCCTCAGTGCTCCTCCTTCCCCCCATCTCTTTGTCTCTTAATTTCTTTTTGCCATCCTCTTACCCTCACGTTCCTGGTCGATTTGTCACGCTGGCCGCGACACACATCATCAAAGGTGATGCATAAGTAGGAATTCCACTGTAAATTCTTCATAACAAAGAAGCCTCCCTTCCTTCATCACTTACAACATTTGACTTACACACTCAGTGCCAGTCGCTCATTTTTTAAGTCAGACACCGAGGAAGGACACTTCATGGCCCTGAGCCTCCATTTCTTGATCTGTAAAATGGGGATAATACCATGATTACTGTGAGACCTCCGTTAGGAAATGTTTGTGAAAGTGCCTGGCAGAGGGTCAGGCCCCAGCGAGTGCCCAATATGCTGAACTCTTTCCCCCACCAGCTTGTTGAACATGGAGTGATGAGTTAGACAATGTTGAAGGCCTTGTTTTCCAGTTTGCCAATGTCTGTACCATTTCCTGCTCTGGCCATTGGCTTAGGGATGATGCTGAGTAGCACCCTACTCTTGTTCAGAGATGATTTCAACCCTTGGCATTAGATACAGACCCCTGGTCTGAAATGAGAGTATCTGGCAACCCTGTGCTGCTAGGAATGGCCTGGAGTGATGAGCACTCCAGAGGAGTGTGGGAAAGACAAGCACCTGAATCCTGTTTGGGAAAGAGGAAATAATGGGGAGCCCATCCTTATTGAACTAGCCCTGCACTGGGTCTTCTGAGAGATGTGTTCATGCCATGGACATTTCACCCTCACAACAATCCTGTAAGCTGGAAATCATTATCCTCTTTCACAGATGAGGAAACCGAGGCACACAGATTCCAGGAACTTGACCAAGGATACACAGCAAGACAATGGCAGAGAAATTCTAGAGCCCCGATTCCCTGAATGCATCTCTAATGGTCTGTGACACTTGCTCCTCCCCCATCACAGAGTCCATGGCTCTCCCAAGGCTTTGGGAGGGCTTCCCTGGTCCTGCTCTGCTTCTACCACCCACCCCTCTCCAAGCAAGAAGAAGATTCTGTGATGTTGTTCTTACCAATAAGCCAAACATCTAGAAATTCTAGGGTCATGGGGAAATCTCTGAGGATGCCAGACCAAGAATTCCAAATCCAGAGAGCTCTACTTTTAGTTTACTTGTGAGAAAACACTCTGTCCCAGATTGTTCGTTCATTCATTCATTCATTCATTCATTCATATGTGAATTGAGTATGCACTATGTGTCAAATGCTGTGTGGGGTGCAGGGATACAATGCAAGATACAATACAATACAGCTATGGTTCCTCTTTTCCTGGACCTTACATTCCAGTGGAGAAAACAGGCAAACAGATAAAGAATATTACTGCAAAAGGTGATAAGTATTAAGTAGGAGTCCAAATAGGAAGTTGAGATAGAGACAAAACTTTGGTTCAGGAGTTCCAGGGAGACCCCTCTGAGGAGGTGACATTGAATCCTACTTCTAAAGGATGAGGAGGATGCAGCCAATCAAAAGGTGAAGAGTAGGGATGGGGAAGTGGTCCAGGTAAAGCAAACAGCATCTGCCAAGTCCTGAGAGAGGGAAGTTGGACCTGCTGGAGGTACTAAGATGGCCTGTGTGGCTGGAGAAAGGGGAGAGCTGGAGAGAGTAGTCAAGAGTTGAGTTTGAAGAAGTTGTTAGGGTCCTGCTAATGTTGGGCCTGGTAGTCATGGGGAGGAGTTTGGGTTTTTACTCTAAGTGCCATGGGCAGTCACTGAAGCTGAAAACCATTACCTTCTAGCTGTATTTTAATGGAATAGTCAATCTGTTAAAGTAAGAAGATCCCAATTTGGACGTTCATCTCCAAATGATGGGCTGACTGCATTAGGGGTCCCTATTCTTCACCCCTCTCTATATCCATGTCTTTTGCCATGACCTTATCCAAATCTTCTCAGTAAAGATTCACCTAGAACCTGAGCTAGATGGGTGACTTACTTTGGCCAAAAGACTGTAAGTAAATGTGATAGAACAGTAAGTTGAAAAAGTACTAGCAGGTTTCTACTTCCTCTGCCATCACCATAAATCATATCTGGCCTCCCTGAGAGAAGAAAGACATTGACCAGAGCTGAGACCCAGTCATGTCATTTGAGGTCATCCTGGCCTCAACAAGCCAACTCCTTTACCTGTGAGTAAGCATAAGTAAGTCAGCTGAACTGATAATCCCAAATACAACTGATCACAGGCACAGGTGAGCCCAGCCAAGATCAGCCCAGTCTGCAATACATGGACCATGAGGAACTAATAAGTGTTTATTGTTATAGATCACTGAGGTTTCATGGTTGTTTGTTACACAACCTTATAGTGGCAGTAGGTAACTGACATACACATCAAACTCAAACTGCTTAACTGTAAATTCCTGAAATCTCAAAACTGATAGTTTAGATGCAATACTTAAATGGCTTAACTCCTTCCAGCATGAACTCTGAACTTTCCGTCAGGAACCTTAGACTCACATCTCAGCTCTGCTGTTTATTGCCTGTCAATGCTTGTACAAGATACTTCACTTCCCTGGGTTTCAGTTTCCTTATCTGTAGGATGGGTTTAATAATTCTACCTACCCCATAAGACTGTTAGAGGAATCCAGTGAGAAAACACTTTGCCGAGAGTAAATACTCTCTCTGCAACTCTTAGTCATTATCATTGTCTTCATGGATGGAGAAGAGAGAATAAAAGGAAAAAGAAAATGGAAAGCATGGCATGGGAAGAGACATGAGTGTGTTGTGGTTAGTAAGTTGAATCTGTTGCAGGAAAAGACCAGGGTATAGTGTTATCTGGGGTATAAAACCTTTTGGTTGTAAGTCACTTTTCAGGTGATGGATTCAAAAGGATAACCAGAAGCTAAGAAAGAAGCTAGTGTTACCAGAAGCTCAGAGGGGACCTCCTGGGCTGGCACTGCCCAGTGATGTTCCATTCAGTGGATATAAATGGTCAAGGTGTCCTACCTATTAAACAAGGTCCTGAGGCTGACAGTGGCATATTCAGGTAAAGATGGCTCTCTCCAGGGGCACCTGGGTGGCTCAGTGGGTTAAAACCTCTACTTTCAGCTTAGGTCATGATCCTGAGCCCCACATCAGGCTCTCTGCTCAGCAGGGAGCCTGCTTCCCGCCCCCTCCCCACCCTGCCTGCCTCTCTGCCTACTTGTGATCTTTGTCTGTCAAATAAATAAATAAAATCTTAAAAAAATAAACAAACAAACAAACAAACAAACAAAAAAAACAGATGACTCTCCCTGGTCAGGGGTAGTTCCCCCTCCTGTGCTCTGATCCCACCTCCTCCTTCCTAGGAGGCCCTGCCTCATTTATTCCTCTTTCTTGCCCCTCAAAGCCCTGCCTAATACTGTATTCTCCTTAGAATACAAAGTAGAATACGAACATGTTCAAGCCCCCCTATTCTGAAGTTATCTCTTCTACCATGCTCTCCCCACTCCTGCCTTTGTTACCACCTTCTACACAGTTGTCTACACTTCCCACTCTGTAACCCTTCACTTATGCCCTTACGTCTCAGAAGCATTCAGTTCAAGTTGTTTCTTGGCCCCCAGCAACCAATGCTCATAAAATGTCAGAGACTTTACATCCTTAATATCCCCTTGTTGTTCTAATGGCTATGACCTTGGTTTTGATACCTATCACCTTTGATTTAGAAAATTACAGTAATCTCTGGTCTCTCTCTTTGTATTCTGTAGCATTTCTGGGCTCTACCCTCTGAATCATAGCTCTGAGCCTGGCTCTCTCTTGCTCCAAATCTCTCAGTGGCTCCCCATTGTCCACAGAAAGTTTAAACTCTCTCAGGTGCTTCACAAACCTTCATGCTTTGGTCTCATCCGGTTTTTTTCTTTTTTTAAAATTTCCTACCATTCTCAATCATGAATCCTATGCTCCCATCAAACTTAATTATTGGTCATTCCTTGTACATACTGAATACGAATACCTCCATGCCTTTGCTCGGGCCGTTTCCCCTTCCTAGTCCATCTCGGCAATTTTTACAGCCCTGATTCATACCAAATCTTCACAGACCAGCATAAATACTTCCTCCTTCATGAAGCTTTATTTTATCTTCTCAGGAGAAATAAATCTTTCTCTTCTCCTTCCCTGTAAATTGATATTTTGGGACATTTTTTGTATAGTTTTTGCACATATTATATCTCTCTTCTTGGACTGAGGGCTTCTTGAGAGCAAAACTCATCTACGTATCACCATAAATACTCTGCCCAGTGCATTGCACATAGCAACTTGCATTTTTGAACAAAGAAATGTATATATTTCAAAATATCATTGGCATAAAGATGATAGCTATAAATCATAACCACTAACAGTTATACCATATCCTGAAGTCACATTTATGATACTAGTTAACCGAGGCATTGCAAACTCAAAAGTCTATCAGCATCAGACAAGTAGTGTAGATGGCAAAACAGGCTTGGTTAAGTCCAGAGGCAAACGTTACAATATCTGCCACATCTAATGGGGGCACCGGACATTCATTGGCAGTCGGAAGTATGGGCCCAGTGTGACAGGTTATTTGATTATCAGAGAGATATTAGAAACACAAATACTGTAAAACCTTCCAGTTTTTAAAAGTTGGCAACTAGCTCAGTTTTTTAACAGTGGGGTTTCCAATTTGCAAGTTCTGGGTTGGAGAACTCTATATTCTGTTTAAGTGAAAACACTTGTTAATTGACTTACCAGATACAATATACCCCATCAAAGACAGCTGGCTCTCCAAGAATTAAAGCATCTTACAATGCATTTAAGGCTGGCTCCATGGTTGATTCAGAAGGCACTTTGTGGCTTTGCCATGTCTAGGCATCTCATTTCCAACATCAGTCATCATCAGGGAAAACAGAGAAGAGCTTTCTGAGAGCTGAATCCCTCTGCTTGTCTGTATTCTAGAGACAACTACTTTGCCTTTTTTTTTTTTTAATGACTGCATCTATTTGCAAGCCTGTGCACATTTCCTCACAGTCTCTTGCACTGAGTGATCACTCTGCTGGCCTCTGGGCAGGTATCAGAGAACTGCGAGTTCAGCTCTCCTAGCCCTTCCGACTTCATACAGCCTCTGTGGCTTGGCAGGGCCCAGACCCAGGGAACTGAGGGCCAGATAAGAAACCACCACATTCCCCCAGAGTCCCAGAGCATCTGTTTTGCACCATTTTTATAGGAATTATGTACTTGATGATATATATAGGAATTAATACTTGATGGTACCAATGACTATGTATTGAGCCCCTAAGTTAGGCATTTGACAAATTTGCTGTTGTCACAACAATCCTGCAAAGTAGATAATTGCACAAATTGCTAGGAAAGTTAATAGTTATAACAAGACAACCCCTGAAATCCCAGTGGTTGAATTCGAGGAAATGACTATATTCTTTTATTTCTTGCTCACCTCACAATCCAGTGTGGTTTGGGTTGGGTGAGGGGATCTCTGGGGTTCTTTGGGGTTCTTTGGGGACCAAGGATCCTTCCACCTTGTGGCTGGACCCTCCTCTGGGATCTCCAGATTCTCTCTCTTCATCTGGAAGATGGGGGATAGAGAGCAAGAATTGCACATAGGAGATATTCATCAACCGGTTCTAGAAGAGGCTCCCATCATTTCTTCTCCTGTTCTATGGACCACAACTCAGTCATGTGGCAGTACCTAACTGTAAATAGAGTCAGGCATTGTGCTCAGGAAGAAGAGGGGAGCCAGACTGATGAACCCGAGCAGTGCCCTCCATAGCAGTCATTCCCATTTCCCTGCCAAGAAAAACAAGAGTCCAAGAAGTTACATCACTTGACCAAGGTCTATGTGTTGGAGTTGGGCCTCCACCTGGGCTGGCCTGGCCCTGATGTTCTTTTTTCATTACTCCATTTGGTCCTTTTTGCATCTATGAATGTGACCTGTCCACTCCCAGAAGGCCACTTGCATCTGGAAAATGTTGGCTTATCCCTGTAGGATTTTGCCTAAAAAGGCCCTTACTTCTTAAATATTTGAACTTTTCCAAAGAGGCACAGATGGCTTTCTTCTAGGATAAAAAAAAATAAAGGAGTGGGCCACAAGTGATGTGTACTACACCTGTCCATCAAGGTTTACCTGGGGCACTCTCAGACTAAAGGTATGCTACTTTGATTAATTGATTAGCTTATATATTGCTTCCCCTCCCCCCAGTTTCTTGAGAGCACAATGAATCTCATATTTCCATACTTATCAGCACTATTCATGTATTTTGGTTGCTTAATTTCTCAGAGTTAAGGTAACTTAAAGTTTCATATGAATGTGGCAGTGTAAGTTATATGATAGAATTTTAAGAGTAAAATTAATTATTAGCTACAGATAGGAAACCTCAGTGTTATTCTTTTCAGAACTATCTTCCCATCCAAAAAAAAAAAAAAAAAAAAAAAAAAGGCAAAAGCAAGAACAAAAACAAAAACAAAAAACTTGACCACGTGATCCTGCTGCACACTCTCTCATTACTCTGTATTCTCATAACATCGTCACAATTACAATTTTTAAAATCACTTGAGTTATCTTTGGTTTAATGTCTGTCTTTCTCTCTAGACTGTAAACTCCATGAAGGCAAAAATCATGTCTTTTTTGGGGTGTCTGGGTTGGTCAGTAGGTTAGGTGTCCAACTCTTTGTTTCAGCTCAAGTGATGGAATCAAGCCCCACATTGGGCTCCGTGTCCAGTGGGGAGTCTGCCTAAAAGATTTTCTCCCTCCAGCCCTCCCCCACCTTCTCTCTCTCTCAAATAAATAAACATTAAAACAAATAGTCATGTTTTTTGTTTACCACTTGTATTGTCAGCTAATGCTGTGTAACAAACAATAACCAAATGTAGTCACTTTCAACAACAACTATTTATGATCACTTACATATTCACAGATCAGCTGGGATCTGACTGACTGAAGCTCGTCTTCACTGAAGTTGACTCCAAGATGACAGTGTTTTTATTCTTTAGAACCACTGTCACATTTTTCTCATGGCAAAGACAGAAGTGTGAGAGGCAGTGAAATCAAAGTTGCTTAAGTCCTGGTCTTAGATCTGTCTACCTCAGTCCACACTCTATGACTAAGGTGAGACATATGGCCAAGTCTGACCTTAGTGGAGCGGGAAAACACACTTTGCCTCTTGCAGAGCACTGCAAAGACAGACAGCATAGGGCACAAACACAGGGAGGGGTGAATAATGTTGTGTTTCCTGTGGCTGTATCTGCAGTAGCTGGTGTACTTCATTCTACACCAAAGATTTGAAATGAATATTGCTTCAATAAATGTAGAGGGTATGCCTATAAATTAATCTCTCTAGGTTGGAAAGGATCCCACTGGTTGGTAAGGATGGACTAATGTGGAAGGATAATATGTTAAAAGATTGATTTGTATCTGTTCCTTCTAAATCTTTCCCTTCCTGCAGCTGGAATAGGGAGCTGGATGGACTTCATGTATCTGCTTACAGGGTAGAAGAGTTGAAGCCAACCAGAGCTAGTTTTTTCCATCTTTTGTTCAAATCTGAGCCATGTGAAGGGGAAAATGTCAGTCTAACCCCTCCTCCCCCAAAAAAAGGGAGGGAAGAGAGATTTTTGAGAGAGGAAGACTTAGCCAGTCAGGAAGAGGAACACTGATAATTGAGTACAGCAGAACCCCATACACTGCTCTGTGATCAAGTCTGAGAAGATGGAAGAGCTTCAGGGAAGACAGTTGTTCAGGGTCCCTGAGACAGACAGACCCTGGGATCATCTAGCAAGATCCCCAAAACCTGAAAATGGTCCAGAAGCAAATAGCTCTGGACATCAGAGTCCCCTCAGTCTGGGACAGTGAGAACATTTGACCAGTTGAGGCTCCCACAGGTCCTGAAGGAGGCCCCAGTCCAGTTGGAGGCTAAATTTCCCACATTGGGTAAGGGCCTATAGTCATAATTAAGATGTTTTAAAAGAAATAAAGAAAATGCTATTTCCTATACATGTGAGTTAGAGAAGAGTTATTCACACTCATTAAACCATGGAAACTGTAGCTGGGAATTGGCAAACCAAGGTTCTTTGAAAGCTTCATATAATAATAATATTTCAATATTTTGAGGACATTATTACCATTTTCATATGAAACCTTACAGATCCATACAAAGGTCTGCACAGAGCACTAGGGGAGAGATGCTGATAATAAAATCAAGAACCTTTGCCCATACCTTGCAGGGTTTGAGGGCTCTTTTGTAAAACCCACACAATCCCAGACTGTGAAGTTAAATTAGCAATAATGTTTAAATTATGCAGGCTCCCAGCTGTGCTGTGATGTTTGCACACTTTCTAGGAAGTGACTAATTATAATTAGTGCTTAAATACAAAAGACATACCATCATTAAAAGAAAAGGAGAAAATAAATCTTATGTGTTAAGACCTTGGTCTCCCAGCACTGGCTGTATTCACTTATGCTGGGATTGTTAGCTGAAGGACAGGAGGGACATGTTGATTTCCACACTACATGTGAGGAGATGGATTTAAATGTTTGTGGGTCAAGTGAGGACACCAGACATAAAACAATTCCCAAGATTAAGAATCTGATGTCACTGGTCACCTCACCAGGAAGGGAAGGAGGAGCAGAAAAAAGGAACAAGCCATCAGCAGATCTGGGTTCTTGTCCAGAAGACAGACCCTCACTATTTGTGGAAGGTCACTTAGCTTTTCTCAGTCTCATTTTTCTGATCTGCAAAGTGGAACCAACAATGCCTGCTCTGAATGTTTGGTAAGTTGTATGTGTGTGTGTGTGTGTGTGTGTGTGTGTGTGAGAGAGAGAGAGAGAGAGAGAGAGAGAGGGAATATCCTTTTCTTTGAGACAACATCCACTATTTTTTGAGGGCTTATGTGGTGCTAGGCCCTGGGATGGATCCTACGAATTTGAGGGTAAAGAGGAAACACAGCACCTCCCCTCTCCTGTCCCAGCAGCCTCCCAACTTATCTTTATTATGATGGTTTTCCCTTTCACCATTAGTGACAGAATCCAGGTCTTGGTCCCATCCCTAGCACTACCATTGTGTTTGCACATTGTAGAGACTCAATAAATATTGTGTGGAAGAAGGAAGGAAGACACTGACAGAGAATGATTTAAATATGTTAGTCTTGCCTCATCTGCACCATAAACTCTTTGAAAACAAGGGGCGTGTCTAACATCTTTCACTTACTACAGCACCCTATGGTTCTGCACGGGCAATTGTTGATCCATTTCCATGAACACGAAGTGACTCCCTACCCTGAAGAAGGCTCTGTAGTAGGTGCTGAGGGCACAGCACTGAAAACATAGCCACCTATCTTGCCTCGTGGGACTTAAATTAGAAAGGTGGAAAGGAGAGTCCGATTTTTAATGAATCACCAAACCAAGGGAAACCCAACCACAAATTGTGAACAGCAAGTAATGCAGCAAAACACTAGTCACTGCCTAGTAGGGACCAACCCCCTTCTTTCTTTGGCTAACACAACCCTGAATTTGTTTAGGAGCCATATCCCCAGTCACAAGTAACTCAACCAAATGTAGACGGGTTGAACTAAACTGTCAGAATACCTCTATTTCCCTTGGCCACTCATTGGTCTAGAGTGGGCATGTGACCCAGTTCCGGCCAATAGGCTGTGAGGAGGAGTCTACTGGTGACTTCTGGAAAATATTTTCTTCCCTGATAGAAGAACAGCCCTTTTGCCCATTTTCCTGTCCTTCCTGCCTGGGATGCAGTCATGTGACAATATGGTATTTGCAGTTGTGGCAGTCATCTTGTGACACTAAGGGACACATTGTTGACACAGGGATGATGGCAGAGCAGCCATATTTGGGTTCCTGCTGGCATCTGTTGGAGCTTCTCAAGAAGCCAGATGAGTAGCTTCCTTTTTCCCATTCTGAGTTTGAACAGATTGAGAAATCAGATAATGGAGAAAGATGAAGGGAAAAATATCTTGGCTGCCTAAGTGCCAGCTTTGGGATGTAACTTAATGGGAGAGTCAGTAGGGTTTGAGCCCCCAAGTTAGGCAGACTTAGCACTAGTTACAGATCACACCCATAGTGGCAGCAGCTGAGTCCTGCATGTGGCATGTTGAGCCCTAAGAGGAGCTTGGCCAATTTACCAAACAGATAAGCTACTCTTCCTCCCCAGGGACAGAGAGAACAAAGGGAAAGAAAGATTGAATTGCCTTCAATCCTCCTATGAAATGAGACTCATAAACCTCTATTGGTTAAGTTACTTTCAGTCAGGTGTTCTGTTCATTACAGCCAAAGCATCTTAAGGATCTAAGCACCATAAAGGAAAAGCAGAGGACAATGAAAGGGCTTTTTCCATTTTCATTTAGACAGAGGTCCAGGTAGCCATGGAAAAGCATCTCCAGATTTGTGTTTAAGCTGCTCCTGAAGGATGAGGGACAAGGCTACACAGACAGGGAACAGAAGTGAGAGGACCCTGATGCATCAAAAGAAGGTCCCCGTGGCCAAAGTGGACTCAGGGAAAGGGAGATACACCAGAGAGGGAGACAGGTGCTGGGTCATAGCTTTATAGGCAGGATGCCACAGGCTGGGCTCCTAGGAAGCAGGAACCCAGAAGGTTTGTATGCAAGGATGTTTATTACAGAGTGTCTTAGGACCTCTCAGCTGTGATAGAGAAGGAGGAAAAGAAGCTGGTTGGGCAGAGACAAGTTGAACTGTGATGTAGGCCCAACAACAGCCTCAGTTGAACCCCGGGAGAGTTGTGGATACAGACTAGCTTCATAGCAGTACTAAGATAGGTCAAGACAATCAGAACCTTTTACACCCTCACGTGGATTTGTCATTGCATGTGGGTTACCTGGGAAAGGTGGTACTTAGCTGGGATAATGCCTGAAGGGGCTTACAGCTGAGAGGAAAATTGCCCACATAAAGAACCACTGTTGAAGCCACAGATACTTCAATAATTTGCCTCAAAGCAAAGGAACATCCTATGTGACCTTAGCCTAATTGTTCAAGATCTTTGGGCTTCTGCTTGGGGATAGGGTGGGAGTTGGGCTTAAGGAGTGCTTAATGACTTCTTAGAGGGAGGATTAATGATTTCAGCAAGACTTGCACACCTTAAAAATCTCCACAGGTACAGATACCTCCACTGCCCTTTAACCTACTCACAAGCTGATGAGTTACTGGGCTTGATGAGTTTTGTGAATAAAAGCAAGATCACAGCTGCCGGTCTTTCTGCTCTCTTACTAAACAGATTCATTGTCTTCCCTTCTGGCATTTTCCTTTGGCTTCTTATCAAGGGTGACTCAGCCATTGCTTTCCTTCAGAATTTTCCACCTCGCTTTGGACTCAGCCCCCAGCACATATTCTCTGTGTCTTTATTAATATGCTTTGTGTCAACTTCTGCTCCTGCAAAGAATTAGCCACCCAATTTCTGAACCATTGCCTCCATGATAAGAAGGCGCTCTCATAATTGGAAGGGATGCCTTACAGCAAAAACACTTAGACATTGGAGACTGAGCTCTGTAGTTCGCATCTGATGGGATTTGAGGTCTCCATAGCTCCCCCTTGTTCAACTGGTAACTTTTCCTCCCATCTTTTGGGGGAATCACCCTTGGTGTATACTATCAACCATGTTCCATATTCTGACCTTTGGGGTTGCCAAGGTCAGGAAAGATGGACCAATAAGAGGGTCAATTTCTTCTGATCATAGTGATTGATTGAATGAATGAGTATGTGGCCTCAGCTGAACCAATCACCGCTCAGCTCCTTCCATTCTAGTCATAGATTTGTATGAACCTGGAGCTGCTGGTGGCTAGCTACCCCACCAGAGAATAAAGCCCACACAAGGAGAGATAGCAGAACAAGGAGTAGAGAGACATGACAGCATTTGCAATCCCTTATGACAAATGTCCTGGAGGCCAATCCATCCATCTCCTTGATCAGGCAGGGCCAGATTCCATATCCTTCCCCACCCCACACTTTAAAATTTTTTCTTAAATGAGTTTGAAATGAGTTTCTGTTACTTGCAGGGAAATGTTTCTGACCAATACAGATTAATTAACCATGACACCCGTATCTGTAGTTCTATCAAATATGAACACCAAAAGATTATTTATTCATGTGATCATTCAACAAATGTCTGTCAAGTGCCTATGAGTTTGAGAAGATATAAAAATAGAAAACTACCACAAAGAGTATGAGCAAAATCTCACAGAGAGCTCTACATCAGCTAAGTCAGTGGCAGCCATTTTCTCTGTTATGTCTGTGCTACAGGAGATGGTAAGTTTCTTTTCAATGACGTATCCAAGCAGAGAGTTAAGGGCCATTTGGCAGGAAGAAGATGCTATAGATATTTCCAAGCATTAATGGAAAACAAGAGTAAATGAGTTTTAGGGTTTCTCTCAGTCATGACGTTCTAGGGTAAGGGTTTCCATCTCTTTTACCCTTTCTACTAGAGAATCTTCCTAAACCACTCCAGATTCTGTCCAGTTCCAGCTTGTGGAATGAAGGCATTCTGCATGGCTCAGTGAATGTTATCTAACATTCTTAACAAAGTGTTAAGTGAAGACCTCCTTTCCCCTTTGCTTCAAGTTTCCAAGGGGAGGGATCGCCATTACAATAAAACTTGTGCCCTCTTTCCCTAGAGGAAAGGCCTTACCTGATTGGTGAATTTAAGCTGAAGTGAGCATCTTCAGTTTCATCTCTCTCTCTTTCTCTCTTTGGGGACCAGATGCTCACAAAACATTCTCATCAGCTCTAAGCAGATCTATACCTGCAGGAGAGGCCTACGTTTGGGGAATTGGGTTCAGTACTGGAAGCGGAGCAAGCAATTTGACCAGATCTAAGCCATGCTTATTGTTTTATCAGCAGCAAAACTGACAATTTTATTTGCATCTGCCTGACTCCTTGGGGTTTTTTCTCAATTAATTAGGAATCTGGGCAGGGAACAAGGTGTCATCTATTAGCTCCCTAAATCCCAGCCGAACAATCTTACTTACAGACAAGATCTCAGTTTGGTTTACCCACCTTGTAAGCCTCTTCCCACACTACCTCCTACCCTCCTTTCTATCCTCCAAGAACATCAGGTTACTTGTCATTTCTTTCATATTTCTTGCAATTTTGTGCTTTTATGCCTTTGATTATGTTATTCCTTCTGTGGCATATCCACTCACCCCCAACACACTGCTTCATCAGCTAATGCTAACCCATTATCTGTCCATAATGCCTCATCTCAAGGAATACCTCATCCAGGACATCTTCCCTGGCTGTCACCTTCCCACCACTGTAGGCTCAGTTTGATGAATATTCTGTCATCTTTTTTTTTAAATGTCAATCTCTCACAACTAGATTGTGAGCTTATTGAGGTGACTGTGATCTTATTATTCATCTCTGAGTCCCTCAGAATTCAGAACATTTCACAGAGGACATGCATGGTAAATGTGTGTTAAATCAATGCATAAATTAGCCAATAGTGGGCAATACCCATTCCTATAGGCCAGGCAGAACTGGGAAGGGTATTTCCACCAGCCAGAGGTCAGGAGCAGAATCAAAATTATAGCATTTAGATCTCAGGGCAAGGCAAGGCCAAAAAAAAAAAAAAAAAAATACAAAGTAAACACAGGTAAAAACAGACAGGGGGAAGAAGAGGCTAAGAAGAAATACTCTACAAGGAATGGGCCAGAGCAAGGAATACAGAACAAAGGCTGTGAAGGGCAAAGGCGCCTGGTACTCACTTATTACACAGCGTCAGGTGTGTGGTAAAGGGAAGGGACAGAAATCCCTAAGATCACAGGCAAAGATTTGATGACAGTGGAGTGTAGGGGATAGTCACGAGAGCAGAAGAGTGTGGAGTCTGGTCCCAGCTCTGCCACTAAATACTCAGGTGAGCTTGGACAAATCACTTTCTTTCCTGTGAAAGAGGTTCCTCATCAATGGGCCTTAACGGCATGTCCTAGATCACTTCTCACTTCTCTTCCAAGTCAAATGTATTGTGATTCTTCAAATGTTATTCCATAGTACGATTACAGAGGATTCTTTTGTTACATAAATAATATTTCATCATCCTGTTATTCTTTATATTCAGTCAGCCAAAAGGACTACATCTATTTTGATCTCAGTTCTGAAATCAAGGAGATTAGACTCAATTATTTTTGTGATCCCTTCCAGCTATAGAATATTTACGGTGCTGCAATTTTCTCCATTCCTTGAGAACATACTTTTGGTGCCTCTATGTGCTTGACACTGTGGCCTTCTCTGTTCTGAATGAACAATATATGAACAATCCTATAAACAATAAGATTAACATCTTCAAAGAGATTGAGAGAGAAATCCAAGTCATTGTATAATTTAGTGCTAAATGATGTGTTAAGGACTATAGGAATCAACTGAAATGAGTAGGATCAGGAGTGGTTGAAGATACTGGGGAAGATTTCCTGGAGGAAGTAGGCCTGCAAGGGTGAATAAGACATAGATCGGAAAAGGGGAGATTGAGATGGACAGATGGTTGGATGATGGATGGATGGACAAGTGGATGGATGGATGGATGAAGTAGGACATTCTTAAGAGGTATAGCCCAAGCAAAAGCAAAAACTTAAAGATGATCATGATTTTGTGTGGGACTCACTGTGGAAACTTATCCTAGTAAAGTAGGAACAAGGAAAAGGGATGCAGGTTAATATTAGTTGTGCTCCTACTGTGTGCTGAGTGTTTGTAACTGAGATGTTTGGTGTCTGTCCTCCTACAGGGCCTCGCTCTAGGAATCACCTCCATACAGAGCTGAGGGGGTGTGCCTACCAAGGGCTCACACCTTGGTCACAGACAACTGGATCAAGGGTGGACACTGGACCTAAACTCAGTCAATCCAGTTTTTCCTTGCAGAAACACAGTATTGGACACAGGAAACCTGAACAGGACTTTCTGTGACTAAGCTAGTATATAGAAAGGTCGAGAGGATAGGAAAATAGAGATGGAAGGGATCTGAGCAAAGCTAAGGAAACCAGGCTATGGAGAGCAAGGAGCAGGAGAATATCCACAACGGAAAAGCTGGGACACTGTTGACAGATTTGGTGGCTCCTGGAGATGAAGCATATACCTGGGTTCTGACAATCCCATTCCTCATTCCTCCTCCTGACAACTCTGTATTTTATTTCCCATTTCTTGATATCAGCCAAACCAACATAAGTGGTTTCTTGTTCCTTGTAATAAAAAGAGCCTTTACTAGGACAGTCTGTTCACAAACATTTTCTCCAGGGAATCCTCACAACAATTCAATGAGATAGGTATTATTTCCAATTATTAATATAGCTACCAAGACTTAAAGAGGCAATATTACCTGTGTAAGCATTCAGCTTAGTAAGTGATTAAACTGGGATCAGAACCCAGGCCTGTCAGGCTCCAAAGACCTTTGACTTTACCACACACCATCCTGAGGGAACTTTGACAGTGTCGGAATCAACAGCTGATCACAAGAACACTTTCTCTGAAAACTGCACCAAACATCTCAACTCTAAGTAGTATGCTGTGTTTATTCACAGGCCTGTTCAGTAACTTTCACTAATTCTGAGATTCTCCTGAAGTGACCTAGAAAGCTTACTTAAAATACAATAATTCAGAACTTATGATAACTTAGACCCTGTTACTCTTAATCAGTCAAATTTAAAGCACTCTTGTCCTCCAGGAATATCCAGAGTCTAATGAATGAAGAGAAACTGGTTAAAATTAGTGGAATTTTTCCAACCCAAGAAGATTAAGAATTTCCTTAGTGTGGGGTTCATTCATTCTAAGCAATATTCACTCCGTGGTAGCCATGTACTTGACACTGGCTACCACGGTGTGAATACTGCTTAGATATTAATATTAATATTATATATTATATGTTAATATATATTTATATATAAGATATATATATAAATATATATATATTTAAAGATTTCACCTATTTGACAGACAGAGACCACAAGTAGGCAGAGAGGCAGGCAGAGAGAGAGGGAGGGGGAAGCAGGCTCCCCACTGAGCAGAGATCCCGACGTGGGGCTCGATCCCAGGTTCCTGGGGCCATGACCCGAGCCGAAGGCAGAGGCTTTAACCCACTGAGTAACCCAGGCGCCCCTCTAATTCTTATATTTTAATGGCCCATGAAAAATACACCTTCTTCGTGTAGTCTACATTCTAGTCAGACTCAACTCTTCCAATCCTCTCAAATACCATATTACTCCAACCTCCATGCCATAATATGTATGAAAATTCATTTCCTTCTGCCAGCCCATCTGGAAAACAACCATTCTTCCTTCAGGATTCAGCTGAAGAGTCACCTCCCCCACCAAGCTGTCTTGGCCACCAACTATCTGCCCCATGCAGGTCAGCTATTTCCTCTGTGACTCAGGAGAGTCTGACCTCAACTCTCATCCCTCTGTGTTGTGATTGTCTCTTTGCTGATGAGGTGAGATGTTCTCGCTCCCTGCTGAAACCATGCCCCTCCGCCCAGGGTTAGTGAATTAGAAACTCACAGAAAAATTAAAGCTTGTTTTTCAGAGGACTATTTTTCCCTAATCAACTATTGTGTCTCTTCAAACCCAACTAACAGATCCACTAGCTTTCTCTGCAGTAGTTTGCACTCAAGTCAACTGATGTAGTTCTAGCCTATGAACAAGCAAGGCCCTGCATCCCTTACCAGAGATACTGAGTCCAAGACCCCATCCAGTTTATAGTGGCTCCTGAAGTATATTCATAGCCCCTTCTCCTTGTCCTAAGATGACTTCCTGAGGTCAGGTACTGAATTTCGCCTCATTTTGATGTTAGGTCTCTACCCTAAACTGAACACGGGATGTATGTCACATATATGTTTGTTCAAGGTGCATGCATTATCCTTCTTCATGAGAAGTTATGTTTCCTTCACTTTTCATCAATATGTATGTAATCTCAACCTCCACAACTAGAAAACACTTGTTCTTGTCCCCTTTGAGGTGGCAGACTTGAGGCTTGCCCTCCTGTCTCCTCCCTTGGCTGCCTCTTGAATAAATTCCTTCCTTGCTGCCTCGCTGATATCTCAGTGATTGGCTTTGCTGAGCACTGGGCAGACAGAACTGGGTTTGGTTAGGATGCCAGAGCACCTCTTTCTTTTCCCATTCCCACCTTCCCATCACCCCGCCCCATGCATCCTCCAACTAATGGGAAAGTAATTGCTAATCTGATATACTTGAGAGGTTGATTAGGCCACATTTCATTAATGAGTAAGGTTACCATGGTCAGTCAAGACCCTTCTTCCTGTAATATTCTAGTCCAGGGATTCTCAACCCCGGTTGCACATCGGAACCACTGTGCTCACCAGAAATCCTGATTCTGATGTGAGGCTACATTTGAGAATGGTTGGAAAGGAGAGCTGAGCCATCCCTCTCACCCCACCCCACCTGAGGCTGTGAGTTCTGCTATGCAGCCGTAAAAAAGAAGCTTCAGGAATCAGTAGATTTAAGTAGAGCTCCGGGTGACTTTGACTTACTGCATCTCCTGTGCCACAGACCTACCATCTGTGAAAATAAGAGGTTTCCTCAAGAGTTTAGCTTTTAAAATTCTGGAAGTCATGGCACCTTTGAAATTCTCATTGAAAACTCTGGACATCTTGCCAGGAAAATGACATTGTCCCACACTCATATATCTGCATATGGGTTCTGGGGTGCTTGGACTCCCTAAAATGCTGGCCTAAAGGACATTATTCTGGCTTTCAGGTCCATAATCTTAAACTCTTCAGCCCCTGCTAGGGACGAGCCCTGGGCCAGCCCAACCTCACTCCTTTTCCACAATGATTCAAAACACACATGTTTATCACATCACATGCCCTCCTTAATGCCCGTCACCCAGTTACCCCATCCCCCGCCCCAGCAACCTTCAGTTTGTTTCCTATAGTTAAGAGTCCCTCATGGTTTGTCTCCCTCTCTGATGACTCCCCACTCTGATGACTTCCCTTCCTTCCCCTCTGATCCTCTGCATTGTTCCTTATATTCCACCTATAAGTGAAACCATATGGTAATTGTCTTTCTCTGATTTACTTATTTTGCTCAGCATAATACCCACCAGTTTCATCTATATAGATGTAAAAGTAAAGTATTCATCCTTTCTGATGGCTGAGTAATACTTCCTTATATATATGTACCACATCTTTATCCATTCACCTGTCGATGGACATCTTGGCTCTTTCCACAGATTGGCTATTTTGAATGTTGCTGCTATGAACATTGGGATACAGGTACCCCTTCTTTTCATTACATCTGTATCTTTAGGTTAAATACCCAGTAATGTGATTGCTGGGTCATAGGGTAGCTCTATTTTCAACTTTTTGAGGAACCTCCATGCTGTTTTCCAGAGTGACTGCACCAGCTTGCATTCCCACCAACAGTGGAGGAGGGTTCCCCTTTCTCCGCATCTTCACCAGCATCTGTCATTTCCTGACTTGTTAATTTTAGCCATTCTGACTGGTGTGAGGTGGTATCTCACTGTGATTTTGATTTTGATTTCCCTGATGCAAATGATATAAAGCATTTTTTCATGTGTCTGTTGGCCATTTGCTGGCTAGTTGAATTTAAATTAAAAAAAAAGTTTACAGACTCAGCTGATCTAACAAATAGACACCAAATACAATGTTTAAACTAGGGGGAGAAGAAAGAACACCAAAGCCACACATGCTGTATCTTTCAACACCAGCACCAGCAGGACGCCCACCCCAAGAGCTGTTTGTAGCTTCTGATGACAGCAGAGGGAACTGCAGAGCCAATTTTTGGTCAAGTACTGAGACCTACTAGGCGCCAGGCTCAGGGGCTGGTGGCGAGGGAAACAAAACAGAATCCCCGCCCTCATCCCTGATGGGGGATTTGCATGAGGACAAGTGCTCATTGAGTGGAATTCCTCACTCTACTTAAAAATATGTCTCTGTCTCTTTCTCTAATGGCTAAAAAAATTGGCATGGTTGGCTTTTTACAAGAAAATACAGCATTTTCCTTAAAACTGGACAGAGTGACTCTACCATTGGCCCACACATTTGAGGGTCCTGCTCTGCCCCTCCTCTGCCTCTGCCCACCTACACAGAGTGAGGAGTCCATGAGGCTAAGAATCTACATTCACTCAGAGGCTTCATGCTGCCCTCCCAACCCAGGCACTTGTCACCGGTGACCCACATTCCCTACCGCAATGTCCCAGAGCCCATCCCCAGAGCCCTGCATCTTCTCCTCCAGACCTGTCCTCCCTAAGCCAGACCACATGCCGGGCGGCCCCAGGGCAGCTGTTTGCTGGGGTGTGGAAGGAGCTAGCACACGCAGGCTGGCATGTCCATGGGAGTGGGTGAGGTCCCTCACAGAGATCCAGAGATGCTGACAGAGGTGGGGTGGGCCACATACTTGGGGGTGGGAGCTACCCTTCTCCAGGCCATTACCTGGCGGTTCTAAGTTTGGAGACAACGGAGAATTCTAAATTCTAACCTGCATTCCAGGCCGTATAAAGGTAGATTTCTCAGAGCAGGAAATAGAACATATTGTAGTTAATAGTCTCTTAGCCTGATTTATTACTTTTAAATATTTATATAAATGGTGTTGGGGCCTCCATATGTAGCCTTATTCGAGGCCCCTCCAACATTAGGGGAAAGTCTGACGGAACATGTCTGAGGTATGAACTCACCCAGCGGCTTTGGTTTCTCATGGCTTTCTTTCACCACTCCCTTATAATAATGATGGCGATAGCAGCTAACCTTTTAAAACATAAAATTGTTAAGCTAAAATTACACAGCTTTGGAAGTATTCCATTTGCTATTTTTTACTGAAGTGTCAATTCTGCTTCAATAAAAAAATAAAATAAAATTCTTATTGAAACATAACATACTTCCAAGTTTTATTGAAGTGTAACAAACATACACAAAAGTGTGCCATCATAGGGTAAACACATCCTTGTAACAAGAAACTGATCAAGACACAGAACACTAATAGCAGTGATGGCCACAGTCACCAAACTGTGGAAAGAACCAAGATGCCCTTCAACAGATGAATGGATAAGGAAGATGTGGCCCATATACACTATGGAGTATTATGCTTCCATCAGAAAGGACGAATACCCAACTTTTGTGTCAATATGGGCGGGACTAGAAGAGATTATGCTGAGTGAAATAAGTCAAGCAGAGAGAGTCAATTATCATATGGTTTCACTTATTTGTGGAGCATAAGAAATAACATGGAGGACATGGGGAGATGGAGAGGAGAAGAAAGTTGAGGGAAATTGGAAGGGGAGATGAACCATGAGAGACTATGGACTCTGAAAAACAATCTGAGGGTTTTGAAGGGGTGGAGGGTGGAAGGGTGAGGGAACCTGGTGGTGGGTATTAAGGAGGGCACGGATTGCATGGAGCACTGGGTGTGGTGCATAAACAATGAATTCTGTTACACTGAAAAGAAATTAAATTTTTAAAAAAAGACACAGAACACTAGCAACTTCTAGGTCCCCTTCCAATGACTACTCTCTCCCTCCTTCCCAAAGGTAACCAATATCCTGCCTTACTTTTGCCTTTTATTGAACTTTATATAAATGGAATCATGTGTATTCTTTTATGTCTGGCTTTTTTCCCTTGATATTATCTTGATGATATTCAAACATGTTACTGCATGTAGGACTAGATCATTCATTTTCATTGTTCTCTAGAGTTCCAATGAATGAATATACACCCCCGTGTGCTCATCCTATTGTGGATGGACATCTGGATTGTTTTCACTCAGAAGTGCTAAGAATAATGCTGCTATGACCATTCTTGTTTGTGTCTTTTGGTTTCCATGTAGACTCATCTGTGCTGAGTATGTACTCCTAGGAGTGGGGTTGCAGGGTCTTAGGGTATGTACAGATTCAGGTTTACTAGATATGGCAAAAAGTTTTCCCAAGAAATTGTACCAATTTCCATCCTTATCTACAATGTATGAGAGTTCTGATTGCTCCATATTCTTGCCAATTACTTGATATAATTAGGTTTTTTCCTTTTAGGCATTTTGGTGGTTATATAGGGATATTTTGTTGTGGTCTTCATTTGCATTTCCTTTGTGAATATTATTGTTAATATTAAGAATAAATATGTAATAATGATGATTTTGCATATTCAGTAGCTACTTGGATATCCTCTTCTTTTGTAAAGTGTCAGTTTAAAAAATTGGGTTCCGTGCCTTTTACTTTTTGATCTGTAGTTCCTTATGTATTCCCAGACAACAAGTACATTGTTGGTTGTATCTAATACAAGTATCGTTTCTCTTCTTTGGCTCTCTTAATGGTGTCTTTTTTTATTATTTTTTATTATTTTCAAATTTTATTTATTTATTTGACAAAGAGAGAGAGAGAGAGATCACAAGCAGGCAGAGAGGCATGCAGAGAGAGAGGGGGATCCAAGCTTCCTGCCAAGCAGAGAGCCGAATGCGGGGCTCGATCCCACGACCCTGAGATCATGACCTGGGCCAAAGGCAGAGGCTTAACCCACTGAGCCACCCAGGTGCCCCAATGGTGTCTTTAGATAAATAAAAATTGTTTATTTCAAAATAGTTCAATTTATTAATCTTTTCCTTTATGGTTAGAGCCTTTTGTGCACTGTTCAAAAAACCTGTGCCCATAAAGACTATTAAGATCTACAAGCTTTGTTTTAGCTTCTGTATTGAGATCTATAACCCACCTGTAATTGATTTTTGTGTGAAGTGGAAGCCCAAGATTTTTCATATGCAGAACTCCTTGACAGAGCTTGGCCATTTATTAAAAAGCCTTTCCTCTCCCCACTGCTCTGCAATGCCACCTTTACCATAAATCAAACACCCACACAAGTGTGGATGTGTTTCTGGATCATTTTTTCCCTCTTTCATTAGTTCATTTGTCTATCCCTGTGCCAATTACCATGCTGTCTTAGTTGCTGTAGCTTTAAAATAAGCCTGGTTATATCAATGTCGTTCTTCTTCAAGATTATTATCTTGACCATGGTGAACACTTTACATTTCCACATAAATTCAGAGTCAGCTTGTCAAATTCCAGAAAGAAAAAAAGTACACCCTTCTGAGGTTTTGATTGGGATTGCATTGACCCTGTTGATTGATTTTCAGAGAATTGGCATCTTTATAAGAATGAGCCTACAGGGATGCCTGGATGGCTCAGTCAGTTAAACATCTGCCTTTTACGCAGGTCATGATCTCAGGGTCCTGGGATCAAGCCCCATATCTGGCTCTCTGCTCAGTGGGGAGTCTTCTCCCTCTCCCTCTTCCCCTTCTCCTACTTGTGGTCTCTCTCTCATTCTCTGTCTCTCAAATAAATGGATAATGTCTTAAAAAATGAGCTATTGGAGCATTGTTTACTCTCTTTCAGTAATAATTTGTACTTTATAGCAGAGAGGTCTTGTACTTCTTCCCTTACTTTATCCTTAGTATTGGCTATATTTTGTTTCCATTGTAAATAGAATTTTAAACAGTCTTTTTTATCTGTAGTACAGTATATAGAAATAGAATTTATATTATACTTAGGTTATATTATATTTATTACATTCAGTGAACTTGCTAAATTCATTTGTTAATTCTAGGAGGTTATCTGTAGATTCTTTCAGACTTCCTATGTTCATAATCTTGCCATCTATGAATATGACAGTTTCTTTCTTTCCAATCCTTACATTTTTATGTATGTTTTTTCTTTTCTTTATTTTATACATTTGTTTTTTTCTCTTTTACTAGACTTGTAGGATGTGTTGAATAAGAGTGGTGAGAGGGAACATCCTTGTTTCATTCTTGATCTCAGGGGCAAAGCTTTCAATAATTCATCATTAAGTATGATGTTTGTGGAGAGGTTTTTTTTTTATGGATATCTTTATCAGATTCGGGATGTTAACTTTCATGATATATGTTCCCAGTTATTTACTCATGTGGCAAATGAATGTGGCAGAATCCATACCTTTGCTATTGTCTCAAGTAGAACAGAGTGCATTTCCACCGCTCTTGAACTTGGGGTTGACCATGTGACGTGCTTGGGTTGGCCACATGGGGTGCCTTGACAAATGGGTTGTTAGTGGATGTGTCATGGTCAGAGGCTTGAGATGGGCTTGGGCTGTGAGCTTGCATTCCTGTACTTCTGCCATCACCATGAGAAGAGCATACCTGGGTAGCCTGAGCTATAGAAGGTGACAAGAGGAGCAGAGACATCCCAGCCAATGCATGGACTCATAATTTCAACCATAGCTGCTCCACTCAACCCGCAGAAGTATGAACAAGAAATAAGTGCTTTATGTTTTATATCACTAGTATTTTATGGTTAGTGGTTGTTGAACAGTAGTTGGTAAAACATCTTCTAACCCTACTTTGTTAAGAGTTTTTAATGTGAATAGTGTGCAGAAGCAAATTTCTAGTTCAGCTAATGAGGCTTCATCTTCAGGATGCCTCACTTCCAACGACCCTCTTCAAGGCTCTGGGAGAAGCCCTAACAATGCATTTACATGAACAGATACTATAGACAAGTAAGATCAGTGTGCTTTTCCATCCTAGCTTACTCTGATTATATGTCAGGTAGCTTGTATGTGGCCATGAGCATCTTGGGGGGATCTAATGAAAGTAACTGAATTGAGGATATGTTTAGCTTCATTCTTGGTGGGATATACTTATGTAGTTTTCAGTCATGTCTCTGAAGAGTTAAGTTACTGCCTGATTTCTTATTGTAGGAATGACTTTCACAAATACTCCTATTAATTAATGAGTGTCACCAAAATTCAAAGGCTACTTACAGATAGCCACTACGCAAGAAAATTTATAGGCTTTGAAATGTTAGAGTTCATGTACAAAAGAAATTTGATAGATTTCCCCTAAATTGACAACAATCCTAAATGTTAGCATTTCATTTCCATTAAAAAGTGGCAAAGACAAAATATATTTTTCCAAGGTATTTCTAAATAGTTAATAAAATTTTAAAAATTTTATTAATATATTTCTAAATATTTAATAAAATTTTAAAAAATCATGCTAGAAAAAAGATCAAATTATCTTTTCATTTTGTCTATAGAAAGTATTGCAAAAAATTATTGTCAGAAAAAATAGTGACTAAAGATTTATTCAGCCAAAAAATGTAAGGAAAAATAATATATTGAGTTAGGACAGACAAGTAATAAAAGTAATTTGTTATTATTTCGGGTTTTAGGATCCTGTGAAATTTATCAGAATTTATAGAATTTGTAACTTACTAGGATTTCTTATACTGAATTCACTGTTGTGCCTTTTGTATTCTGCATTGGTAATTGTGCATAATTTTAATGAATATATTAGAAATTGGGGGCGACTGGCTGACCTACTCGGGAGAGCACTGTGACTCTTAATCTTGGGTTCATGAGCTCAAGCCCCATGTTGGGCATGGAGTCTACTTAAGAAAAAAGAAAAAAGTAAATGTATTAATTTCATGTCTCTCAGACCCTCTATATACTTCTGGATGTTTTAGCAAAGACTCCCTTGGTATCCATTTGATGCTCCTATGACTTTTCCCCCTTTGTTCTGTGAATGTAGCAAATTACACTGATTACTTTTCTAATGTTATATCTAACATTCGCTCCTGAAGTGTATCTAACTTGGAAGCAACATCTTATCTTTTTACGATGTGGCTGGATTTGATTTGCTAATAGTCACTCTGGAGTCTTTAGGTAGGCCTAATGCCTTACATTAAATTCACATTTTACTTGAACTAATCTGGATGGGTTACTGTCACTTGGACTCGAATGATTTCTGACCAGGCTCTCCTGACAAGCCACCTTTTCCTCCAAAATGCTTCATTAGAGTAAAATGCAATATTATCTTTTACCCCAGATAGATATTGCTTTTCTTCCCAGAGCTTCTGATTGGTTAACTTCCCCCCTGATTCCATTTATTTCCTTGTTTTTAAAAAGACACTCACTGGACAACTCCCTCACACCCATGGCTCCAGGAAACCTACCTGGAGAAGGACACATTCTGGCTCCAAGTAGGCAGCCTCAGTGAAAGAACGAAGTCCTCCAGCAAGGTCAGAATTCCACCCGGCTTGCGTTCTGAGACCCAAAGCACAGCTTGAGCTGTGAGGTAATTGAGCCAGATGCTGAGACGCAGCAGCCACATCCCCCAACTCATTAATCTGCCCCCCTCAGCTAGGAAAGAGACACATGGCTTCCATTTCAGCAGCGTGAGGTAGTACACCATTTTCACACATCATTCCACAAAAATCCCCTCTTGGAGCACTTACCTAAAAAAAGTAAAAATAAAAATACTCAAGGAATAAGTCTCTGTAGCCACACCTAGGTTTTTATTTAGCAAATCTCACCTTACAAAATGTACCCAGCTGTTTATTTTTCCCACTCTTGGCCAATCATGGTATCCAGTGGGGGGTTCTTTTGTTCCATTCTAGTAGTTCACCCAGCAATCTAGACTTCAGGAAAAGCCCATAGAAAGGTGTTCACCTAGGACGGCACTGGAGGCAAGAAGAAAAGTGTTGTTAGGGAGAATGACCTTCAACCATGTTAAAGGTCAACCATTCAGCCAGGTTGAACCTGGACCATTCAACCAGGGTGCGAACAATTCCTCTTTGTCAGAACAGAACAAGGAAGAGGGTGACAGGTATTCATCTTGTCCAGTGGATCTGCTGTTCCCTGGTATTCAGAGAGAAAACTTGAGTTTCTCAGGAAAAAAGAAGTAAGAGGCCAGTAAGAACTTAGCAAGGACACCAAAAAGGATTTGGGCTGCTTGTCTCAGGATTCCAACAGAAATTCTCCCAACTCCTGTCCTAGTATGATGATGGGGATGATGATGATAGTTCATTTGATTGGCTGTTGTGTGTCAGATGGGTTGTACACATTATCTCTAAGCAATCTGAAAGGCAGGTCTTTTTCTTATAATTTTACTGATGAGAAACAAGAGGTTAGAAAAGTTACATAATTGGCCCGCAATTACTCTGTAAGGGGCAAAGCTGTGATTCTAACCTAAAGCCCATGCTCTTTTCAAAATACCACCCTATCTTCTAACTTCACTTCATTGTCACACCAAAATGGTAATGGATATTGTTAAGATGAGATTGAATCTGCTTTATAACAGAGAAACTATTCTCCCACAGAGAAACAAAATAAATACTATCAGACTATTAACCATATGACAAGTTATTAAGTGGGAAATTCTCTGCTTCCTGGAATTGACAACTAAGAGAGAAGAAGGTTCCAAATACCCAACTTTCCAAATAGAGCCATAAGCAACTGGGCCATCTATCCACCTGGTACTTCATAAAAGCAGTAGAAGGACTAGCTCTGTATCAGGAAAAGAGAGGTGTGGGGGTTCTGGGTAGTTACATGCCCAGTGGATTCTATTGCATTTGGGGTCAGAGCCTTTATCTTCCATAGTGGATGAGAGGAGTGCTTCCCCATTTCATAGCATAGCAGTTCCCATAATTTTTAGTCTCAGGATTCCTTTAAATTCTTTTTTTAAATTAAATTTATTTATTTTCAGAAAAACAGTATTCATTATTTTTTCACCACACCCAGTGCTCCATGCAATCCGTGCCCTCTCCAATACCCACCACCTGGTACCCCAACCTCCCACCCCCCGCCCCTTCAAACCCCTCAGATTGTTTTTCAGAGTCCATAGTTTCTCATGATTCACCTCCCCTTCCAATTTACCCCAACTCCCTTCTCCTCTCTAACACCCCTTGTCCCTTTAAATTCTTAAAAAATTATTGATAACTCTGAAGAGCTTATGCTTATGTAAGTTCTATCTATGAATATCCACAGTATCAGAAATAAAAACTATAAATTTTTGTTATTTCCCTACTAATTCATTAAAAAAAACAATAAACCCATTACATGTTAGCATAAATAAAATGTTAATGAAAAATACATTTTCCAAAAATAAAAAAATTAATGAGAATAGTAACAGTGTTCTACACTTTTGAAAATTTCTTTAATGTACAATTTAATAGGAGGCAGCTAGGTCTAAGCTCAGGTCTGCTTCTGTATCCTATCTATTGAATTAAGTTGCTTTGATCAAAGAACATGAAGAAAATCTGGCCTCACACAATTATGCAGTTGGAAAAAAAAGGACTATTCTAATAGCCTTTCACATAACTGGGAATATTCTTTGATATTACACCAAATCTCAACAAGTGGTCATTTCTTTCTTTCTTTCTTTTTTAACAAGTGGTAATTTCTTAAGGATTATTTGCAATATGGAATCTGAAACCAAGTCAGCCTTTTAAAAAAATTATTTTGTACTTTGTTATATTAAAATCCATTAGTCTATCTTGTACTCAGAACAGATCTTTTAGTCATTTCTTATAATATCATTCCTTTATTGGCCATTTGGAAATATTAGTTCACTGAGTTAAGCAGATATTTCAAATCAACCTACTCTATCACACTAGTCAAAAATCACATTTGTTGGGCGCCTGGGTGGCTCAGTGGGTTAAGCCGCTGCCTTCGGCTCAGGTCATGATCTCAGGGTCCTGGGATCAAAGAGTCCCACATCAGGCTCTCTGCTCAGCAGGGAGTCTGCTTCCTCCTCTCTCTCTGCCTGCCTCTCTGCCTACTTGTGATCTCTCTCTCTGTCAAATAAATAAATAAAATCTTTAAAAAAAAATCACATTTGTTATCACCACCCATAATGCCATTAGAAAAGTCTTTAAATATAAGAAACTACCAAGCTCATAGTTTTAGGTGTAAGTCTTGCATAATTCCAATTTCTGCTTGAAAACTCAAATTTTGTCACTGGCAATAAATCCTGTTAGCAATTTTTCCTGGAAGTAACTGGCTCTCTTGGTACATTTTCAAGAGCTGCCAACTACCCAAGTCAGGATAACAATTGCCTGTACATCAGTCTTTTTTTTTTTTTTTTTAAAGATTTCTTTATTTATTTTAGAGAGAGAGTGAACACAAGGGGAAGGGCAGAGGGAGAAGGGGAGAGAATCTCAAGCAGACTTGGTGCTGAACCTTGAGTCCCATGTGGGGCTCAATCTCATGACCCTGAGATCACGACTTGAGCCAAAACCAAGAGTCAGATACTTAACCAGCTGCGCCAATTGGAGGCCCCACCAGTCAATCTTTTAAGTAAAAATAGTGTTCCATGAAAGAAGGAGCTAATTCAATTCTTGACTCAGTTGCTGAAGTGTTATTTTCTGAAGACAACCATCATAGTTCAGCAGGTAACACATGGACTTTGTGTGCACTTCCCACTTTGGTGCCCAGAATATTATTATAAAGATATATATCAAGGGTAGAGGTTTACTCAATTTAATCATTTTTACTGCTTCATCAAGACACTCTTAAGTGACACTAGAACTTGTTTCTATTGGGGTGTATGCGGTGGTGAAGAGCCCAATGACCGCTAGCACATTCTCACACATTCAGGAACCACCAGCATTTCTACCCACCAATTATTTTTGCACCATCAGTACAAATGTCAACACAGTGAAAAAGGTAAATAACATTTTGTTGTGAAAATAATTTTGACTTTGTGGCTTCCTTGAAAAGGTCTTAAAGACCCCAGGAGTTTACAAGCTACACTATAAGAACTACTGTCTCAGCCAACTGGGAGGAGGTCAAACTCCCAGAAAGGGGGTTGCTTACAAGAGAAGACTGATCCTCTCTCTAGATGTTTGCAGCAGTGTAGCCACTATACCTACCTTGATGGGATTCTAGGGCGAACCTGACATGTATCCCCTGGAATCTGGGGGGAGCCACAGCATAGGACTGTGCATTTTTGTCTTGCATTAGGATGCCTGGTGGAGGGGGTGACTAGGGCTGAGGAGCAGTGAGAAAGGGGAACTTTCTGGTAACTGGTAACCCAAGAGGGTGCCTTTTTTTAAAAAAAGATTTTATTTATTTATTTTGAGAGACAGAGACTGAGCAAGAGAGAGTATGAGAGTGAGAGGAGCAGGGGGAGGGGCAGAGGGAGAACCAGGCCTCAAAGAGGGTGCCTTTTTAGGGTCTGCACAAGGCAGACTGTGTATTCAGTGGCAGCTCTGGGTGGGAGCATGCATTTACCCAGGGGCTTCTCACCTGGACATTTTGAAGTGGGGAGGCTGGCTGGGGTAGTCTTGACAAGAGGGAGAAAAGGCTCATGGATAATGTCCTTAGGAAGAAAATGATGCATCATCTGCCCCAGCCCAGCTCCCTGTGGCCATCTGAGAGTGTCAAAGAGGAAGTCAGAGATTCCCAGGGCTCCAGGTCAGGCAGCAGGGGGTCCGAGGAAGGGGCAGAAGATGTTGATGGCCCAAGGGTGCCAAGAGAAGGGATGCCCCACAAAGTGAGGAGCCAAAATCAGGGGATTAGAGGGTCTAGATGAAGCTCAGGATGGCCCCTTGGTTAAGTGTACAAAGAGTACCTCATCAAACAGAGGAGACTAAGGGCATCTCCCCGCCCCCACCAGCTCTTCTCTTCTCCCTGATTCTCAATATCCTACAGGGAAGAGTTCCAGAGAAGAGGGGGGAAGGAGTGAACTAGATGCTGCTCAAGCCCTCCTCCCTTTTCCCCCAACAAACTCCACAATTCCCACAGTGCAAAGAAAAAGGAAAAGCAGCAGCTCACCGTCCTCTGTCTGGGAAGGGGCAGCCAGAGCGTTAGAAATGGACATTTAGAACAAGAGTTTTAAAATGGACTGAACAGAATTTCAATCATCCAAGATGTCAAGCACATTATTGGATCAGCTCATGCACCCGATGAGGGATCTACCCTACCCAGTAGGGAAGAAAGATTTAACACAGCATAGCTGAGGACAGTGAACAGAATAGATAAAATTGTTATGTGCTTATTCCCTGAAAGAGCTGAAACTCCTCAAACCAGTCACATTTAAACAAAGAAAACTGGCTAGAAGGAACAATGACTATGATTCCTTTCAACCACACCCTTAATGAACCCATGCAAATAAGAACAAATGTTTCTTGCTCTGCCTGCCATTGGCTGAAAGGGCCCCATGGCTTAGTGAAGGGAATAACTAGTTAAAATGAAAAAACACAGCTTCTGCCCTCCCTGCACCCCTTTTTCCATTGTCACTGTACAGATTCCATCTCTTCTGGTGCCAATGGACCATCAATCACATTGCCTTGCTTTTCCTCTGACTATGGAAGTGGACATGTGATTCAGGCTTGGCCAACAGTAACACCCTATTTTGTTACAACTGTTGGTATAATGGAGGAGGGGGAAGACACAGGACCAAAGCAGGCTAATCAGGGCCCCTCCAAGTAATTTGATCTATGGTAACTAGGAGAGGCAGTAGCTCTCTGTTTTTTCTAGAAGAACAGAGCTCAAAAGATGGTCTAGCTTACTGCCAATAGAGGCCATCTTTAGTGGATGGAACCTACGGAAGAATGAAGAGTTGAGAAGCAAACAAAGCTGAGGGGTAGAGAGGCAAAGACCAAATGCTGGGGCCCCTGGCCAGCTGTACCTAGACTGAATTCCACCCCTGGGACTTCCAAGCTTGGGTCTTATTTGCTCTCTTTGATTAAGCTAGGCCAACATGAGGTTTTATTGTCTCATATGACCAAACAGAGTGGGTATTGTGGAGGGCATGTATTGCATGGAGCACTGGGTGTGGTGCATACACAATGAATTCTGGAACACTGGAAAGAAATTAGGTAAAAAAAAAAAAAGTGCACTGGATTCTAGATTTGGCTATTTTACTTCCTAACATTTAAGCCTGGGAAAATTATTAAACAGTCTCTTCGTTCTTTCATTTATTCATTCATTCAGTCATTCAAGTGCAAGATCCTGAACTTGGCACCCAAGGAAGAAAGATGGGACTATTTGATCTTTGTCTTTAAGGACCTCACAGTCTTCTGGGGAGACAAAAATGGGGGGGGGGAAGTAAATACAAAAATAATGAAAAAACTGTTTTAAAATTCAAGGGGTGTATAGAGAAAGCACCTAAGTCTGTCTGTAAACATCAAGCAACGCTTTGAGCTTGAGAGTTACTGCTAGAGACAAGGGCATTCCAGATGGAGAAGAGCATCCACAAAGGCACGAAGGCAGGAGTTGGACGACTCTAGCATAGTGTGTGAGGCAGGGAGTGGGCCCATAAGGCAGGTGGACAGGGCCAGATCATGAACTATGTTATGCAATTTCAGCCTTGGTTCTAAAAGTCGTGGTGAGGGGTGCCTGGGTGGCTCTGTTGTTAAGTGTCTGCCTTCAGCTCAGGTCATGATCTCGGGGTCCTGGAATCAAGCCCAGCATCAGGCTCCCTCCTCAGTGGTGAGCCTGCTTTTCCCTCTCACACTCCCCCTGCTTATGTTCCCTCTCTTGCTGTCTTTCTCTGTCAAATAAATAAAATCTTAAAAAAAAAAAAAAAGTCATAGTGAGCCACTGAAGGATTTTCAGTATGAGAGATGGACAGGGCTTGAAGGATTAAAAAATCCAACCAAAAAATAACAAAAACAATTCCAGATAATTGAAAGAAGGTAAGGGGTGCCTGAGTGGCTCTGTAGTTAAGTATCTGCCTTCGGCTCAGGTCATGATTTCAAGGTCCTGGGATTGAGCCCTGCACCCTGTTCCCTGTTTAGCAGGAAGCCTGCTTCTCTCTCTGCCACTGCCTCTGGTTGTGTTCCCTCTCTCACTGTGTCTCTCTGTCTGTCAAACAAACAAGCAAATAAATAAAGAGGGCAAAATGGGAGACAAAGAGATGAAGTGCTGGGTGGGAGGTGTGGAGGAGGTGGTTGTTGAGGTCATCCATGTGTAAGATGGAGAGTGATTGGGCTAAGGTAGTAGATAAAACACCTGAATAGCCAGATCATGGTGGCTCTTTGGATGTGGGGTAGCCGGGTGAAGATAGTATATTACCTTCTCTGCTTGGGGTGAGAATAGTGCTTGCATCGCTGAGATTCCCAGCATTATGGAGTCCTGGATCCCTTTGGTGAACTGTTTGAAATCTATATACTCTCTTCCCAGAAATATTAACGTAACCTAATAATGATAGCTAACATTTTCTAAACACTTCCTGTGTTCTGGTCACTGATCTAGAAACTTTGTTTATATAATCATCACAACAAACCTAGGCTGGTACTACCTTGGGTTCATTAACCTGTCCAAGTCACGTAGGATGCAGCAAGGTCAGAATCTGAAGGCAGGTCATCTGACTTAAACTCAGTGATTTAATGGCTAGGCTTCAGTGTTCTTCATATGAGGGTGCCTATGGTGTGCCTACAGTTCAGGAGGGTCACAGACTCCTCCACCCAAAGCTCATATGCCATCACTTAAATGTCCTCAGATCTAGTAGAGCTAAGAATGCCTGCTGTATATGAAAGCCTTTGGTAAATTCTATGGAGGAAGATCAACGTCAAGGGTTCTCATTATTGACCTTGTGTTGCCTCTAACCCACCTCACACCTCACTGTGGCCAGAAGAGGCCAGCTTTATGTCCTAACCCACTATTACTATGGCCCTATCTAAGGAGAATTCAAAAAATTTTTTTCTGAGTAGATTCCCCTGAGACGTTAATATGAATATACTATCCAACTGCTTATGTGTTGTGAGTAGGTCTGTGATTTATATATAAAAATACAGGTAAGCTTTTTTTTTTCAGTCCTCCCTCTCACCAGGAATTAACTTTTACCTGGTTGAGTCATATTGTTCCCACTGAGAATATACACCCCAGCCCTAACCACCCACCAGTTAGAGCTGTGTCCTGGTATTCACACCTTGTGTTCATATATTTGTGCCCTCTCTTGAGGGTAGGCTGACTTTTTTTCCCCTATCATTTAAAAAAAATTGTTGTAAACTACACTTAACATAAAATTAATCATTTTAAGTATATAGCTCAATGGCATTAAGTATGTTCAAACTGTGGGTTGCCTGGGTGGCTCAGTAGGTTAAGTGTCTGCCTTCAGCTCAGGTCACAATCCCAGGGTCCTGGGATTGAGCCCCATGTCAGGCTCCTGCTCAGCGGGGAGCCTGCTTCTCCCTTTCCCTCTGCTTGCTGGTCCCCTGTTTGTGCTCACACTCTCTCAAATAAATAAATAAATAAATAAATAAATGTGTGTGTGTGTGTGTGTGTATTCACATTGTTGTGCAACCATCAGCACTATTTCCAGAACTTTTTCATCTTCTAAAAATGAAACTCTGTGCCCATTAAAAGCTAACTCCCCAGTCCATGAATTTGATTATTCCAAATATTTCATATAAATAGAATCATACAATATTCTTTTGTTACTGGCTTATTTCATTTAACATAATCAAGGTTCGTTCATGTTATAACAGAGATCAGAATTTCATTCCTTTTTAAGGCTCAGTAATAGTCCATTGTATGTATAGACCACATTTTGTTTATCTGTTCATCCACCAGTAGTTGTTTGCACATTTTGGCTGTTGTGAATAATGTGGCTATGAACCTAGATGTATAAATATATGTTTGAGTCCTTGCTTTCAATTCTTTTGCGTATATGCCCAAAAGTGGAGTTGCTGGATCATATGGTGATTCTGTTCTTAATTTTTTGAGAACCCCCATACTGTTTTCTACAGTGGTTGCACCAGCTTATATTTCCACTGGCAGTTCATGATTTCTCCTCTGCTAACTTACTGGTTTGCTTCCAACAGAGAGAATAAGACAGAAGTGATGGGTTGTCACTTCCAATGCTAGGTTATAAAAAGGCTTGTTTTGGGTACTTTTTTGGTTTGCTGGCTCTAAGGAGGACAACAGTGTTGTGAGTTTTCCTATGGAGAGGCCCACATGCCAAGGAACTCATGTGTCTACCCAATAGCTGACAAGCCTGTGAGCCCTGCCAACAGCCACATGTGTGTGCCTGAAGTAGACCATGTCCCCATGGAGCCTTGAAATAATCACCTTCCTGGAAGACAAACTTGACCACAGCCCTGGGAAAGAACTTGAGCCAAAGAGACCGAATAAGGCCAGGTGCAGATTCCTGACCCACAACACACGGGAGGCAATAAGGCTTGTTTTCTTAAGCTGCTAAGTTTGGGGAGTAATTTGTTAGGGAGAGATGGATAATGAGTACAGTGGGGCCAGATACAGGTTTATGAAGAAGGAAGGAAGGAAGGAAGGAAGGAAGGAAGGAAGGAAGGAAAGGAAGGAAGGAAGGAAGGAAGGAAGGAAGGAAGGGAGGGAGGGAGGGAGGGAGGGAAGGAAGGAAGGAAGGAAGGAAGGAAGGAAGGAAGGAAGGAAGGGAAAGAAGGAAGGAAGGAAGAAAGAAAACAGGTTCATGCTGTTGGGAGGGGTCCTGCAGAGGGAAAAGCGCAGGAGAGAGAAGAAAAGCCAGCTGAAGTGATATCATTTGGTAGCAGGAATGCAGTCCTGTGAACGAGAGGAGGGATTGCCTTCAGAGAGAGGTGGAAGCTCATCTACACTGTGAGAGATGAATTCACTGGAGAAATACCACATGAAGTCAGTGGTCATGAATTTTAAGTGAAACCAGCAAGAAGTTTGTGTGATGTTTCTCCAGCCATGTTTTGCCACTCAGATTTGGACATCGAGTCAGTGGTGCTGGATTTAACCGGGGCTTGTTTTTTGTTTTTGTTTTTGACAAGAGAAGTTGACATAGCTAGAGGGGACAAGAGCATCAGAGATATTTGTGAGGCAGTGTATAATATATACTATAAAGGTTGTTATATATAATAGTATGTAATATATATATGTATAGCATATATATATACACATATATATATATATATGGTATGTGTATGTGGTATATAATATATATACCACTATATATCTATTATAATACTATAATGGTTGGCCATGGATTGTCACATGGTAGGAGCAATAAACTGGAAAAACCAGTGGGGACTGGATTGTTGGGAGTTGGAATACTTCAGAAAAAGACCGTAGTGACTAGAGAGTAGACACAAGAAGTCAAGATTAAGGATCGAGGGCAGTTCTAGGACGTGGCTACGGGGGACAAGGACAGAGAGAGTGTGAAGAAGGCCTCTGAGGGAAGAAGTTCAAGGAACTGAACACTGAATCTTTCAAAAATAACTATTTAAAAATCTAGAACAAAAATAGTCAAAAGGGGGAAGAAAAGCTTAATAATGGCTAACACTCCCTGCTCGATGCTATTCTAAGTGCTTTATGTACGTGAGGTCATTTAATCCTCACAACAGACTTGGAATGATAGGTACTGTTGTTATAGCATTCGTATTTTACAGATGAGGAAGCTGGCACAGGGAGGTTAAGTAACTTGCTCCTAAATCGCATTGCTGAGAGGTAGAACAGGTGGTATTTGAGCCTCCGCAGTCTAGTCTGGAGTCCTCACTTGGCATCACCAAACTGTACTGCTTCTCCCTTTCTTCTCTTCCTCAGTTTCCTTTTCTCTAGACAGTTCTTAAGGCATCGGGGTCAGTGCCACACAACTGGTCATGCAACCATGTTGTCTTGAATTAATCACTGTGCTTGCTTGTGTGTTCCTCTTGTCCACAACTCATGGCTGAGATACCTGTGTAATTCTCACTGTACTCCTCCTCTGATCCCACATGCGCACACACCCATGCTCCTGTGCATGCACACACACTTGCATATTCCTCTGACACAAAGCTGGATTCACAATCTAGGGCCTTCCTGGGAAAGGTGAACTAGGACAGGGATATGAAGGGGCTCTGCAGCCCTGTATTGGTTATGTGAACTTGGGCTAGTTCCTTTGTTCTCCTGAGCCTTGATTTCCCAGTTGTAAACTGGGAACTCCAATAGTCCCTTCCATGGGGAACAGTTGTGAAGATGAGTGTGAGTCATCTACCCAAGCCAGTGTCCAATAAAAGCTGTTGTTGTTGCTATTATTACCATTACCTCCTTCCTGCCCTATCGCTCTTCCCTTCCAGGCCATTGGCTTTCTGATAATTTCTTGCTCCTGTCAAGCTCTGTCCTGCCCAGACCTTTACACTTCTTGTGTCCTTTACCTGAAATATTTTTGTTCCACATTTTCATGGGTCATCATGAGATTTCCTGTGATTTTTATGAGATTCATTTTCCTTTGATTCAGGTCTTTGCTCAAATGTCACCTTGTCAAAGAGACCTTACCTGATTATCTTAACACACACACACACACACTTCACTCTTTAACCTTTTATTATCTGTACATCACTATCTGAAATTATTATAATGTGTTAATTATTTATTGTTTGTCCTCCTCCCTAGAATATAAACTCCAGATAGTCAAGAACTTTGTATTCCTTGTTCATGGCAATAATCCAGTGCTGGGTATAAGGAAACAGTAAATAAGTCTTTGCTGAATGAACATTGCATAAGAAGTAGCCACAACTGCTTATAATAAAGACCACCATAAACAGAGTATTTGCTCTGTGCAAGGCATTGTGCTAAGTACTTGATGTGAATTGCTTCATTTAATCTTCACAAATAGCCTAAGAAATACTTATAATGGTACCCAGATTTACATAAGACACACATGAGGGACAGAGCAGCTTAATGATGTGCTCAAGGTCTCACAATAGATAAATGGAAGAGACTTCAAATCCACCATTCTGTAGGCAAAGCCTGCAGTCTTGACCACCATGCTTCTCAGGTAAAAGACTCTCCTGTCCTTCCTTGCCAGAACATTCGCTCTCACATTCCAACACAGCTGCTGATCTGGCACGGAGACAGGCTGCCTTCAGATCCACGAGGGAGTATCTTGGAAAAAACTCAACTCCGCTCCTTGGAAAGGAGCCCCAGCTGGGCTGGGGGAGCTAGGGCCTGTGAGGCCACTGCTGGCTCACAACCTGCCTGCTGATGTCTCCACATGTTGGTGAGGACCCTAAGGAGAAGCCACCAGGTACAGGAGTTGCTGATCCAAGGGTCTTAACAAGCTCCTATCCTTCATATCCTACATTTGCTGGCCCCCTACGTTCTAGCTGCATCAGAATACTTGGTATTTCCAGGAGAAGCCAAGCTGTGTCTCTACCCCTTGCCTCAGAATATTCTCCTCCCCATGCCTAGCATGTCCTTCCTGCCTCCTTGTCCTCCAGCAAACTCCTGCTCAACCTTTAAGACCCAGCCCAAGAGACACCCTCTCTATGAAGCTTTCTCTGATCTTCCCCAGGCAGTGCGGACTGCCCTTCCTCTGAGTCCCGTGTTGTAGAGAGGAGGGATTAAACAGGTGGGCCTGGAGTGGGGTGAATTAGATTCACACATTTGCTTCTCTGCTGGTGATCTGCGTGACCTCAGAAAATTATTTACACTCACCAAAATGTGCTTTTCCCATCTGTAAAATGGGAACAATAGTAGTACCTACTTCATAGTTGGCGTGAAACTTAAATGAGATAACTCATGTAAAGTGCCTAGCACATGCCTGGTATGTCTGAACCTTCAATAAATATCAGCAGTTATCATTATTAATTCTATTTTAAAGGACCTACCAGTCTGTATTGAAACCTGTGTGTCTCTTCATCTCCCTCACTAGGCTGTAATCTTAAGGACGCTGCCTCATACTCTGAGCCTTGCCCTGGGCCTGGAACACACTATGTATTCCAAAAAGGTTTGTGGAATGAATCTGGCAACTTTTAAGAGGCATACATTGAAGGATGGGAGAAGAGAGTTGTCTTTAGCCTTGAGAAGTGACTGGATCAACACTGATTTTTCTCTCTCATTTTTGTAGTTGTTAGCAGGACTGGGGTTGTCTTGTTAGGTTTTGGATAGTAAGGATGGCAGTGTCAGAAGGTAGCAAACAGACCAACCAACCTCTGCAGCCTCTGTGCCTACCCTGAGCCGATAACCTCAGTTTCCCTCAACTTCCACCTACAGTGGGAAAATCTTATTGGAGGATGGTTGCCGCAGACATCTCAAAAAACCCAAAGCCCAGAAGAAGTTTTTGGCCCATCTTCACGGGGCTCATGTGCCCAGATTATTTCCTGAGGATTTCCTGAGGATGTGTGTAATCAGATTCTTGATTGCCCTGTGCTAGGGAGACAGGAACAATGTTCACCTACAGGCTCACTCTGGGGCTCAGGGTTCATCTTGACTTCCTGTGCATTTGCTGGTCATGGCTTAACTGGTGATGAATGATCCCACGACTCAAACTGCCACATCATGATGGGGCTCCCTGGGCTTAGAAGGGGGACCCCTACTCCACACCCCTCTCCTCACCTCTCTCCCTACAAGGGGTCAGTGCTCTGACTGCAGTGGGGGCACCTCCTTCTTACCATTTCTTCCCCATTTCTCCTGCCTCTTCTTATGTTTACTTTTACTTGAAGAGAAATCCTACTTGAAGCCAAAGTGCTTTCAAGAGAACTTCTTATAAAAAATACTCTACATTAGCATAGTACATTAGAGTCTTTCTTTTCTTTAAAAAAATAATCTTCCCATTATAAAAGTAATGAATGCTCATTATAGAAAATGTGGAAAATGCAGGGACATTTTAAAAAGATATTTAAATCACCCATAATCTCAGAGCCCCGAGAAAACCACAAATAGCATTTTGGCACATTTCCTTCCAGACTGTTACACATGCTTATATATACATTGGTACATAATTAATGCCAGACTACATATTAAACAGAGATATATGCCATACACTTTGTATATATTTAGATCTCGTGGCTTTCCATGACATGTTCCCATCATTTCGTTTCCCCCTGGCTACCATCAAAAAAAGGAAAGCAGATGTTAGTGTCCTGGGATTCTGGATGCAGGAAAACTATGACCCAAAGAAATAAAGTCACTTTCTCAAGGTCACACAGATTTCTGGCACAACTGGGATTGGAGCCCAGGTCTCTTGGATCATGGCCAAGTCTTCTTTCCACTGGACCGAAAAAAGAATCTGCCCCAGGGGTACCAAGGAGAAGAGTCTTAAGTACTGATGCCAAATTTATAAAATGTAGAATCAGAGTTCTTAGGTTATTTACATTTTTACCCAAAGTCCAAAGATAGAAAGTATTGAAATGCTTTTCTGAAGCAAATTTGAAAATGTACTGTGGTCAGTGAAGAGAGAGAGAAACCTCTGCTTGGCCCTGACCTTGGCACTCTCATCTCTTTTAGTTAGGGTTTTAATATATGAATTGAAACATACTTACTCCTATTTTATGCAGAAAATTAAAGTATTCAAGGATATCAGGTGCATCACCTAATCTCCAGAAAGACTACAGAACAATGTTTGATATCCATGTAGCTAAAGACAACCAGACCTAGGGATAACTGTCAAATATTTGACAACTGTGTGACACAGGGTCCAATTAATCAGAACAGTGGAAAGTGGCAAATAACCTCTAGAGCTGTGCTGGGGCGAGCTCACTGAATATCAGCCCTACCCAAATCAACCTTGGAAGTACTCCAATAGGAATACTGTATTAATCATGCTTCTTCTTTGATATGCCACGTAACAACAGATTATTCTTCTATCTTAACAACGAACATCCTATTTTGCCTTCATGGGTTGGTTGTGGTTTGGCTCATCTTACCTGGGCTCAGCTGAGCTTAGTTGGGGTTTGGGCCAGGTTCAGGTCTAGTTCGGGTATCTTCATTCTAAGACCAGGCTGAAGGGACAATGGCTATGCGGAGCACGTTCTCACAGTGAGGGTGGAGAATCCCACTAATGGAAACTTGCCCTGCTTCTTAGACCCTCTGCCTGGGTAAAACTAAGACACTATCCCTTCTGTCTTCTTTCTACATCTCAAAATAAATCTGACAACCAAGCTCAAGGTCAGTGGGCCTGGAATGTAGTCTTTGTCTAATGTCATGGAAGGCACTGCTAGTCACATGTCCAAGGGCATGAATTCCATTGTAGGGAGAAAGTGAAGAATTAAGATAGGTATTTAGCTATGATGCCCCTACTGCTGCTACCCCTAAACATAGCACCTTCAGTTTACATACCAATGTTGGGCACTAGATGCTACTGCTGGAACCTCTGTCCCTGCTGCTTCTTGTAAATTGAAAGTGTTTGCCAGCATTTTCGTCAGAATGGATTCACCCCAGAAACTGCTTTTCTGCTTCACTAGTTTCCAGTTCATTTTCTAGAGCAGGTGCATCCTATTGACTCTATCTTGGCTACCAAGAAGGCTGGAAAAGCAAGCTTCTGGCTTCAACTAGAATGTAGATAGGAAAATCAATTCAGTTAGAATGGCTAAAATTAACAAGACAAAACAACAAATGTTGTTTTGGAGGTTGTGGATAAAGGAGAACTCTTCTACACTGTTGGTGGGAGTGCAAGCTGGCAGAGGCTCTCTGGAAAACAGTATGGAAGTTCCTCAAGAAGTTAAAATTAGAGCTACTCGTGGAGTCTGGGTGGCTCAGTTGTTAAGCGTCTGCCCTCGCCTCAGGTCAAATCCCAGGGTCCTGGGATCGAGCCCCACTTCGGGCTGCCTGCTTGGCGGAAGCCTGCTTCTCCCTTTCACACTTGCCCCTGCTTGTGTTCCCGCTCTCACTGTGTCTCTCTCAGTTAAATAAATAAAATCTTAAAAAAAAAAAATAGAGCTACTCTATGATTCAGCAACTGCACTATTGGGTATCTGCCCTAAAGATACAGATGCAGTGAAAAGAAGGGGCACCTACACCCCAGTGTTCGTAACAGCAATGTCCACAATGGCCAAACTGTGGAAGGAGCCAAGATGTCCTTCAAAAGATGAGTGGATAAAGAAGATGTGGTTCATATTACAATGAAATATTACTCAGCCATGGAAAAGATGAATACCTACTATTTACATCAACATGGATGGAACTGAAGGATATTATGCTAAAGGAAATGGGTCAGTCAGAGAAAGACAATTATCATATGGTTTCATTCAGATGTGGAATATAAGAAACAAATCAGAGGGCCTTAGAAGAAGGGAGAGAAAATTGAATGGGAAGAAATCAGAGATGGAGACAAACCATGAGAGATTCTTGACTCTGGGAAACAAACTGAGGGTTGTGGAAAGAGAGGTGGATGGGGGGATGGGATAACTGGGTGACGGGCATTGAAGAAGGCGTGTGATGTGATAAGCACTGGGTGTGCAGCTACTGAATCACTGAATACTACATCAAAAACTAATGATGTACTATATGTTGGCTAATTTAATTTAAATTTTAAAATGGGGGGAAAAAACTTGATCTATAGGTACAGTGCAATTCAAATAAAAATAGCCAGTTAATTTATGGGTATCAACAAACTGAAGTTTGCTGTGAAGAGGCAAAAGATCCAGAATAACCAACATAAAATTAAAGGAGAAAAACAAATTTTGAGGACTAATGTTACCAGATTTCAAGACTTACTATAAAGCTAGAATAGGGGCGCCTGGGTGGCTCAGTGGGTTAAGCCGCTGCCTTCGGCTCAGGTCATGATCTCAGGGTCCTGGGATCGAGTCCCACATCGGGCCTTCTGCTCAGCAGGGAGCCTGCTTCCTCCTCTCTCTCTCTCTGCTACTTGTGATCTCTCTCTGTCAAATAAATAAATAAAATCTTTAAAAAAAAATAAAGCTAGAATAATTAAGACAGTCTGGTATTGATGAAAGAATGGACAAATAGATGAATGTAACAAAATAGAAAACCAAGAAATAGATCCCCATAAATATAGTCAACTGATCTTTGACAAAGGAACAAAAGTAATACAGTGAAGTAAAGATAATCTTTTCAGAAAAAAAAAGATGCTGAAACAACTAGACATCCACATTGCAGAACAGTGAATGTAGATACAGACATTACACCTTCACAAAAAAATAACTCAAAGTGGATCATAGAGCTAATGTAAAATGCAAAAATATATAATTCTTAAAAAATAACATAAGAAAAAACCTAGAAGGGGGCGCCTGGGTGGCTCAGTGGGTTAAGCCGCTGCCTTCGGCTCGGGTCATGATCTCAGAGTCCTGGGATCGAGTCCCACATCGGGCTCTCTGCTCAGCAGGGTGCCTGCTTCCTCCTCTCTCTCTGCCTGCCTCTCTGCCTACTTGTGATCTCTCTCTGTCAAATAAATAAATAAAAGAAAAGAAAAGAAAAGAAAAGAAAAAACCTAGAGGATGTTGGGTGTGGTGATGCATTTTTAGATACAACATCAAAGACTGATCCATGAAAGAAATAATTGATTAGTAGGACCTCATTAAAATTAAAAACTTCTTCTCTGCAACACAATCTCAAGGGAATCCGAAGACAAGCCACAGACTTGGAGAAAATATATGAAAAAAGATACATCTGATAAAGGACTGTTATCCAAAACATATAAAGAACTCTTAAAACTCAACAGTAAGCAAACAAACAACCTAATTATAGAATGTTTCAAAGACCTTAACAGTCACCTCACCATAAAATATAGACAGATGGCACATAAACACATGAAAAGATGCTTCACATCATATGTCATCAGAGAAATGCAAATTAAAACAATGAGATACTACAACACACCTATTAGAATGGCCAAAGTCCAGAATACTGAAGACATCACCAAAGGCTGGTGAGGATGTGGAGCAATAAGAACTCTCATATGCTGCTGGTGGGAATGCAAGATGGTACAGCCACCTTGGATGATAGTTTGGTGGATTTTTTACAAAATTAAATATACTCTTACCATATGCTCCAACAATCTCATTACTTGGAATTTATCTAAATTGAAAATGTATGGCCACACAAAAACCTACTTATAGTTGTTTATAGAAGCTTTATAAATAATTGCCAAAACTTGGAAACGACCAAGATGTCCTTTAGCAAGTGAATGGATAAACTCTAGTACATCTAGACTATGGAATATTACTCAGTGTTCAAAAGAAAGGATCCATCCAGACATTAGAAACATGGAAGAATCTTGAATGCGTATTGCTAAGTGAAAGATCTGAAAAGGCTACATACTGTATCCATGTAACATTCTGGAAAAGGCAAAACTATGGAGTTAGTGAAAAGATTGGTGGTTGCTGAGGGGATAGGGAAGGAGATGGATGAACAGGCAGAGCACAGAGGATTTTTTAAAAAGATTTACTTATTTTTGAGGGGTGTGTGAAAAGGCAGAGGGAGAGGAAGAGAGAGAATCTCCAGCAGACTCTCTGCTGAGCACAGAGTCAAAGGGCATGAGATCATGACCTGAACTGAAATTAAGAGTTGGACACTCAACATACTGAGCTACCCAGGTGCCTCATCAGAGAACTTATCATACACTGTTTGATATTATGAAGATGGATACATGTCATTATACATTTGTCTAAACCCACAGAATGCACAACATAAAGAGCGAACCCTAATGTAAACCAGGGACTTCGGGTGATGATGATGTGTCAATGTAGGTTCGTCCTTGATGGAAATGTTCTGTTCTGGTGAGTGTTGTTGGTAATGGAGGACAGTAGGCTTGTGTAAATGCAGAAGTTACATGGGAAAATCTCTGTACTTTACTCTTGATTGTATGGTAAGCCTAAAACTGATCTTAAAAAATAAGGTCTTTTGAAGAATGAAACAATACTGCACTTAAGTGCAGCAGTGTCTTACAATTTAGTAAAGAAGAAGGAAACAGGGACAACCAACTAATCATGGCAGAAGACAATAAATGCAAAACAGAGTGTAGGCAAATACTAGGAGCAACTCTATTCCAACTGGAGATAAAAATACAGAATAAGGCCCATTTCTGGGTTCTCTATTCTGTTCCATTGATCTATGTGTCTGTTTTTGTGCCAGTACCATACTGTCTTGGTAATTACAGCTTTGTAATAGAGTTTGAAGTCTTGAATTGTGATGCCACCAGTTTTGGTTTTCTTTTCTGAAATTTCTTTGGCTATTTGGGGTCTTTTCTGATCCTATACAAATTTTAGGATTATTTGTCCCAGCTCTGTGAAAATTGCTGATGGTACTTTGATGGAAAACAAAGACAGTCTCTTCAACAAATGGTTTTGGGAAAATTGGACAACCACTTGTAGAAGAATGAAACTGGACCATACATAAAGATAAACTCAACATGGATGAAAGACCCAAAGGTGAACAGGAATCCATCAAAGTCTTAGGGGAGAACATAGGCAGCAACCTCTTTGACCTTGGCCACAGCAACTTCTGGCTAGACCTGTCTCCAAAGGCAAGGGAAACAAAAGCAAAAATGACTATAGGCACTTTATCAAGATAAAAAATTTTTGCACAGCAAAGAAAGTAGTTTAGAAAAGTAAGAGGTAAATGGGAGAAGGTATTTGCAAATTTCTTTTCAGATAAAGGGCTAGTATAAAACATCTATAAAGAATTTATCAAACTCAACACCCAAAGAGCAAATAACCCAGTCAAGAAATGGGCAGAAGACATGAACAGACATTTCTCCAAAGAAGACATACAAATTGCCAACAAACACTTGAAAAAGTGCTCAACATCACTCAGCATTAGGGAAATACAAATCAAAACCACAATGAGATACCACCTCACACTTGTCAGAATGACTAAAATTAACAAGCTAGGAAACAACAAATGTTGGCAAGGATGCGGAGAAAGGGGAACCCTTCTATGCTGTTGGTGGGAATCCAAGCTGGTGCAGCCACTCTGGACAACAGTATGAAGGTTCCTCAAAAAGTTGAAAATAGAGCTGTTCTATGACCTAGCAATTACAATACTGGGTATTTACACAAAGGATACAAATGTAGTGCTCCAAAGGTGCATGGTGCACCCCAATGTTCATAGCAACAATGTCCACAAAAACCAAACTATGGAAGGAGCCCAGAAGTCCATGCACAGATGAATGGATTCATATGTGATTCATATATATGTGATTCATATATACAATGGAATATTACTCAGCCATCAGAAAGGATGAATACTTACCATTTACATTGACATGGATGGAACTGGACTGTATTATGTGGAGCCAAATAAGACAATCACAGAAAGACAGTTATCATATGGTTTCACTCATATGTGGAATTTAAGAAACAAATCCAAGGATCACAGGGGAAGGGAGGGAAAAATAAAATAAGATGAAAGCAGAGAGGGAGACAAACCATGGGAGACTCTTAACTATAGCAAACGAACTGAAGATTGCTGGAGGGGAAGTGGTGGGGGGATGGGGTCACTGGGTGATGGGCATTAAGGAGGGCATGTGATGCAATGAGCACTGGGGTGTTACACGCAACTGATGAATCTCAAACTCTACCTCTGAAACTAATAATACACTACATATTAATTAATTGAATTCAAAAAATAAAATAAAATAAATACAGAATAGAAATACAGAACAGCTGATTAAATATTATTTTCAGATAAATAACAAATGAATTTAAAGTATGTTCAATGAAGTATTTTAGACATGCCTGTATTATAAATCATTCTCGTGTACCTGAAATTCAAATTAAACTCAATATCCTGTATTTTTACTTGCTAAATCTGGCAATTCTAAACTTGAGAGGATCAAGGGAGACTTCAGGGAGGGAATTGTCATTTGAATTATGCCTTAAGGGATAACGAATAGGATTTCAATAGCTGGATTATGTAAGGCTACCCCAGTCTAAGAAGCCAGCAAGAACAAAGGATGAGAGATTGAAAATGTCTGGCCTATCTCAGTAACTGTGTTACAGTTCGGTGATTCATCAAATGTGGCTATCATTTTGGTGGATCTAGCTAATATTGAGCCTAGTGACAGATATAGAGAAGTGTGCAACCATGTTGCAAAATTCAAAAACTAAGATCTGGGATCCTTAGCACCAAGACCATCTAATAGTAGATGTCCTAAATTTTGAAAGTCCAATTAAATCAGAAAATGGAGAAACGAAAGAGGAGTGTTAGATTAGTGACCTTCTATTTTTTTTTTAAATTTATTTATTAGACACAAAGAGAGAGAGATCACAAGTAGGCAGAGAGGCAGACAGAGACAGGGAAGCAGGCTCCCCACTGAGCAGAGAGCGTGATGCCGGGCTCGATCCCAGGACCCTGAGATCATGACCTGAGCCGAAGGCAGAGGCTTTAACCCACTGAGCCACCCAGGTGCCCCATGACCATCTATTTTAAGAACAAGAATTGAGCGGTGACTGGATGGCTCAGTGGGTTAAAGCCTCTACCTTCGGCTCAGGTCGTGATCCCAGAGTCCTGGGATTGAGCCTGGCATTGGGCTCTCTGCTCAGCGGGGAGCCTGCTTCCCCTCCCCCTCTCTGCCTACTTGTGATCTCTGTCTGTCAAATAAATAAATAAAATCTTAAAAAAAAAAAAAAAAAAAAAAAGAACAGGAATTGCTACCCAGGGCTTTCTTTGCAAGATAATCATAGTATGTGCTTTGTGAAGCTTCTGCTCAACTCATAAGCACCCTAGTCTGCCTCTCCACCCTCAGCAATGACCTCTAGGCAACCATGTATATTGTATGAGGCCTCTATCACCAGGCCCAGTGTTGACTGGCCAACTATGAATATGTGACTCATGCTCAGCCAAGAAGAATCCATATACTGGTGTTTAGAATTGGTACTAGAAAATTCTAATTCATTCTGAATTTATCTCTTGAAAAGAGGAGATTTACAGTTATTAACTAAATCATTGACTATTCCAGTAAAGTCTTATTTCCACAATGGCTTCAAGAATTCTGCTCACTGGGTGGATGCCTGGGTGACTCAGTTGTCTGAGCATCTGGCCCTTGATTTAGGGTTTGGTCATGATCTCAGGGTCCTGCATTGAGCTCCCCAACCCCCTATAAGGGGGTCTGTGCTCAGCAGGGAGTCTGCTGGAGATTGGCTCTCTCTGCCTCTCCCTCTGCCCCTCCCCCAGCTTGTGCTCACTCTCTCTCAAATAAATAAATCAATCTTAAAAAAAAAGAGAGAATTTGGCTCTCTAGGTATGATGAGACTAGAAGCCCAAAGCCTGGAGACTCCTCTCTTCTGAATTTGATGACCATAAGTTGGCAAAGTTCTCTGCTTCATGCTAAAAATGCATACAGTGTCATACTGTGAAAGGTGCAAACAGGCTGATAATCTCTTTTTGCTCTCCACTAATTATTCCTCCCCTCTTGTCAGGGTGGGCCTGGGACCTTAGTCAACGTGCTGGCTGCAGCTGGCTCTCTGGATACATGCTGGCCCCTCACCCTATTTAGTCTCCAGAATAGGAGTACACATGTATCCTGATCCCCAGGAGTTCTCTGCTGTGTGTCTGCTCTAAGCTGTGAGGCCTGTGGTTTGCATTATTGATAAGGAGGCAGAGAATCTGAAAGGTCAACACCGCCGCCTCACAGACCTCATGCCTGCATAGGCTTGCACACCACACCCAGCCTCACAATCCTAGTTTGGTGAGTTTGGGATTTAATGAGACTCGTCTGGGGCTTGAACTGGTTTTGATTTGCTCCTTTAGAACTCCCGCAGAAAATAACTCAATAGAGAGAGGAGATGGGCTCTCTCTGAATGAGAGTGAAGTGGCTACAGTGTCTGGCCCTCATGAATGGCAGTCAGGAAAGAAATTATTAAGGAATTAAAACTGCAGGGTGATTTCCCTAAACCTACTATCTAGATGTGTCCTTGAGCCTCATCAGCTTTGGCATAATTGTGGACAGAGGATGCTCTGAATTGGGAAGCCAGAAAGGACCATAGAGAAAGGATCTGCTGGTTTCCTGGAAGCAGAGCTTGAAGGATGTCTCTCTCCAGCATTCTATCGAAACTATCCCATTTCTAGAAATGGGATAGTTTCGATAGAATGCTGGAGAGAGACATCCTTCAAGCTCTGCTTCCAGGAAACCAGCAGATCCTTTCTCTATGGTCTTTTCTGGCTTCCCAATTCAGAGCATCCTCTGTCCACAATTATGCCAAAGCTGATGAGGCTCAAGGACACATCTAGATAGTATATGGACTCTGAAAAACAATCTGAGGGTTTTGAATGGGCAGGGGTGGGAGGTTAGGGGAACCAGGTGGTGGGTATTAGAGAGGGCACGGATTGCATGGAGCACTGGGTGTGGAGCAAAAACAATGAATACAGTTACGCTGAAAAGAAATAAAAAATTAAAAAAAAAAAAAAGAATCTCAATTCAGTATTGTTTATAGTAGTAACACCAAACTGGGGAATACGGTACCAAACTTCAAGTCACCCAAAGTGCTGGACAGAAATGATTCTCACATCTGGGGCCTGGGAAGGGGTAATTCATAAACCCAGCAACCCTATTACATAACTGGTTCAGCTAGCCTGGCCAAGTGGACACAGGGCTCTCGCCTAAGTGGCAAAACCCAAGAGTGGCTTCATGATTAAAAAGGTAAAATGTATTCTTGGTAATAACAATGAAATCTGTTATAAGGGAATAGCCCCCCGTTCTGTGAACTGAAGTCATCTTTCATCAGTGTCCATGTTTAATGCCTTTCTGGGACTATAGGGGATTTTTAATACTTTGTGTTTCATGTGTGAGATTAATCTGATGTTCCATTTCTCATAGAAGGCTCTAGGGAACAATAGTAATTTTCCACTTTGTAAAGCTTTCTTTCACTTTTCATCCCATTCAAAGGCAGCTGTTCTAAATTTTGAGCGTCTTTTGTATAATATGGGGATTCCTGGGACTCTTGCAGAAGGCTTTTTAGAAAAGTCACTTCACTCTGGCTACACCAGAAAAACGGTCTTATCACGTGGAGTTACATTCCTTCTGAGGGCCGGTACTCCGTGTTTTATAGACTCAACCACAAACCCTGCACTTAATCAGCTGTCCATTATATGCCTGCACATTAGACAGTAAAACCTTCCAAATTATCAATAAATCACTAAATCAGGACAATGCAGAAAGGAACCATAGACATTTTATTCATTCAGGAGTTCCCAAAGAGAGGAGTTTTATGAGAAAATGACCCAAAAAACTCCCACAGGGGAAATAACCCCAGGATATGAAGAGGTACCCCTCCTCAGCTTAGGAACTGGAGACAGAGTGTGCTTCTCAAAGCACAGTGAGTGGATAGATGGTTGCTTTCCCTGCCTGTGCACATCAGGATCCAGGCTGAAGACAGACACATCTGGGCTCCTGGCCCAGCTCCACTGCTTACTAAGTCTGTGAGCCAAGATAAGGCATTTTAACCTTCCTCTGCCTCAGGCTCCTCATCCATAAAATGAGGATAATTATAGCATCTACATGATAGAGTTATTAGACAGTTAAATGAGATAGTGATATTAATATTAGTAGCCAACTCTGCCAGCCAGGAAACACAGACCCCTCTGGGTCTTTCAACTAAAAGGAATTTAATATAGGAAAAAGGTAATAAATACAGGAGACAATAGAGCTGAACCACCAAACAGGTGCCTATAAAGTGGCTGTGGGATGCTGTTAGGATGGGAAGGAGAGCAGGAGGTTGTCCTGCAGGCGCTGAAATCCTAGGGAGGTCTGAGCTGGAGCCATGGAGGAAATGCCACAAGATGCAGATGAAAAGGGAAGAAATACTCTGGCCTTTCCCCAAATCTGCTTCCTGGTTTTCCACTAGAACTTCCCACGGCTGAAGCTCCCTGGGAACTATAGAGTCAGGGGACCCAGGAAACGTGGCTCCCTCAATACAAAGCAGAGCATGGGAAGGGCAGGGACAGAGGGGCACATAAACAGGTGGTTAAGAGCAAATGCTGACACTTACCGAGCTCTACCATGAGCAAGGCACTGGGCTAAGGACTTAATATGGATTGATTCATTTAAACCTGTGAACCAAGGTTTGAAGTGCCCAACAAGTGTTAGACCTATATTGAAGTACCTGAATGTTACTGAATTGTTACCCTTGGAAATAATGCCACGTAGGTGCATTTACTAGATTGAAACAAAACTGGGGGGAGGGAATCATGTCTTACTTATCTTTGGGTTCTCTGCACACTGCAGGTACCCTACCTACAGTGATCATTTGGCTCATATATGTGAGTCTAAATGAAATTGCCGGCAATGAAAGTATGAATCCGTGAAGTGGGTCTGCTATAAGTAAAAAACTATCTCCTGCCCTTGCTAGGAGTTTGAGTTTTTGGTTACTGTACCATTCCTATCATCTCCCATCAATATTTTGGCACTTGACTTTTTAAAATTTAATTTTATTTTTTCAGTGTCCCAAGAGTCATTGTTTATGCACCACACTCAGTGCTCCATGCAATCCGTGCCCTCCTCCATACCCACCACCAGGCTCACCTATACCCTCACTCCTCTTTCCTTTTCAAACCCTCAGTTTGTTTCTCAGAGTCCACAGTCTCTCATGCTTTGTCTCCCCCAATTCACTTTTCCTTTCCTTCTTCTAATGTCCTCTGTGTTATTCCTTATGCTCCACAAATAAGTGAAACCATATAATTGACTCTGTCTGCTTGACTTAAGGCAAAGGAAACAAAAGCGAAAATGAACTTTTGGGACTTCATCAAGATCAAAAGCTTCTGCACAGCAAAGGAAACAGTCAACAAAACAAGGAGGCAACCCATGGAATGGGAGAAGGTATTCGCAAATGACACTACAGACAAAGGGCTGGTATTTGGGATACCTGGATGGCTCAGCTGGTTAAGCAGCTGCCTTCGGCTCAGGTCATGATCCCAGCATCCTGGGATAGAGTCCCACATCAGGCTCCTTGGTCGTCAGGGAGCCTGCTTCTCCCTCTGCCTCTGCTGCCACTCTGCCTGCCTGTGCTCACTCTCTCTCTTTCTCTGATAAATAAATAAATAAAATCTTAAAAAAAAGAAAAAAAGAAAAAGAGCTGATATCTAAGATCTATCAAGAACTCCTCAAACTCAACACTCAAAAAAATAGATAATCAGGTCAAAAAATGGGCAGAAGACATGAATAGATATTTCTCCAAAGAAGGCATACAAATGACTAACAGACACATGGAAAAAATGTTCACCATTATTAGCCATCAGGGAGATTCAAATCAAAACCACCTTGCACCAGTTAGAATGGCCAAAATTAAGAAGACAGTAAACAACAAGTATTGGAAAGGATGTGGAGAAAGGGGAACCCTCTTACACTGTTGTTGGGAATGCAAGCTGGTGCAGCCACTTTGGAAAACAGTGTGGGGATTCCTTAGGAAATTAAAAATATGGCACTTTACTTTTAAAAATATGAATATTTCATGACCAACCCAGTAGTACTGAACATCCTCACTCTTCTATTGTGGGAGCTAATCATTTCCCAGGAAAAGGGAACAAGTCTACTTGGAGAACTGGCTAATTCTATGTCTGAGGAAGAAATATATAGATGAGCCTATGACATTTTGTAATGCCAGAATGCCTGGGACATTTTGTAATATCAAAAAACAACTGTGCCATGTCTAAAAGATGCAGAAGCCAACTTTAAGAATCTCCCACTAGTCAAAGATGGGACAATTTGAGCATCAATAAGAATAAAAACCATGATAGTTTAAAGTACATCAAATATGTCAAAATCCATATGTTCATAATGATATTAAGGGGGGAAATCCATCATTGGTAATCTTTGGAGAATGCAAAGAAACCAACTGCTATGGGCTAAATTGTGTCCTCTTAAATTTCATGTTGAAGTTCTAACCCCCGCTATTTCAGAATGTGACTGAATTTGGAGAGAGGACATTTGAAGAGGTTTTTAAAGTTAAAAAAGGTTGTTGGGGGTGAATCCAAATCCAGTATAACTCATATCCTTAGGAGAAGAGGAGATTAGGACACAGACACACAGGAGGGAAGACTATGTGAAGATAAAGGGAGAGGATGCCATCTACAAGCCAAAGAGAAAGGCCTTAGCAGAAAGCAGCCTTGCCAACACATTGATCTTGGACTTCCTGCTTCCAGAACTATGAGCAAGTTAATTTCTGTTGCTTAAGCTACCCAGTCTATGGTACTTTTTGTGGCAGCCCCTGCAAACTCATATACCAGCTTAGTCATTCCAAAATTTAGGAAGTAAAAGGAAAGACATACCTCAGGGTAACCAAATAGTTGATGAGGAAAAGTTTCTCTTAATGGATATATTCCATCTAATAAAGAAAGGATGAAATAATTTTTAAAAAATCACTAATTTACAAGGTCCATGAAGATATAATGGTCCTAGGCAATGGTCATCAACAGCAGTTATCTTCACATAAAGTGTCAACTAGATATCAAAGCTCCTAGTGGAAATATTCAATGCTATCTATAAGTTACTTTTTGCCAAAACTCAAACCTGAATCAAACCAGTTCTTTAGATATAACTACTAAGTCACAGAAAATACATGGGACAGAGGAACGTGTTGAGCATTGAAAGGATGCAATCAGCAAAATCCAGAAAATAGGGATTATATATGACAAGCGATCTGGTTTCCTTAAAAAAATAAATCACAAAAACTAAAAGAAAGGAGGATAAATCTGTAGATTTAAAAAGAAGCTTAAAATACACATCAAGAAAATTCCACTTACAGATCTTCAGATTCTCTTTCAAACAAACCGATTTAAAAAAACAACAACATCACGAAGCAACTAGAAAAACAAACAATGACTGGATATTTAATATTAAAGAAGAGTTTAGGTGTTATAGTGATTTTCTGTTATGTTTCATAAAAATGTTTATCTTTCACAGATACATACTGAAATATTCATGAGGAAAATGATGTGATGTCTGAGATTTCCTTAATCTAATGTGGGAGACCGAGTAAGCAGGTTATAGATGAAATCTATCCATCCATGAGTTGGATGTCATGAAGCTGGATGATGGACACATGGAAGTTCACTAGAGAATTCTCTCTACTTCCATGAATGCTTTATGTTTTCAATTATTAAATATTTCTTAAAAGGAGAATGTTCAAATGTTGGAGGTCATCAAACAGAGGCAAACCTGCCCATTCCTATTAGTAATTCAAGAAATGTACAGAAAGTTACCATTTGGCCTATTGAATTGGCAACAATTTTATTTTAATTGTAGTTCCTAATGGTAATTTCTAAGGTTAGGTGAAAAGACACTTGCATGCATTGTAACAGGAATATAAATTGGTAGGCACAACACTTTTGGAAAGTAATTTGGTATTATGTAGTGAAGATATTAAAAGAAACATTTCTATCTTATTTAGGAGAAACTATTTGTAATGTTCATATTCCTTAAACCAGCAATTTCACAGAAGAGTTCCACATCCCCAATTCTTGAAACAAAGAGGGAAAAGGCTTTATAATTAATAAATATGTTCATTTTACCACTATACTATTACATACAATAGGGAAAAAAAACTAGAAATAAACATAGGTCCAAAACCAGGTAAAATTAATTAGAACAAAATATTATCAATTAAAATGTTTAAAGGGTATAAAATTTGAGGCAAGTCTTATATTACAATAATCTTTTAAAGAATTTTTGAAAGATTTTATTTATTTATTTGGGGGGGGGGGAGACTGAGCATGTGTGAGAGAGAGAGAGAGAAAGAGAGCGAACACCAGCAGGAGGAGAGGCAGAGGGAGTAGAAGAAGCAGACTCCCTGCTGAGCAGGGAGCCTGATGTGGGATTTGATCCCAGGACCCTGAGGTCATGATCTGAGCTGAAGGCAGACACTTAACTGAGTCACCTACAGTGACTCAGTGGGTGACTGAGTCACCTACAATAAATTTTTTTAAAAAGATAGGATGAAATATATTATGAGTATAACTTATGGTACACTGGATTTTCCGAAGCTGGAGATGGATAGTGGCCAGACATTTGATAGATGAATGGATGAACAGATACTTTTCTCTCAACATGACATTGACCCTTCTCCCTTGGTGGAGCTTAGTAACTGTCTCCATCAATAAAAGTGACAGAAATGCCGCTATTGACCTCCAAGTCTGGTTCATGAAAGACTCCTGCCTTGTTCTCTACCTTGAGGCAAGTGGCTTTCAAATCCCGAGCCACCATATATGGATGTCCACCATGTCCCCAAAGCCTATGCTGGGAAGACATGAGGCCAGATCACCAAGAGAATGAAAGATATTTGAGGAGTCCCAGCTACTTGGATCTTCAAGCCCAGGCACCAGACTAGAGTGTGGAAGCCACTGAGGGGAATCTAGCCCCTTCCAATGACGATCACATGAACCACCCCAGCCAAAACTCCCACGTGAGCCATTCCAGAATCCCTGACCCACAGATGATAAAATGGCTACTACCATTCTAGGGCACTGAGTTTTGGTGTGACTTCTTATGCAGTAATAGATAACTAGTAAATATGTATGTAAAATATATAACTGTATCTATTAACAGCAAACAATATATTAAAAAACAAGGAAAAATATACCCCAAAATATTAACAGTGATCATCTCTGGTGGGATTATGTGGTATGTTTTCTTCTCCTTCTTTTTCTATGAAGCCAGCATTACCCTGATCCCCAAATCAGGCAAAGACCCTACCAAAAAGGAGAATTTCAGACCAATATCACTGATGAATATGGATGCTAAGATTCTCAAAAAGATCCTAGCAAACAGGATCCAACAACACATTAAAAAGATTATCCACCATGACCAGGTGGGATTCATCCCTGGGCTACAAGGATGGTCCAACATTCGCAAATCAATCAATGTGATAGAACAAATTAATATGAGAAGAGAGAAGAACCACATGGTCTTCTCAATTGATGCAGAAAAAGCATTTGACAAAATCCAGCATCTGTTCCTGATTAAAACACTTCAAAGTATAGGGATAGAGGAAACATTCCTGAACTTCATCAAATCTATCTATGAAAGACCCACAGCAAATATCATCCTCAGTGGGAAAAAGCTTGCAGCCTTCCCGTTGAGTTCAGGAACATGACAAGGATGCCCACTCTTACCACTCTTGTTCAACACAATATTAGAAGTCCTAGCAACAGCAATCAGACAACAAAGGGAAATAAAAGGTATCCAAATTGGCAATGAAGAAGTCAAACTCTCTCTCTTTGCAGATGACATGATTCTTTATATGGAAAACCCAAAAGACTCCACCCCCAAACTACTAGAACTCATACAACAATTCAGTAACGTGGCAGGATAAAAAGTCAATGTACAGAAATCAGTGGCTTTCTTATACACTAACAATGAAAATACAGAAAGGGAAATTAGAGACTCGATTCCATTTACTATAGCACCAAGAACCATAAGATACCTGGGAATAAACCTAACCAAAGAGGTAAAGGATCTGTACTCGAGGAACTACAGAACACTCATGAAAGAAATTGAAGAAGACACAAAAAGATGGAAGACCATTCCATGCTCTTGGATCGGAAGAATAAACATTGTTAAAATGTCTATACTGCCTAGAGCAATCTATACTTTTAATGCCATTCCGATCAAAATTCCACCGGTATTCTTCAAAGAGCTGGAGCAAATAATCCAAAAATTTGTATGGAATCAGAAGAGACCCCGAATCACTAAGGAAATGTTGAAAAACAAAAATAAAACTGGCGGCATCACGTTACCTGATTTCAAGCTTTACTACAAAGCTGTGATCACCAAGACAGCATGGTACTGACATAAAAACAGACACATAGAACAGTGGAACAGAGTAGAGAGCCCAGATATGGACCCTCAACTCTATGGTCAAATAATCTTCGACAAAACAGGAAAAAATATACAGTGGAAAAAAGACAGTCTCTTCAATAAATGGTGCTGGGAAAACTGGACAGCTATATGTAGAAGAATGAAACTCGACCATTCTCTTACACCATACAAAAAGATAAACTCAAAATGGATAAAAGACCTCAATGTGAGACAGGAATCCATCAGAATCCTAGAGGAGAACATAGGCAGTAATCTCTTCGATATCAGCCACAGCAACTTCTTTCAAGATATGTCTCCAAAGGCAAAGGAAACAAAAGTGAAAATAAACTTTTGGGACTTCTTTCTGAATTTTTTGAATGGTCACATATTTCACTGGAAAATGGAAAAAATAAATTTTCTGTTGGTTTTTTTTTTTTGCATCCAGGCTCCCTCAACCAAGTTCAAGAGTTTCCCCCAGGGTTTCCAGAAGATCGTGTGCAGGTGCATGAAACTGAATACAGCCAAAGCCTTGAGAGGCCTTAGAGACCATCTCCTCCAGTTCCCTATCTGCTCAGAGCCTCCTGTATGCATGCCCATGAGACAGCTGTTGTTCAGCTTTTCTGTAAATTAAACGTTGCTCCATGATGGATTTATCCCATCCAGAGCTAGTTCTTTCCACCTTCAGGTTCCAATGACAGGAAGTCTTTCCTTCTAATGAACTGAAAAGTGTCTCCCCGGACACAGTGAGTAAGACTCACTGTTCTTACTCGGGAAATATTCATGAAGTCTTCATCAAGTGCCTACTATGGCACACATTGTTCTAGGTCCTGGGATACAACAGAGAACAAGACAAATAAAGTCCTTATTCTCAAGGAGCTTAGATTCTGATGAGGGAGAAGCATAATTGTGAAGCGAGAGAGAGAGAGAGACACACACACACACACACACAATCATATATACATAATATATATACATTTACATATATACATATATATACACTCATAAAGACAGTACTAAGTGCTATGAAGAAAATAAGGTATGTGGAGTGAGAGTAAGAAGATTAATTAATTAATTAATCAATTTTTTGAAATTTATTTGTTTATTTATTTATTTATTTTTGAAGATTTTATTTATTTGACAGAGATAGAGAGCACAAGTAGAGCAGCAGGCAGAGGAAGAGAGAAAAGCAGACTCCCCACCAAGCAGAGAGCCCAATGCAGTACTCAATCCTAGGACCCTGGGATCGTGACCTGAGCCCAAGGCAGCTGCTTAACCGACTGAGCCACCCAAGGGCCCCTATTAATTATTTTTTAAAAGATTTTATTTAGGGGCGCCTGGGTGGCTCAGTGGGTTAAGCCGCTGCCTTCAGCTCAGGTCATGATCTCAGGGTCCTGGGATCGAGTCCCGCACCAGGCTCTCTGCTCTGCAGGGAGCCTGCTTCCTCCTCTCTCTCTCTGTCTGCCTCTCTGCCTACTTGTGATCTCTCTCTGTCAAATAAATAAATAAAATCTTTAAAAAAAAAAAAAGATTTTATTTATTTGAAAGTGAGAGAACACAAGTTGGGGGAGGGCCAGGAGGTAGTAAGAGAGACTCTTAAGCAGACTTAGTGCGGAGCCTGACCTGGGGCTCAGTCCCACAACGCTGAGCCAAAGTCAAAAGTCAGACGCTTAACTGACTGAGCCAACCAGTTACCCAGAGAAGAGTACAATATTAAAAAATTTAGTTAAGGAAGGCCACCCGGAGGAGGTGACCTTGAGGCCTGCCTGGAGTGAGAGCACCTTGTGACTATCTGAGAAAAGATCATTCCAGATGGAGGGGCATCAAGGGGGAGTCTTGCAGCAGAGGCGCACCCAGCATATCTGAGTGACAGTGTGAAGGCAGAAATGGCAGAGGGCAGTGAGTACAGAAGACAAAGACCTAAGAGTGAGAGGTCAGGGAAGACAATGAAGGCAGACAGTAGAGATCCTGAGGGCCATGCCAAGGAGCCTGGATTTCACTCTAAGTGTGATGGGAGCCCACCAGAAGCTTTCAAGCAGACGAGTGATGAGAGCTGACTGATGTTTCCAAAGCATCACCCGGCTGCTGCATGAGGACAGGAGAGGGAGGGAAGCAAGACCCGCTGGGCAGGTGGCTATAGTCGGGTTAGCCAGCAAGTGGGTTAGAGGTGATCGGATTCTGGATATATTGTAAAGGTAGAAGCAACCGGACTTGCAGGGTTACATGCAGCTGAGAAGTGGGAGGAAAGTCTGAGACAGCTCCAAGTTCCTTTTAAACAAGCAACCTGACGTCAGCAAATATTTGCATAAGATGATGGGGATGTACCTATCAGTGGTTCGTGTACTTCCCAGAAAGAGAGATAGACATGTTCCCAGGGCATTTTAATCTATCAGGGCCTAATATATCAAAAACACTGTAGTTGGGCTAAAAGTTACAATGAACATACTTGGGAACCCAGAAAAGGGGCTGAAAGGGCTTCTTGGGGGAAGAAGGCTTGGATGGGCAAGGGTGGACAAGTGAAGCTCTCTCTGGGGGTGGGACCAGCCTACCTGACACCTGCAAGCAGGAAACTTAGGGCAGAGTTGAGGAAAACACTCAACACCAGGGTGTCACAGGATGTTAGCCTGCAAGGTGGCAGATAGAAGGAAAAAGGTCTGGAAAAATCTGCAGAGATCAGGCTGAGAAGGGTCATGGCCATTCTAAGGACCTTGATTTTTTATCCTGAGGACAGTTAGAGCCACAGATGGGTATGAAACCAAGGAGATCTATGGTGAGATATGGGTCTCCGAAAGATTATTCTGGCAGCCAAAGTGTGGAGGAAGGAGTCAAGATCAGATTGGAGGCTAAGAGGCCAGGAGGAAGCTGAAGAGTCGTCCAGAGAAGAAATGCCAAGACATATGAATGCTAACAGTAGACGGAGGCCTAGAAACACAGGGAAGATGTGTTAAGGAAACAAAAGGTAGGACAGAACTTAAGGGCATCATCCTAAGTGAAATAAGTCAGAGAAAGAAAAATATTGTGTGCTCTCACTTATCCATGGGATCGTAAAAAAATATCCCAAACCCACACATCCAGAGAACAGATTGGTGGTCACCAGTTGGAAGTGGGGGGGAGGGGTGAGCAAAACAGGTGAAAGTGATCAAGACACAGACTTCTAGTTATAAGACAACTAAGACCTGGGGATGTCAGGCACAGCACGGTGACGACAGTTAACACTGCTGTGTGCTATATTTGTAAGTTGATAAGAGAACAGATCTTAAAATTTTCATCGCAAGAAAACAGATAATTCCGTGTGATGAAGGAATTTAAACTTACCGTGGTGCACATTTCACAAAATACATACATAGCAAATCATTATGTTGTACACCTTAAACAAATACAATGTCATATGTCAGTTACATCTCAATTTTTTAAGTTTTTGAAAACTAACCAATAGAAGGTCAGTTGGGCAGGTCTTGAGGAATGACTGGATGTTGGGGTGACTGAGTGTGGTCTGGGATGGTTCCAAGTTCCTGATGTGAGGGACTGTGGTGGAAATTGGGGCATTGACCATGGGGGTGTGTGCTTGGATGTTTGAGGTTGAGTTGCCTGAAGGACATACCCAGTGGCTGGTCCAGCAGGCAGGTATGGAAATCTGAAGCTCGGGGGAAATGTCAGGGCTGGAAATAGAGACAAGTCTATGTTGTTCTGTTCCTTGGGCTCTGGAAGTCAAGTCTGATTTGCTTTTCCCATGCAGGCCCTTTAAATACCTGGGGACAGCCATGGTGTTCTCCAACTGCACCACGCCGGGCTGCCTGGAGGCCAGACACTTCATTCCTCCCAACACCACTCACTTGGGGGGCAGTCGAGTAGAGGGGTAGGAAGTCTTTCTGCTTGAAGTGTGACTCACGGACCAGCAATATCACCTGGGAGCTGTGAGAAATGCAGACTCTTAAACACTCACCCCCGATCTACTGAATCAGCATCTGTTTTAACAAGATCTCCTGGTGATTGGTGCACCACGCTGGTTTAAAGTGTGGACTGGATTCACACTCCCAGGCTTTGGACTCTGACCCTGATGTTTATTAGCTGTGTGGGGACAGATTACTTAAATTCTCCGTGCCTCAGTTTCTCTTTCTATCAAATAGGGATAATTTTTTTTGAACATTTACTTATCTGAGAGAGAGGGAGAGAGCACGAGCAGGAGGGGCAGGGGGAGAGAAAATTTGAAGCAGACCTTAAGCTGGAGCACGGAGCCTGATGCAGGGCTCGATCTCATGACCCTGAGATCAGGACCTGAGCCAAAACCAAGAGTTGGCTGCTTAACAGACCGGGCCACCGAGGTGCTCCTCTATCAAACGGGGCTAATTTTAAGACTTATTCCATAGGGGCATTATATAAATCAAACAATCCAGGTAAAGCACTTGATACACCAGGCCCCGAGTAAGTAGGGCTTTATTACAATGATAAGGCTCTGTCCCCTTTTACTGTACTAACCAGCCTTCTCCGAAATGCCTCCAATTTGCCTATGCCTCTTTTAAAGTAGACCATCCGGGGGTGAGAACTACCACTGACTGTGAGCCGGCTAGCCTGAGTAAATCAGACTAGCTCCTCTAGAGGCCTGCCGTTATACCTGCTGCCTTCAGGTACCATGGGACAGAGTATATGGTACACAGGGTGAAGAATTAAGCTAGGAAGCCAGACTACCCGCTTTTGAATCCTGTCCTGATGTAGCTGGGTGGCCTTGCACAGGTAACTGAAGCTCGTTGCCTATTTCCTCATCTATAAAAATGAGATAAGAACAGTACCTACTTCAGGAGAGGCAGGAACTGAGGTACATCACCGAGGCACTGTCCAATGCTCACTTTGGGGGCCCCTTCTGCACCTTCCACAAGCCCACCTACTTCTCAAGATGCACTTCTCAGTCCTCTACATGGCCTCCCTCTGCCCCATTCCCATGTGGACCTTCCCTTCCACCCATGCTCAGGATGGACCAGCTTGACACCAGCTGCAAAAATACACCCTTCCTTGGGAACATGGCCCACGTCAGCTTAGGGCACACTCATTGTCCAGGACAGGTCCTAACCCCTCCTGTTCCACCCACACTAGGCATTGGTCCAGGGCCAGCAATAAAAGTGGTCTCCCTCCTGGAATTAAAAAAAAAAAAAGAATAATATCTACTTTATAGGGTTATTTTGAAATTTACATAACTTGGGGCACCTGGGTGGCTCAGTGGGTTAAGCCTCTGCCTGTGGCTTAGGTCATGATCTCAGGGTCCTGGAATAGAGCCTGCATCAGGCTCTCTGCTCAGTGGGGAGTCTGCTCCGCCCCACACCCGCCCGTCTTCTCCCCCACTCCCGCCTGCCTGCCACTCTGCCTACTTGTGATCTCTCTCTCTGTCACATGAATAAATAAAATCTTAAAAAAAAAAAAAAAAGAAATTTACATGACTCAAAATAGGGCTTGTGGCATATAAAAATATTCAATAAATGAGAGAATCAATAAAATCTCCATATAATGCTCCTTGCAAAATTGTGACATTTGAAAGGTCCAGAAAGGTTAAGAGACATGACTAAGCCACATAAGCTTTCAGGTCCCTTGACTCCCCTCTGTGACGTCATCTCACCGCAGTTACAACGCAGGCTGTGTGGGTGGTATCCTCCCTGTGCCCTGCTCAGCCTCACAGTGGTATGTGATGAACCTGCCCTTTCTGTACCCAGAGCATCAGAATCTAGCTGCTTTCTTGGGGGCTACAGAGGGAGGAAGGGACCTGCTGTCTACACTCTCAGAATCTTAATGTCCTTGGATTTTGCTTCAGGTAAGAAATGGGTTCTATAATTATGACTTAAATTGTGGAGTTAATTTCAGTGAGAAATAATTTTGATGTTTTCCCCTTCCCTGATTGCCCTAAGTCTGAAAAAAATGTTGATGGCAAGGATTTCACTCAGGAACCTGTTACTGAATGTATTCATTTCTTCACCTTGTCCTGTAAGTGCTGGCCAAGTGGCAAAGAAATAATCACCTTTGGGGGGGGGTGCTGGTGGTGAGCTGGGGTTTTGTTGTTTGTTTTTGGACTTACTGAGTCAGCACCAGAGAAGCAAGGTGTTAAGCCAGGAGCAGTGGGACAGACATCAGTGAGAGTGACAGCAGGCTCGTGGATCCCAGACTCTCATGAGCACCAGAGCTGTCATGCCCAAAGCTCTCCCCAGAAAGATGACTCAGTAGGTCCCCTAGGGTCCAGGGTCTGGCCTCCGAATAGCCTCATGAAGAACATTTACACTGAGAAACACTGAAGTATAGTGCACTTTAGTTCCCTGAACCTAGAGTTCCCTCTAATTCCAAAGATAGTTAGATAAGGGTTGGGTCTCCGCATGAGAACCTTTCTGAGCTTTGGTTTCCTGTAGCATCGGCTGATAAACCAATCCACTTCATAAAGTTGTTGTGAGGATTAAATGAGGTAAAGTGTGGGACACCTGGGTGGTTCAGTTAGTTAAGCATCCAACTCTTGATCTCAGATTGTGAGTTCAAGCCCCGTGTTGGGTTCCATGCTGGGCGTGGAGCCTACTTTAAGATAAGATAAAATATGGGACGCCTGGGTGGCTCAGTGGATTAAGCCTCTGCCTTTGGCTCAGGTCATGATCTCAGGGTCCTGGGATGGAGTCCTATATCAGGCTCTCTGCTCAGCAAGAAGCCTGCTTCCCCCTTCCTCTCTGCCTACTTGTGATCTCTCTCTGTGTATCAAATAAATAAAATCTTTTTTTAAAAAAAGATAAGATAATATAAATTAGATAAAGTGTATAAAACACTTAAGTTTTGTGCCTCCGTATTCTGAGAGCTCAACAAAAGTGAAGTCACTCTTCCTGAAGAAGCAGTTTAGTTTTCTGGGTAGAAGCACAGATCCTGGAATCCAGCACATCCGGTCTCACAATTCTGGTCCACGGGCAATTTACAAAGTGTGACACCTTGGCTTCTCATACTATTAAAAACTGGGTCTAATACACGTTCCCCATCATGGAGTTGTAAAGATGGAGACCACAGGGGTCAAGAACTTAACACCATGCCTGGTGTAATGCTTAGTGCTACTCCCCAGATATTTCTGTGTCTCCTCCTTCTAGGCACATGATAGAATTGCATCTTGCCAATGTAAAGTTAAATATGGCCATGTGACTTGCTTTGGCCAATGGAATGTGACCTGAACGGTGATGTCACTTCTGGGCAGCAGGTTTAAGAGATGCTGTGCAATCTGCCACATCCCCTTTGCTCTGCTGGGAAGACTGTGGGGGCACAGGTCCCTTTGTCAGCCTGAATCCTGGGAGTCTCTGTAGAGCAAAGGCTGCCCAATGATCCCAGAGTACGGTGAGCCAGCAGGAAACTCGTGCTGTGTTAAGGCACTGAGATTCTCAGGTCATTTATAATTGCTGCACAAGTCTTCCACCCTGCCTGATAAACCTGCTTGCTACACTGTCATCTCTCAAATTATTATCAGCTATGATGATTATAATTATCATCCTTGAGTGGCTTCCAATTCAACTATAACAGAAACAAGACTCGAGAAAAATGAAATAGTACATTATAAGCTTTCACTGCCTGTAAGAAGTGCTTAATAAATGAAAAATTTCAATCTAGTGTATTTTCTAGAAAGCAGTGAAGAGAATGAGACTGTGGCCTCCAATAATAGAAAAGGTCTGGTTTACATGAAGCCCCAATTCACTGAGGCTTTAATTTTTGTTCTAGCTAAAATAAAAAGAAATTTAATTCTTGATGTGTCTTATCATACAACCTAGACCTTGAGTTCTTGGAAGAATCTTGAATATATAAGCGATTGCAGCAACCAGGGCTTCCAGAGTGTTACCTGCTTTTATTAAATCTCAATTTCCAAGACAGATATCTTCCCTTTTGGCTTTTCATTAAAGAAAAAGGGGGGGAGGGCGGAACGGAAGGATGGAAGAAAGTATAGCAAACAGCTATGGGATAAATTGGTGTTTTGTCCTTTCTTACTAATGGCATCCTCCCCTTGAGGCTCCCTTTGCTTCCTCCCTGGTTGGAAGCAGTCTAGGCTCTGGTCTGTGGTCCAAATTGCTAGCATCCAAGGTCTAGGCAGTACAACCAGGATGAGAAGGCTGCAGTGGGAAAGCTGTCCCGGGGACCCCAGTTTCCAGCACCAGGCACCAAAAGACCAAGTTGGAGGAGCCAGAGCACAGAGCAGGGGGTGGCGTACTACCTCCCCACACAGAGTCAGTGCTGTGAGCCTGGAGGACAAGCCACAGCCACAGTGGGAGGACGCCCAGGCTGTGCAGAGACCTCTCCCTACCCCATGAGGCTGCCTCAGCTCCCCACTACACCCAGATGCCTTCTTAGGAAGGAGGTGGTGGGAGAAGAAAAAAAAAATCCCCCAACAGGAGTGTGAACTCAGAATTGATGAAATAAACTGATGAGGTAAACCGAAATAGACTTTCCCCTCTGGGAGTAGGAACTCCAGATCAAGATGAGATCAGCTATAGAAAACTAAAGTCCCATTTGTCACACCTGGATAAATTTTAACTCTACCATATATTTATTTGTAATCATATGCAGTGAGATTGTGATGACTGCACACTACCTACATCTGAGCAAGGGTGAAAAGACAAACTCGCTAGCAACAGGGTGCCTTTCTTGCAAGACCCTAAAACAGCAGGCACTAATCCAGTAGTTGTCAAATTTAAAGCATGCATCCGAATCCTCTGTGAGCCTGGTCTGAATACTGATTACTGGGTCAACACCCAGAATTTCTGATTCAGCAGATCTGGCAGGGGGCTTCAGACCTGCATTTCTAATGAGTTCCCAGGTGATGCTGATGCTGAAGGTCCAGGAACCACCACTTGAGAACCACTACAGTAATTTGTCTAAGTCCAGCATTCAGCGAGGTCTTCCTTTCTGTGGTTTGTCCGTTGATATTACTTACTGGCAGATGAAATACTACATAACTCAGCGGGAGCCACTGTGTCACCATGGTCATTGTCATCACCATCATCCTCATCATTACATCATTACATCATTGCCCCTTACTAAGCATTTTACTGGGACACCAGCCCTGTCCTAGGTGCTTTACACTGCTGATCTCACTTAATTCTCACACATTTAATCCTTGCAAATACCATTCCTTTCATTTTCCAGGTGAAGGGACAGAGACTTCAAGAAATCAGGGAACCTTTTCAAGGTTCTATCTGTGCCACATGGCACAGCCGAATGTCCCACTGGGCAGCCAGACCCAGAGTCCGGTTTCTTTTCTTTTTTTTTTTTTTTTAAGATTTTATTTATTTATTTGACAGATAGAGATCACAAGTAGGCAGAGAAGCAGGCAGAGGGAGAGGAGGAAGCAGGCTCCCTGCTGAGCAGAGAGCCCGATGCGGGGCTCGATCCTAGGACCCTGGGATCATGACCTGAGCCGAAGACAGAGGCTTTAACGCACATGAGCCACCCAGGCGCCCCCAGAGTCCAGTTTCTAATCATGGGTGCTACACTCTTCCTCTTGAATAATGATCGTAATAATGAGGTCATTGAGGGGGCCCCAGAGTGTCAGAACCGATTTAAAAACCTAAAACAAAACCACTGAATATAAAAATGTCTGTTCTACTTGTCCTTAAGCTGCCAAAGACACCAGGACCTTCTATCCATGTTTCTCTAGATCTTCTACCCTTGCCACCATTTCACTTACTTTTTAAAAACGCTTCCTTTAAAAAAAAAAAAAAAAAAAAAGTGGGGGGAGGGAGGGCAAGAAAAGGAAAAGATCCTTCCTTTCTCCAAACCCCAGAGTTTCCATTCATTTGCTCTCAGTGAGTTTGGCTTTCTCTGCTTTCTTGTCACTTTCTCAACCGTCCTTGGTAGGGGGTGAGAGGGGCACGGGGAGGAGGGATGCTTGCTTGAGCACCTCATTAAACTGAATTGTGCTAAACAAAAAGCCATCTCCTCTAGAGAGAAATTATATCACTGTTTGTGAGCAGAGCAGCTGTCAGCAATTGTGTTTTAGATAGTAGTTTACATCGATTTTTCTTTTTGATGTGCATAATGTATAAAAACTCACTTGTATGGAGAAGCAGGTCCAGTAACAGGCTTGAGCAAGATGGACTTGACTAAGAAAGTCCATATTCAGTCCCCCCGCTGCGATCTGTGTTAAATCTGAAGGGAATTGATCACAGTCTCCCTGTTTTGAGCTACCCCTGCTCACATAGCAGGTGGCCCCAGCAGTGTGAGCAAACTTCAAACCCACACTTTAAAAGAATCTATCAGGGTATGAATCACATTAGTCAGCTGCCAAGACGGAGCTCCTCAGGTTTTCTCCGTAAGAATTCCCAATCTGGGTGTCACGTGGGGCAAGACAAAGTCATCTTCCAAGTCCATCTGAGCGAGAGAACGTGTGTGTTCTTGTCCCTCAGGCCTGACTCAGTTCTACCGCCCGGGGAATGGAAAGGGGAAAACCTGAATGGAAACCCCACTGTTCTTCCCTTCTCCTCCTCCTGCCCCTTCTGGGGTCAATTGCACATTCTGGCCAAGTTCAGCTCTGCCCGGGGTGGAGGAGGAAGGTTACCTCCCCAAGGGTCAGCTGGCCAAGGACCGGGGAGAAACATGGGAGGCGGGAAGGGGAAAAGAGCAGATGAAGGCAGGGGGAGAGAGGAGCCCCCGGGGAGCAGCCCGGGTGGTCACTCTTAGTTTTTGGATTCCAGGCAGAGCCTCTTGCGCTGTCCAAGACAGAACTGGTAAACGTGCTTGCTCCTGTCTTGCTTATATCCCCACATGCTCTCTTGACACACATTCTCATTCCTCATTCCCTGACTGTAAAAGAAATACATGCTCACTGAAAAAAAAAATGAGGAAAATAAAGAAATCAAGATCCTCCTACCCCCAAATAAGCATGTTATCAATTTTATGTATACCCTCCCATTTTTTCACATATCTAAATATATAGTTGTTTTTTTTTTTAATTGCCTCATACCATATGTACTGTTTCGTCCTTTTTTTCTGCTTCATAATAAGTTGTAGATCTCTTTCCCTGTCTGTCAGTATGTATCTAAGTCTTTGTTCCTGGTGGTGCATTATGTCGTAGACTATTACAATTTATTTAAGTCTCCTCTTGCTGAACTCAGTGATGGACGAGGGTCCTCCTCCGTGTCAGGCCTCCCAGCAAACAGAGCTAGTTTCTCCCGCACAGCCTTACTGGTTCTCACTTCCCCCCTTCCTTGGGGTTCTTGGGTCTTTCTCTTGCATCTCCCCAACTTTTTATGAGCTCCTCGTGGGTGGGGCCATGACCTCTAGACATCTGAAATTCCTACAGCCTGCACAATGCTGCCAGGGACTGACCCTGGGACAGATGGACTGACAAACACCCAGTAAGGATGAGTATTTGCTCTGAAGTCACTCCTTTCCCATCAAGAATTCTCCACCTGTGCTTTATCCGCCTTCCCTCCCTCCCCAACACACATTCTAACATGTTCTCAGTCTCTGTCTCATTTTCTCTACCCACCTTGCCTCCTCCTCAATTTTGCTTCAGCTGAAACACATTCTAGAATTCTTTTCCTTTCTCCCCTCTCCTTTTTTTCCTCTCTTCTTCCTCTCCCTCCAGACAATAGACCTAGGTCACACCCACATCTACTCACAAGCCTTCCGACCTACCTCCACATGCATCCCTTCAGACACCTATTCCTAAAACAAGTACCTACCACACATAAAGGGATGCCCTCTGCATCCCTCCTCAGTGAAGAAAGACCAGCCTTTGGAAAACCAGGCTGAGCAGATCTGTTGATGGCCTACCTGTTGACTGCAATGCTGCTGAGGGGCTAACTCACCCAGACTCTAGAGCTCATGGAATTCCTCCAGCCCCTCAAGCAGCATTGAATTTGAGTTAAAAGGAGAAAAAGTAATGTATATTGTCCTGGATACTCATGGTGCTAACAGGACTGGGAATTCCTTTTTTTTCCCCTTTAATTAATTAATTAATTTCTTTTGTATTAACACATGATCTATTATTTGTTTCAGGGTTACAGGTCTGTGAACCATCATCTTACACAACTCACAGCACTCACCATAGCACATACCCTCCCCATGTCCACCACCCAGCCACCCCCCAGCAACCCTCATTTTGTTTCCTGAGATTAAGAGGAGTCTCTTATGGCTTGTCTCCTTCCCCCGTCCATCTTGTTTCATTTTCCCTCCCTTCCACCTGTGAGCCCCTGACCTGCCTCTCAAATCCCTCATATCAGTGAGATCACCAGATAATTGTCTTTCTCTGATTGACTTATTTTGCTTAGCATAATACCCTCTAGTTCCATCCACGTCATGCTAATGGCAAGATTTCACTTCTTTTGATGGCTGCATAGTATTCCTGTGTGTGTGTGTGTGTGTGTGTGTGTGTGTGTGTGTGTGTGCTTTGTCTGGATGGAAGGCTTTGTGTTTTGATTTGCCTCACCTTTAATGATCTTCTAAGGGAAACTTCAGATCTTTTGGATCTTTCCAGACATGCTGTTCATTTTCTTGGCATTGCCTTCCTGTGGGAAAATGGCAAAGGAAGGGCTTATATCCAAGTGGTGGGATGGAAGCAGGTCACCCAGGTTCAAGTCCCACTTCTGCTATTATTGGACTGACCCTATGCAAACCATTCACTATGAATTCCAATTTCTCCCTCTGTAAAATCAGAAACCCATTTTCAGCTCCCAATTTCTATATACATAATGACTTTGCTTTTGTGGACAGAGAGAAGAAATGAAACTGATGAGAACTTGTAAGAAGTAAAAGATGGAGTACCTGGGTGACTCAGTCAGTTAAGTGTCTTGCCTGGGTGGCTCAGTCAGTTAAGCATCTGCCTTCAGCTCAGCTCATGATCTCAGGGCCCTGGGATCAATTACTGCGCCAGGCTCCCTGCTTGGTGGGGAGTCTTCTCCCTCTCCCTCTGCCTGTGCCCTCTCCTCCCCCTACTTGTGCTCTCTCTTACACCCCCCTCTTTCATACAAATACAAGAGATCTTAAAAGAAACAAACAAACAAAAAAATAACAAAACAAGAGACAACATCTATTTCTCAACCACATATAAAGCAAATGGCAAGAAAGCAATCTGGCCACTGCTGGGTGAATGCTGATTCATAAAAAAACCTCAGAATCAGAAGGAAGAGAAATATTCCTGGTGGGGAGTGATGGAGCCTGAAACTATTCTCTCGAGGCTGTCTTCCCCCTCACCCCTGCCCACACAAGCACATAGAATTTTAGCTGGGCACCTAATCACCCAGCCAGAGCTCAGAATGTGAGTCAAGGGTCCACTGCACACAATGACATGTGAGCAGTAATGAGTAGTGCAACTCCCATGTCTCTTTACTTCTGAGCCAGTAAAGTCCACTCAACTCTGGACCTCACATGAGAGGAAAAAATACTCCTACATTGTTTAAAGAGCTGCATTTTGAGTTTCTCTCTTATGGTAGATTAACCTCTAGCCTAACCAACATGGAGATCTTCAGATAAAGCTAAAAGAATATAGGAAGTCATTTAAAATGTCATCAGGAAAAAAGGGGGGATTAAATTGAAAGAAGACCATCTAAGGTGACAAACAGCCTGAGTGTGAGTCCTGGCTCTGTTGCTTACCAGCTGTGTGACCTTGACTAGATCATTTCTGTTGACTCTGTTTCCCCATCTCTATAAAATCGGCAAATCCTCTCTTGTTTAGCATTATTGGGAAGACTGAAGGTCAAGATGGTGAAGTGCCCACATGCTCTGTAGATGGTAGTTGTGGTCATTATTCAAAAGACATCATTGTGAGCCAAGGAAGGAGGACTTGTGCATTAAAACTCTAAGGAGGAAAGGAATTTTTATTATTTTCATTTGTGGGGTAAGAGCTCTCAGCCTCTGGACTGTCAGCATTCCCAAGTGTCACCCAATGTGAGAGAGATGGCAGTTAGCAAAACAATTAAAAGCCCAAAAGGGACTTGGGAAAACGAAATATTGTAATATAAAGTACAACTTCTGTGCAGCTGGGATCAGGAGACATTTCTTTCTGGCCCTAGAACCAAGAATTATGCCTAATGGGCACTGTAAATTGTGTCACTGATCAAGGTCCCCTCTTGGCCTTGACTGCGGGAAAACCAGAAGCCAAATGTGTGACTTTACATCTAACAACACATAAGCTGTTAAGACAGGCCCTTTTGTAGTTGCCGAATGCCTGACTTCATTTGATATCTGTGGCCTGGCTTATTTTGTTCTCCTTCTTGCTTCTTCAAATTTGTGTTCTCTTGTGGTATCTTATGAATTCCTAGAAGACCTTTAAATTTTCCCTTGGAACAAAGAATGAATGGATGGATGGAGACAGGAGTGAATCAATGACTAGAATCTTAAATTAGAAGAGAACCTTAGAAACCATGTAATTCAGTTCAGGAGTTTCCTCTACAACATCTTAACAGATGATCCGTCCAAGTGCCTCCTCCTACTTTTGCAGTGATTAGAAGTCCACCACTTGATAAGAGAACCCATTCCAGCTTTACTATCAGAACACTGTGGTTTATGGAGACTTGGTGTCTGCTTCCTTATAGAAATAATATTAATATTCATAACAAGAGGAGGTAAAATTTTTAGTAAAAAAAAGGCAACAGAAGGAAATAAGGGTATCAAAACAAAAGGAAATGATGCAGTTTTTATTCTCAGTGAGCCTATATTAGCTTTAATTTCTAAATTTCTAAATACTCATAAATCATCTGTGTTTATGATTTTGCCAGTACCCAATTCAAGACTTACCTAGTTCTGTTTTGTAAATAAAATATGAGATGTATGCTAAGGAAGTGAAAAGATGACCCACTGAATGGGAAAAAATATTTGCAAATCATATATCTGATCAGGGATTTGTATCTAGAATCCATAAGGAAATTTAAAACTTAACAATAAAAAGATGCATAAACCAGTTGGAAAATTGAGAAAGGATCTAAATGATGTTTCTCCAAAGAAGATACAGATGGTCTATAAGTCCATGAAAGGGTTTCATTCTCATTAGCCATTAGAGAAATGCAAATGAAACCCTATTTCACACCCACCAGGGTGGCTATACGGAAAAAAGATAGACTATTACAAGTGTTGGCAAGGAGGCAGAGATAGTGAAATCCTCATATTCTAACCAATGAGAAATCATAAAATGGTGCAGCCACTTTGAAAACCAGTTTGGCAATTTTTTTGGAAGGCTAAACACAGATTTATCATATGACTGAGTAATTCTGCTCTAGGGTGTATACCCAAAACAGACGTCTACACTCAAAAAACAAAACAAAACAAAACTTACCAAACCAAAAAAATTTGTATACAAATGTTCATAGCAGCATTATTCACAGTGGTGGGAAAAACCCAAATGTCCATCAACTGATAAATGTTTTAAAAAACGGGGTATATTTATACAATAGAATGTTATTCAGCCATAAAAGGGATAAGATATCAAAACATACTGCAGCATGGATGAACTTTAAAAGCTTGAAACTAAGCAAAGAAAGCCAGTCGCAAGAGACCACATAATAGATGATTCCATTCGTATGAAATGCTCAGAATAGGCAAACACCCAGAGACAGAGGTTAGTGGTGCCTGGGACTTAGGGGTGGAGGTGCAGGGAGCTGGAGCAATATAGGGAGTGATTGCTAATGGGTAGAGAGTTTCTTTAGGGAGTAAGGAAAATGTAAAAATTGATTGTGGTGATAATTGTACAACTTTGTGACTATACCAAAACCCGTTGATTTGTATCCTTCAAGTAGGTGAGTTGTATGGTACATGAATTATATCTCAATAAAGATCTTATTTTTTAAATGGAGTAGAGGTGCTGATTCAATCCTTGTTCTTAGTGCGGACAAGAGTATCTAGTATTGATGGCTTCAGCAGAAAAGGGAATATATGAAGGCTATGAGGAATAATCTCACAGATTTTCTAGGAGGGTTGGGATGTCAGTCCCCAAACCACACCTCAGGGATGCCTTCAGTGTAGTCACTGCTCACCACAGACTCTACAGCTCTCACCTGATGGGGTTAGGAGATGATGCTAGTTTTCCTTCAATGCTCTTTGCCAAGGTCTGGACAAATTTGTCACCAAGGTTTACACAAAGCTTCCTCAAGATGGTCTCTCCTAAATAGAAGTCTAGAGGAGGGTCATCTGATTGCCTGAGCATAAGTCCCATGTTTTTCATCTAAGCTGTTGAGGAAGCTGGGAAAATAACTTCTGGCTCCTGTCTTAACAGGCAGGTTATATAATGTGAGAACTACTCCAATCAAAGGAAGGGTTTTCTTTTTAATCCCCCTTTCTGTATTCCATTGGACTGGGTGACTTTTCTTCTGCAGATTTAAAGAGTATAGATTTTATTTTGGTGATGACAGTTGCTGTTAACTTAAGACCCAATTGTAGGTTTCTGTATGCAGTGGCATGCCATATATATCTCCTGCCAATCTACTCTGTGCATCCATTGATTTCACCTTCGTAGCTTGAAATCTGTCATGACGAGAGTATTTATACCATGGAATTGTCAAATGTTACAGATCACCTCCCCCTCGCCTAAGAACCAGTTGTTAAGCATTCACCAGCATGCAACTGTCCTTATCCCTATTGATATCTAAATTGTAAGGAGGCAGTATTTTGGTACAGCCCTACCCCTGGACCTATGCTGGTCTTCAAGTTATGTATTATCTGACTCAATAAATACAGAAATTTAGAGTGATTTCTAGCATGTGAAAGTGCTGTGACTTCCAAATGTGTCCATTTTTTAATACATATTTCATGAAAGCCTCCGTCTAGGGTAGATCAGAAATTTAAAACTGATCCGTCATGACAGGTTGTTTGAGAGGCATTGCTTTAGTCTGTTCTCATGGTTCTTTGTTCTACAACTCCCCACATACAATGGGTGCTGACATTGTCTTCCTTGGCATGGAAAGTCCCATTATCTCATGTAGATGAATCCTTCATCAGCTTCTTACCTCCTGGCCTTTGAAAATTGATTTTGACATCTTTGCTCAGGTTCTACTGTTCTGACATCTTCTTGGGAGCCTCCTGTCCCAGCTTCAGAGGCTAAAAAGAAATACCAGAGTTTAAAACAAATAAACTCAGATGGATTACAACATATCTCTTCCTCCTTCCCCTTCCCGTACATAAAACCAAGCTTATATACAAACTGGTTTCTTTGGGTGATGAGACCATAAGTAGAAGTATGTTCTTTTGTATATCTGAGTTTCCTATATTTTCTACAATGAATATGTATTAGGTTATCAGGAGAAAAGTCCCTGCCTTATTCTCCAGGATTTCATAGACTTTCCATGGATTTTCCTTCTTACTTCCTTGTTCCCTTCAGAGAAAATGCTGAATAAACTTCAGCATTGCAGTCATCATTTCTGGAAAGTCTCAAGACACTGTCATTCAACTCTTGTCTTGACACTCTCAGATATTAAATCCATAGCAGAACTGTCTGCAAACACTGACTTTCCAGGTGGAGTTGTGCTTTGTCTCCTCTCCCCCAATTTTCTGCTAAATCCTACAGTTCCTGCATTTACTGAGAAAGTATTCTAACTTTGGTTTGCTGGAACATCATTGCTAATATTCCCCAAGAGTGGATATAATACATGTACTAAGTCCTGAGCTCTTCATATATAAGGCAGGGATCTTTCTGGGCTTATCCCAAGCGTCTTGAACACATGGATTTGTGGGAACTATTTTGGTTCACAGTCAAACTTTAAGCATTGCAAGGCAGTAATACATGCCTTGAATTTCTATAAAAAATTTTTTATGTCCAAAGGATTTTAACACTTACAATCGGATCTCATCCTTTTCTCAAATAAGATCCTTGAAGTAATGACAATTAGAGAGGTTTAAATTAAGCCCATAGTGTGGTAAACTTTTTTTACTTATAAGATATGATAGATTTATTTAATGCTATTATCCAGTCCTGGAAACATTAGGGGGTAATTGGTACTCTCATATGCTACTTATAGGAACATGAATTGGTATAATCTTTCTGGAGGGCAATTTCTCTCTCAATATCAAAAGTATTAAAAATACATGCACAGACAGAACTTCTCACTAGTGCAGAGAGAAGATACAGGCAAATTCTTTGCCCCCACCAAAAATAAAATGGAACAAAATTGTTCAAAAATGATCATTCCAGAGAGGCAAACAGGAAATTTTCTCATGACAAACAGCTGAACTTTGGGTAAGAATCAGTCTTACAGAAAGAGTCTATGGTGTTCTTACCTAGAACCACTCCCATCCCTCCACCTAATGCATGACACAGTGGTACTATTGGGGCAGGACAATCTCAACAGCAGTAGCTTTGCTACTGGAATAGCTTTGATTTGGAGTAACTAGATGGAGGAAAACCCATGCCCAAGAGGACTGTCAATAAAAGTAGCAAATTTGGTAGAAAACAAACAGAGAAAATCTACAGTTATGATAGTTTGAAGTCATACTGCTGGTTGGGCTAAGTGGTGGGATGGGGTACTAGCCAGAAATTTAACAGGGAGATACTGAGCATGAGAGAGTCAGAGAAGCTAGATAAGCAGTCCAGGCATCCCTGGCTACTTAGGAGACTGCATGCATTCCTCTGAAGATCTGAAGAGTTCAACAACTGCCACATAGAATAGATAAACGCAAAGACACTCTCACCTAGACACAAAATAGTCAAAATTATTGAATTCCAAAAACAGAAACAAAATCTTAAAAGCAGCAGGAAGAAAATGACACCACCTACAGGAAAATGCCATGTCATTAACAGCTAACTTCTCCTCAGAAACGACAAAGGGCAATAGGCAAGGGAATGACACATTCAAAGTGTTGAAGAATACACTGTCAATAAAAATTCTGTATCCAGCAAAACTACCCTTCAAAAATGAAGGGAAGGGGCGCCTGGGTGGCTCAGTGGGTTAAGCCTCTGCCTTTGGCTTAGGTCATGATCCCAGGGCCCTAGGATCGAGCCCCACATCGGGCTCTCTGCTCAGCGGGAAGCCTGCTTCCTCCTCTCTCTCTGCCTGCCTCTCTGCCTACCTGTGATCTCTGTCAAATAAATAAATAAAATCTTTTTAAAAATGAAGGGAAAATAATGATATTTTCAGATCAACAAGGATTGAGAAAACATGTTGCTAAGAGGCCTGTCCTACAGGAAATGCTAAAGGAAGTCCATTAGTCTGAAATACAATGATGTCGGGTGATAATGTGAATGAAAGAAAGAAAGAAATAGTAAATGTGTGGGTAAATAGAAAAGATAGTATGAACATATTTTGTCTTTTCTCTTAATGCTCTAAAAGACATAAGATTATATAATGAAACAATTATAACACTGTATTATCTGGTTTACAATATATATGGATATAATATATATGACAAAAGCACAAATAAGGACTAATAAAATGGAGATATATTGGAATACAGTTGTCCTATTTCACTGAAATTAAATCGCAAGTAAACTCAATTAAAATGTGGATAAGGTACATACTGTAATTCCTAAAGCAATTGTTAATAAAACAACTAAATATATTTCCACATCATTTTTAAATGTATAATATTGTATAGTATTGTATAATATTATAATATTCTACTGTATAGATATATCACATTGTATTTAATCAGTGTTCAGTGTTGAGCCATACAATTTATTTCAAATTATTTACTATTTATAGTTAAAGGTGTGATTAAACATCCTTAGAGCTAAAGCTTTGATCACATCAATTGTTATGAGTGTAAAAATAAACTGAAGTTGAGTTACTGATTAAAATGTACATACCTTTTTAAGAGTTTGATTGAGGTAGAATTTATATATCACAAAATTTACCAAATGGGTATAATTCAATGGATTTTAGTAGTTATAGGATTATACAACCATCACTGCAATTCAACTTTGGAATGTTTCTGTTACCGCCCAACAGTTCCATCATGCCAATTTTCAGACAATCCCTACTCCTATCCCAACCCCAAGCATATATGGGTTTGCTCTATAGGTTTGCCCTTTCTGGAAATTTTATATAAGTGGAATCATACAATAGACATAACAGCAAAAGATGTTCAAGTCATGATGTTAAGCAAAAAAAAAAAAAAAAGATTATAAAACACTATACAGGACTATTTCATTTAAAAAATAAACACAAATATAGGCATGGAAGTAAGTCTGAAAGGGTTAAACCAAAATTGTACCTAGATGACAGGATTATGAGTGGCTTTTCTAGTTCTTTTTTATTTACTTACCTGTATCTTATAATTTTACATAATATGAGTATTTATGAAACTTCATACTTGTATCATATTTTGTAAGTCACTTTCATAACACTTCATACTTCATAATTCCTCCTGTCCTACAAAAACTCTATAAGCAACAAGGAAGAGTATACTGACACACACATATATAAAATAATTAGTATATATAATAGTATATACTAGTGCATATATATACTAATAATTAGTGTGTATTTATACTATACACAGGACACCTGAGTGGCTAAATTGATTAAGCATCTGACTTGATTTCAGCTCAGGTCATGATCTCACAGTAGTGGGATTTAGCCCTGCATCTGGCTCTGGGCTGGGTGTGGAACCTGCCTAAGATTCTCTCTCTGAATGGGTCAACCAGGAATTTAAAGAAGAATTTTTGAAAATTCATGGAAACAAATGAAAATAAAAACATAAATGTTCAAAACCTGTGGGACACAGCAAAGGCAGTCCTAAGAAAGAAATATATAGCAATACAAGCCTTTCTCAAGAAATAAGAAAAGTCTCAAATACACAACCTAACCTTACACCTAAGGGAGCTGGAGAAAAAACAACAAATAAAACCTAAACCCAGCAGAAGAAGAGAATCAATCAATTTTAGTGCAGAAATCAATGAATTAGAAACCAAAAGAACAGTAGAACAGATCAACAAAACTAGGAGCTGGTTCTTTGAAATAATTAATAAGATTGATAACCCCCTGGCAAGACTGATCAAAAAGAAGAGAAAGGACCCAACTAAATAACATCAAGAATGAAAGGGGAGAGGTCACAACCAACAACAAAGAAATACAAACAATTATAAGAACATATTATGAGCAACTGTATACCAACAAGTTGGGCAATCTGGAAGAAATGGATGCATTCCTGGAGACATAAAGACTACCAAAACCGAAACAGGAAGAAATAGAAAACTGAACAGACCCATAACCATCAAGGAAATTGAAGCAGTAATCAAAACTCTCCAACAAAAATAGCCCAGGGCCCAATGGCTTCACAGGGGAATTCTACCAAACATTTAAAGAAGAACTAATACCTATTCTTCTGAATAGAAATGGAAGGAAAACTTCCAAACTCTTTCTATGAGGTCAGCATTTCCTTGATCCCAAAGCCAGACAAAAACCCCACCAAAAAGGAGGATTATAGACCAATATCCCTGATGAACATGGATGTAAAAATTCTCACCAAAATACTAACCAGTAGGATCCAACATTACATTAAAAGGATTATTCACCATGACCAAGTAGTATTTATTCCTGGGCTGCAAGGGTGGCTCAACATCCACAAATCAATCAATATGATACACTATATAAATTAAAAAAAGGACAAGAACCATATGATCTTCTCAATAGATGCAGAAAAAACATTTGACAAAGTATAGCATCCTATCTTGATCAAAACTCCTCACATACCTCAATATCATAAAAGCCATATATGAAAATCCTGTAGCAAATATCATTCTCAATGGGGAAAAACAGAGAGTTTCTTCCTAAGGTCAGGAACACAGCAGGGATGTCCACTAGCACCACTGTTTTTCAACATAATACTAGAATTCCTAACCTCAGCAATCAGACAAAAAAGAAAATCAAAGGCATTCAAATTGTCAAAGAAAAAGTCAAACTCTCACTCTTTGCAGATGATATGATACACTATGTGGAAAACCCAAAAGATTCAACCCCAAATTTTGTAGAACACATACAGGAATTCAGCAAAGTTGCAGGATATAACATCAGTGCACAGAAATCAGTTACATTTCTATACACCAATGAGACAGAAGAAGGGGAAAATTAAGGAATTGATCCCATTTGCAATTGCACCAAAAGCCATAAGATACCTAGGAGTAAAACTCACCAAAGAAGCAAAAGATCTGTATTCAGAAAACTATAGAACACTCATGAAAGAAATTGAGGAAGACAAATGGAAAAATGTTCCATGCTCATGGATTGGAAGAACAAATATTATTAAAATTTCTATGCTACCTAGAGCAATCTATACATTCAAAGCAATCCCTATCAAAATACCATCATCTTTTTTCACAGAGCTAGGACAAAGAATCGTAAAATTTGTACGGACCCCAAATACCCAGAGGAACGTTAAAAAAGAAAACCAAAGCTGGTGGCATAACAATTCTGGGCTTCAAGCTCTTTTACAAAACTGAATATCAAGACGGTATAGAACTAGTATAAAAACAGACACATAGACCAATGGAACAGAATAGAGAACCCAGAAATAGACCCTCAACTCTATGGTCAACTAATCTTTGACAAAGCAGGAAAAAAATATCTTATGGAAAAAAAGACAGTCTCTTCAACAAATGTTAAGTTGGGAAAATTGGACAGCCACATGCAGAAGAATAAAACTGAACCATTTCCTTACACCACACACAAAAATAGATTCAAAATGGATGAAAGACCTCAATGTGAGACAAGATTCCATCAAACTCTTAGAGGAGAACACAGGCAACAAACTCTGTGACTCCAAAGAGTATATACAACATACTCTGTGTATCCAAAGGTAGGGGAAATCAAGGCAAAAATGAACTATTGGGACTTCATTAAGATCAAAAGCTTCTGCACAGCAAAGGAAACAGTTGACTAAACCAAAAGACAAGCAACAGAATGAGAGAAGATATTTGCAAATGACATATCAGATAAAGGGCTGGTATCCAAAATCTCTAAAGAACTTATAAACTCCAAAGAACAAATAATCTAATCAAGAAATGGGCAGAAGACATGAACAGACATTTCTGCAAAGAAGACATCCAGATGGCCAACAGACACATGAAAAAGTGCTCAATATCACTTGGCATCAGGGAAATACAAACTAAAACCACGAGATACAACCTCACACCTGTCAAAATGGCTAAAGTTAATAAGTCAGGAAACAACAGATGTTGGCAAGATGTAGTCTGCCTACACTGTTAGTGGGAATGTAAGCTGATGCAGCCACTCTGGAAACAGTATGGAAGTTCCTCAAAAAAGTTAAAAATAGAGCTACTCTGCAACCCAACAATTAGACTACTGGGTATTTACCACAAACATACAAATGTAGTGATCAGAAGGGGCATGTGCATCTCAATGTTTATAGCAGCAATGTCCACAATAGCTAAACAATGGAAAGAGTCCAGATGTCCATTGGCAGATGGATGGATAAAAAAGATGTGGTGTATATATGTACAATGGAATACTACTCAGCCATCAGAAAAAATGAAATCTTGCCATTTGCAAAAATGTGGATGGAACTAGAGGGCATTATGATGAGTGAAATTAGTCAATTAGAGAAAGACAATTTTCATATGTTCTCACACATATGTGGAATTTAAGAAACAAATCAGAGGATTGTAGGGGAAGGGAGGGAAAAATAAAACAAGATGAAATCAGAGAGGGAGACAAACCATGGGAGACTCTTAACTCTGGGAAACAAACTGAGGCTTGCTGGGCGGGAAGGAGGTGGAGCAATGGAATAACTGGGTGATGAGAATTAAGGAGGGCACATGATAAAATGAGCATTGGGTATTGGATAAGACTAATAATAAAACCAATGAGGGATGCCTGGGTGGCTCAGCGGGTTAAGTGGCTGCCTTCGGCTCAGGTCATGATCCCAGTGTCCTGGGATCGAGTCCCACATCGGACTCCTTGCTCAGCAGGGAACCTGCTTGTCCCTCTGCCTCTGCCTGCCATTCTGTCTGCCTGTGCTCACTCTCTCTCTCTGACAAATAAATAAAATCTTAAAAAAAAAAAAAGATGAATCACTGACCTCATACATATAACATAATTATATGTTAATTAATTAAATTTTAATTTTAAAAATAAATTTTAAAAAAGATTTTCTCTCTCTCTGTTCCTCCCCCCACTCATGCACTCTCTTGTAAAAAATAAAAGATAAAGAAAAATAGATTAATACTATACAATATACATAGTGTATATGGTATAATTAATATTTAGGTATATGTACAAATATATTCTTCATTCTACCACAAACTCTGAGGTAGGTATAATTATTCCTACTGTATAGATCAGAGAGAAAACAGAACCCATGGTATGGGGCTGGCAAAGTTACACTATCATCCCCATTTCAGAGATTGGAAAACAAGAACTGAGCTTCAGAGAGATTGAGGTATGGCAAAATCACACAGCCAGAAAAATGCAGAACCAGACCTTAAACTTTCCACAGGAAGTAATCATGGTAATGAAGTCCTATCCAGAATCTTCTTTATTGCTTGAATGCTGACCTTCTTTGGAAGTAGGGAAATAATAGGTGTTGGCACCAATGGATTTATTTTGGGGCCAGTAGCAAGTAACAAAAGTTAAAAGAAATGGTGGATCCTTTCCAACAGCTTGTCCAGTAGGTGTTTGGCCTACTTTCTCTCCTCATGGAATTTGGTTCTTTAAAAGGGTGATTTTCTTTCTTCAGATTTAGACCTTCATTTGGATTTGAGTAAGTGCAAGCCACAATGTTCTCTGCTCACGTAAAGGGCTTAATACAAATGGGTCAAGTCATTTTGGTGGGGGATTTAAGGCAAAAACTGCAATGTTAGACATAACAAAGATAAAAACCCATTCCTTTTGGAAGCTAATGCTCCAAATATTAAAATACATGTCTGAGTGCCATCAACATTTTGTAATGCCTTTTAGGGGCTGGGCACTGTAACTATGTGTGCACGGTATTGGGAGCAACTAGGGGAGAGTCGTAACAAGTAGTATTTGCTTATGAATCCAAGGTTGTTTCTGCAGCTGCCAAACTCAGAACACACAGTCATAATATCTATTTTACTGAGTGTATACTGTGTGGCAGGCATTGGGCTTAGTGCTTTGTATGCAGGATCTTATGATATTTTCCTTCCAACAACCCTAGGAGGAAGGTACCATTTTTAGTTCCTTTTTACAAGGACCCTGAGGCTTAGACATAGTAGTATTTTACTCAAGGTCACACGGCTAGTACGTGGCATAGACAGAATTCAAAGTCAGATCATTGGACTCTTAAGTTGGACTGTGCTCTAGAGTAGACTCTTATCTGCTGGACCCTAGACTCCCCACCTTGAGAATGGCAGTCTCAGGAATCCCTTCTCATTGAAAGTCAAACTACATCAATGAAGTAGTTCTCAGTATGTTCCTGAAGACCTCTAAAGTAGTAAGATACTGTATTTGTACATCATACCAATTTCAATTCAAATCTCAAAGCATGGAATAGGTAACTACTTGCTGAAGTCAGCAATTTTACCTGGCTGATAAGGAACAGAATGGGAGATAGTTCAAGTCCATGAATTCATTCAGCTTAGATTTCCAGGTGACTTTTGGAGGTGACAGGCTTTTTTGAAGCCTAGAGAATCTGTGGTCCTGACCTCAAGGGGCTCTTATCTCATAGTAAGTATAGGAGCACCAAAAAGCAAGCATGACACAATATTAGATGTGTCACAGGGACATCAGCATAGTATTTTACATTTTTAACCTCGAACGCGTGAGCACTGACCAACCAAGTAGTTTGGACCCCAGCTGTAAACTACTGGTGTAACTGTGAATTCCCACCAGGGAATGTCAGCTTTGAAAAGTGATATCTGGAAGAGAGGTAAAGCCTCAAAGCAAGGCAGTATATAATGAGTCAGATTGAGAAGTGAGTTGTATTTCACTAGGTCAAGAAAAGTCAAAAGGGCATTGTAGGAAGGAACAGCATGAGCAAAGGACATGCAAGGAGCTGGAAAGTGCCTGATGAATGGACCTCAGAGTCTGGGAAGTGTGTGCCTAATGGGGACGGTAGGAGACACACTGGAAAAGGCAGTCAGAGCAACATTCTGATGGCTCTTGAATGTCAAGGTGAATAATTCAAACTTCTGCTGCATTGCTAGCAATTTGGAGCCTTCACAGTATTTCCAAGCAGCAAAATATAAATATAAATGGGTAAGAATCATTAGAAATTTCCTAGTCCATCATTCTTAAAAATGCAGGTGTCTGTCTCAGAGAATAGATCAGCCAACCATTCCTTGAATTTGTTTCAGAACAAGCAAGTTATCCTTTTAAAGTAGCCTAATTCTTTGCCAGGAGAAAAACTTTCTCAAATGCTTTTTTAAAGAAGATACACTTTGTTTATGGTGTTGGATGAATGAATGAATGAATGAATGGGTGAATGAATGGATGGATGGACAGATTTCCATACACTAGCTCTTTAGAATGAGATAACTCCCCCGTTGTTTCAAAAGTATGGAGTTAGTTAAATCCGTTCAGTAATCTCTGTGACCTGATTCCCAGCCCCCTCCACCATTTGATCTCTTCCAAATATAGTACTTTTAACTTATTGATATCCCTTTGATGCCCAAGGCTAGACAGTAGACATCCCATACAATCTATCTAGGACATTCCTGTTCTTCCTCTGGAAACTCTCCTTCAGCTTCAGTTTTTGTTAATCATTATTTTTTTAAGTTGTTAAGATTTGCTTACTCCAAAATTAGTACAATGCTCGGTGTATATGAAGTAAGAAGTATAGTGTTCTCATCCTTCTACTTCCCCGAAAGTAACTACCACGAACCATTTTATGGGTCCTTCTTGACTTCATCCATATACTAATGGACTATTTTATGTGTCCTTCTAGCCTCATCCATATTCTAACCCAATATGATGGTGCCATTATTAGAATTTAATTAGGTTTTTTTAACATCTGGCTGACCATTGTCTCTGCAGGCTCATCCAGAGATGGGGGTCAGCCAAACCTCATCTGTCTCCCACACTGGCGAACCTTGCTGATTCTGTGACTAGAAGCAGTCCGTTATTATTACTACTTGTTGAATTCCATCATGCTGTTTTGGGCCCATTGTTCTAATGGATAGCCATCAGATTCTTTGCTTTTATCACCCACAGATTTAGTAAGTAATTTCAGCTCTCCTGCTGAAATTAGTTGGCCCATCCCTATTTAAATTCCTTTAGTGTCTTCCCACGAAACCCCTGAGTTCCATTTCCTCATCTGTAAAGTTAAGGAAAATGATATGAGGGTCTTTGAGATTCCTTTCTGATTTAAAAGTCTTTGGAACTATTCAAGGTGTGATGTACTCTGCTAAGACCCTTGTAGCACTAGCTAATGCTTTTACAACTTGGGGAGGTCCACGTTTCCCAGATGCATTGCAGAAGGTGGAGGCAATTACCCTGGGAATCTGATGAAGGGCAAGGCAAATGGCATTGAGGAAATTATCCAGGCTTCGGATAAAGATGGGACACAATAAAGTGAACAGGATATGAAAACATTTGCAGAAGTTCTAAAGAGAAGGGCCTAGCTTAGTACGGTTTCCAAGTTTAAGTGCTGGATATATATATATATATATATATATTTTTTTTTTTTTTTCTCCCCTGGAGGGGGAGTTTGATCTTTAAAAAAATAGCAAACCCGTGTGTTAAAATTGTGGCTATGGTTTCCACAAAGGTCAGCTGCAAGTTAGTAACTTCTGAAGGTGACTTAATTGCTTGGCTGGGCAATTATTTTGGATGGGAATCTTTGCCTAACCAGCCTTGGGAGACTTTTCTTGAAATGGAATTGAGTTCTACCTCAAAAACCTTGTCCTCACTTAACCCTGGGAAAAAGAGAGAGTCCCACAAAGCAGGGCAAGGAGAGTCTTGAAAGTGTAATTAATGTATGATTACACTTTAATGATTTGGCTGAAATACATTATGGGAATAATTTTCATTTTTAAATGATTTAATTTTTCCTCTTCTAGTGTAAAGGATTTAGCAGTTCCTGATTTTTTTTTTCTCAAGGGCATATTTGTAGGGTTCAGTTATGACCAGAAACCATTGTTCTTCCCCCTCACACCACACACCACTATAGGGAATATTGTCACACTCAGCCTTGACTGATTTTAGGGCACAGAAGTATGGCAGGAGTTTTAGGAACAGGTAAAGTGATGGAAGGGAAAATCGGGACATCAGAAGTCACCAATATGATTCAAATTAAAGTGAAGCTTTCAGAACAGAAGGTGTGGGAGCGTCATTTGGCAAAAGCAAGGATTCTAGAGCCAGACTGCTGAGTCCAACTTACCCCATACCAGCTGCATGACCTTAGGCAAGTGTTATTTGGCCTCTATGTATGTGTTTTCTCATCTATAAATTTGAGATAATAATGCCTGCTTCAGGGAGTTGTTCATATCACATGAGTTAAGAATGCAAAGTTCCTAGGGTAGTACCTGGCTTATAGGAAGTCTTGATAAAAGTTTTATATAGGAAAAGGAAAAGTTTTATATTCCATGTGCATATGTTATATTTATTTGTAGTACTTCTTCAAATACTAATGAGATCTTCACACATATAAGGATAACTTTTGTATCAGTCAGGGTTCTCCAAAAACATGCGATCAATAGGAGACTATATATTTAAGAGATATATTATTGTATATTTAGCATATATAAATTATTATATTTATTATATATCTATTTATTATTATAAGGAGAGAAGACATGATTATAGATGTAAAAAAAAAAAATCTCCAGGGTAGACCAGCAGCCTGGAGAATGAGAAAGAGTCAGTGCTCCAATTCTAGTTCAAAAGCCAAGATGGCAGAGAAGTAGGAGACCGAAATATCATTAGGTCCCAGGAGTTGAGCTAGTTATCAAACCATTCTGAACACCTATAAACTCAAATCAAAGAGAAGAAGAGCAGCAATTCTAGGAACATTGACTACTTTCTGGAAGGTAGGATGTGCAGAGAAGTGAATCTGAAGTGATGGGAAGACAGTGGGGGGAAGGGCCAGCTCCTGGCAAGCAGTGGAGTGATAGAGTACAAAATCAGAACTCTTAGAGGTCTACTCCACGAGGGACATCACTCCAAAGGCTAAGTGGGGGGTGGAGCCCTCATGGGGACAGTGTGGTCTCAGGAACTGCAGGGTCAAAGAAAGACTGGGGTGTCTGAGTGTGACAGAGCTGCCAGGTATCAGTGCAGGGAAGCCAGCTATAGAAGTAAAGTGTGGAGTGAGCTCTCAGCTCAGGGTTACCTTAGACCATCATCCAAGGCACAGTTGGGCCACTGATCTTCCAGGAGGAGTGGAAGTGAGCATGCAGCAGGAATCCCCTGGGTTTGCAGACTCCAAAAGGGGCTGTGTGCTAGAGATAGAAATGTTCAGTCACAGACCAGGTGAGCATGGAGCGTGGCTGGAGACCAGGGAGATGGGAGAAATTGACTGCTTTTCTCTGAGGGCACATTGAGGAGTAAGGCCCGAAGCTCTCAGCTCCTACAGGCCAGAGATTGGGAGGCCGCCATTTTCATTCCTGTCCTCCAAAGCTGTATGGAAAACATTCAGGGAACAAAAGCTACCAAGAGCAAACCTGAGCAGATTACTTAGCCTGGCCCCTGGCAAGGGTGGGGCAATTCTGCCTCAGGGAAAAAAAATTTGAGAATCACTGCTACAGGCCCCTCCCCCAGAAGATCAGCAAGAACATCCAACCAAGACCAAGTTCACCGATCAATGAGAACTGCAGAACTCCAGAGCTAGGGGAAAGCAACACATAGAATTCATGGCTTTTTTCCCATGATCCTTTAGTCTTGCAAAGTTAAATTTTTTCTTATTCTATTTTTTTAACTTTTCCTCTTTCTTCTTCTCCTTTTTTTCTTTTAAGATTTTATTTATTTATTTGACAGAGAAATCACAAGTAGGCAGAGAAGCAGGCAGAGAGAGACAGGGGAAAGCAGGCTCCCTGTTGAGCAGAGAGCCCGATGTAGGGCTCGATCCCAGGACCCTGAGATCATGACCTGAGCCGAAGGCAGAGGCTTAACCCACTGAGCCACCCAGGAGCCCCATCCTCTTTCCTCTTTTCACATTTTTAAACTATGTTATCTTAATAATACCTTTTTTAAAAAAATACTTTAAAATTGTCATTGTTATAGTCATATTTTAACCCTTCATTGTATTTAACCTTATTTTTTATATACATATAGGTTATTTTTTCTTTAAAATTTTGGGATACAATTTCTTCTAATAAATCAAAATATACCCTAAATCTAGCACCTGGCTTTGTTCTAGTCTCCAGCCGGATCACATTCTCTCATCTTTTTTTAAATTTTTCCAACCAATTTATCTTATCAATTCCTTTTTAGAATCCTCTTAAATTTTCATCTTTACTTCATCATGTTTACCCTTATTTGTGTGTGTGTATACATATACATATATATATACTTTCGTACATCTTTACTTTCGTATTCATACCTTCATCATGTTTACCCTTATTTGTAAATTTTGGGAGGTAGTTTCCTCTAAGAGACCAGAATACACCCAAAATCAAGTGGGTGGCTCTGTTCTATTCAGTCTAATACATATTTTTTTTTATTTTTTACTTCCCCCTTTCTTCTCCCCCTGGTTTCGGGTCTCTTCTCATTTGGTCAGCATATATTTTTCTGGAGTCTTTGCCACCCATTTAGTATTTTATTCTCTCATTCATATATTCTTATCTGGATGAAATGACAAGGTGGAAAAACTCACCACAAAAAAAAAAAAAAAAGAACAAGAGGCAGTACTGAAGACTAGGGACATAATCAATATGGACATTGGTACTATGTTAGAACTAGAGTTCAAAATGATGATTATCAAGGTGCTAGCTGGGCCCAAAAACGGCATGGAAGATATTAGAGAATCCCTTTCTGGAGAAACACAATCTCTTTCTAGAGAAATAAAAGAACAAAAATCCAACCAAGTTGAAATAAAAAAGCTATTAATGAGGTACAATAAAAAATGAAGGCTCTTAATGCTAGGATAAATGATGCAGAAGAGAGAATTAGTGATATAGAAGACCAAATGATGGAGAATAAAGAAGCTGAGCAAAAGATGAACAACTACTGGACCATGAGTGGAGCATTCAAGAAATAAGTGATACCACAAGACGAAACAATATTAGAATCATTGGGATCCCAGAAGAAGAGAGAGAGGGGAAGAAAGTATACTGGAGCATATTATAGTAGAGAATTTCCCTAATACAGCAGAAGGAACAAGCATCAAAATCCAGGAGGGACAGAGAACCCCTCTCAAAATCAATAAAAATAAGTCCACACCCTGTCATCTAATAGTAAAACTTACAAATCTTAGTGACAAAGAGAAAATCCTGAAAGCACATCAGAACAGAGGTCTGTAATGTACAATGGTAGAAATATCAGCCTGGCAGCAGACTTATCCATAGAGACCTGGCAGGCCAGAAAGGACTGGCATGACATATTCAGAGCACTAAATGAGAAAAATATGCAGCCAAGAATACTATATCCAGCTAGGCTGTCATTGGAAATAGAAGGAGAGATAAAAAGCTTCCAGGACAAACAAAAATTAAAAGAATTTGCAAACACCAAATCAGCCCTACAGGAAATATTGAAAGGGGTACTCTAAGCAAAGAGAGAGCCTAAAAGCAATAGACCAGAAAGGAATAGAGACAATATACAGTAACAGTCACCTTACAGGCAATATAATGTCACTAAATTAATATCTTTCAATAGTTACCCTGAATGTAAATGGGCTAAATGCCCCAATCAAAAGACACAGGGTATCAGAATGGATAAAAAAACAAGATCCCCCTCCCAAAAAAACCAAGACCCATCAATATGTTGTCTTTAAGAAATTCATTTTAGACCCAAAGACTCATTTCAGACCCAAAGACCTCCAGATATAAAGTAAGGGGGTGGAAAATTATTTATTTGATGTTCATGCTAATGGACATCAAAAGAAAACTGGGGTGGCAATCCCTATACCAGATAAATTAGATTTTAAGCCAAAGATAGTAATAAGAGACAAGGAAGGACACTCTATCATACTTAAAGGATCTGTCCAACAAGAAGATCTAACAATTTTAAATATCTATGCCCCTAACAAGGGAGCAGCCAATTATATAAACCAATTAATAACAAAATCAAAGAAACACATCAACAATAATACAATAATAGTAGGGGACTTTAACACCCTCCTCACTGAAACGGTCAGATCATCCAAGCAAAAGAGCAACAAGGAAATAAAGACCTTAAATGACATAATGGATCAGATGGACATCACAAATATATTCAGAACATTCAATCCCAAAGCAACAGAATACACATTCTTCTCTAGTGCATATGGAACATTCTCCAGAATAGATCACATCCTGGGTAAAAAATCAGGTCTCAACTGGTACCAAAAGATTGGGACCATTACTTGCATATTTTCAGACCACAATGTTCTGAAGCTAGAACTCAATCACAAGAGGAAATTTGGAAAGAACCCAAATACATGGAGGCTAAAGAGCATCCTACTAAAGAATGAATGGGTCAACCAGGATTTTAAAGAAGAATTGAAAAAAAATTTATGGAAACAAATGAAAATGAAAACACAACTGTTCAAAAATCTGTGGGACACAGCAAAGGCAGTCCTGAGAGTAAAGTATATAGCTATACAAGCCTTTCTCAAGAAACAAAAAAAGGTCTCAAGTACATGACCTAACCCTACACCTAAAGGAGCTGGAGAAAGAACAACAAAGAAAGCCTAAACCCAGCAGGAGAAGAGAAATCATGAAGATCAGAGCAGAAATCAGTGAAATAGAAACCAAAAGAACAGTAGAACAAATCAAAGAAACTAGGAGCTGGTTTTTTGAAAGAATTAATAAGGTTGACAAACCCCTAACCAGACTTATCAAAAAGAGAAGAGAAAGGACCCAAATTAATAAAATTATGAAAGAAAGAGGAGAGATCACAACCAACACCAAAGAAATACAAACAATTATAAGAACATATTATGAGCAACTATAAGCCAGCCAATTTGACAATCTGGAAGAAAGGGATGCATTCCTAGAAACATATAAACTACCACAACTGAACCAGGAAGAAATAGAAAACCTGAACAGACCCATAATAAGTAAGGAGATTGAAACAGTCATCAAAAATCACCCAACAGGGGGCACCTGGGTGGCTCAGTGGGGTAAAGCCTCTGCCTTCAGCTCAGGTCATGGTCCCAGGGTCCTGGGATCAAGCCCCACGTCCTGCTCTCTGCTCAGCGGGGAGCCTGCTTCCTCCTCTATCTCTCTACCTGCCTCTACCTACTTGTGATCTCTGTCAAATACATAAATAAAATCTTTTAAAAAAATCACCCAACAGAGTTGCCTGAGTGGCTCAGTGGGTTAAAGCCTCTGCCTTCAGCTCAGGTCATGATCCCAGGGTCCTGGGATGGAGCCCCGCATCGGGCTCTCTGCTCAGTGGGGAGCCTTCTTCCCCTTCTCTCTCTGCCTGCCTCTCTACCTACTTGTGATCTCTGTCAAATAAATAAATAAAATCTTTTTTTTTTTAAATCACCCAATAAGCAAGAACCCAGAGCCAGACAGCTTCCCAGGGGAATTCTACCAAACATTTAAAGAAGAATTAATACCTATTCTCCTGAAACTGTTCCAAAAAATAGAAATGGAAGGAAAACTCCCAAACTCATTTTATGAGGCCAGCATCACCTTTATCCACAAACCAGACAAAGACCCCATCAAAAAGGAGAATTACAGACCAATATCCTTGATGAACACAGACACAAAAATTCTTGCCAAAATACTAGCCAATAGGAGCCAACAATACTACATTAAAAGGATTATTCACCAGACCAAGTGGGATTTATTCCAGAACTGCAAGGTTGGTTCAACATCCGCAAATCAATCAATGTGATACAATACATCAAAAAAAGAACAACAACCATATGATACTCAATAGATGCTGAAAAACATTTGACAAAGTACAGCATCCTTTCTTGATCAAAACTTATGAAAGTGTAGGGATAGAGTGTACATACCTCAATATCATCAAAGCCATCTATGAAAAACCCACCATGAATATCATTCTCAATGGAGAAAAACTGAGAGCTTTTCCCCTAAGGTCAGGAATATGGCAGGGATGTCCACTATCACCACTGCTATTCAACATAGTGCTGGAAGTCCTAACCTCAGCAATCAGACAACAAAAAGAAATTAAAGACATCCAAATAGGCAAAGAAGAAGTCAAACTCTGATTCTTTGCAGATAATGTGATACTCTATGTGGAAAACCCAAAAGACTCCACTCCAAAACTGCTAGAACTCATACAGGAAATCAATAAAGCATCAGGATATAAAATTAATGCACAGAAATCAGTTTCATTTCTACATACCAACAGCAAGACAGAAGAAAGAGAAATTAAGGAGTTTATCCCATTTACAATTGCACCCAAAACCATAGGATACCTAGGAATAAACCTAACTGAAGAGACAAAGAATTGGTACTCAGCAAACTCTGAAGTACTCATGAAAGAAATTGAGGAAGATACAAAGAAACGGAGAATGGGTATTAACCTAAAGATAAAAATGTAGTGATCTGAAGGGGCACGTGCACCTGATTATTTAGAACAGCAATGTCAGCAATAGCCAAACTATGGAAAGAATCTGGATGTCCATCAACAGATGAATGATCAAGGAGATATGGTATATAGATGCAATGAAATACTATGCAGCCATCAAAAGAAATGAAATCTTGCCATTTGCAATGACATGGATGGAACTAAAAGGTATTTTCTGAGTGAAATAAGTCAATCAGAGAAGGACAATTATCATATGATCTCTCTGATACAAGGAACTTGAGAGGCAGGTCAGGGGGTGGTGGGGGGTGGGGGGAAAATGACACAAGATGGCATCAGGAGGGAGACAAACTGGAAGAGACTCTTAATCTTACAAAACAAACTGAGGGTTGCTGGGGGGTGAGGAGGTAGGGAGAGGGTTGTTGGGTTATGGACATTGGAGAGGGCATGCGCTGTGGTGAGTGCTGTGAAATGTGTAAGCCTGATGATTCACAGACCTGTACCCCTGGGGCAAATAATACATTATATGTTAATAAAAATAATTTTTTTAAAAAGCTAACTGCTGGGAAATTCCCACAACTCAGAAAGGTGGGTCTTTTCTGTTCTGCTTAAGCGTTCACCTAATTGGATGAGGCCTGGTCACATTATGAAGGGAAATATGCTCTAGCCAAAGGCCACTTATTTAATTGTTAATCTCATCCAGAAATGCTTTAATGGAGGGACACCTGGGTGGCTCAGTCGGTTAAGCCTCTGCCTTCGGCTCAGGACGTGATGCCAAGGTCCTGGGATCGAGTCCCGCACTGGGCTCCTTGCTCAGTGAGGAGTCTGCTTCTCTCTCTGCCTCTGCCTGCCGCTCTGCCTGCTTGTGCTGTCTCTCTCCCTGACAAACAAACAGATAAATAAATAAAATCTTTAAAAAAAAAAAAAGTGCTCTAATGGAAACACCCCGAATTATGTTTGACCATCTGAGCATTGAGGCCCAGCTAAACTAATACATAGAATTAATCATTGCAACTATTATCAAATAAGCAGAAAACAGCAAGTGTTGGCAAGGATGTGGAAAAACTGGAACCCCTATGTGTTGCTGGTAGGAGTAGAAAATGGGACTATGGCTGTGGAAAATTGTATGGTGGCTCCTTGGAAAATTAAATGGAATTATCATTTGATTAGCAATTCCACTTCTGGGTATAGACACAAAAGAATAGAAAGCAGGGACTGGACCAGATATTTGTATAATTGTGTTCATGGCAGCATAATTTACAGTAGCCAAAAGGTAAGAACCTCTCTCCCCAAATAATTGGTATCCCCAACATCTACTCCAGTCAGAGGCGAGGTAGCCACCTGCCTTGGACCCACACTCTGGCAATAATCACAGACTTTCAAATTATAATAATAATAGCTAATACTTATATATAATCTGGCCCAATTACTGTGTAACAGAAACGTACGCATTCTGTGTTTCACATGTATTAACTTATTTTAGTACAATAATCCTATGAGTTAAATACTATTATTACCAGTCCTTTTTATAGGTGGAAAAACCGAGGCACACACTGATTTCATATACTAAGAAAATGACAGTCTGGGATACCAATCCAGCCACATCTGACTCAAATTCCATGCTCTTCACCAGCGTACATTACTCCACATTATTATCACTTAGACAAGTGATCCTCAACATGTGACCACAGGGTGGCCATTGACACTAATGCAAGGGGCCTGTGGATGCGGATGGTAGGCAGGCATAATCTTTCAACAAATACAGAATGCCTGAGACATTGGTGTACAAATATTTTTTCAAATATATATATTTGAAAAAAAATATATATATATCTGTATATATATACAGATGCTGCTGTGAAGAATAAAACATCAATTCAATTTAAAAATACAGAATACAGGGGCGCCTGGGTGGCTCAGTAGGTTAAAGCCTCTGCCTTTGGCTCAGGTCATGATCCCAGGGTCCTGGGATCGAGCCCTGAGTTGGGCTCTCTCTCTGCCTGCCTCTCTGCCTACTTGTGATCTCTCTTTCTCTCTGTCAAATAAATAAAATCTTTTTTAAAAAATTTTTTAAAAATACAGAATACATTGTGGCTTTTACTCACTATATAGTTTCTTGATCACTGATAAAAAGGAAAAATCAAAACCCATAGTGACATATTCAATTACAGTCTTCTTTTCGCCTCGTTTGGAGACGCTGGTAGATTTGCTTTTTCCTAATATTTTAGAGAAACATAAATAAGAATAAGCAAGTGTAAATTCTTCTAAACAAAGGGGAATAAAAATTTTTTTTTAATCGAAGCATAATATCTATAGAGAAAAGTACACCTATTAGAGAGGAACATAGCTGGGCAAATTTTCATAAACTGAAACCACAGTGTAACCAGCCCCCCAGATAGGAATAAGAACATTGCCAGTGTCCAGAAGATTCTTCCTGCTTCTCACGGTCACTAGTCAGCTCCCTTCAGGTGTAGCCATTTGTAGCAGATAGAATTGTGTCTCCCAAAAAGATATACTTAAGTCTTAACCACCAGGACCTGTGAGTGGGAATTTACTTGGACACAGCATCTTTGCAGATGTAACAAGTTAAGAAAAGGTCATCCTTGATTAGGGTGGACCCTAATCCTTGTTTTGTTTTGTTTTGTTTTAAGCTCTCTTTCTGTGGCTATCTGATAAACTTGCTATGGAAGTAAATTATCTGTGCTTTTCCTTTGCTGTTTCAATGAAGTAATTTATAAATACCATAATAAACAAATAATAAAACTGTACTTGAAAAAATGAAGATCCAACAGAGAAAGTGATTTTATTAGTTTGCTAGGGCTACCATAACCAAACACCACAGGCTGGGTGGCTTAAACAACAGAAATTTATTTACTCACAGTTCTGGAGGCTGGATGTCCAAGATCAAGGTGTCTTCCTGAGTTCCCTCTGCTCCAACGGCAATGGCCGCCATCTCGCTGCGTCCTTAGTCCTTATGTGGTCTTCCCTCTGTGCACAGGCTTGTTCGTGTCCTAATCTCCTTTTAGAAGGAAACCAGTCGATGGGATTAGCACCCACCCTAACAGGCTTGTTTTAACTTAGTCCCCTCCGTAAAGGCCCCATCTCCAGATACACGCACATTCTGAGGTACTGGAGGTAAGGGCTTCAAAATATGAATCCGTGTGTGTGTTTGGGGGTAGCACAATTCAGCCCATAACGGTGATTTAATATTGTTTTCACTTTAAACTTCTGTGATCGCTCTGATCTCACCAGGGAGGACTTTTGTATAAGCAGGTTTTAGACAGTAAAGCCTGAGCCCAGGAGGTGGTGGATAGGCAGCCCTAACCCAGAGGCCATCTCTGAGGCTGTAAGATCCGATCTCCTTTTCTTCTTCTTTTTTCCTTTTTTTTTTTTTTTTAATGTAAAGAAGTTCTGTTTTTAAAACGTGGAAGGAAATGCCAAGTGAGTTTTTAAATCACCTTCCGTAATGAGGTCTGATGCCAGGATTTTCATATGTAACAGCTGAACTGCCCATGACTGACAGTGATGACCTTAGAAGGAAATTTTCCCACTCTTTCTGCTCAAGCACTTTTCAGGTTTGTTCTTTCCACTTTTCCATAAGAGTCCACACTTTCCAAGGTTACAGCGCATGACCCCTCCCTGTGGTTGTCGATTACACGCTGTGGTGTGTTTCCTAGTATTTTATGAACAGTTTTTTGTTTAGTTTTGTTTTGTTTGTTATGTTAGCCACCATACAGTACTTCATTTGTTTTTAGGGGGTTGTATTTTTTAAAGATTTTATTTACTTGTTTGACAGAGAGAGAGACAGCAAGAGAAGGAACATAAGCAGGACAAGTGGGAGAGGGAGAAGCAGGCTTCCCACGGAGCAAGGAGCCGGATGCTGGACTCGATCCCAGGACTGTGGAATCATGACCTGAACTGAAGGCAGATGCTTAACGACTGAGCCACCCAAGTGCCCCAACGTCATTAGTTTTTGATGTATGGACAAGTTTGTAAACAGGGGCTTTTGTCATCACCTACGAATGGAAGTAAATGAATAAATGCTCCTTCATTTTAGGAGCCTTTGTTGTGTGTTCACAATTCGCCAGGCGAATCTGCTATAGAGATGAGCCCCCTGGGAGCGTCTAGTGTAGTGGAGGAGATGAGAGATGGGTAATGAAAGATTTCCAGGTGTTAAGATATGGTTACCACAGTGCATTTAACCCAAACTACCATTTCTCTAAGAACTGCCACCTTCTGAAGGAAGGGACCTAGCAATCCTGTGGGACAGTGATCCCTCCCCCTAGCTGTAACAGATGAGATAGGAGGCGGCCAGCTCCAAACTGGGTGAATTAGGGCCCCTCTGCTCTGGAATTGTGGTTCAGGGATGTCGTCAGCCTTCGCTGATCACTTGAACTAAGGACAGGTGAATTTGGGAGCTGTGGGTGGTCACCTGCTGCTGCTGCTGCTGCTGCTGCTGCTGCTTAGCAGAACAGACAGCCAGTCTACAAGCTAGCAAGAATAAAAGGTCTTAGAGAAGGTACAAGGATGGGCTACTATACTACATGGAGAGATGGGGGGGGGAGACAGACCAAGACAGAGGAGAGAGGGGGAAAGACTGGTACTAGTAGTACTTATGGCTGGATAATTCTTTGTTGCTGGGCATCCCTGAGTTCTATATACTATATGCTAGTAGCACTTGCCAGTTGTAATCATCAGAAAGGTCTCCAGACAATGACAAATGTCCCCAGTGGGGGATTGGGTGGGCGTGGGGGGCAAAATCATACCTCCATGGAGAACCACTGTGCAAGAGTGAGTGAGGTTCTGTATTTGCAACCAAAAGGGCCCAGAATGAGATCCTCCCATGAGGAGGCTGGGCTCTCCCTGAGCATTGCCAGATGCAGAGACAGCAGAAGGGGTGCTCAGATGGAGGCGTTAGACTGGACTTTGGTACTAGACTCTTCGAGAAGACGAAAAATTGAGAGAAGTACAGCCTCTTCTGTTAGATATTATAACGGGGGATAATATAATTTTAGATTGAACAGCTCTTTAACACTTGAGGTATAAATATGGTCAAATCTCTTTTTTTTCTAAATTAAATTTAGACTGGTTCACTCATTTATGACATTATCAGGAATACTCATTGTTTTGGCTCCTTTTCCCACCATGATTATCTGAAACAAACAAATTCTGGAACTTTTAGGCAGCCTGAAAGGGAAGTCAAGTCTGCTTTTAACCCCAACGGCAAGAGAACATTGATTCTAATGCAGGGATCTTCAAACTATATTGATGGTGAATCTCTATTAGTAAAGCCTTTCTTAAGACTGTCTCCCCGCTGTATGTATGTCCATATGTTTATGCTTATTTATTTATACACCACAGTTGAGTCCTTTTATACTAATATATTAAATTTTATACTAGTATTCTGTGTCCTATTATAAAACACAGAAAACATCAATATTCTTTAAAAAATTAAAAGTACATGTAATCTGTACAATGGAATGCCATAAAAAGGAACGAACTATAGTTGTGTGTTATCACACAGAGGAACCTTGAAAACATCATGCTAAAGGAAAAAAGCTCATCACCAAAGACCACACAATATGATTGATTCCCGTTAAGGGAAATTTCAAAATAGGGAAATCTGTAGAGACAGAAGGTAGATTAGTGACTGCTTAAGCCTAGTAGGGTTACCAGGTGATAGGAGGGTAATACTTGGGGGTATGGGGCTTCTTTTTGAGATAATGCATTATTCTTAAATGCCTATGATAATTGCATATATTGGTAAATATACTAAAAGCCATTGGATTGTATACATTAAATGAGTGGATCATATGGTTTATGAATTAGATCTTAACAAAGCATATAAATACAAGTCCTCTCGCATCCCCTGACCCCTTAGTTCATGCTTTTTTGGGGAAACACACCTCACTTTGGAGATCTCAGGGGTTATGGATGAGGTCCATTCTGGCACTTGCTTTCCACTGCCACATTCCAGGGCTATATGAAAAGTGGGTCATCCTTCTGCACACTCAATATCATGATTAAGGTCAAAGAGTCTTTCAGGGTGCCTGGGTGGCTCAGTGGGTTAAGCCTCTGCCTTCAGCTCAGGTCATGATCCCAGGGTCCTGGGATCAAGCCCCACATCGGGCTCTCTGCTCAGCGGGGAGTCGGCTTCCCCCTCTCTCTCTGCCTGCCTCTCTACCTACTTGTGATCTCTGTCTGTCAAATAAATAAATACAATCTTAAAAAAGAAAAGAGTCTTTCAACATTGGCAATGATGTAGAGAAGCTGGTACGGTGACACTGTTGTACTCATTCAGTCTTTGGGGGAGTGTAAATTGCACAACCCTTTTATCATTAAAACTGCATATACCCGGGCGCCTGGGTGGCTCAGTGGGTTAAGCCGCTGCCTTCGGCTCAGGTCATGATCTCAGGGTCCTGGAATCGAGTCCCGCATCGGGCTCTCTGCTCAGCAGGGAGTCTGCTTCCCTCTCTCTCTCTGCCTGCCTCTCCATCTACTTGTGATTTCTCTCTGTCAAATAAATAAATAAAATCTTAAAAAAAAAAAACTGCATATACCCATTCCCTAAGACCCAATACTTTCATTCCTGGTATTTACCCAACAGAAATACAAACACAAGACAGTGTTTCTAGTAGTATTGTTCACAAATAGCCCCAAACCAAAACAACCCAAATGGACATCAGCAGTAGAATGGGCAAAGAAACGATGACATACTCATACGAAGAAAATAAAGTCAGCAGTGAGAATGAAAAGAATGTCACGCACAAGAAAAGAACGAAGCTCATGAAAATGACTTGAGCAGAAGAAGCCAGACACAAAAGAACACCTAGTGTATGATTTCGTGTAGACAAGGAACAAACAAAACGAAGCTATGTTGTCAAGGTCAGGCTAGGGATGACTTCCGAGGATGGGGGTGGAGGTTAGTGACCCGGCATGAGGTGGGAGAATTCTCGGTGGTTGGTAATGTTCCGTTTCTTGACTAGGTGGTGGCTTTGGGGCTGGGTTCAGTGTACACAAATTCGTTGAGTGGCTGCAATTAGATTTTTGCACTTCTCTGCATGTGTGTTACACTTTAAGAATACATTTATTTAAAAAAAAGTGAAAAACGAAAAACACATAAATAGATAAAGTTCAGGCAGGGTCTCCCAGAGCCCTGACAGGAGCAACTGGCTTGCCCCCAAGTGCTGCTCCCTCTCAGGGCCAGCTCAGCTCCCAGGACAGAAGGCCACCAGGGTTCTCTGAGGGACGCCAGGTCACGGCCTCACCTCCCACAGGCCTTGCAGGACCAAGGATGCCTCCAACTTCCCGAGTCCTCAGCAACTTCAGCTGGTCTTTTCCACCTCCTCCCCTGCCTCCACGCTCTGGCTGCCCTGAGGCTTAAATCAGGATCATTTAAGCATCATCCTCTCTCATATCCAGAACCACTTGCCCCTGACTTGGGAAATACAGAAGGGATCAGACCAGTTCTTTTTCACACTTAAACAAAGGATTTATTTCCCAATTCACACCATCTCCGGTCAAAGGAGCGATCTGCTCCACCATCCCAGGAGAAACTCCCGTCAGGACTCGTGCAAGCTGCATGTCTACCTCCCGAGGGAGGCTTGCCTCGGTGCCCTTGGCAATGTCTTGTTCACAGAGGGCGCTCTCTCCACCACAATCTGTGGTAGGTGCTTTCGATGCATCATCACAGTTAATCTTGGGAGGTAGGGACTATCACCTCCCGACGAGAAAGCCAGAGACAGCAAACCATTTGCCAAGGCAATTCATTCCTGCACGACAGCTTCCCCAGGGATTCTGTCCTTCCTGTGGTTCCTAGGTGAATTCATAAAGCATCTCTCAGAAGAGTGAGGGGGGAAAATGTGCTCTTGCTAGGCTTCTCACTTCACTCATAAATTATATAAATAACAAGGACATGAGGGAAGTATGTTAAATGCCAAAGAGAAACGGAAGCGAAGGAGGAGGGAGGTATTGTCACACTGAGGATGACACGAGGCATTGCGGAGAGGAGCTGGTGTTGGCCTCGGTGATGGGCAGGAGCTGGGCAGGCAGAGACCGGGGTGGGGGGGGGGAGGGGGGGGTTGCTGCCAGAGCAGCTCAGGGAGGCAGGAAGTGCTGGGCGAGATCAGAATGCAACTGGGGTCGGGAGTGAGGAGCAGCACATGTGGTAGAGTACTTGAGATTTGGGACTGGGAAGGAGGCAGGGTACGTCTGGCGGTCAGTGCGCTCGGTAATTGTATGTGCCCACTTGACTGGGTCACAGGGTGTTCAGATGTTTGGTCAAACATTACTCTAGGGGCGCCTGGGTGGCTCAGTGGGTTAAGTCTCTGCCTTGGGCTCAGGTCATGATCCCGGGGTCCTGGGATCCAGCCCGCATTAGGCTCTCTGCTCAGCAGGGAGCCTGCCTCCTCCTCTCTCTCTGCCTTCCTCTCTGCCTATTTGCGATCTCTGTCTAATAAATAAAAAATAAATAAAATCTTAAAAAAATTATTCTAGATGTTTCTGTGAGGGTGTTTTTGAGTAGTTTAACATTTAAATCAACACACTGAATAAAGCAGAGTGCCTTCCTTAATTGGGGGTGGGGGGCTCCCTCCACTCAGGTGTTATAAACTAGAACACAAAGGCTCACGTGATTAGGGAGGACGACAAGTCTCGGGACCTGCAGGAAGAGACAGCAAGCCACAGCCCCAGGAGAACCAGTGGTATAGTTCCAGATCAAAGGCCAGCGGGCTCAAGACCCAGGAAAAGCCAATTCAGTTCTCTCCCACCATCCGGTCTCTGCTCAAAAGTCCTCCCAGACCACCCGTTCTAAAGTAGCCCCGCCCACCGTCACTTTGCATCTGGGTACCCCTCTCTTAATTCTTCACTGCCCTTTTCCTGCCTGAAACTCTATATTTGCTTTCTATCTCCCCAGTAGCACATAATTGCCATGATTATTACCAAAAGTTTACTGCTACACCCATAGCTCCAAGAAAAGCAGCTGACACACAAAAGATGCTCAATAAACATTTGTAGAAGGAAGGAAGGAAGGAGCTTTCACATTGCATTATTCCTTATTATGGTACCGCTTCTCCTGGACTCGCCACTGGGCCTCAATCATATTAGCACAGCGCCTGGCCAATGAGAGGTCAGGGAAGACACAGTGTGTGTGGAACCGCCTGGATTCTGGTTATTTCTAGATTGGCTTCTCTTCCACCTTGAATTATAAACTCTCTGAAGGCAGGGACCACCTGCCTAGGCCCCCATCACCTGTCACAGAGCCTTTTGCCCTGTAGGCCATGAGTGTGTGGAAGTCGATTGAACGGTGTAGATAATAGATAGTGGATAGTAGATCGTAATTGCTGTGCACCTACAAGACACTCTATCAATAGTTTTAAGTTGCTACTGAACATTTCCATTTAAAATTTCCATTATTGGGCTCATAATGAAGAAGGAACACACACATTAAACAAGGGAATGACCACTTCGGGAAGATTCGACCCTCATTTTGATTCATTGGATGATTTTATGCCTACAACAACAGCAAGCTGCTATTTGTGCCACAATTATTTTATTGAGTACAGGATCGGATCCGCTTACGGTGGGATTGGGTTCTTAAAGTGCCGCTTTTGCCATTTTTAAAGGCTGCGTCTTTGAACTACCATTTCGGGACAGAATATATCAGAAAGTTGCATCTTCAGTGAAATTCCAAAGCCTTGATGAGAAACTCTTTTTAGAATAAGCAAGTGAAGGAGAAAGGAGAATTTTCCTTTTGATCAGAGGGTCACAAGAGAATGAAATTGTCAAACTTTTGCCCCCCGCGAGAGAGCTAAAGTGCTGAGCTTAAGCTGTTTCATTACAGGGGGAAGTGGAGAGTGGAAAGGAGAAGAGGGAAGGAATGTTAGCGTTATTTAGTTAATTTCCTATCGAAAACCCTAAGCATACTGCAGAAGTGAGCTCGAGCGGCAGTGTCCATCTGGAGCACGGCTTCTTAGGTGGGGTCAGAGCTGCGGGCGGGCTCGGCATCACGGAGATGAGACAAATTATCCTTTCGTCCACACCTACACTGCTTATACACAAAGCTCAGGAGAATTTGTATTCTCTCTGACTCTGGGGAAATCAAATTTAGAAACAGGACAGAAAGAGAATTTTCGAGAATCTAATGACTCCCATTATAAGCCAAAGGCAAAATGGGAGCTCAGGGCGGCGTGATAATGAAGTTGGTCATTAGCAGCTAGGAATACCATTTCTGCAGATCTTGCTCTGGTGAACCACGTGACATTGACTGGAAGATTACAGATTGCCAATTTATCCTGCTCTCCCTGATCTGTCACACAGTGAGAGTTAGGGCTTGTCACTGGTTGCCTGTTTGTGTGAAAACAAAAGAAGCCGAATAAAGCTGAAAGGAATCTGTAATAAATAAATAAATAAATAAATCAGGAAACAATATGGAAGGGTGATTTTTTTTTCAAAGGTGATCAGAGTCTAAGGGATGGAATAGGGTCTCTCATCCAGGAGGAATGTACACACTCATTTTAAAGGGAAAAAAAAAAAAGTGCCCCCCCCCAAGGAATTCATTTCTGTTGAGAAATAGGCTTCTTTGCTAAATGGCTGTGAATCATGCACAAAGAGGAATTTTGTCCTTATAAGTGATAAAGTTTTGTAAAATTACTATGGAAAACAAGTATTAAGGGGTGCTTGGGTGGCTCAGTGGGTTAAGCCTGTGCTTAACCCACTAAAGGTCCTGGGATTGAGCCCCACATCCGGCTCTCTGCTCAGGGGGGAGACTGCTCTGCCCCCCCTTCTGGCTACTTGTGATCTCTGTCTGTCAAATAAATAAATAAAATCTTTAAAAAAAAAAAAAGAAAGAAAGAAAACAAGTATTATATTTTTAAATTGCAGCATGAAGACCCCAGTTTAAGAAATACTGTGTTAAAAAAGGTCTAGCTTCTGTCAACTTTAACTTCCATCATGTGGTCCCTGGCTTATAACTGACATTTCTGGAATAAGCCTTAAAGTATGTTAACTATTACTTAGAAGTAAGAGAGAAAATGCATACAAATTTAGTGCATTTCTTTAATGTGACTTAGCTTCTATTTCTGTGAGTCATGAAACACCAGGTTTTACAAACATGCCTTCCCTTAGAAATGGTTTGTTGAGTCGGTGTTACAGGTTAAACCCCGCAACTTATCAGAACACTCAAGGACGCATGTCCTTCTGGAGCTTTGACCATCAAATTCTAAAGACTAAGAGCCAAGATCCATGCAATGCAAAGGCATAGAAGCAGAGATGTGCTGACACTGCTAATACTGTTTCTTGAATGCTGACCATTAAATATTCAGGAATTTTATAACCTAATTGTTCAAGTGATGTTATCTGAAAATCTGCTGTGGTAAGAATATTTACACCATGGAAATTGGTACACACTACATATACTGAGGTTTTTTGGTGGGTTTTTTTTGTTTGTTTTTTGGAGACCCATTTTACCAGCATACCTCACTACACTGAAGGATTTTTAGAGGCATGCAAAATCAGAATCTGGTAAGTTAAGCCCAGGAGTCTGGGTCAACTGAGAGGCAGGTTATCGATTAACAACACTGGCCTCAGAGTCACACAGACAAGGTTCCTGATCCCAGAGTTGTGTGATCCCAGTCAGAGTTGTGTGATCCTGGCCAAGTCATTACCTGAGCCTGGGTTTGCTTGTTTATAAAATGGGATGATGGTGACCTCACATGTTTGTGAAGATTAAATAAAACAATGTGTGTATGAGCACAACCTCGCCTAAAGAGAGCACCTGGTGCACAGTAACCACATATGGATTGAATATTGAGTGAATCAGTTCCAAGCACACACTATTAGCTCAATTGCCTCATGGACATCTGGGTCCAAGCCACTTCTTATCCAGTTCTCTTTTTTAAATTCAATTTAATTTACATTGACATACAGTGTATTACGAGTTTCAGAGGTAGAGTTCAGTGATTCATCAGTCTTATGTAACAGTCAGTGCTCATCAATCACATGCCCTTCTTAATGCTCATCCCCCCATTCCCCATCTCCTCATTAACCTCCCCTCCAACAACCCTCAGTTTGTTTCCTATGTTTTAAAGTCTCTTTTGTTTGTCTCCCTCTCTGATTTCGTCTTGGTTTTTTTTTTTTTCCCTTCCTTTCTCTATGATCTTCTGTTTTGTTTCCTAAATTCCACATGAGTGCAATCATTTGATATTTGTCTTTCTCTGATGGACATATTTTGCTTAGCATAATACCCTCCGGTTCCATCCATGTCATTGCAAATGGCAAGATTTCATTTTTGATGGCTGAGTAATATTCCATTATATATATATGCCATGTCTTCTTTACCCATTCTGATCCAATTCTTACCACTCCCGAGGTACCATCTGGGCTCTCCAGGCCTTGTCCTTTAGCTCCTGTATGCCTGGGCTCTCTTGCGCTTGCTCTCTCTCTTTCTCTTTCTCTCTCCCTCCCTCCCTCTTCCTCCCTCTGGGCCTGAACTGCAAGGCCACATAGGGTGGCTGACCAGGAGGTGGGGAGTGGGGGCTGAGTTTATCTGTAATCAGTATGTTAAACAAGTACAACATGTGACATAACCAAAACAATTTTATATTTATCTCCTACCATTTCTTTAAAAGTGATTCAGTGGGGCACCTGGGTGGCTCAGTGGGTTAAAGCCTCTGCCTTCAGCTTGGGTCTTGAACTCAG